>NC_134460.1:81320623-82063748 GCF_047948215.1 Lycorma delicatula
TGTACAGTACAACAAAGATTAAATAATGTACATTAGATAATAATATCAAAGCTGTATTACAATGAAAAAACTATTTACAGTATATAATAAAATATAATATGTTAGAAAGTAATATTAATATAAGAATTAAAATTAAGATATTACTTCGTTAAATCTCTTTTCTGAATAAGAGATCTCCAGGGCTAAACCTACATATTTTAGATGTATCTTTCATTGCCTATTCGGTGCAATTTTACGACCAAAATAACATAATTGTAACTTTTCTTGTACTTCTTTCTATCATATTTCATTAAATTTATATTATCTTTGTTTATTTTCAATTTAAATTTCTCTCTAAGCAATGAATCCGTATGTATGATTTACTAGTTTCAGTTCATTCACAATTTCAATTAAATTATCTTTGTCTAAGAATTAATACATTTTTTATTGAAATATACCAGTTGCCAAAATCTTTCAGCAGTTCTTTTATTTTTTCTTCCATTTATAATAAATTAAAATAGTTAATGGAAAAAATGAGGATACATCCTCATCTCATATGTTTGACAGGTTAATGTCCACCATCCAATAAGTAAAACTTCTTGTAGGGGTTATCATAATTAAAATTGAAATCTGTAAATATTCATCTTAAGTTGAAAACTGGGTGAGACACATGTAAGGTTTCTCTTGAAAATACTTGTGACATTATTCTGATTAACCATATTCGTGACAGTTACAAGAAGTAAATCATAGTTAGAAGTGTCAGAGCACCTTGTCATATATACTAACCCTTATGACCCTTATAACCTGTATTTGACCCTTCGTTGTTCAAATGTATAAATACTTATTTAGTATGCATTAAATATATAAATGTGGGTTCATCCTTCCTGCATCTTGTTAGTTCAATCTTTGAAAATATTAATCTCTGGGGTTACTCCTAGGCAACCATGTCAGCAGTTAATAGAACTGAATAATAATGTCACATCCAATCATTTATTGAGCTACTTATATGTCTGAACTTTGGTTGATGGTTGAATGTTTTTCATGATATCCGGGAATCGTCAGTATCTGCCTGACTTCTCTTTCACCAACAAAGCCAAAAAATTGAACCTCTAGAAAGAGTTTCTTTGAGAAAGTTAAAACAGATCATGGCTCTAAACTAACTAAAATATTTATTTCTACTCTTACCAGTGATCTTATTAGAACATTTGCAAGCTTTTCTCTTAAACATTCTAGAAAATAGGTTTCAAATCCCATGTATTTAAATGACGTTTTCATTAAATTTATATTATCGTTGTTTATTTTCAATTTACATTTCTGTATCGGCAATGAGTTTTACACATAATTAATTTCTTATGCCAATTAAAAGTCGGTTATACCTAATAACATCATTACATAATTTTTTACTGTTCTAATAGTAATTTTGTCTTTTTTTAAAATCTTTTTTTTATTGTAATGTGTATAGATCAAACACCATACTTAATTAAAGATGTTTGCTGCAGCAGATGATTGCTTATTTATCAATAAATGTGATCAATAACTCGATCATATAGTTCAATTCCTATTGATTTAAAAAATTTTTCTTCTTTAGAGTTTTCAATATATGTTATTTAACTTTTCTTTGCAAGTTGGTGTTAAGAAACAAAGGAACCATGTTGGAGATCTATAAGAATCATATAATTAAAAATTTATTGTCTTTTGATAATAAATCATGGTTGCATATTACTTTGTGTTTAGAAAATAATAAGTAAATATATTCATTTATATTTTGTTTGGGTCTACTGAATTATAATTTAAAAATTGTGAAATATATTTAATCTAAGTATTATGCTCACTCAACATTGTTTTATTGACACTAATGATCTAGAAAATTATGTAGTTTATAAAATATTAAACTTTTTTCAGGTGATATAGTTTTTCTCAGTATAAAAAAAGTTATTTTAAACTTTATATTTAATGCCAATGACTATAATGGTCATTAGCCAGTAATAAATGTTAAGGGAAAGCACCCATCATTAATTAACAAAGAGTTCTGTGAAAATTGGTATCTGTTAAATGTTTCTTGTGAAATTTTTATTTTTTTCTAACAGAAGGGCCTTGAGAGTTCAATTTAAAAAAAAAACAAAAAAAAAAAAACAGATTAGAGAAGAAATAAGAGCTATTGGTCTGTTATTATTTTGTAAAAGTGGTTATTTGGTTGTATTTTATTTAAATTTTTTTTTCTCATTGCAGTTAATTTCTCATATATTATTTGTTACTGTTTTATTTATTCAAAGTAATTTACAGTTTCTATATTTGAATATTGATTACATATGTAAAATATAAAGGTATAAGGAAAAAAGTACTCAAAAACGTGTTATATTCAACTTTATTGTTTATTTTATGGTATTTGAATTTTAAATTATTATTGAGTTATCTCAGTGACATGTCTAAATCAGTAGACACTACTATTTTTTATTGATGATTATCTAAAAAAAAGTAAAAAAAAAACAAATAAGTGAAACATATTAGGCAAATACTTCAAAAATTAAGTAAAAATTTTAAAAAGTTTTCATTTGAATTACATATTGTTAAGGTAGAAACAATTATTGTGAATGAATAAGCGTTAACAGATAAAATTATTTAAACCTTAAATAATCTTGTGTCTATTTTTATTTCTGCATAATCATGTGTAAACTGTAATAGCTAGTTCTTTTTAATAATTCATTCTAGTTGTCTTTAAAAGCAACTACCGTTTTTATCCTTGTGCTAATTAACTGTTGAATGTTTATAATTTTAGGTGAGGGTTCAATTTGTTTTTGAGTTGACAGGTTTGTTTTTTTTTTACTTGAACTGGTCAGTCTTTTTAATGATGACTACGATGAAAAATTGTATATAGTTTTAACCTTACAATACATAAATGCAGTGAAAAACACATCATTAAAAAACCTTCAGAAGAAAATGCACCAAAACCAGATTCGTATCGATAGCCACAGTCAGTAGGCAAAGCTGTAAAAAAGGTGATATGGTCATTACTACACAGTCCTGGGAAAAAGTTAGCAGTAATAAGAAAGCTTTTATGTGATACACCTGAAGTCAAAAAAGATCGTATGAGGAGAAAAGTGCTCAACAAAGACAGACTTACCTGAATGAAACAACTCAACAAACAGTAATTCAGTTTTATTGTTGTAATGATTTGAGCGAAAACTGTATTCTAATGAAAGCTCATATGATGGAGAGTCTAATGCACTTGACACATACAAATTAGAACTCAATGAGTTTGGTCTGGTTGAATCTGCGGGTAAGAGGTCAAAAAATATACTTTGTTGGCCAAATTGAGGGTAAAGAAACTAATGATTATCAAATAAATTTCTTACACAAGAAAAGAGATTCTTGAATTTTCTTCTTTCTACAACAGGACAGCAGTCTTGTGTCTGCAAGTTATATTGTTATGAAGCTACCTGAGTTATCATTAGCAGGTGGCACATTAAGGGCTGCTTCCACCATAAACATTCTGTATGGATTTGTCACAGTATAGTGTGGATTGATGTTTCTGTAATTTTTTTACTAGATCTATGTTATATTTCCTAAAAATAAGTATAATTACACCTAATTAGTGGTTTTTATTGATTTAATGAAACATATTAATAAATAACTCAGCAACTCCTGAAAATAACAAACATTGTTGTTAAAAATTGGACAGTGTCACACCCGGACAGAAAAGAACCTCTTTTATTTACAAAAAGCGACATTAGTTATTATTCTTGCCATCGAACATAATCACTATAGAATGATTTTTCACATTATTACCAGTTATCAGATTAAAGTCTATCAAATTAAATAAGGACAATTTAAAAGGAATAATTTTAAAAAAATAAGTGACTGCTATATTTATACTATTGACATGTGATGCTCTTCAAAGTTGTGAATATTGCTAAGTAATGTTATTTAATTCTAAAGAGAACAAATCCTTGTGAAAATGTCACACCAGTGACAGTGGATTCACCCTAATTTGGTTAAGTTCCCTAATATGCTGTTTTTCTATATTTATGCAAAACTTAGCCTTCTTATAACTATTATTATTTTTTTAAACCATTTTGATACGTTCTTAAAAATCTATTATTTTTTTCTGTTTAACTATTAATTTTATTTTGTAATAGACAACAAAGTTTTCTGATTTTTTGTGTTTGTATTTTTGTCTTTTCTCTAATAATCTAATTAATGATTTCTACATTACAAACCATTCTTAAGTCCATATTCAGTTTTGTTTTTTAAATCTTTTGTTTTCTATCATTATTATCAATCTTTTTATTTCCATTTTTAACCTATTCTTATCTTCTAAGAATATAATTTTAATAATTATTTTGTTAATAATTCTGTTAATTTTAGTAATAATTTAACTTACTTTATTTTATAACATACTCTGTAGAACCTCATGCATTAGCCATCATCTGATCCACTACCAACGCCACCCGCCTCCGCCACCACTACCACCACCACCACTACCACTACCACTACCACCACCACCACTACCACTACCACTACCACCACCACTTCCACCACCACTTCCACCGCCCCTACCACCACCACTGCTACCACCTTTTTCTCCACCTCTTCCATTTAAATAATTCCAAGAATTACTATTACCACCTGGGGCACCAGGAGTAACCTGGCCAAAACTGTTACCAGGAGCACCTGGGCCAAAACTGTTACCAGGAGCACCCGGGCCAAAACTGTTACCAGGAGCACCCTGGCCAAAACTCTTACCAGGAGTATCCTGGCCAAAACTGTTACCAGGAGCACCTGGGCCAAAACTGTTACCAGGAGCACCCGGGCCAAAACTGTTACCAGGAGCACCCTGGCCAAAACTCTTACCAGAAATATCCTGGCCAAAACTGTTACCAGGAGCACCCTGGCCAAAATTGTTACCAGGAGCACTACCATCACTGCCACCACCGCCACTACCACTGCCACCACCACTTCCACCACCACTGCCATGACCATTTTCTCCACCTCTTCCAGTACTATATCCATTTAAGTAATTCCAAGAATTACTATTACCACCTGGGGCACCAGGAGCACCCGGGCCAAAACTGTTACCAGGAGCACCCTGGCCATAATTGTTACCAGGAGCACCTCCGTTTAAATTTGTTGCTCCTAAACCACCAGTACCGCCTCCTGGATGTCTGCCATTACCACCATTACCGCCATTATTACTAATTGTGTTAGTTCTGATAGGGTTGGTATAATACATCCGTCTGGAAAAAATTAATTCATTACCATTTATTTATTTATTTTATTAAAGCATTTTTAAAATTACAAAAGTAATATTGCACATTGTAAAATAATATACATTACACTAAAATACCAAAGCATCTTTACATTTATAAAATTTTATAAAACAAAGAAGATTACAGTTTCAAGTAGAAACTTATTTTCCAGTATTCTATTTATTTATGCTGTTACGTACAAAAGAATAGTTTTAATTTTAATATAATTAGATAATTTATTATAGTATTTAAGTCCTATCTAAATATTTTTTTAGCTATGATAATAATATAATGAATATCATGTCCCTGATGTGTGTGAAGTGAATGGTTTCTCGTAATTATATTGAGAGAAAAATATTTTTTCTCTTTGTAAGAATTTTACTGGTAGTTGTTACCAAGTATCGGCAATATATGAATGTGTATATTACTGTCTGGCTATGGTGTGTTTAATTTGGTAGCAGTAATTTGATTTAGAAGAAAGTATTGTTTATCATTTCGTTTAACAAGTTTGGCTTCTAACAACTCGCATCAAAATTAAAAAGAATCATATAACTCTGTATGATTTATGTACTTGTATGGTTACTGTCATTTTAGCTGGGTTTTACAACCTGATTAGTGTTATTTATCAAGAATATTTTTTGGCATAGAAACTCATCAATTAATTATGTTTTAAGTAGGATTTCCCTATAAATTGTTCATTTAGATCTTTAATCATATGAATTGCTGACGATTACTTAGCTGTGCAATATTGCTACCTAATTATTACAATTAGAATTTAGTTTACTTATCTATTTCATGTCATTAAGCAGAAATGTAACCAAGTTATAACATTTCATGTTGCTAAAAGTCATAAAATAGTTATAATTTTGCAAACTAGTAGGACTATTATAAGTGATGGCATTTAATTTCCTAATGGTGCTTATTGGAAACAACTTACTTTTAATAACAATAAATAATCTTTGCCCTCTATAAACAATCAGAAATTCTAGTCCTTATACATGCAGCATTCTCTATGGTCTATTATATATTCAATATTGATTGTTACTTCTAGTATAACAGTCCAATTAGATGAGAATTTATTTCAATGAAGTGTACATTATGAGTAAAAACAGATTATTAAATTTTAAATATTAAATTATTAAATATTTGATAAGATTATTAAATTTAGACAGAATATTAAATTCTTAGTAATTTACATAACTCTATATTTTAATTTATAATTAAGAAGAATAATGTGAATTACAGCTATTTTTAACTTGACTATGTACTTATACTTGAATAATTTATTATTTGAAGAGTAAATATTGCTGCTGTAAAATATTTTATGATGAATGATTCAAATTTATGATTAATCTTAAATGTTTATTAAATGAAAATATGTAGATGTGCAGTAGTTCTAACTGCGAATTTGTGTTGGCAGTGCTGTTAGTTCAGTAGAGGTGATAGTATATCATGACTGAACATTATTGGTGGCAGGCCAGATGCCAGTCTAGCAATTCAACTTTACTCTGCATATCAATCGAGCTTTCTGAACTTTTGTGAGTAGTACTTAGATTTGAGAAAAAAAATTCTTTTACGTGATAATTTATTCCTATCTTAAAAATCTTTTGTCTATTTATTTCTATAAATTATAATTTTGTTATTGTTACTAATAACGATATCATATTTTAGTATGATATTACTAATATTAAATATTCAATAAAATAACTATTTCAGACATTTTATGACCATAAGAAGGAACATAATTACTGTATTATCAATCGTTATGTTTGTGCAATGACTGCACAAACATAACATAACTAAAATTCAGCAACATGCTGTCTGCAGTCGTTGCTGTTATGTTTAGACATAAGTTTGGCAAACAATTGCAGTCCATACCTCTATCAAATGATACTGTGGCTCGTCAAATCGGCGATATAACTCAAGATGTACAGTATCAGCTTTTCAGGAGGTTGCATAACAAATTGTTTTCAATTCAGCATGATGAGTACCTCATTCAATTACAACAAACAGATGGCAATAAAGATACTCATTTCATTGCCTATGTCTGATCTTATGATGGTATGTCAGCAGTAGAAGAACTACTTTTCTGCAAATCAATAAAACTCAAACTAACAGCACTCACATTATGTGCTATCTTCAATGAATTATAAATGAAGCAAACATAGAGTGGAAAAATTACGTCAGAATATGCTCCGGTGGTGCTCTTTGGATGATTCCAAAGTAAACAAGCACTTGTGAAACAAAAATCTCCACAGTGAGTCAGTACATGTTGCATGATTCACAGAGAAGCTCTGGCTTACAGAGAAATGAGTGCTAGTCTGAATATTGTGCGGTTGTAACTGTAGTAAATTATATAAAAATTAGACCCTTAAAATCAACAATCTTTTCTGCACTTCGTAAAGACATGGGTGCAGTATATTCAGCGTTACTATTTTGTTGCTATGCAAGATGCCTATCATTTGAGAAATTTTTGCAACGTGTTTATGAATTAATTAATTATAAATTAATGAAAGTGCTATTTTTCTAGAAGAGGAAAACCGACCAGAAATCAAGACGTTCGAGATGGTTTACTTGTGATGGAATTGAGCTACTTGGTGAAGTAGCTCAATTCTAAATTCGAGAAATAAAATACCTTTAATCTTCAACTCCAAGGAGCAAATACACATATGTTGGATACAAGTGATAAAATTAATGCATTTTGTAGAAAATTCGAATTGTGGAGGAGAACGTTAAAGCAAAAAACCTAGAAATATTTGCAAATGTGGATGAATGTATTAAAATGTACAAGGCTGAAAAACAACATGTGAAAGTTGTTTTTGTAATTATTGAAAATCATTTAGCCATGCTGGCAAAGAACTTTAAAAAGTATTTTCTTACTGATGACAACTTGGTGGCAAGTTGAGTGGGTTAGGGATCCATTTCAAAATATTCCTGAAGGGCTCTATACTGCCAGAGAAGAAATCTTCACAGACTTCACTGCAAGTGGCAAAATCAAAAGACAATTTAGTAATCAGTTTTTGAATTTTGGGCAGTGATGGATGATAAGTTTTCTGCAATGAAAACAAGAGCATTTCATGACTACTGCCATTTTCAACATTCTACCTTTGCGAAACCGGATTTTCTGCGGTGGTTGCCTTGAAGACAAAATATAGATCTCGGCTAAATATTGAAAAAGAACTAACTGTCTATTTTTAATATTAAACCTTTCTTTGAAAATTTTGAAGAGAGGCATAAGGGAGTCACTAATTACTATTAAACTTGTTTTTAATTTAGTATTGATAAATCAATTATTAAATACGTTGTGCAGTACTGATGCAACCCTATTTAAAAGTGTATTATATCAGTAAAAATGTGTATTTTATTATTTATTATGTCAGATTATATTTTGTTTTGGTTTCCTTTCAGTAAATTAATAAATTTTTTAAATTATATTTTCTTTTTGATATGCTTGCACTCCCATTCAGTGTTATTACATCTGTATCACAAGGCTGTACATTAAAATAATTTTAATAGGTTTTATTGCAAATGTTGATGAAGAAAAGAATTTTATGATTTGGAGTTTTTCATAAATTACAATACATAAAAAGATTAAAACATAATAATTTAATTTTAACACGTTTCTTTTTTAAAAATCATATAAATACTAAGAATTATGGCACGTAACAAATGCAAATGATGTTTTTTTGTTGTTTTGCATTTTAAGCAACATTAGAAAATTATTATTTAACATTATTAAATTATTATTTATCAGATCACTGATAAATATGAACATCTTAAATTGAAATTGCATTCAATATTGATTCACTTTTAATTCATGGAATTTATTTAATTAAATATGGCTTTGGTTATTGGTGGTTCATCCAACATTTCCATCCCTTATTTTCCAGGAATCCTCATGTGAGTGTTATTTTATTTATACTGTGCAATCAAAACATATTTTGTATGGGACTACGTTACTGTAAATTACTAAGCTTAAATAGCAGAACAATTTAGAGTTATATTGACCTGGTTCTAAAAATAATGATTCATTGCTAGTTGTATTTGTTAAAACTATAAATTTCTTAATGATGAAATTTCATGACTGAACAATTATATATATTCATACTTTAAATGGTGTATAATATTTTTCATTTAAGATATTTTACTTACTCTGGAGAAGAATTATGTTGATATCTGAAATCTTGAAAATTATAGGGGCCAGATGTCTGGCCATTATATGTTAATAATGATTCCAGAAATGCTGGATTTAGTAGTCTTAACAAACTGTAACATGAATTAAAATTACATAAGCAATTTAATTTTTTACATTGAAATTGAAGAAAACTGAACTTATAAACAATCTATTTGTACTGGAATTTAAGATTTAGTGTAAAAGCATTTGTGAATTGCCACAATCAATGTTAAATGTACGTTTTAATGTAATATTTTTATTCATTTTGTTTCTCCCGTGATAATAATTATTAATTTTTTACATAAAGCTATAGAATCATGCTTTTTATACAAAATTTACTTTCTGTCTTTCCAGATGTAAGATTTGTAAAATGATTATTTTCTACTTCCACAAAAATTTAGTGTTAAATGACTAGAAGTTAATGCAATATTTATATGTAAAAACAATTTAAACTTATATACATTACTGGTAAACATAGATTACCTCTAATTCTGTAATACTACTGTCTAGGCAATTCTACTGAAGATGTTACTAATTACGTCTGAAAATCCTTTTGAAGATTTAGTGTTCAGAACATGATTTTTTTAAAAATATTTAATAACTCTAGGTACTATTTCAATGATGTTCTGTTATGAACCAGCTTTTATCAATGTCTATTGTTTTACGTTGTTTGCCATTCTTCTATTTCTTTTGAAACACACATATTTAAGTTAATATCATATCAATATTTTTTAATTAGGTATGCAGTACACCAGTTAGTATTTCAAATAGATAATTATATTAAGTAGGCTTTTTTATAATTTAATTAAAACTTTAAATATTGTGAATATCACAATGCTAGGAAGATGTGTTTTGTTTTTGGTTTACATTATTTACTTATATATTAGTATCATGCTGCAGTAACTATGGGTATCGCAAAAGACTGGCATAGAATCTACAATATAGCAGTAAAAATAATTACTTACAAATTTATTTGTGAAGGTTGAAGTGGATAGGATCTCACTATTGTTACAGCCAGTGTAGAGAGTAGAACTAGCAAGCATTTTGTATGCAGCATAATTCTACAGTAATTAATAACTTAGTAATTGTTATTGACTTACATGAGTTTAAGGTATTACATGTGCAACTGTATTTATATATGCTGGCCAATATCCTTTGTTTAGGTATCACGTATCATAATTTTTAATTTATTATCTTATTTTAATAAATTATCTTTATGTTGCTTTGAGTTTAATGCAAAATAGTTATAAATATTCATGCCTACTGTCAACTTTTATCTTAAATAATTAATAAACTGACTTGCATTTACTTTTAATTAAATATATTATTTAATCAGTATGATTAAATAATTTATTCAGTATGACATGATTTAATTACTGAAATTAAAATCCCTTAGTTCATTATTAAAAAGTATCAAAGGTAATGCTTTGATTAGATGCGGTATTGATGCAGCCCTTCAAGATTCCCTATCTAGTGCTAGTCGTTTCATTTCAGTATACCCCCTACATCCTACATCCCTAACAATTTGTTTTACATATTCCAAATGTTGTCTGCCTACACAATTTTTTCCTTCTACCTGTCCCTGCAATATTAAAGCGACTATTCCAGGATGCCTTAAAATGTGACCTATAATTCTGTCTCTTCTTTTAGCTATATTTTTCCAAATGCTTCTTTCTTCATCTATTTACCGCCGCAACACCTCTTCATTTGTCACTTTATCCACCCATCTGATTTTTTAACATTTTCCTATATTATCATTTCAAAAGGTTCTCATATTTCTTCTCAGATACTCCGATCGTCCAAGTTTCACTCTCATATAAAGCGACACTCCAAACATATACTTTCAAAAATCTTTTCCTGACATTTAAATTAATTTTTGATGTAAACAAATTATATTTCTGACTGAAGGCTCGTTTCACTTGTGCTATTCGGCATTTTATATCGCTCCTGCTTTGTCGATCTTTAGTAATTGTACTTCCCAAATAACAAAATTCTTCTACCTCCGGAATCTTTTCTTCTCACATTTTCACATTCAGTGGTCCATCATTGTTATTTATACTACATTTCATTACTTTTGTTTTGTTTTTGTTTATTTTCATGCGGTAGTTCTTGCGTAGGACTTCATCCATGTCATTCATTGTTTCTTCTAAATCCTTTTTACTCTGAGCTAGAATTACTATATCATCAGCAAATCATAGCATCTTTATCTTTTCACCTTGTACTATTACTCCGAATTTAAATTGTTCTTTAACATCATTAACTACTAGTTCTATGTAATGATTAAAAGTAACTTGGATAGGGAACATCCTTGTCGCACTCCCTTTCTCATTACGACTTCTTTCTTATATTCTTCAATTATTACTGTTGCTGTTTGATTCCTGTAAATGTTAGCAATTGTTCTTCTATCTCTGTATTTGAACCCTAATTCTTTTAAAAATGCTGAACATTTTGTTCCAGTCTACGTTATCGAATGCCTTTTCTAGGTCTATAAACGCCAAGTATGTTGGTTTGTTTTTCTTTAATCTTCCTTCTACTATTAATCTGAGGCCTAAAATTGCTTCCCTTGTCCCTATACTTTTCCTGAAACCAAATTGTCTTCTCATAACACTTCCTCCACTTTCCTCTCAATTCTTCTGTGTAGAATTCTAGTTAAGAGTTTTGATGCATGACTAGTTAATCTAATTGTTCTGTATTCTTCACATTTATCGCCTCCTGCTTTCTTTGGTATAAATAATACACACCAGTTTGTATAACGTATCAATCGGTTTCTCACCTGTACTACCGAAGCCGAGAGTTCCAGCGTTCAAGTCCTAGTAAAGCCAGTTATTTTTACACGGATTTGAATACTTGATCATGGATACCGGTGTTCTTTGGTGGTTGGGATTCAATTAACCACACATCTCAGGAATGGTCGAACTGAAAATGTACAAGACTACACTCATTTACACTCATACATATCAACAACTGTAAGGTTCTGTCCGCGAATGGCAACTTTGAACACAACATGATGTACCTACGAAACCTGCCGTATAAGACACTATCAAGCGACTTCCTGCACAGAATAGCAGACATACAGGTATGCCTTACACAAAACTTTTTCCAGCTGTGAAAGCCTGGCAGAGATCACTCCTAATTACATATGGGTGCTGCAGAATAAACAACATCGAGGCTCCATCTCTCTACAACCTCACCTAACTCAACCTGGGCTACATAAGCACCTTGGGCATTTAGTTGACCGAACCTAACCATCTAAGGAATTACAGTACAGCCCAACGGCCTTTATGTAACAACCACACGCCCTACTAACAACTGGGTGCTCATGATTCTTGTGCAATCTCTTAGCACAGGATGGAGCCTCAGACTTATGCGAACAATCGTCACACTTGTGGCCCTCCTCGCCACAGTGAGCACACATCGAGGCCAACTTACAAAATTGAGCACTGTGACCATATCTGCAGCGTTTGAAACATCTTTGTACTCCACGTATTTTACTCGGCAGGACTTGATATCGATAAACAGTCTACCTGCGGACATAAATTTTTGAAAGAGACCAGAACATACCTCAAAGACTGCGTGATATTTTTGGGTATCACGCCTACCGGTTTTAAAGACCAACCTGCATTCCCGGAAGGCGGCTTCATCCAAATCAGGGTTCTGCTCCCTAACGAGGGACAAGACATCTTTATCGGTAAGGTTACGGTCAATATTGTAAACTACAATACGGGGCTTACGCGTCCTCTTCGGGTTTATTTTTTTTCTACATTCATTCGCTTAACCGCCGTGTAATTTCTAAGTACTCGAATCTCTAGGAATCTGTTAGTTTACATTCGACCAGATCAAAAATAACACTGAAAAAGACTTTATACAACGCAAATCTCTGCTTGTGTAAAGAGACCGCAGATTCTTCGCAACCACCGTAAGGTATTACTTCAGAGGATGAAGTAATATGTAACATGTATGATTGTAAATGAAGTGTATTCTTGTACAGTCTCCTGTCGACCATGCCGGAGATGTGTGGTTAATTGAAATCCAACCATCAAAGAACACCGGTGTCCACCATCTAGTATTCAAATCCAAATCATTATAAAAGTTACTGCCTTTACTAGGATTTGAACTTAGAACTCTCGACTTCGAAATCAGCTGATTTGTGAAGACGAGTTCATTATTACAATAACCAGGTGGGTTACCGTTTGCAAACTGTGTTGTTCTTTTACGTGTTGGTCGGAAAGTTAAGATTATTTTTCGGAAACTTTCTACTTCGTATTGAATAGATGTGGTCTCTTCATAATCCAAAGATATTGTCGAACCCCCATATACCGAACTTCCATATATCGAACTCTCTTTCAGGAACTTTGAATTTTCATTAGCAAAATGGTGTCTGTATATCGAATAAAATTTCTACATATCGAACAAAAAGTTTCACATAGAAAGTTATGTATTCCGGTGGAAATAAAAATCGCTCATTGATTTTGCTCATAAGAAGGAATATAAATTAAATAAGAAAAAACTGTTTCAGCGATTCTTACTGCAATAGAAATTCACGAAATTCAGGAAGGTTATTTACGACTAAATACTTGTCGGTGAGGTCCTATTTTATTCTTAGATTCTGTTCTTGGAATCCCTGTATTAACATGGAGCGAATCTTTTACTTTAAACTCAATTTAGCTTTTTAGATTGCTTGTTATGAATGTGGTTTAGGTAGAATTATAACAATACAAATAGAAGGCATTAATATAACGATTCAGGATTATGATTTATTAATTTTTTGTCTGCCAGACATCATCTAACACAAAATTTTCTTCTGCTACTACATTCTTAATTTATAGAAAAAAATTGTTGGTATTCTTATCAGGTTTCTTTTGATATTAAATAGTAGATGATTTGTAATATCATCATGAATAACATTTATCAATGGAAATGTGGTTTTCACTTGCCATATGTACATTTGTCATGTTTTTCTGGATGAAGCTATGTCGTTGGTAATTGTTTGGAATTTTTTTTATTAACGATAGTAAAATCCTTTCGCTATCTTTGCAAAGATACGCCTCTAAAATTCATCACCTACCTCTCATAACAGTACTCCGACTATACGTAAAAATAAATAATACTAACAACTCTGTCCGTAAAAGTAAAATAAATTCTATTAATCTTAATGAATATATTTGCAGTCAAGCTGATTCTGATCTTAAAATATTACAGAAATTCCTAAAAAAATTCCCAAAAATCATTAATTACATTAATTATTATTAGTTATGTTATGTACATAGAGGAGCGCATTCATTAATCCATTTTCTTCTGGTTGTGTTGAAAACTTTCTGTATTAATCGTATGGAAATCTTTTTTAAATAACTGGGAGAGTTCCTTTTTTTAACATACGGTAGTTATGGATTACCTTATCTATCTATTATCTTATCTTGGATGTTATTTATGTACTATGTACTGATCAGAATATGATGTTTATTTGCTGGTTTTCCATTCCAGCAATCGTTTTATGTTTTAATTATAACTGCTCTCGTAATTGCAATATGACTTCACCAGCTTCCAAACTTAAAGATATTTTTTACAACTGTTTTGTTGAAATTTTGAATAGTTAGTTTTGGATAGTTAGGTTAGGTTATAAATATATATCCGTTAGCCAATCTCCACGGTGGAGTGGTAGCGTCTGGGCCTTTCATCCGGAGGTCCTTGGTTCGAATTTCGATCAGGCGTAGGATTTTTTTATACGCTACAAAATTTTAATTTCATGTTCCCATGCACATGCTTCGAAGCTTATATGATGAATCAATCAGTCATTTATGAAAAAAACAGTTGTAGGAGGTTATCAATTAATTATAATTGGAGGCAATAGGATGTAAAGTATGGTTTAACAATATGATTTGGAGATATTTGAAAATATATAAAGATACATTACTCTTTTTTACAATACTTAGAATGTAAGAATTAAATCAATTTTTGTGTACTATTTTACAAATTATTATTATAAATATATCTATATGTTTATGTAAATAAGTATATATTAAGTGCATAAAAATTACACTTTATGTTAGTTGTGTTATTATTATTAGATCATGGTATTTTACCCGCTAATTATACCCTTATTCACAGCCGGTCGGAATGAGGCAAGGTATGGGGTCGAAACTATTGCATAGGTGAGAAAATTTACGTATCATACAGGTTCAAAATTTCCAGACGCATGCGGCAACCGCATCATGGCACTCATGGAGCTCCAGGGTTATCATATCAAGGTAGTATACTTTCTCATCAATGCGCACGGGCACAAAATCACAGTTTTCTGCATTGGCAGGAAGAGACGAGGTTGAACGCCAATAGTCTTAGGCGTCATGTGAAGCGAGTGCGGAATTTCTCTTAGTGCGCTGATGACGGTGAGTGCTATTATAACTTGTTCCTGGGTCCAGAACTCCCTGACCTGATCCGCCAAATCCCTGTTCTCTGACAGTTTCTTGGCATGCTTCTTCTGGATGTTAGTAGCCAGTGGTATCGTCACTTCGATGATTCAGTTGTTTTCCTGTTTTTTTGGCCACAACGATATCTGGAAGATTGTGAGCCACTGGCATATCTGTGAGAACCGTACGATCGCAATAGATCTTGTAGCGGTCATTCTCCAACACGGACAGAAGAGCATAACTGTAATAAGAGTCGGACACATCAGGAAGTTCCTTGTCGAAGGCCAGCTTTTGGTGGAGATGCGAGCCACGTTATTGTGTTATTGTGTACTCCATATCGGGGCTAGGATCTGGCAGCCGCTAATCACATTTTCCAAGGACTCGCTCGTACTCCCACACAATCGGCAGTTGTCCACAAGCACAACAAGGGACCTTGACTACGTACGTACATTCATTGAACGTGCTGATTACCGAATCCTGAATTGCGAACGGAAAACCGTCAGTCTCGGCGAACAATTTGGCTTCCTTCAGTATGCATAGGAGGCAACATAGTCTCTTCATACAGTATGGAGGCAAAACTACCGTGAAGCTCACTCGCCCGCCATGCATATATCTTCTGCCTTTCACTTGGGATATCGTTTAGTGGGGTATAGTCAGTGTCGCTACGGCGAAGTGGGGTTAGACCTTCATCCCCCCTCACCATCACTCGATGAAACATGCTGGATTGACTTCACTCTTGAAATAGACCCTGAGGTTATCATGAACAGTAGTAGTGTGCAGTTGTTTCTCATGAACTTCAAGGAAATCCGCGACACCTCTTCGTTCCTTGCCGCGGGACGTGTGGAAGCGAGCCGTGAAATCGCGCGGGTTATAAGCTCAGTGCCTGGTGAGCTCACTCCTAAGAAGTTGATTTAGCTCCTCAAGCACCATCCTTGATCATCTCAGAACCCTTTAACTGTAGGCAACCTGCTGTTGCCTACAGCGTAGGGGTTGATGTCCTTCACTTTATTTTCCTTACTTAACTAAGACTTCATGATAGCATGCACATGAGCCTTAAGGCCAGATGTATGGCTTTGGCTAATGCCCACATTTTGAAGGGGGCCAAGATATAGATAGGTTTCCCAACACTGCATAACTGTCATAACTGCAGGGGATCCAGGAACAGTTCACTACAGTCATCTATCTGTGACCAAACCCCTTTCTCATGTCATTAACCTTACATTTTTCTAAGCCAAACTTCATGCGTAGGTCAACACTGAATTTCTCAACCAGCTTAACCTTTTCCCATCACAATGCTCCACGCTTCTTAGCGCTCCGCAAAAATATGTTGGTATCTGATTGCCTCCCTTCATAGTCTTATGCTACCCTCTTGTGAAAAAAATTTCAAAAAATTACAGTATATTAACGAGATTTAACAGATTCTGACAAAAAAAAAACCTTACGATTGGATATTTTTTATGCCTGTAACAACAACAAAATTGAAACCGTACAAAAATTACGATAATTTAATTGCAGAATTTTTTTTGCGCATTTCTACCGCGTTTTTTATTAGCGAAATTTATTTATTTATTTGTGTTTATGAAACATAGTTTGCTGATTTAAAAAAAAAATACTTTCAAGCAAATCGGTTGAAAGTTGGGCAAAATATGATGAAAAACCCGTGCATAAATCACAGATTAATTAGCATATCAGTTTCGAGAAATTTTTATAGTTATTTATTTTTTCTTAGCGTTACATATAATGTTAAATTTATTTTAAAAATTATAAGACTTCCTAAGAGCATTTATTATGTGAAAAAATTTTTTTTACAACAGAGTATTGCTGTTACACGCCGCGGGGGGTGGGGCAATAGTGTTCATGAAACGCATAATAATTACCCCAGTAATTACAAGCTATTCGGTACAAACAACAGGTATTTTTTATGTTACTATGTATATAAAATCGTAATAATCGTAATCTTATTTATATATTATATATATATATATATATATTATAATATATAAATAAGAAATTACGAGCGCGCACTAGTTTTTACACCAACACATAAAAAAATCGCTATGTGGGAGATTCCCCAAAAAAACAAAAGAATGAAATAGATGACAAATAATAAATAACCTATACAAATAAAATGAAGTAATAAATTTATAAATAAAAAGCACTTACCCCTAGTTGGTGATATTTTGGCGTGTGTGATACACGAGAAAGCATCCGTCTATACAGAGTGGTACCTCACAAGCCACACACCTCCAGACTGATCTTACGCGAATGCCGTTTGCCGAGCACACAACGCATTGTCTAAAACTGTTTGTTCCCTCACGTTTAGGAAAATGTCTTGCTTCACAACTTTCAAGACGTAACAATTCACGATTTCTTACATAAGATCCTCGTGCAGAAAATCCCGTAGGAGATGATGAAACAAGCCCTTTCAAAACCTCATTTCGAAACCATCTGAAGGGTTGGTTCTTCTCCATCTTATTGACTGACTTGTAAGCCGTATAAGCATTGACAAGGAGCATATAAAAAATGTGGAAAAAAGTTTTTTCGTCCATTTTGTCATGCGCCTATGTAAGTAATAGCTTGAATACAGACGATCAGATAAATCAACAGCCCCCATGTAATTATTGTAGTCTACAATCATTACAGGTCTCACGACATTTTCTGTACCGCGAATTGTTACACTGTATTTACCCTCTTCAGCAGGCCCATGAATAGAAGACAGAAGTGTTACCATTCGCTTGTAATTGAATAGAATACAAGATATTCCATCCAGTGTCGTACGACAGGCTAACCAGTGTCTGGTCAAACCTAATTGTTTACGTCTGTTTCGTGTGAATTCAGCTGGCATTCCAGCACGATTGGATCGAGCTGTTCCACAAGCTAGAATTCCCACATCTTTCAGTCGTCGATATAATTGCAGAGATGAAAAAAAATTGTCCATATACATATGATATCCACAATTTTCATAACCTGCAATTAGATTGATAACTGTACGTTCAGTAATCGTTTCGTTTACATTTAGTTCCTCTCGTTGTCTCCCGAGATATACACTCATATCGAATGTGTGCCCAGAATTATCGCAAAGTCTGTAAACCTTTATCCCAAAAGCGCTTTCGTTTACTAGGTATATACTGCCGAAACAAGACTCTACCCTTGTAGGCGCATAAAACCTCATCAACTACGATTTGTTGTCGTGGATTACAGAGTTCACGAGATTTCTGACGTGCAATTTCAAATATTTCGCGTTTTCTCCAGAGACGGTCATAGTTACCAGTTTGCATTTCTGATTCTATTGGTGGAGCCTGGTTAGTGAAGTGTAAATACTTCAAAATATGAAGAAAGACAGTTCTCGGTAATGCATTTCCAAATCAAGCGATATGGGAAACCTCGTCAGTTGACCAGTATTCTTGTAAAGTGTGTCTTACAGTATGACCCATTTCCAGGATGATTGCAAAGAAACGTTTCATCTTTTTTTTTCTCTCTCAGCTCCCCTGGGCCGGACCGACTTGTTGGTATTACGCCGCCCAGGGGAGTGTCTTTAAACTCAAATAGGCCTCCCCACCTACCGGCTATATACCGGCAAGGCAGGTCGGCCTATCGGTTAGCTCTTTTTGAGAGTTCTTTATCAATATTGTCCCCTTGGGGACCCAAAAGGGCAATACTAATACACCACGCCAGACCCAGTTCGCCGCGACGCGGTACCGGGTCCTTTCTGTATTCAGTGTGCTGTTGCCTGACTGTTACCCGTGGAGTCCTTGGTGGCTCATCAGTGCCAACACACCGCAGCATGCTGGACCTCACCAGCAAGGCTGTCCACCCAGTCCTATTCTAGCCAACACCTTGTCTTCTCTCATCGGAGTATTTCTGTAGAACAACTTGTCTAACAAAACTAGCAAAATTATTCCAGTTTGACTCGCTTCTTAGCATGTAGTCTATTGTTGTCTCTGGAGTTATACCTGTGAGTGCCTTACTATGTCTAAGTGTGTCCCACCTATTGCACTCAAAAAAGGTGTGTTCAGCATCTTTGCTTTTTGCTTGCAGTAGTTGCAAATTGGCTCTTCTCTGTTGCCTATTTTGTGCAGGTAGTTATTGAAGGAACCATGTCCTGTAAAAAACTGCGATAGGTGATGATCAACCTCACCAAATC
Source organism: Lycorma delicatula (assembly GCF_047948215.1). Taxonomy (NCBI): domain Eukaryota; kingdom Metazoa; phylum Arthropoda; class Insecta; order Hemiptera; family Fulgoridae; genus Lycorma; species Lycorma delicatula. The sequence continues at coordinate 81,340,571 of NC_134460.1, forward strand.
TTCTCGACAACCATGGCTTGATGTTGGGGATGAGGGTTCTCGTCCATCGACCCACAGCTTCCTGCGACCATCTTTCCTGCCAGATATTATAAACGGCATCCCTGACCTCTTGTTCTGGCTTGCCTTGTGCCCTCTGCACCCTCTTTTTTGCGATTAGGTCAATAGAAGGTGTACCCGATAACACGCACAGGGCGGCATAGGACACTGTCCTGTATGCGGACACAACACCTAGGAGCACACACCTGTGCGTCCTCGCCAGTCTCTCTTTGTTGCGCCTGATGGCGATAGAGCGCCACCAGGCCGGAACGGCATACATAAGCGAAGACTCGACGGTGGTCGCCAGTAAACGGCGCTTTGAGGCCCGAGGGGCATTCTGCGATGACATAATGATGTTTAGACTTTTTATCATCCTTTCTGTCTTGTTGCATACATTGACTATGTGATCGGTGTATCTACCGTTTTTCTGGAGGATAACTCCTAAGTACTTGATGTTATTCGCTTCTTCTATAGAATGACCGTTGATGGAAATATTGAACGGTTCTAGCACTCTTCTACTCGTAAAGGCAATACACCGGCATTTTTCCGTAGACAGTTGCAGACCCCTGGACCTCAACCACTCCTGTATAGTGTCGATGGCCGCATACACCCTCTCCCGCACCTCCAAGACCGTCCTTCCCTCTACGAGAACTGCAAGGTCATCTGCATAAGCCAGCACCTGGACGCCGACAGGAAACTCCTTCTGAAGGAGTTCATCTATAATCACCAGCCACAACAACGGCCCCAGAATAGAGCCCTGCGGAACTCCACCGTGCATTTGAAAATGTACTGTTTCTTCCTGTGCTTCCACCAGACATTCTCTGTTGGACAAGTAACATTCAATTTGCCTACGCAGGTACGGGCTGAGGCCCCTAGCCGCAATTGCGTCATTAATATGACCCCAACCAATAGCCCCGAACGCGTTTTTATGTCTAGTGATAGCATCAGTGGAATTCTCCTGGTTCGCCAAGTGCCTCTCTTCACCTCGTCGACTCATCCCGAAATTCGGCAGATAGCCTGCACGGTGGATCGCCCCCGCATAAACCCGTACTGGTTAGGACTGATTCCGGCTCCCTCTTCTAGTTCTTTGATGATGTGGCGAGCCAGCATCTTTTCTACTAGCTTCCCCATCATGTTAAGGGCTCAGGGGTCTATAGGTTATATCTTCCTCCGAAGAGGTGCCTTTAGGTAGGAATACCACTCTGGCCTCCTTCCAGCAGTCAGGGAAGTCTCCGTTCTCCATGCCATGGCTGGCAATCTCGAGAATCTCCCAGGGAGCCTTCTGAACCAGCCCCTTGATCACTGCCGCGGGAATCTTGTCCGGGCCAGGGCTCTTTTTGGTTGCCAAACTCCTCGCCGCAAGTTGTAGCTCTTCCATGGTGAATCTTCTATTGTCGCAAGGTGTGGTTCTCACGATATCAGGCACTGTATGCGGGAACAACCTGGCTACCTCCCTTGCAACACTGGTCTTATTGAGGATAGGCATACGTCTCCCGAACTTTTTGGTCACAATACGATATGCCTGGCTCCAGGGATTGCTGTCAAGCTCTTCGCAGAGCCTGATCCAGCAATCCTTTTTACGTCTCTTAATAGCCTTATTGAGCGTTCTTCTTGCCTCGAGGTATCTATTGGCTATTTCCTGGTACCCTTCTCTGTTATTTCTAAGAATACGTTGTTTCCTTCTCCTAAGGGACTGGAGCTCTTGTCTCATTGCTTCAATTTCAGCAGTCCACCAATATACGGAGCGCCTCCTTGTATTGTTAGCTGCCATTCTGTCCATTTCCTGCTTTATTATATTAGATAAAGCCTCAGGTGATTGTTGATGTCTATCAGACAGTCTACTTGCAGTCCTGTTGACGATTTGCTCTATTTGTACTGATGAGAATCTCGGTGGGGGGGAGTGCACTTCACGCCTGAAATCTACGTCTTTCAGATCCAAGATAGAGGCGCGGTGATCGCTCGCTATATCTTCTGAGAGAACCATCCACTGGTACTGATTCCTCCTCCACCTACAGTCCAGGATTGTGAGGTCAAGCACCGACCGATGACCTCTCGCTACGTACGTGGGCGTATCGTCATTAATGCAGATGCAGCCGGCAGTTCCCAGGAGATCGGCAAGGATCTGTCCCCTCCTGTTGGTGTGTCGACTGCCAGCCGCCACCATTTTGCTGTTAAAATCACCCAACATTACGATCCTCTTGGTTGAATTGGTAATCACACCTTGTAAAGTGTCGATGAAGTTAGTAAAGTCCGCGATCGCAATGTTGGGCGAAATGTACACACCCACGAATAGAGTTGTTTTGGTCTCAACAGACACCACGCCACTACCTCTAAACTTGAAATTCCATTGTATACTATGACTTACGTCCATAATGGCAACATCTCCCGACATATCAACAGTCCATCCAAGTTTGGCAGCTTCATATTTATTGGGTTCGGTGACCACAAGGAGGTCTACGTTCTTGTCTGCAACAACACGACTAATTAAGTCGTGAGCGAGAATACTCCTATTGGCATTCGCTAACATAGTCCTAATCATGCAATTTTTTCTTACATTGCCATGCTCCAGTCCTGTGTTCACCGCTCTTACAATCGAGGCATTGCTTAGGTTCAAGACAATCCGCTATCTTGTGACCTCTGCTACCGCAGTTGAAGCACAAATCGAGCCTATCTGGGCCCTTACATTTGTGCCTTCTGTGGCCCGTGCCCCAACAACGGTAGCACCTGTCTTCATCTTCCCGGATGTACGCCCGGCAACTAATCCATCCGATTCTTATTCTTTCCTCGACCAGTTTGCATGCCGCTCTATAAGAGGTCATGACCGTAATATTTTGTGTCTCGCCAAAACCTTTCCTCATGGATGTTATCTTGACTTCCTCGCTAGAACCCACGCGTTTTATAATGGCAGCCATAACCTCTTGCTCTGTTGTGTCATGCTCAGCAATGACAATAGTCTGGGGAGCTACCTGTTCGATTCAATCTTCGAACTATATCCCAACCTCTTAGGGAATGACAACCGCCTTGTGACGCTTCCGGTCACTAAACTACCTGCCCCGTTCCTAGCATATGCGTTTTAACGGGAGTCGTCTTTCGCTCTTTAATTTTTTAAATCTCACAGATATAAGCCAGGCCTCGTTGGGATGTCACCGATGGAAATGCTTCGGTAAACATTTACATCGGTCTTTCTTAAATTCAGTTATTGCCTTCGCTGTAGGCTTTGTCCGGACATCTTGAATGTCCTACATCGTTGCCCTCTGAACTAGCTAACCCAGTTAACGGAAGCACGTAAGTAGTAGGGAAATGGGCATACGGCGCCGTAGAGGAGAAATGTCGGTTTAAGCACAAAATCAAGGTCACCAGACAGCGTGGCGCCAAAAAAGTAATTAAAATTTATTTTAATTAATTAATTAATTAAATATTAAATTGTTTTTTCCAGCCAATATTTAAACGTAAAATTATTCGTTTAAAATAATTCTGTTTTACTTTATATTCTAGTTCATAAAATTAAAATAATGTAATTGTTTTCTAAAATTATTCACTTACAATAATTTTGTTTTACTTTATATTCTAGTTCATAAAATTAAAATAACGTAATTGTTTTCTTTAATTATTTTTTCAGCCAATATTTAAATGTAATTGTTTTCTAAAATTATTCACTTAAAAATAATTCTGTTTTAGTTCATAAAATTAAAATAATGTATTTGTTTTCTTTAATTATTTTTCCAGCCAATATTTTAATGTAAATTAATTCTGTTTTAGTTCATTAAATTAAAATAATAGTAATGTAATTGTTTTCTTTTTTTCAGTGTCGAGATTGAAAAACTGGCTTTTTTGCATTGGATTATATTTATATTTTCGTCACCTTTATAGAAAAGTAAGTTTTTTCTTAGAAGTTATATTATATTATTATATATTTTTGGTTAATTTTGTTTGAGTACAATGAAAATATTTATTCGCAGATGTCTCAAGAAATGTTTCCAAACAATATATATCAGTTCGGTAATAGGTGAGGTGTGACGTGTGTGAACCCTTGTGCGAGGCTAGATGAGACGAGGTGAGCACCTCGTGCGAGGCTATAACAGCGAGCTGCTGTCAACCCATGCAAGGTCTCCGTGACGCGAGTGGTAGCGTCTCAACCTTTCAACTTTTCATCCGGAGGTCTCGGGTTCGAATTCCGGAAAATAATAAAACCTTTTAAAATATAAATATACAAATTTAATAAAAACTGGTCGACGTAACAAAGTTTTTAACAATCTTAACACAACGAAGTGCTATACACAACTTTTACTTCAATAATGTAAACTTGTTATCTCTGTAGACGTTTTCCGTTAAAACCACTTGTATATTATATTTTATTAAAATTACCATATGCGTCTCTGTTAAACTCGTTATCAATTTCTTCAGTTTTAATTACAACAGTAGTTCTGTTATCGTATATTTAATTTATGCAGTTATTAAAACGCAATAACAAGGAAAATAATATTTTTTTAAAAATAATAATTTTTATCACTGCTGTTCTAAACTTGTTAACCAATTAAATTCTTAATAAAAAAGATTTATCTTTTCGAAATACAACTATAAAATCAAATTAAACGATGTAAGTATAAAAGATTTATATTTTATTTTCTAGTTGAAACAGTGCACTACAATTTCAAAAGCGGATTCGACTGCAGACAAAGAGATTATACTGTACTTTGTGGAAGGTAATATATTTGAAAGTTTTGACCCGAATATTGGTGAATTATATGTTTATATTGAATAAATATGGAATATATATTTGAACCAAAGAAGAAGAAGCATCATATTAAATAATAAGGTAAGTGTTTTGATTCATAATAAGATAAGTTTATGTAGAAAGCCTGTAAGCATTAATCATGTTCTCATCTAACTTTTAGTTCAAACACTATTTAAAACCTTCCTTAGATGTTTACGAGCCAAAAATGCCACGCTCATATCATTTATATCGTATCGATTAAAATTCTATATATCGTCCTAACCTAAAGTATTCGATATATGAGCATAACGTATTTTAGTCGATGTTAATTTATGCGTACAATTTGTCACATCTAATACTGTGTTTATATCGTATCATCCTAACTTAAATTAGTCGGTGTTAATATTAGGTGCGTAAAGTAATCTATCATATAGGTAAGAAAGCAGGGTTGCAATGCTTTCAACTACTTTTCAACAACCTCTACATGCAATTCTGGAGGTAGCATATTCCAGGGCTTCTTAAACTGTGGGTCGCGACCCCCAGGGGGGTCGCGAGACTACTGAAAGGAGGTCGCAAAGATCTGATACTTTTCAATCATTATAAATAAAATTTTAAAATTAGTATACACACTACGTACAAATATAAATACAAATAAAAATCATACAAAATACTATTGTAGTTTTATTATAACTATTTTTTGAAAAAAGTGGCAATGCAAAACTGTTATGTAGGGCCTATAAATGAAAATATGGAAGTAGCATTTAAAATAATAAATACAACGCGCTCCTCGATTTTCAACTGAACGTTCGACATTGATGTCTGGCCGCCGGCGTCAGTGTTTGCAAGATAATTTAGTGATTATAAGTACCCAGACGCCGCGTCGCCTTACAGCTTACACATACAATACGGAAGCATAATCAAGCTAGGCTAGGCGAATCGGCATATTATTTTTATAAAAGAATAATAAAAAAAATTAAATGAAAGCTTCTTTTTCGGCGTCTTTGTGATACGGTGCCTTTGTGCGCTGCACACTTTGAACACGCCATGCGTCGGGGTTGATCTGATCGTAATTTGTTGTCATTGCACTGGTAAAGATTCGAGTGTAGTTATTTTTCTGTTTGTACTTCAGTTTGGACTCAGCTTTGTCTTCGTAGTGACATGTATGTATTTACTGTGTAATTTTCAGTTGGTGTTTTTAATTATTACGTTAAAGTTCAACTACATTTTGTTTAATTATTTATTATTATTTAACCATCATGGATAAATGGCTAATTAAAATTCCAACTAATAAGTCTGCCACGCCGTCACAACTAAGTTGCAGTGCTTCAAATCCGACTTCTAGCAAAACAAAAAAAAGAAAATATGACGAATCATATTTGCAGTATGGCTTCACATGCTCTTCTCACAACAATGAAGAACAACCAGTGTGCTTAATTTGCAAAGAAGTTTTGGCTGCAGAAAGCATGAAACCGTCAAAACTGCAACGACATTTGAATACTAAACATGCAACGTTATCAAAAAAGCCAATAGAATATTTTGAGCGTCTTTTGCAAACATCAAATAAAGAAAAGAACACTTTGGAGAAGTATGTTACTTTGAATGATAAATATCTATTGGCATCGTATGAAGTTTCGTATTTGATAGCAAAAACGAAAAAGCCTTTTACTATTGGAGAGCAACTTTTACTACCTGCAGCTATAAGAATGTCTGAAATTGTTCATGGAAAACAGTATGCTGCTGAAATTAGTAAAATTCCATTATCAAATGACACTGTGTCCAAAAGAATTTCAGACATTAGCAATGATCAATTTCAACAGCTTCTTATGAGGCTTAAAGACAGCTCAAAGTTTGCAATACAACTGGACGAGTCGACAGACATTTCAAAAATGGCACAGTTGTTACTTTTTGTAAGATATATTTATGAGGGAAGCATTCATGAAGATATACTGTTTTGTCGTCCTCTGGAAGGTCATACTCGTGGAAAAGATATATATAAAAAAGTAAATGGGTTTTTTGAAAAAGAAGGATTAAATTGGAAAAATTGTGTTGGTGTGTGCACGGACGGTGCTGCAGCAATGACCGGACAAGATCTTGGTTTTACAGCATTTGTTAAAGCTGGAAATGATCATATTACATTTACACATTGTATGATTCACCGAGAGGCACTTGTTGTTAAAAAAATTGCACCAGAATTAAACACTGTGTTTTTTGATGCAGTCAAAATCATTAACTTTATTAAAAGTCGAGCACTTAATAGTCGATTGTTTAAAAATTTGTGCATTGATATGGATTCGGATTATACAAGTTTATTGTTACATGCTGAAGTTAGGTGGCTATCAAAAGGTCGAAGTTTGAAACGATTATTAACTTTAAAAGATGAAGTTCTTATATTTCTAACAGAGCAAAATTCTAATTTGGCCGATTATTTTCAAGATAATTTATGGCTTCTCAAGCTATGCTATTTGGCAGATATTTTTGATAAAATCAATGATATGAATTTATCAATGCAGGGAGTCTGCGTTAATATGTTTATGTTAAAAAATAAACTTGAGGCCTTTGTTAAAAAAATTCTTATATGGAAGAACAGAGTGGAAAGTGGATCGCTCGAAATGTTTCCATTTACTGGCGAGTATATAATTAGTAACAATATTTCAAAAAAAGATACTCCTATAACAAAAATTATAGTTAATCATTTGAAGGATATGGAAGTTTACATGCATAGGTATTTTCCCAATGATATCGATACACAACCATGGATTTGCAATCCATTTTCAATTGAAATGGAAGAAATTAATTTTTTAAACTTAAAAGCACAAGAAGAATTTGCCGAATTAACAAGTGATACTACCTTGCGACTTAGATTTTCTCAAGTGCCTGTGCATGAATTTTGGATAGAAATCAAATCAGAATATCCCCTACTATCGGAAATGGCAATGAACAAATTACTGCCATTTTGTACAACATATTTATGTGAATCAGCCTTTTCCACATTAACTTACATAAAATCAAAATACCGTTCAACTTTAATAAACGTTGAAAATTTATTACGATCTGCACTAACTCAAATTGAGCCTAGATTTAATTATTTGTGTAAAAATAAACAATCACATCCGTCACATTAATATTGTTTGATGTTAATAATATGTTTTTATTAAAAAAATTGTTACAAAAGTTTATTTTTTCTATTGAATAAATATATATATAGTTTTATGTCATTCTATTTATTGTGTTTCATTACGACCGATATCCCGTCAACGTTTCCAATTATATATATGTGAAATGAATGGGTACGTATTCTTTAATCCTTATTTTATTTACATTGTAAAATAGTGCAATATTACATCTACATCTACGGTTAATATATATTTCATTATATGGAGGAGGGGGTCGTTTAAAATTTCCTAAGCTTGAAGGGGGTCGCTATATAAAAAAGTTTAAGAAGCCCTGGCATATTCCGACAGGTCTGCCACACCGCACCTGGGCGCATGCATAAAGGCTTCGGTTTCGTTTTTTAACTTCCCGACAGCACAAAGTTGAAAATATTCTTGAAATAATCTATCAACATCTTCTATCGCTTTTGCATCATACAGGCTCATATTAATCACTTAAGAAACCCATAATCTAATAAAAATTTATTGGAAATGAATTCGTTTGCTGCGGTGACAGCTGTCGCCGCGCAGAAACTTACTAACAGTAAGATCATCGATTGACGTTACGTTTGTAGACTGATCACTTCAACACAATCGAGTCATTTATATATATTTACTCAGGAGTTTTATTTCTTAATGTAAGGAAGAGGAATTTAATCCAGAAATGAAAAAAACTATTTTTTCTTTTTTCGAAACAATTTATTGACTTTAAAACTGAATACAGAAGGAATGATGTTACGGTTTACATACATATATTTTATCATACAAAAACAATTGCGTATTACAAATAGATCGGCGTTAAGGTTAATATACATATGGTAAAGAAAAGCGAAATGTTTAATTTCGCTCCAGTCCTTGTAGTCTTCTGGAAACGGTATTTGAATCTTGATTTCTGGATCTTGTTGCAAGTAGACTGGCAGATCTGCATGCACCTTTGCAGGAACGTATCGACCGTAATGATTGATGATGAATTGATTGGGGAGGTAGCGAAGAATCTCCCGTCAGGGACTGTTTAAGTAGCACTCCTGTGCTTTTTCATAGCATTTCCTACCTCTTCCAGCGCGTTGTAGAATTTTCTGTACTCATTTCGCCACATATGAAGCCATATAGCTTTTTTTCATAGCGCAGCTGTGATTTTCATATAGGTAAGAAAGCAGGGTTACTACGTTGAAAAGTAGTTGAAAGTAGGTAGTTGAAAGCAACGCTACCCTGCTTTCTTACCTATATGAAAGCAACGCTACCCTGATTTCTTTCCTATATGAAAGCAACGCTACCCTACTTTGTTACCTATATGAGAAAAATACCACATATTTGCCGGAAGGGTCGTCCCATCAAATCCTAAAAGAGTACGGATAGAATAGGGTTCTTTGTAAAAAATTAAAAAAAGCCTGAAAAAGCATCCACGCTAAGGTGCAGGCTTTCTAAAAAAAACCTGAAAAAGCATGCATGCTAGCGTGCGGGCTTTTCTAAAAGCCTGAAAAAGCGTACGCGCTAGCGTGCATGCATTTTAAGGCTTTTTTGAGGCTTTTTTCATGCTTTTAGAAAAGCTTGCGCGTTAGCCTACACGCTTTTTCAGGTTTTTTATCAATTACTAAAAAACCATTTTTTGACCGGTTCCAAGCCTCGTTACATACTCTGTGCATGCTAGCGGGCTCTTCATGTGCTACCTTCCGTGAAGGCTTCCAACGTTTCCTGGTGTATCCAGGGACGGTGTTCCTGTTGGACCCCACAGCCAACCATCAGAAAGAAGCTAACCTTCCAACTCCACTTCCAGGCCATGTTTTTTAATATGTATACCATGTTAGCCACGAATTACTCCATCGCATCCTACGATGTGGTCGTCTCGGTCCTATCGTTAAATACTTGATTCAATTCTAGCGGGATACTGACATGACCCCACGGCAGAGTATTTAGGCCGTCTGTAGCAACACGTTTATCGTCAAAATTACTTAGGGCTAATTTGTTCTGTTGGATCGTTTCGATTATGTGTTTTTTATCTAAACATCTTCATGGTCCTGTACATAACAGTATTACTGTCAAGCAGACACTTTTTATAATCTTCAAATTCAATTTCGTTTTTAACTACATTCTTTTTTATTCCTTTAGCTTTTTTGATAATTTTTCCAGGAGCAGTTTTGAACGTATATAGTTTTGCTCTCTAGCCGATGAACTCTCGGATTGGTATTCCGCTGCACTCATCCTTGAATTTCCCTATCACTTTCTTATTCTTTACCGAGTGACAGGGATGAGCTACCGGGTAGTAGGACGTGTCGAAGTAATCAGCGAACGTGCTTTCTTGTAGGTCTTGGTAAAAGTCGTGCGATTTCACTTCATAAAAAAACTGTCGGTATCCATGTATAGTAGAGATATTTTCGATCCGTACTTTTTTTTCATGACATCATAGTGAAAGTCATACATAAGAGTCTTGCTTAACTCGATCAAGGACAGACCCACGTATATAGGTTTGTCGAAATATGTCTTTTCCTTAGTGCACTGAACACGATTCAGCGTGTTGAGTTCAATGTAGCCCTTCAACTACGCGGACTGTGCGAACTGTAACATTTTGTGAACTTTGGTAACCCGAAGTCCGTTTCTAATCGCCTGTTTTAGGGTGGAGAAGTGACAGACATATTTTGACTTGTTCCGTAACGATGGGACGAGTTTGGGGTAATTAGAGATCGGAGGGGTTTCGTTCGTAAGCAGAAAGGGAAAGTCGCTGTGCGCATTGTGGAGGTGTGAGGGATATTCGATATCTACTTCAAGTATATATCCAATTGGACCATCGTCCGCTATGGACAGTAAATCTTTTTTTCTTCAGTTGCTACTCACCGTATATCCTTGTATGGAAGACATTGGCTCAAGGCCCAGCCGTATAAGTTGTTGGCGTCAAGGTACATGAGGTATTTGGGCGGTTGATGGGGATTATATCCATCTGGGATGTAGGGGTTATTTGCTTCCCCATATTTTTTAACACAAACCGAAATACCGCCGTGGATACCTTTTTCAAAGAACATGTAGATGTCGTAGTCTGTGATCAGTTCAAGTTGAATATTCGTTTTGAACAACATTGCATCGAACGAGAAACCGGGTAGGGTGAAGTAATGCGCATAGTCTAGACTATATTCTCTAAGGCATAGGGATCTGAAATTTTTGAAAACGTCCGACAGGAGCAGCACGTCGCATTTAAGGTGAAGGTCGCTATATTGATCTAGTGTGTTTAGTTTGCATGAAATATGGTGTGTCGTTTGCAGTGAAATATCACATTGGCGGGCGTGTCCATTGCACGTCATATTGCACGTGCTGTCTAGTGTTCGATGCGGGTTTATTGGTCGTGACCACACTTGTGGTCAACATCTGTGGCGACTTACTAAGCGTTCCTGAATACTCTGTTTCCAGATGCTCCGGAGTGTGAAGCAGAAGTCGGCGTTAGGATGGGTGAGACACCATTCCCTGGCATGCGGGCTGTGGAACCGTAGATATAGACCGAGTGGTTTCTCGAATGGCATTGAGAAAGGCACCGGGGATTGACCAATTTGACCCGGATATTTTCTATCTGCTGCCTCTCATAAGAGAGCCGCTTGGCAGACTGTTCTCGAGGTGCCTAAACTGGGGTTGTTTTCCGACTTGTTAAATGTGGTATTCGGGAGGGTGCTGTTAAAATCAGGAAAGGATCCGAGTGAGGTCAGCAGTTATTGACCCAACTGCTTCTTGCCGGTAATCGACAAGTTGCTCGAAAGGGTGCTTGTGGAACGACTCTTCAAAAGCATCGATATGAACTTATTTCTAATTCGAGGTCAGTATGGCTTTATGAAAGGGGTTGTCAAGAGCATCATAAATGTTCTTGCCAATGTGGAAAGCACCGACTGCACCCACAATATGTTTTGACAATTTTTAGTGACACAGAAGTAGCATTTCCTTCCTTGTGTTAGATTTCTGTCCTCTATGAGTTGGAACGCCGCAATGTTCCCGTAGCCCTGCAGGCCGTAGTACAAGACTATTTGTCGGATCTTACGGCTCTGTTTAAGGATATGCACCTAGTTGTGGAAAAATCAGTCAACAGGGGAAGCCCGCATGCCTCTGTTCGATCCCTTGCTCTGGTACCTGGTATTCGACGGATCTTTGGAACTAACATTCTCAGAAGGGGTCACTGCCTTGGCTTTCGCCAATGACTGTCTCCTGTTAGTCCGTTGTAATTCACGTCTGCAACTAGAAGACCGAGCACAGGCGGCTTTGTCAACCACAGAGGGCTGGATGGATATTCAAAATTTAAGGATTTCTGTGCCGAAGACGAAGTTTATGTTTCTTAAGGGTGCAGAGAAATTATCATACAGTCGCAACCTATGTATTAAGTAATCCGCACTCCACGCTAGATTCTGGTAGTCTCTGACCGTCATTCGAAACTCATTTGTGTGTGTAACAATTCTATTACTGTTCAGTCAATATTTACACTTCATACAGTTAACATATCCATACAGAAAATTATACATATTCTTTAATAACATAACATAGACATTAAATTAAATCTGAAATATGTTAATATATATTGACCATATTAATATTTTCGTAAGTTATAACTTACAAAAATATACTCCTTAAATATAACTGAACAGTGCATTTTATTTACTATGAAATATGAACCAGTAAGATTAATATACAATAAACACACCCTACCAAGATATGGCACCAAGGCGTCTGGTGCAGCTGATGATTGCTTATTTATCAATTGATGTGATCAATAACTCAATCATATAGTTCAAGTCCTAGAGATTTAGCAAATTTTTCTTTTTTAAAGTGTTCAATATATGTTATTTAACTTTTCTTTGCAAGTTGATGTTAAGAAACAAAGGAACCATGTTGGAGATCAATAAGAAACATATAATTTAAAATTTATTGCCTTTTGATAATAAATCATTGTTGCATATTACTTTGTGCTTAGAAAATAGTAAGTAAATATATTCATTTATATTTTTTTGGGTCTACTGAATTATAATTTAAAAATTGTTAAATATATTTAATTTAAGTATTATATTCCCTCAACATTGTTGAGGGAATCATACTAGGGAACATTGTTTTAATCATACTAATGGTCTAGAAAATTATGTAGTTTATATAATATTAAACTTTTTTTCAGGTGATAAAAAACGTTTTTCTCAGTATAAAAAAAGTTCTTTTAAACTTTATATTTAATGCCAATGACTATAATGGTCATTATAGTCATAAGGGTCATTATAGTTAAGGACATCCATTGAGAAAACACCCATCTTAATTAACAAAGAGTTCTGTGGAAATTGGTATCTGTTAAATGTTTCTTATGAAATTTTTATTTTTTTCAAACAGAAGGGCCTTGAGAGTTCAATTTAAAAAATAATTAAAGGAGATTTTTGTATGTGGTTATATAGAAACATTAAATTAGAGAAGAAATAAGAACTATCGGTCTGCTATTATTTTGTAAAAGTGTTTATTTGGTTGTATTTTATTTAAATTTTTTTCTGATTATGGGCAAATTTTCATATATTATTTGTTACTGTTTTATTATTCAATGTGATTTACATTTTCTATATTTGAACATTGGTTAAATATGTACAATGTAAAGGTATAAGGAAAAAAGTACTCAAAAAAGTGTTATATTCAAGTTTATTGTTTATTTTATGGTATTTGAATTTTTCATTATAATTGAATTATCTCAGTGACATGTCTAAATCAGTCTACACTATTTTGTGTTGATGATTTTCTAAAAAAAAAACAAAAAACAAATCAGTGAAACATATTAGTCAAATAGTTCAAAACATAAGTAAAAATTTTAAAAAGTTTTCGGTTGAATTACATATTGTTAAGGTAAAAACAATTATTGTGAATGAGTAAGCGTTAACAGATAAAATTATTTAAACCTTAATTTTTCTTGTGCTCTATTTTTATTTTTGCATATTCATGTGTAAACTTTAATAGCTAGTTCTTTTTAATACTTCATTCTACTTGTCTTTAAAAGCAACTACCGTTTTTATCCTTGTGCTAATTAACTGTTGAATGTTTATAATTTTAGGTGAGGGTTCAATTTGTTTTTGAGTTGACAGGTTTGTTTTTTTTTTACTTGAACTGATCAGTCTTTTTAATGATGATTAAGATGAAACATTGTATACATTTCTAACCTTACAATACTGAAATTCAGTGAAAAACATATCATTAAAAAATTTTCAGAAGAAAAGGCTAGAAATGAAGCACAAAAACCAGATTCATATTGATAGCCACAGTCGGTAGGCAAGGCTGTAAAAAAGGTGATATGGTCATTACCACACAGTCCTGGGAAAAATTTAGCAGTAATAAGAAAGCTTTTATGTGATACACATGAAGTCAAAAAAGTTTTTTTTGAGGAGAAAAGTGTTCAACAAAGACAGACTTCCCTGAATGAAAAAACTCAACAAACAGTAATACAGTTTTATTGTTGTAATGAATTGAGCCACCAGGCTCCTGGCATCAAAGATGTCATATCAGTAAAGGATCCTAACACAGGCGAAGGTTCTTCCTTACAGAAGAGACATGATAATAGTCAAAGAAGCATTCTGCTTGTTTCAAATGGAGCTTCCAGAAATGAAAATAAAATGATCAAAGTTCCATGAAATTTGTCCAAAATATGTTCTTTTGTGTTCATAGATGACTCACAGTATGCATTTTTCAGCATCATTTTATTCAATCATTATCCCTATTCAACCATTACTTGGAAACAGTGAGGTGAATGTGAGAATCGTCCAAAACTCGTTGAATTTGAAGATTCTCTAGAGGATTCCATTCATGAATTGAATGTCCAATTGTCAAAATTTGAAGTTCATTCATATGTGAAAAAGATGCAAGCTAAATCATTTTAAGAGCACAAAACAAACACTGATGAGGACTATGTAACTATGCAAATCGACTTTGCTGAAAATTATGATGCGATCTATCAGGACGAGATAGAGAGTGCCCATTTGTCTCATGCACATGTAACATTACTTACATGTTGTGCCTGGATTAAAAATGAAACTTGCTCTCTTGTAATTGTCACTGATGATGTGACATATGCCAAATTTTCTGTCTGGGTGTTCCTGAGAGATATTATTACTCTGTTTAAGGAGTTCCAACACTTCTGAAAATTAACTGTGTTTTCAGATGGCTGTGCAGCTCAATTTAAAAATAAATTCACATTCTCTAATCTGTCTGTGCTTAATGCATTCCGATTTTGGTGTGGAAGGACAGTGGATATTCTGAAGGCAATAGATGGAATTGGTGGGTGCATAAAGAGATTGGTATGGAATGAAGTAAGGACAAGGAAATTTATGAATAATGCTGAAGATTTTTTTGAATGTGCTAAATCTGTTGAAAGAGTTCAAGTTGTTTTTGCGTCATCAGAGAAAGTAACCGAAAGTAGTGAAATGCCGGAAAAGAAGTGGGAAAATGTAAGGCCAATCCCAACTTTGCAGTCAAAGCATATGTTTAAAGTGAACGTCTCTGACAGTTTACTTTCTGGGTGAACTAGTAGCTCAAAACTTGAGAGAAACCAAGTTTTCAAATGCAAGATGGACATGTACACAGATTCAGATACTAAATCTGTAACCAAACTGAATTCTAATGAAAGCTCGGATCATGGAGAGTCTAATGCACTTGACACATACAAATTAGAACTCAATGACTTTGTTCTGGTTGAATCTGCAGGTAAGAGGTCAAAAAATATACTTTTTTGGCCAAATTGAGAGAAAATGATTATCAAATAAATTTTTTACACACGAAAAGAGGTTCTTGGATTTTCTTCTTTCCACAACAGGACAGCAGTCTTGTGTCTACAAGTTATATTTTTATGAAGCTATCTGAGTTATCATTAGCAGGTGGCACATTAAGGGCTGCTTCCACCATAACATTCTGTATGGATTTGTCATAGTATAGTGTGGATTGATGTTTCTGTAATTTTTATACTAGATTTATGTTAATTTCACAAAAATAAGTATAATTACACTTAATTAGTGGTTTTTATTGATCTAATGAAACATATTAATAAATAACTCAGCAACTCCTGAAAATAAGAAACACTGATGTTAAAAATTGGACAGTGTCACACCCGGAAAGAAAAGAACATGTTTTATTCAAAAAAAGCGACAGTTAGTTAGTATTCTTGCCATGGAACATAATCTCTATAGAATGATTTTTCACGTTATTACCAGTTATCAGATTAAAGTTTATCAAATTAAATAAGGACAATTTAAAAGGAATTATTTAAAAAAATAAGTGAGTATATACTGCTAGTTATATTTATATTATTGACATCTGATGTTCTTCAAACTTGTGAATATTGTTAAGTAATGTTATTTAATTCTAAAGAGAGCAAATCCTCATGAAAATGTCACCCTGTGACAGTGGATTCACCCTAATATTATTTTGTTTAAGTTTCCTAATTTGTTGTTTTTCTATATTTATGCAAAACTTAGCCTTCTTATAACTACTATTACTTTTTATACCATTTTGATACGTTCTTAAAAATCTTTTTTTTTTCTGCTTAACCATTAATTTTATTTTGTAATAGACAACAAAGTTTTATAATTTTTTTTGTGTTTGTATTTTGTCCTTTCACTAACCATCTAATTAATGATTTCTACATTATACATATTTCTAAAGTGTATATTAAGTTGTGCTTTTTAAATATTTTGTGTTCTTTCATTATTTTATCAATCTTTCTTTTTCCATTTTTAACCTATTCCTATCTTCTAAGAATATAATGAATATATAATGTTAATTTTAGTAATTATTTGACTTACTTAATTTTATAACTTACTCTGTAGAACCTCATGCATTAGCCATCATCTGATCCACTACCAACGCCTCCCGCCACCACCTCCGCCACCACCACCACCGCCGCCGCCGCCGCCGCCGCCGCCGCCACCACTACCACCACCACCACCACTTCCACCACCACCACCACTTCCACCACCACTGATACCACCACTACCACTACCACTCCAACCACCACTCCCACCACCACTGCCACCACCTTTATCTCCACCACTTCCTGTACTATATCCATTTAAGTAATTCCAAGAATTACTAAAACCACCTGGGGCACCAGGAGCACCCTGGCCAGAACTCTTACCAGGAGCACCCTGGCCATAACTGTAACCAGGAGCACCCTGACCAACACTGTTACCAGGAGCACCTCCGTTTAAACTTGTTGCTCCTAAACCACCAGTACCACCTTTTGGACCACCACCATTACCGCCATTAATGTCATCGCCATCACTTCCATTACCACCATTATTACTAAATGTGTTGGTATTATACGTTCCTCTGGAAAAAAATTAATTCATTACCATTTATTTATTTATTTTATTAGAGCATTTTAAAAATTACAAAAGTAATATTGCACATTTTAAAATAATATACATTACACTAAAATACCAAAGCATCTTTACATTTATAAAATTTTATAAAACAAAGAAGATTTCAGTTTCAAGTAGAAACGTATTTTTCAGTATTCTATTTATTTATGCTGTTACGTACAATAGGATAATTATAATTTTAATATAATTAGATAATTTATTATAGTATTTAAGCCCTATCTATAATCTTTTTTTTTAGCTATGCTAATAATATAATGAATATCATGTCCCTGATGTGTGTGAGGTGAATGGTTTCTCCTAATTATATTAACAGAAAAATATTTTTTTTCTTTGTAAGAATTTTACTGGTGGTTGTTACCAAGTATCGGCAATATATGAATGTGTATATATATTACTGTCTGCCTATGGTGTGTTTAAGTTGGTAGCAGTAATTTGCTTTAGAAGAAAGTATTGTTTATCATTTTGTTTAACAAGTTTTGCTTCTAACAACTCAAATTAATTTAAAAAGAATCATATAACTCTTTATGATTTATGTACTTGTATGATTACTGTCATTTTTGCTTGGTTTACAATGTGATTAGTATTATGTCATCAAGAATATTTTTTGGCTCAGAAACTCATCATCAGTTAATTATGTATTAAGTAGGATTTCCATATAAATTGTTCATTTAGATCTTTAATCATATTAATTGCTGACTGTTACTTAGCTGTGCAATATTACCTGATTATTACAATTAGAGTTTAGATAAATATAAATGGCTTTAAATTAGCATAAAATTACTGGAATATTTAAATTGATCAGAAATGGACTGTAAGTTAAGAATAAGTTTAGTTATTAACATGATCAAGAAAAATCAAACCTAGGATATTACTGAATGTCATTTAAATAAGTTGGTCAAAATAACAAATAAGAAAGGATGTAGGAGAAATACATGAAATGATGTGTAATAAGATCCTTGCCATGAAAAAGATCTTAAGTGAATTTGGAGTCATTTAGTGTGACAACATGAACAGAAAGAATGAGTGACATTTCATCAGGATTGATTGAAAACAAAGGGTAGAAATGTAAAGGAAGTACAAGATGTATTAAGTTTAGTATGAAACCACATTAATGAAGATCAGTCTTTCATGAAATGAGTTACTTATGCTCAAACATCTGTAAAAGAGTAGTTGTTACTGTAATAATAATTTACTTGCAGCAACATTTGGTGTAGCACTAAGCAACATATTGTGTGTAACCCTTTCCTATAAATCTGTACTGTAAAGCTGTTGAGTGTAATTAGGCATGTAAGCAGATGGGTTGAACCATAAAAAAAAATATTTTTTTTCGTTTGGAGAAAGAGAATAGATTGGGGTGGTAGGCTAGGTTCAAATTACTTTTCATTGTTTATGGATGAGAAAAAAATGTGAAGAGATAAATATTTTAATAACATATGTCTGTCCATTTCTTCAGAGCATTATTTTATCAGATAAGAAAACAAAGCAAGCCTGACAACAAAGATGAGATCTGCCAATATTAAATTTCTTGTAACACCTGGAAAAAGTTGTGATTATAATGTTAGTAAACTAATAGAATAGTCTGGCAAAAGAAAAAATTTTTTTGTGAGTGTAGAATCCTTTTTTTTTAGAGAAGAGAAGTGTGAGTGATGAGAGTTCTGTTCAATCTTCAGTTAGTATATAGGATAGGTTTAGGAAATCTAGTGAGCTGATCTCAGTTTACCTATCTATTTCATGTCATCAATCAGAAATGTAGACCTTTCCTATAAATCTGTACTGTAAAGCTGTTGAGTGTAATTGTGGGTTGAACCATAAGAAAAATAATTGTCTTCGTTTGAAGAAAAATAATATATTGGGGTATTAGGCTAGGTTCAAATTACTTTTCAAGTAATTTGAATGAAATGAAATGTGAAGAGAAAATATTTTAATAACATATGTCTCTCTCCATTTCTTGAGAGTAATATTTTATCAGATAAGAAAACAAAGCTAGCCTGGCTGAACAAAGTTCAGTTAGTATATAGGATGGGTTTCGGAAATCTAGTGGGCTCATCTCAATTTACCTATCTATTTCATACCATTAAGCAGCAATATAACCTAGTTATAACATTTCATGTTGTTAAAAGTCTTAAAATGGTTATAATTGTGCAAACTAGTAGGACTAGTATAAGTGATGGCATTAAATTTTCTAATGGTGATTATTGGAAACAACTTACTTTAACAATAAGTAATCTCAGCCCTCTATTTACAATCAGAAATTCTAGTCCTTGTATATGTAGCATTCTCTATAGTCTATTATATATTCAATATTGATTATTACTTCTACTATAACAGTCCAATTAGATGAGAATTTATTTCAATTAAGTGTACATCATGAGTAAAAACAGATTATTCAATTAGAAATATTAAATTATAGAAAATTAAATATTAGATAAGATTATTAAATTTACATAGAATATTAAATTGTTAGTAATTCACATAACTGTAGTTTAATTTATAATTAATAAGAATAAAGTGAATTACAGCTAGTTTTAACTTGACTATGTAGTTATATTTGAATAATTTATTATTTGAAGAGAAAATATTGCTGTAAAATATTTTATGATAAATGATTCAAATTTATTATTACTCTTAAACATTTATTAAATGAAAATATGTAGATGTGCAGTAGTTCTAACTGGGAATTTGTGTTGGCAGTGCTGTTAGTTCAGTAGAGGAGATAGTATATCATGACAGAACATTATAGGTGGCAAACCAGATGCCGGTCTAGCAATTCAACTTTACCCTGCATATCAATCGAGCTTTCTGAACTTTGGTGAGTAGTACTTAGATTTGAGAAAAAAAATTTCTTTTATGTGATAATTTATTTCTGTCTTAAAAAATTTTTGTCTATTTATTTCTATAAATGGTAATTTTGTTATTGTTACTAATAACAATATCGGATTTTAGTATGATATTACTAATATTAAATATTCAATAAAATAACTATTTCAGACATTTTATGACCATAAAAAGGAACATAATTACTGTATTATCAATAGATCTATGGCTTAAGGCAGTATTTCTCAACTTTAAAGTGTTTGCGCCCCATTTTTCAATCATAATTTTCATCGTTTCCCCCCCCTAATACAATAACAATATAAACAATAATAATGTATTTTAAGTATCTTGATGCTAAATCTACATTTCAACTTTAATTACAAACCTTACAAATTACCAAGAATTAGTAAATTTATTGATATTTGGCAACATCGATCCACTGCATTGACAAAACCAGGATCGATGTCTTTATATCGCTCTGTCCTTTGTCCACTGTATTGGATATTCTAATGGCTTTATGGCAAGTACCAATTTGTCTCAAACATTCTGGTACATCTGCGAAACATTTGTAAATGTTGCACCTCATTCAATTCCAATTAGTATCTTCAACTCCAAGGAGCAAATACACATATGTTGGATAGAAGTGATAAAGTTAATCCTTTTTGTGGAAAATTGGAATTGTGGAGCAGAAATTTAAAGCAAAAAACCTAGAAATGTTTGCAATGTGGATGAATGTATTAAAACTTACAAGGCTGAAGAACAACATGTGAAAGTTGTTTTTGTAATTATTGAAAATCATTTAGCCATGTTGGCAAAGAAATTTAAAAAGTATTTTCTTGCTGATGACAACTTTTTTGAATTTTCTGCAATGAAAACAAGAGCATTTCATGACTACTGCCATTTTCAACATTCTATCTTTGTGAAACCGGATTTTTTGTGATGGCTGCCTTGAAGACAAAATATAGATCTCGGCTAAATATTGATAAAGAAATAAGTGTCTGTTTTTAATATTAAACCTTTATTTGAAAATTTTGCAAGAGAGGCTCAAGGGAGTCACTAATTACTATTAAACTTGTTTTTAATTTTAATTGATAAGTTAATTATTAATACATTGTGCAGTACTGATGCAACCCTATTTAAAAGTGTATTATATCAGTAAAAATGTGTATTTTATTATTTATAATGTTCGATTATATTTTGTTTTGGTTTTCTTTCAGTAAATTAATAAATTTTTTAAATTATATTTTCTTTTTGATATGCTTGCACCCCCATTTAGTGTTATTACATCTGTATCACAAAGCTATACACGAAAATAATTTTAATAGGTTTTATTCCATATGTTGTTGAACAGATGAATTTTATGATTTGGAGTTTTTCATAAATTGCAATACATAAGAAGATCAAAACATAATAATTTAATTTTAACACGTTTCTTTATTAAAATCATATAAATACTACAAATTATGGCATGTAACATAATATTAATGATTACAAATAATGGTTTTTTGTTGTTATGCATTTTAAGCAACATTAACCTTAGTAAATGACTATTAGAAAATTAATGTCAGATCACTGATAAATATACACAAATTGAAATTGCATTCAATATTGATTCACTTTTAATCCATGGAATTTATTTAATTAAATATGGCTTTCGTTATTGGCGGTTCATCTATAATATTCATTCCTTATTTTCCAGGAATCCTCACGTGAGTGTTATTTTACTTATACTGTGCAATCAAATCATATTTTGTATGGGACTACATTACTGTAAGGACTGAATTACTAAGCTTAAATAGCAGAACAATTTAGAGAGTTGTATTGACCTGGTTCTAAAAAGGATTCACTGTGCTGGGTATATGAAATTCCATATGATTCTGTGGTATCTTTATGATTCATTGCTAGTCATATTTGTTAAAATTTAAAAATTCTTAATGATGAAATTTCATTACTGAACAATTGTATAGATTCATTCTTTAAATGGTCTATAATATTTTTCATTTAAGATATTTTACTTACTCTGGAGAAGAATTATGTTGATACCTGAAATCTTGAAAATTAGAGGGGCCAGATGTCATGCCATTATATCTTTTTAATAATGATTCCAGAACTGCTGGAGGTAGGTGTTTAAACAATCTGTAACATGAATTAAAATTACATACGCAATTTAATTTTTTCCATTGAAATTGACAAAAACTGAACTTATCAACTCTCTGTACTGGAATTGAAGATTTAGTGTAAACAACATTTGTGAATTGCCACAACTAATGTTTAATGTACGTTTTAAAGTAATATTTTTATTCATTTTGTTTCTCCAATGATAATACTTATTAATTTTTACATAAAGCTATAGAATCATGCTTTTTATACAAAGTTTACTTTCTCTCTTTCCAGATGTAAGATTTGTAAAATTATTATTTTCTACTTTCACAAAAATCTAGTATTAAATGACTAGAAGTTAATGCAATATTTATATGTAAAAACAATTTAAACTTAGATATACATTACTGGTAAACATAGATTACTTCTAATTCTGTAATACTACTGACTAGCAACTCTACTGAAGATGTTACTAATTATGTCTGAAAATCCTTTTGAAGATTTAGTGTTCAGAACGTGAATTTTTAAAAATATTTTATAACTATAGGTACTATTTCAATGATGTTCTGCTATGAACCAGCTTTTATCAATATCTACTGTTTTTTGTTGTTGCCATTCTTTCATTTCTTTTAAAACACACATATTTAAGTTAATATCATATCAATTTTTTGTGAACATTGTGAATATCACAATGCTAGGAAAATGTGTTATGTTTTTGGTTATGTATTAGTATATATAACCATATATATTAGTATATACTAATATATAACCTTATATATTAGTATCTATTATAGATATTAATCTACTAATAGATTATATATAGTCTACTAATATGTAAGGTAGTATATTAGTATCATGCTGCAGTAACTACGGATATTGCAAAAGGCTGGCATAGAGTCTACAATATAGCAGTGAAAATTATACTTACAAATTTATTTGTGAAGATTCAAGTTGATTCGATCTCACTATTGTTATAGCCAGTGTAGAGAGTAGAATTAGCAAGCATTTTTTATGCAGCATAATTCTACAGTAATTAATAACTTAGTAATTGTTATTAACTTACATGAGATAAACAACTGCATTTATATACAGTTGGTATACTGTATTTATATACAGTGTGCAACTGTATTTATATAGTTGTTCAATATCCTTTGTTTAGGTATCACGTATCATAAATTTTAATTTATTATCTTATTTTAATAAATTATCTGTATGTTGCTTTGAGTTTAATGCAGAATAGTTATAAATATTCTTGCCTACTTCCAACTTTTCTAATTATTTCATCTTAAATAATTATTAAACTGACACATTTACTTTTAATAAAAGATATTATTTAATCACTATGATTAAATAATTTATTCAGTATGACATGATTTAATTATTGAAATTAGAATCCCTTTGTTCATTATTAAACAATATCAAAGGTATTGCTTTTATTAGGAAACATCTTGTACATTTATTTCATTAGTATTACATTTTTTAAGCACGTTATCATTTTTTTTTGTGTTTAGTCATTTGACTGGTTTGATATAGCTCTTCAAGATTCCCTATCTAGTGCTAATTGTTTTACCCCCTACATCCTACATCCTTAACAATTTGTTTTACATATTCCAAACGTTGACGGCCTACACAATTTTTCCTTCTACCTTTCCCTCCAATATTAAAGCTACTATTCCTGGATGCCTTAATATGTGGCCTATAAGTCTGTCTCTTCTTTTACCTATATTTTTCCAAATGCTTCTTTCTTCATCTATTTGCCGCAACATATCTTCATTTGTCATTTTATCCACCCATCTGATTTTTAACATCCTCCTATAGCACCACATTTCAAAAGCTTCTAATCTTTTCTTCTCAGATACTCCAATCATCCAAGTTTCACTTCCATATAAAGCGACACTCCAAACATATACTTTCAAAAATCTTTTCCTGACATTTAAATTAATTTTTGATGTAAACAAATTATATTTCTGACTGAAGGCTCGTTTGGCCTTTGCTATTCGGCATTTTATATCGCTTCTTCTTCGTCCATCTTTAGTAATTCTACTTACCAAATAACAAAATTCTTCTACCTCCGTAATATTTTCTCCTCCAATTTTAACTTTCAGTGGTCCATCTTTGTTATTTTTACTACATTTCATTACTTTCGTTTTGTTCTTGTCTATTTTCTTACGGTAGCTCTTGCGTAGGACTTCATCCATGCCATTTACTCTGACCTAGAATTACTATATCATCAGCAAATCATAGCATCTTTATCTTTTCACCTTGTACTGTTACTCCGCATTTAAATTGTTCTTTAACTTCATTCACTGCTAGTTCTATGTAAAGATTATAAAGTAATGGTGATAGGGAACTCCCTTGTCGGACTCCCTTTCTTATTACAGCTTTTTTCTTATGTTCTTCAATTGTTATTACTGTTGCTTTTTGGTTCCTGTAAATGTTAGCAATTATTCTTCTATCTCTGTGTTTGAACCCTAATTCTTTTAAAAATGCTGAACATTTTGTTCCAGTCTACGTTATCGAATGCCTTTTCTAGGTCTATAAACGCCAAGTATGTTGGTTTGTTTTTCTTTAATCTTCCTTCCATTATTAATCTGAGGCCTAAAATTGCTTCCCTTGTTCCTATACTTTTCCTGAAACCAAATTGGTGTTCTCTTAACTCTTCTTCCACTCTCCTCTCAATTCTTCTGTATAGAATTCTAGTTGAGATTTTTTATGCATGTCTAGTTAAATTAATTGTTCTGTATTCTTCACATTTATCTGCTCCTGCTTTCTTTGGTATCATGACTGTAACACTTTTTTTGAAGTCTGATGGAACTTCCTCTTTTTCATAAATATTACACACCAGTTTGTATAATCCATCAATCGCTTCCTCACCTACACTGTGCAGTAATTCTACAGGTATTCCATCTATTCCAGGAGCCTTTCTGCCATTCAAATCTTTTAATGCTCTCTTGTATTCAGATCTGGTATTATAAATCGGTGTACAATCTTTGTTTAACATGTTATTGGTATTTAATTTATGTACCCCAAAATTTTTCTTAACTTTCCTGTATGCTCCGTCTATTTTACCAATGTTCATTTCTCTTTCCACTTCTGAACACTATTTGTTAAACCACTCGTCTTTTGCTAGTTTTCACTTTCTGTTTATAGTATTTCTTAATTGTCGATAGTTCCTTCTACTTTCTTCATCACTAGCATTTTTATATTTTCTACGTTCACCCATCACCTGCAATATATCGTCTCAAACCCGAGGTTTTCTATCAGTTCTATTTGTTCCGCCTAAGTTTGCTTCTGCTGATTTAAAAATTTCCTTTTTAACATTCTTCCATTCTTCTTCTACATTTTCTTCTTTATCTTTTTTACTCAGACCTCTTGTGATGTCCTCCTCAAAAATCTTTTTTACCTCCTCTTCCTCAAGCTTCTCTAAATTCCACCGATTCATCTAACACCTTTTTTTCAGGTTTTTAAACCCCAGTCTTCATTTCATTATCACTAAATTATGGTCGCTATCTATGTCTGCTCCAGGGTAAGTTTTGCAGTCAACGAGTTGATTTCAAAATCTTTGCTTAACCATGATATAATCTATCTGATACCTTGCAGTATCGCCTGGCTTTTTCCAAGTGTATATTTTTCTATTATGATTTTTAAACTGGGTGTTGACAATTACTAAATTATACTTCATGCAAAACTATAAGTCGGTTCCCTCTTTCATTCCTTTTGCCCAGCCGTATTCACCCACTATATTTCCTTTCTTGGCTTGTCCAATGCTTGCATTCCAATCTCCATTATTATTAAATTTTCATCTCCTTTTATGTGTTAATTGTTTCAGCAATTTCTTCGTATACACACTTTACCTCATCATCATCATGGGCTCTTGTAGGCATATAGACTTTAACAATCATTGTTGGTTTAAGTTTTGATTTTATCCTTATTACAGTGATTCTATTGCTATGCATTTAAATACTCTCCTCTCTTCCCTATCTTCTTGTTCATTACGAAACCTACTCCTGCCTGTCGATTATTTGAAGCTGTTTTAATTATTCTAAAATCACCTGACCAAAATTCACTCTTCCCACCAAAATTCACTAATTCCTACGTCTACATTTATCCTATCCATTTCCCTCTTTAAATTTTCTAATCTACCCACCTTTTATAAACTTCTAACATTCCACGCTTTGACTTGTAGAATGTTATTTTTTAATTTTCTGGTGATCCCTTCCTTAGTAGTTCCCACCTGGAGATCCGAACGGGGAACTAGTTTATTTTCAGAATATTTTACTAAGGAAGGCGCCTCCATCATTCCTATATGAAAATGCAGAGAGCTACATTTTCTTCGAAAAAAAAACCGCTGTAGTTTTCCATTGCTTTCAGCTGCGCAGTACCCGGAGGACTGAGTGATGTTGAGATGGCCGTTTAAGTCGTCCTGACTTACGCCCTTAACAACTACTGAAAGAGCTGCTGCCCTCTTTCAGGAATCATTCCTTAGTCTGACTCTCAACAGATACCTCTCCGGTATGTTTGCACCTTCGGTCCAGCTACTCTGTATCACTGAGCACTCAAGCCCCCTCACCAACGGCACGTAACATAGGTGACATAAAAAAAAAAACGGCAAATTTTGAAAAATGTAAAAAAAAATTTATTGACAGAAACACAACCATTACAAATAAAAAAATAAATCAATACGCATACATATAAAAAATATAAAACATCAAATTATCAAAATACCTAGTATCAATTTTTTTTAAATTAGTTGGTGTCCTCTACATACGATTCTACCAATCTTTTGCTGTGATTCCTTATTGCTCGCTGTTACATCGCAGATGGAGTACCACGAATTTTGTTTTGATTTGCTTGTTTCAGTTCACCGATTCTCTTTTTCTGACTCGTATAGACCACATTCTTATATCCCGACAGAAAAAATCAGAAGTTGACAAATCCTGTGATCTTGAGGGTCAGGGAATGTCACTGAATCTAGAGGTGGGACGTTACCGAAAATTCTCGCACAGCTGTCATTGATGGTTTTCTCATTGGAGAGGTTGGACCATTTGCAAACTCTTTTTTTCTGTTTAGCCTTCGCAACTACCCAAATAAGTCGACCAGGTTAACAAGGAAAACGCAACCTCATTCCGGTCCGCGCAGGTGTCGGGACAAACCCCTCACTACCACCTGGTACCCGAAGAAAACCGGCCAGACTAGTCCTCGCGGATCATCCAGTTAATACGGAGATCCAGAAAGGAATGTATTCTCTCAAGTTCCCTAACAGCTTGTGAACGTTCGACCTCGTATTGGGGACAGACATAGAGGACGTGGTCCACTGCATCATCAGTCCCGCAATCCGGGTATTGACTCGAATCCACCAAACGAAACCTAGTCAAACTCGCCCGAAAGGCACCATGCCCGGAGAGAAACTGTGCGATATACCGATTGGGGGAGACCCATCCAATCGCACATAAATGAGGCACTAAAGGAAATATACCATGCGTGTAGCGACCTGTGGGGGATTCGCTCACCTTACCTGTTAATTCTCAAGGCACCAGTCTTCAATCTCCTGCTTTCGTTCTGACGTCAATAGGTTAGTTACCTTCGAAATGTAGCGTTCCATACGCTCATTAGCCAAGATATCTATTGGTTTGACTCCGGTTGTAACACAGACTGTCTCCCGCGAGACTGTTCTATAATCGCCTATAACAGCCAGAAAGAGGAGTCGCTGGGCCCGCAGCAAAATCCCGCGTAACACCTAAAAGCCATGCGGTGAGCCCAGACAGGTACAGCATGCAGCATAATAGCTTCGCTGACACCCTTGTAAATGATACGCATGGTACGGGGATTCAACTCCCAATCGGGATGAATGACCCTACAGATTCCATAAAAAGTATCAGCGGTATTTTTTGCTACATGCTCTAGGTGTTCCTTGAGCCGAAAATTCTCATAAAGGATAACACCCAGGTATTTTTGAGCCGTAACTTACCGAATAGGGAGACCAGCCATCCGAATCCGGATTCGTTGGGAACCAGACAATCGGCACTTAATCAACATCATTGTGGCTTTCTCTGGTGGGAAAATCATCTTATGTTGGAGACTCCACAATCATGCTTGTCTCAGAAGCGTGAGTAGCTCAGAACTCTCCTCATTAGGCGAATCCCCTTCAATCAGTAGCATAAGCGATAATACGACAACCAAATGGCAATCTTAAACGCAACATGAAATCGAATTCTATGATCCGAAGAAGGGGAATCAGAACACTGCTCTGAGGGCATCCTTTAGTTAATGTCTTGGCCGCCATCATGCAGGGAAACGGTCCGAAGACTGAAATAACTTGAGAGCACTTCTAATTCATTTCGTGTACACTAACGCTTCTGCTTCTGAATCAGGGCAGAGGGCCACCATAAGTTATTAAATGCCCTGGATATGTCCATAAAAGTCCCTAATACATGTTTACATGGATTAGAGGAAGCCATATCCATCACCTTTAGTATAGCATCCTCAGTGCTCTTGCCCGGTCAAGAACTATACTGGTTGCCCATTAGCAAATGAACAGTGGCCAATCTAACACTAATACGCAAGTATAAGACCTTCTCAAAAACCTTGCCAATCACAGGCAAGAGCGTTAGTGGGCAGTAAGAAGAACTAACAGTAAGATCTTTGTCGCCACCTTTGAACAACAACACCAAGCCTCAACGCTTCCAACACGCCGGAAGAGGCCGGCGAAGAGAAACCTATTATATATTCTAGTTAAAGGACCAAGGGCTACTGGAAGCACTCGGACGACAAGCTCCACTGTGATACAATCATATTCGGACGCTTTTTACCATGCCATACTAAAGATCACCTGGCGCACCTCCGTCTCAGTGATCTCAGAAGATTGTAAGTCGTTCTTTAAAATCGGGATTACCCGCCTGACACGCCGGGGTTTGAAACCACCATGGTGTCATCCGGGAGCAAATCATTCAGCAAAATATTAAGTACACGGTCCTTATCGATTACCACACCCTCGCGGGTTGACAAAGCTGACAAGAGGACATCTTTCTTGTACTTATGTCCAAGGGCTCTATACACAACACCCCAAGGTCTCTATTCCCATACTCCTGAACGAAGAAACGCCAGGAATTACGCTTTGAGGACCTAATGCTATGAAAGCACCTAGCCCTCGTTCTGCGGTAATCCGCAGTTAGGGCCTTACTATGCAGGAAGCGTCATCGGTAAACAGGAAAGTGTCCCTCATGGCCATCGCGCAGCTCATCTCCTATTTCAAAAAGTATCAACCGATGATCGCTAGAACCGTCATTGACCATAGACCAGTCAAGGATCCTACCAATGGTAATGTCAATATTTGTCCCTGGAAAGGGAATGGCCTTTTCAGGCCCGTTAACCGTACCGACGTAAGCGGCTAACTGGACTGCAACTTTAATGCCTCAATATTGGGCTGCGCTATGAAACTGTCAATTAAGCTACCGCTATGATCAGTGATTTCATTGTGCCAGAAAAGCGATTCGCGTAAACATCGGCACCAATAAGGATTGGACCATTACCCACAATAAGAAGGATCCTATCTCATTTCGCTTAGGTGTACCTCAGTGGGATCCCTGAATTGGAAATATTAACTAACAACTGTAAGGTTTTGTCCGCGAATGGCGACTCTGACCACAACATGATGTACCTAAGAAACCTGCCGTATAAAGACACTATCAAGCGACTTCCTGCACAGAATAGCAGACATACAGGTATGCCTTATACAAAACTTTTTCCAGCTGTGAAAGCCTGGCAGAGATCACTCCTAATTACATATGGGTGCTGCAGAAGAACAACATCGAGGCTCCGTCTCTCTACAACCTCACCTCACTCAACCTGAGCTACATAAGCACCTTGGGCATTTAGTTGACCGAACCTAACCATCTAAGGAATTACAGTACAGCCCAACGGCCTTTATGTAACAACCACACGCCCTACTAACAACTGGGTGCTCATGATTCTTGTGCAATCTCTTGCAGTTAGCACAGGCCGGAGCCTCGGACTTATGCGAACAATCGTCACGCTTGTGGCCCTCCTCACCACAGTGACCACACATCGAGGCCAACTTACAAAATTTAGCACTGTGACCATATCTGCAGCATTTGAAACATCTTTGGACATCCATGTACTCTTTTAGTCGGCATGGCACTAAATCGACAAATAATCTGCTTGCAGACGTACATTTTTGAAAGAAACCAGAACTTACCTCAAAGACTCCGTGATACTTTTGGGTATCACCCCTACCCGTTTTAAAGACCAATCTGCATTCCCGCCGGATGGCGGCTTCTTCCAAATAAGTGTTCGGCTCCCTAATGAGGGACAAGACATCGTTATCGGTATGGTTACGGTCAATATTATAAACTATAATATGGGGCCTACGCGTCCTCTTCGGGTCTATTTTTACATTCAAACGCTTAACCGCCGTGGAATCTCTAAGTATTCGCCAGTAATCACTAGGAATCTGTAGGTTTACATTTGACCACCGGCTCAAAAATAACACTGAAAAAGACTTTATACAACGCAAATCTCTGCTTGTGTAAAGAGACCAGAGATCCTTCGCAACCACCGTAAGGTATTACTTCAGAGCATTAAGTAATATGTAACATGTATGATTGTAAATGAAGTGTATTCTTGTACAGTCTCAGGTCGAACATGCCGGAGATGCGTGGTTAATTGAAATCCAACCACCAAAGAACACCGGTATCCACGATCTGGTATTCAAATCCGTATAAAAGTTACTGCCTTTACTAGGATTTGAACTTAGAACTCTCGACTTCGAAATCACCTGATTGGTGAAGACGAGTTCATCATTACACTAACCAGGTGGGTTACCGTTGGCAAACTGTGTTGTTCCTTAACGTGTCGGTATGAAAGTTAAAATTATTTTTTACAATCTTTCTACTTCGTATTGAATAGATATGATGTCGTCATAATCCAAAAGTACAATCGAACCGCCATATACCGAATTTCCATATATCGAACTCTTTCAGGAACTTTGAATTTTCATTAGCAAAATGGTCTCTGCATATCGAATAAAATTTCTACATATCGAACAAACTGTTTCACATAGAAAGTTATATACTCCTGTTGAAATAAAAGTCGCTCATTGATTTTGTTCATAAGAAGGATATAAATTAAATAAGAATAAATTGTTTCACCGATTCTTACTGCAATAGAAATTCACGAAAGTCTTGAAGGTTATTAACGAGTAAACACTTGTCGGTGAGGTCCTATTTTATTCTTAGCTTCTGTTCTTCGAATCCCTGTATTAACATGGAGAGAAGCTTTTACTTTAAACTCAGTTTAGCTTTTTAGATTACTTGTTATGAACATGGTTTAGGTAGAATTATAACAATACAAATAGAAATCATTAATATAACGATTCAGGATTATGATTTATTAATTTTTTGTCTGCAAGACATCATCTAACACAAAATTTTCATCTGATTCTTAATTCTTAATTCATAGAAAAAATTGCTGGTATTTTTTCAGGTTTCTTTTGATATTAAATAGTAGATGATTTGTAATACCATCATGAATAACATTTATCAATGGAAATCTAGTTTTCACTTGCCATATGTACATTTGTCATATTTTTCTGGATGAAGCTATGTCGTTGGTAATTGTTTGGAATAATTTTTTATTAACGATAGTAAAATCCTTTCGCTATCTTTACAAAAACACTACTCTTAAATTCATCACCTACCTCCCATAACAGTATTCCGACTATACGTAAAAATAAATAATACTAACAATTCTGTCCGTAAAAGTAAAATAAATTCTATTAATTTTAATGAACATAATATTTGCAGTCAAGCTGATTCTGATCTTAAAATATTACACAAATACCTGAAAAAATTTCCAAAAACATTAATTACATTATTATTATTAGTTATGTTATGTACATAGAGGAGCACATTCATTAATCCATTTTCTTCTGGTTGTATTTATATATAAATGGTTGTATATAAAACTTTCTGTATTAATCGTATGGAAATGTTTTTTAAATAACTGGGAGAGTTCCTTTTTTTAAAATACGGTAGTTATGGATTACCTTATCTATCTATTATCTTATCTTGGATGTTATTTATGTACTATGTACTGATCAGAATAAGACGTTTATTTGTTTAAAACAGTTTTCCATTTCAGCAATCATTTTATCTTTTAATTATAACTGCTTTCTTAATTGTAATATGACTTCACCAGCCACCATACTTAAAGATGTTTGCTACAACTGAGATGTTGAAATTTTGAATAGTTAGTTTTGGAAAGTTAGGTTAGGTTTTATAAATATATATCAGTTATCCAATTCTCATCAATGCGCACGAGTCCAAAATCACAGTTTTCTGCATTGGCAGGAAGAGACGAGGTTGAACGCCAATAATCTTAGGCGACATGTGAAGCGAGTGCGGAATTTCTCTTAGTGCGCTGATGACAGTGAGTGCTATTGTAACTTGTTCCTGGGTCCAGAACTCCCTGACGTGATCCGCCAAATACCTGTACTTTGACAGTTTCTTGGCATGCCTCTGCTGGATATTAGTAGCCAGTGGTATCGTCACTTCGATGATTCAGGTGTTTTCCTGTTTTTTGGCTACAACGATATCTGGACAATTGTGAGCCACTGGCTTATCTGTGAGAACTGTACATTCGTAATAGATTTTGTAGCGGTCATACTCCAACACGTACAGAAGAGCATACCTGTAATAAGGGATGGACACATCAGGAAGTTCCAGGTCGAAGGCAAGCGTTTGGTGGAGGATGCGAGCCACGTTATTGTGTACTCCTTCGCGGATAGGATCTGGCAGCTGCTAATCACGTTTTCCATGGACTCACTCGTACTCCCACATAATCGGCAGTTCTCCATAAGCACGATAGGGACCTTGACTACGTACGTACATTCATTGAGCGTGCTGATTACTGAATCCTGAATTGCAAACGCAAAACCCTCAGTGTCAGCGAACAATTTGGCTTCCTTCAGTCAATTTCTTTTCATCTAGTATGGAGGCAAACCTACCGTGAAGCTCACTCGCCCGCCATGCATATATCTTCTGCCTTTCACTTGGGATATCGTTTAGTGGTGTATAGTCAGTGTCGCTACTGCGGAGTGGAGTTAGATCTTCATCCCCCTCACCATCATTCGATTCACTTCGCTCTTGAAATAACCCTGAGGTTATCATGAACAGT
The DNA here is from genome assembly GCF_047948215.1 of Lycorma delicatula. Taxonomy (NCBI): domain Eukaryota; kingdom Metazoa; phylum Arthropoda; class Insecta; order Hemiptera; family Fulgoridae; genus Lycorma; species Lycorma delicatula. The sequence goes on from NC_134460.1 coordinate 81,373,933, forward strand.
AGTAGTGAGCAGTTGTTTCTCATGAACTTCAAGGAAATCCACGACACCTCTTTCTTCCTTGCCTCAAGACGTGGGGAAGCGAGCCGTGAACCCGCGCGGGTTATAGGCTCAGTGCCTGGTGAGCTCACTCCTAAGAAATTGATTTAGCTCCTCAAGCTCCATCCTTGATCATCTCAGAACCCTCTTTAAGACTTTGGGGGTTGGCGTCCCCACGGGCCTAGCCTCCGCAGCTTTCCTTCCCACTATACAATGAGCTCCGGAACACTTTACATTTTACACATATACTACACCAAGAACACTACATAAATTACAACATACACACATACACAATTACACAACAACAACCTACACTGATATTTCTTACATTTACACTCGGTGGTGTTGCGACATCTTACGAAACGCAACCGTAACCCAAGGTGGGAACAAATCGTGCCGATGGGTGAATGGCTCTACGTAGTGAGTCTCGAACGATGTCCTCTGGGCACCAGGGCGAACCCAGTTGTATTTAGCTCTAGCTCCAGTACGCGTGCGGTCTGTTGGAGTGGTCCATTTTTCGCCGGTACTCGTGGGACCAAAATTTCAGTTCCAAAAACAAATACAATGATGGTTGGTGGTCCATCTGAAAAAACCACCAAATTAAGTCTTGCGAAGAGACCTCGATCAGCTTCTTCTGACGAGGATAAAAGTCCTACTGAAGAGAATTTCTTAGAATCGAAATATAAAAATATTAGATTCGTTGTTCTCAGAAATAGTCAGGAAGGTGGCTCCCTTCAAAAGGTTTCACCTTTCTTAATTAACAAAACCATAACAGGTGCAAGTAGCTCCCAAAAGAATATCAGGAAATTACGCGACGGATCGATTCTGGTTGAAACATTCAACGATGAACAGAGTCGATCTATCTTACGTCTCCGTAATGTGGGTGGTATAAATATAAGTGCAGAATGCCACAAAACGTTAAATACGAGCCGGGGTGTAATTTTTTGTAGAGACCTTCTAGATATAGATATCTCGGAAATAGTTGATGCGCTTTGCCACCAAGATGTTGTCGAAGTGAAACGTATAATGAAACGGCAGAACGGAACAGAAGAACCGACACCGTCTCTTATATTAACATTCGATCTCCCTGTTCCACCAGAGAAGAATAAAGTGGGTTACCTCTCGGTTCGGGTACGACCACTTATACCCAACCCACGGCGATGTTTCAGATGCCAAGGTTTTGGTCATACTACAACATCTTGTACAAAAACTGAGATCTGTGCTCGATGTGCTAAAGAAGGTCACAATGACACTAACTGTGAAGAAAGTGAAAAATGCGCAAACTGCAGTGGTCCACATACAGCCCGCTCCCGAGATTGCCCAACTTTTAAAGAAGAAAAGGCAATTCTCAAAATCTGTACGGAGCAAAAACTATCTTTTCCGGCTGCACGTAGAGAATATAAAAAGATAAACAATTCACGGAACCTGGTTAAAGCAGACGTATCTTTTGCCACCGCTACATCTAAACAAATTCGTACAAATGCTAATAATCAGCAGTGCGGATCCTGCAATGAGCTTAAAAAACTTGTTCAGATGCTATCTGATCAAGTAGCTTCACTTACAGCCACTATCTCAGAGCTGACAAAAATGAATAAAAAGTCCTCCGTCGCAGCTAGTGAATCAAACAGTATGATACATACGAAAGTTCCTATTCCCAAAGTCGTACCGCCACGAATAGCGACTATCACAGCTGGCAGTAAGCCACCTAATAAGCTCCCCATAAAGGGAACCCACATAACTATCTCTTCTGGGATGTCAACTACAGCATCCCATTCAAATAAATCTCCTCCACCATCACCTCATATACTGGAGGATATAGTTGAAGAACCACCCGACCCTAGGGCATCGGAGTTCTTTAAAATAAAAAATACAAAAAAGAAAAACCGAATCACGTACAACTAATTTTTATATAATTTCCGAAATTTATTCTTTTATTTATTTTTTACACTTATGAACATTATTTAGTGGAATGTTAGAGGTATTCGGTCCCGCATTGAAGATATTAGAGTACTAGCGCACACCCATGATCCACTAATCATGTGTTTCCAAGAAACTCACCTTCTACAACATGACCGAATTACACTTAGAGGATACTTCTGCGAGAGATACGACTGCCTAGTAGACAGTAGGGAGAGTGGTGGAGTAGCGATTTTCATGAAGAATGGAGTGTCAGCTACAAGAATTCAACTAACCACTGTCATTCCTGCTATTGCAGTAAAGGTCTCTATTCCCTTCAAATTGCATATCTGCAATCTGTATCTCTCACCGAACACTGAGTTCAGTGCTTTAGATGTCTCAAATCTCCTCACACAAATACCATCTCCATCGTTAATAGTAGGAGACTTCAATGCCCATCATATTTCCTGGGGCTCAACCTTCTGCTCCACTCGAGGAAATATGATAAACAGATTGAGAAAAGATTTTTACATTTGCCTACTGAATAATGGATCACACACATTCATGTCCTTATCAACTGGTACTGTATCTAACCTTGATCTTTCCATATGCTCACCGAATGTACTCCCTCATTTTAATTGGTCGGTTTGTGATGACTTTCACGGCAGTGATCATAGACCAATTATTACTAGTTTCGGTGTAGACTGCGAGATTAAAAGAAGGCCACGGAGATGGATTGTTGAAAAGGCATCTGCCTTTTCTATGGTATCCGTTCCAATCTTGGAACGGATACAATAAAGCATTCTAATCTCAGTATGACGATGGAGCGAACATCCTCGACCAATATTCTTCTTTTACGTCCATGATACTTGAGAATGCCAACAGATATATCCCACAAACATCGGGTAATCCTAGACGTCCTTTCGTTCCATGGTGGAACGATGATTGAAAAAATGCTATTAGGAATCGACGGCAGGCACTACGTAAATTTAATCGTAGGCCTACAACAGAACATCTAAATTTATACCGCAGGGCTAGAGCGGTGTGCCGTCGAGTATTCTTGGACGCTAAGAGGAATTCATGGACGAAATACGTGAGCACTATCTCACACACTACTTCCACGTCTACTGTATGGAAGAAAATTCGTGCAATTTTCGGATCACCGAAACAATCTATTCTTAGTCTTATTGATGAAGGAGAACTCCTTTCATCATCCTCGGAAGTGGCAAATAGTCTAGCAAAATCTTTCCGCTCGGTGTCTCTCACCTCATCATATAATAACGATTTTCAACGGTACAAGATACCAATAGAAGTATTATCGTTAAACATTGGTGATTCGGTTGGTGAATTAAACACTCTCCATTCGTATTTAAAGAATTGTTACATGCACTTAAAAATTCACGGGACACTTCCCCTGGACCGGACAACATTCGCCTTTCCATGCTTTCACACCTTCCTAATTCGGCACTACAACAACTTTTGAATATTTTCAACGGTTTATTCTCCGAACAAGTCTTCCCACCCGGCTGGTCAGAAGCATTTGTTATACCAGTACTAAAACCTGGTAAAGACCAGACGAACCCCTCAAGCTATCGCCCTATTTCATTAACAAGCGTTTTGTGTAAAATAATGGAGAGAATGGTAAACCACAGACTTACATGGTACTTGGAGAAACATGGCTTTCTATCTCCAGAACAGTGTGATTTTCGACAAGGACGATCTTCTATTGACCATTTAGTGTCACTAGAAACAGCCATACAAAACGCTTTCCTAAATCGGCAGCACCTCGTCGCTATCTTCTTCGATATAAAAAAGGCGTATGACACAGCCTGGCGACGTGGTATTCTTAACACTCTCAAAGAATGGGGAATCAAGGGCAATATGCTTGCTTTTATCCGGGGATTCTTAAATCACCGAACGGCTCGTGTTCGTGTGGATGATTCGCTCTCAGATAGTGTCATCTTGGAGAATGGAGTGCCCCAAGGTAGTGTATTAAGTGCCACCTTATTTTCTGTAGCCATAAACGATATTACCAAATGTGTGCAGGCTCCTGTCTCATGCTCTCTATTTGCTGACGACTTTGCTATCTACATTGCAAGCCGTTCAGCACCTACAGCAGAGAGACTACTGCAGAACACTATATCTCACCTTGAAGCTTGGTCCAGGATTACTGGTTTCACATTTTCATCCGAAAAAACAAAATGTGTAGTTTTTTCTCGGCTACGAAACCCTTCTATTCCGCAAATTTTTCTGAACGGAGAGACTATTACTATCTCTACTTACGTCAAGTTTTAGGTTTATTTTTTGATAGCCGTCTTACTTGGGTCAAACATTTAAATGAATTGAAAACAAAATGTTCCAAACTTCTAGATATGATGCGAGTCCTTACTAACACCAACTGGGGAGCCGATAGATCATGTATGATAACGTTTTTACTATTCCTTTGTTCGCTCCCGTTTAGATTATGGTTGTGTCGCCTACTCTTCAGCTCGTCAAACCGTGCTTAAAATGCTGGATAGTGTACATCATGCTTTCCTTCGGCTTGCCACAGGCGCGTTTAGATCAAGTCCTGTCGCAAGCTTACTTGTAGACTGTGGTGAACCATCACTTTGGGATAGACGAGACCAGCTCTTATTATCTTATTTTGCTCGTCTCAGAGGACAGCCAAATCACCCGGTTCTTGAGTCAGTCTTTAGAAATCCTAATCTAGGAAAGTATGAGGATTATCCACGTCGTACTGCACCTGTAGGTGTCCGTACCTGGCGTCTGCTGCAGCAGAAATAAATGTTGACACACCGTCATTCTTTCCTATGTACCCTTGCTCATACCTTCCATGGAGAATAAACCTCATAAATTTTAATTTTGACCTGACTACATACAATAAACAATCAACACCATCTATTGTCTTTCAGCAGATGTTTCAGTGTGTTCTCTCCAAGATGAAACCAGACGCGGTTGTATACACTGATGGATCTAAACAAAACGATACAGTTGGGTGTGCTTTTGTTGTCAATGAGAGAACTTATATGTTTGGTCTCCCCGGTATTACGAGTGTATTTACCGCTGAACTATACGCTATAAATAAGGCTCTAAACATCATTAACCCTAAATATAGAAAAATTCTTATTTGCAGTGACTCGTGTAGTGCTCTCCATGCCTTAAAAAAAATTTATTCTAAACATCCTATCGTCATTGAAATTTATAACGCAATCGCTGAGTTGAATAATCGCAACACAAAATTAAGTTTTTGCTGGGTCCCTAGCCACGTAGGGATTCCAGGTACTGAACATGCAGATTCTGCTGCCAAAGAAGCATGTAATCAGCCTCCTTTCACCAACCGAATTGCTACCTCTGATTTTATTAATTGTGTAAAAAAAATCACTGAGAGCGTGGTGGAAAGGTGATTGGACGGCTACCGTTGATAATAAACTCCGACAGATTAAAGATTCTGTGTTACCATGGGACACCTCATACAGAAAAACTCGGCGTGAGGAAGTAGTCCTTTGTCGATTGCGGATAGGACACACGAGGATCACACACGATTACCTGATGATAAGAGGACAAGCACCCCTATGCGCACGATGCAACTGCCCCATGACTGTGCACCATATACTCGTGGATTGCATATGTTATGCGGCGTTGCGTCGTAAATTTAATCTACCCAGAAACATCCGTGGTGTCTTGTGCAATGATAATGAAATTTTAACCCGGTTGTTTTTATTTCTTCGTAGTGCTGGGTTAATGCAAAAAATTTAATATCTTTGCGATTATTTTTTAATGCTCGAAGAGTTTTTAATAAGTTTCTTTTTTTCTGAGTTTTTGATTTTTTTATCCGATTAGGAGCCTTTTACACTCCTTATCGGAATTTGTTAAATTTTATATAGTTATTTTTTTTATATTTTAAAGATTCTCTGTGATATTAGTTGTAAGATTTTAGTAATGTTAGTTTTATGCTTTATTTCTCCTTTTTAATTTTTATTTTTAACCTAGTTTTAATTATATAATTAGTGTTAGTTTTAAGTTTTACTTAATTTTATTATTTTAGTTTTTAACCTAGTTTTAAGTTTTATATTAGACCCTTTATGGTTTTTAGTTATCCAAGAATGGGCCCTTTACACCCATCTTGGACTTTTCATCATCTTGGAGTAAAATTCTATTTACTCTTGATTTTATATTAGTTTTTACCTGTGATATTAGTTGTAAGTTTTATTCATTTTTTAGAATAGTTTTAAATCCTTTTATTTTTTATATAAAAAAAAAAGATTCCGGGCGATGATAACGCGCAAGCGTTTTTCGCCCCCAAAAAAAAAAAAAAAAAAAAAAAAAATATCTCAGAACCCTTTAACTGTAGGCAACCTGCTGCACGGCGTAGGTGTTGATGTCCTTCACTTTATTATCCCCACTTAACTACGACTTCATGATAGCATGCACATGAGCCTTAAGGCCAGATGTAAGAGTGTTCTTTGCGTGGCTTTGGCTAATGCCCACATTTTGAAGGGGGCCAAGATATTGATAGGTTTCCCAACACTGCATAGCTGTCATAACTGCAGGGGATCCAAGAACAGTTCACTACAGTCATCTATCTGTGACCAAACCCCTTTCTCATGTCATTAACCTTACATTTTTCTAAGCCAAACTTCATGCACATAGGTCAACACTGAATTTCTCAACTAGCTTAACAAGCTGTCAGAGTCCCCTTTCAATGTTAGAAAGAAATCTTATATCGTCCTGTAAATGAGGTGGCTATAAGAGTATTGGCAAATAGCAAAATCCTTATTGGCTGATTGGATTATATGACGCTGGACAGAGAGTTCAGTGCCATATAGACCCAGTGAGCACACAGAGCATCACCCTGAAATATGCCCTGGCGAATCACCACCCCACCAGTGGTCGTTATTTTGTACTCCCATATATTTTATCACCGGTGGTCGGGCTCTTTATTAGGGATGAAATCATAAGACAAATGCATGATTTGTCCAATCTGTATCGCAGGAACTCCATGATTATGGATCAATCTTATATATTTTTTATAGCATTTAGTGAACAATCATTAAATATGTAAAATGTGTAGCAACAAGGAATAAAGCAATTAAAAGAGCAGTATTCAGGTATATAATTTATTTTACGATATTTAAATTATACATTATTTTTCTGTTAATGAATGAATAAGTGCTCACTGACTAAGTTGTATTTATTTGTTTTTACTATTTGTTTGTAGTATGTGGATAGTAATCAACACTTTCATTTAATTTTATGTAAAAGACTTTCTAACAATCAGAAATTAGTATTAAATTTCTGAATTATAGAAATGAGTGTGCGCGCGCCAATGTATTTGTTTTATATATCTATCTGTTTGCCTATAGAAATTGTAGGAGAACTTATTCAAAATCCTATGAATATGGCATGCAAGTATAAATATTTTACAAATATTAAGGAAAAATATCAACCTCAGTTTCATATTTTAATAATTAATTCTCCACTTAAAAATAAAGTAGTATCATGAAATATAGTATAACTTTTTTTAATATATGAAATATACCTAAAGCAGAGCAAGATTTGAAATAATCCTTGTAATCCATTTAATTTATAAAATATTTACTACACTGGCTACAATATTCCCCTCTCTAACTCTTCTATACCACACGTTGCTTCACGTACTCCTTGAAATACGTGAAGCAGTGTGTGGAACAGTAAATGCAATATTATTCTTTTTTAATAGAACATACTTTATTACCAGTAAGGATAGAATATACATAGACATAAGAGTCTTTTTCATTTAACTGTTTGCAACTAGTATTTGTATACACGTAGTTAAAGAAGTAATTTTGTAACATGGTTTTAGGGTCATCTATAGTGTCATGTATAGTGTATATAGGCTTATATGTACTGTTCTGTCTATTTTAGACTATGTTTATTCATGGGTGTGAATGTGTGTTATTTAATATTTAGCAAGGTCCTCATATTTTCTGCTCCTACTTGATGGTAAATATGTTTAAATTTAATTATTTTCATTAAAATTATAGATTTTTATGATCTATAAAATACTATTTCACCCAAACAGCAGTATCATTATAATTTCTGCAGCCTTATTTTTGTCTATATTTACCGCAGCTCTTTGACATTTTGATTGTGTATCTTTATCTGAAATAATTACTTTTGTATAAAAAATTACTGTTGAATTTTTGTCTTAGGAAAGAAAACATTGATTCATTCAGATATACAAGTTCTGATATACAGATTCGTAACCATTTTTTATAGAAATTATGATTTTACTTTTGTACAGGTAGTTTGCATTGAAAATATTACAAACTGTTTGACTTCGGCTTTCATTCATGAATGTAAACCTTTTCTAAGTAATGCCTTATTAAAGGAGATGACCATTTTGGTAAAAATTATTAGTTTTTTCTGGGCGCACAATGAAGTGCTGTTATTAGCACCTGGATGCAATATTAATATAGAAAACAATTTAACTAAACAACAGCAAACCTAAAAATTAACTAAAATTATTATAAAACAAATAAAATCAACAATTATAATGCTTAATATCATAACGAAAAATATTCCTCATACAGTACAGCATAGATGTGAAGTGCCTATGCCATTTACTAAAGGCAAAATAAAACCACAATAAAGTACAATATTTTTAATTTAATTTTAAATGCAAAAGTTACCATCTGGCATTCGCAAAATGCCATAAATAGATGAAAAATATTATAGAATAAAAGAGCACAATATCACAGGAAAATAGTAAAATTCCAAAACACATTTTAAAATACTAAAAATTATTAGAAAATTAAGGGTACAGCAATATAGGATTTCAATTACTTGAACTGTGTATATAGGTGAATTCTAAGATGATATATATAGCTCAGCTCTGTCAAATACATAATGAGGGATTTAACTTCATGAACACTTGTTTAAAAAATATGACTATTAAGGAAGTATCAAATAATGATCATACAGTACATAGATATATAAATAATTAATGATATGCAGATAGGTATGAATTGTTGAAAAATCTAATTTAATTATTGAAGATTTAGTTTTTGTCTTCAAATAAATACTGTATAATATGAGTTAAAGTAAAAAAGTTATAGTATTAGAAGCATGTGTAGATGAAGTGAACATTAAATAAAATTGTTCCCATGTGTATTATTTTGCTTGAAAAATTTGCATAAATATTTTTTCCCCATTAAAGGTCTCCTCATTTGAATTAACTTGTTTTTATGTCTATTTTAATTTTTCTACTTCTGTATTTCTACTTCATAAATAATAAAAAACAAAAATAAATATAGAGAGAGGAGTTATTTGTAATCTGTACAAAAATCGGTCAATTGAACTTTGTTCTGGAAATAAAATTATAAAATATTAATGATCTCAAGAAGACATTGAAACAGGTTAGAATAGGAATAGAAAAGAAATTTACCTCATTATGAAACATATATTTAGGAATAAGAAAGAGATTTTAAATGTTTTTATGGAGTGTAGGGTTGAAGACAGTGAATGTAGAATGAAAACAATAAACATAGATCACAAGAAAACCTGAAAGGAAACAGATTGGTGTTCTGTTTGAAGAAAGTTCAAAATTAAGTATATTTTCAAAGTTTGAATGAATAGATTTTACTAGTAATAGTAGATTGGTAGGTTATATATTAAGACCCCCCGTGGTAATTTAATTAATAATGATCAGAAGAGTGGAAGGTAAAAAGAACATGTAGAGAACAAAGATTAGAATACATGGAGAAAATAATTAAGGAGGAAGGATATATAATATATATGATGGGATGAATAGTGCTGAATATTGTAAAAGTTTTAGAACAGAATTTTGGGTGAGCAGTATTATTTGTAGAAAATATCTGAATAAAAAGGAAGTATTTTTCTTCAATCATTGTATCAAATGTTATTATGAAACTTCATTATCAGTCAAGGATATCTCACATAACTTACGTTTTTTATTATTTGTCAGGAAGTCTGTCTGAGTTGATGAATGAAGAATGATGATATAATATAATTTTAAAAACAGGTTTAACATTTTTGGAAATTAGAAATGGTAAAAATGCAAAGAATCACTGCATGACTGATTTTTTCTGTTCCTAAAAGTGAAATTTCAGATGAAAGAGGCCTGACTGCCACCGTTGAGACATTAAAATATCTGTGATCAATCATTTGAAAGAAATCTCTTCAGAAGACTATTCCAGCACCATGTCCATATATGAAATCCTTTTCTAAGCATGAAGTGAGTCAGGAGGATTAAGTTTTGAAGAATAAAAGGTGAAACAAATTAGTCAAGCGACTCTTTTTTTGTTTTAGTCCTAGAAATTATGAACCATGGTATGTTGTATCTTCCAGATGATTCATGAAGTATTTATTAATACATTGAGAAGATTTTAGCAGACAAATTTAAATTGAACATAATTTTTTCATTTTAGTATTTCACTAACCACATACTCATAAGTTGGTCAATGAAATTTGCTTCAGCAAATAAAATCATTGAAGGTTCTCTTCTGTAGCCATTACTATCATTGTTAGATTATCTAACAAAATTTACTCTATTGCAGAAATTATGGTATTAATGAGCTTAACACTCCATAAATTCATAAGCACACTGAAATCTCTCTCATTTTTTTATCATTGATCATGAATTCATTTTATGTATGGAATTTAGATTTATTAGCTTAAATCATTAGTAATTTATTAGGTTAACTTAGAAGAATCATGAAGTTACTTCAAACAATCTTTTTTTTTTTGAATTTTAAAGATCATTTATTGAAAATAATACTTGTATATTAAGATGTGAAATATTTAATACGTTTTTAAAGTAATATATTTATTAACTTTTTCTTTCACTGAGTTGATATCTATGCTACAAGTATTGTGCTTTATATATAGAATTTATATTTGTTCTTACTAAATTTATCATTCATTTTTATAGTTTACCTTACTGCCGCCATAAATGGATCTGAGGGGGAGGGTTTAGCTTTTAAGGAGTTTAATTGTTGAGAAATAACATGAGTGAATATATAAATGAATATATGATGAATGAAGTTTGAGAATTCAGACCATTAAGTCTAAAAAGCTTAAAAAAAAGTAAATTACATGATATCACCCTTGCTTATGGAGGAATCATACCAGTAGGGGTTCTCCTGACTAGCAGTGCAAATTTTGTCTGTTGATTTCACCTTTCAAGTAAAAATGAGCCTGATTGGAAAATGGTACAGAGGATTGGAAAGCTCCATTTTTCTTAGTCATGTCCAATTTTCTCCTCCAATCAGGATCATATGATTAGTGTTGCAGCAGTTGAAGCTTGAATGGAAACTAACAATTAATTACTAACATTACAAAGTGAATAATCTTCACGGTCACATAACAGGATGATTTCCATATGTTCCTCCTGTAACAGTATCTTTACATGGAACCAGACAAATTGGAAAGAAATGTTAGAATTTTGCCTTTGGTGTGGGACTTTTTAGGACACTCCGTAGTTGTAATCACAAACATTTTGTGTAGTAATCACCCTATGTGTAGTTTAAAATCTCTTCATTTTACACTTAATTTTGAATTCACTATTTTAATTAGTACATAATTTTCAACACTTCTATAAAAATTAATTTTAAAAAACTATTTCTTTCTGACTTTTTTTATTGTCATTGTACATTGTTTCCTATTGCTTATGTATATTTGAATTACTGTCATGTTAAAAAATATATTTTATGCAATCAACCAGATTGTTAGTTATTGTTAATTTTAATATGTTAAAAGTGATGGATGAAAGAAACTATTAGAGAGACAAATAAGAGCTACTAGTTGATAAAAATGTAGTATAAATCTTGGATCACTCATTTATTGGAACACCATCTTATTGCCAAATAAAATTCTCTGGTCTATCTTGTGTGTCAATTTTAATGTTAATTCTCTAGACAATTATAATCTTGTGATGCACAAACTATTAAGTCAATTTGCATTAGCAGGTCTAAATATTTCTATCCCAGCCAACTAACATTACCAGGACTTTGACCATCTGTATACACAATATTTTTACAAATTTATCAAAAATTTTGATCTTTTTGTGTAGATCAATTATCTTTCAGATCATAATTGTTCAATTGCAATAGCATTTATTAATGAAAAAATGCTATGAGAAAATGATTACTAATATTTTTTTTAAGAAATGTTAATGAAAAATTCAGTAATTTATATAATTCACCTTATTATAATACATACATTTTTTTAAATGGAACCTTATTTAAAAGGCAATTTAAAAAAAAAATATGTTTTTAATTTTGTTTCTGTAGATGCTAACTTTTACAGATAAAAAGTTTTATTACAAAAGATAATTTAATGTAAATTTTGGGCGGTTTTTCTCTTCTCATTCTAAATTTTTTAATTTTGAGTATTTTCTATAATATTTTTTTTAAAGAATATTGTAATGTTTAGCAGTCCCTTAAATTTTTACTTTCTTCCCCATCCTATCATTACTTAATTTTTAGCCTAGGATATGCAATTTGCCAGCCTAAAACATTTTAATATTTTGGTTTTAGAATTTTTCAATGGATTTTTTCCCACCCTATGTGGGGTTTAAAATCTCTTCATTTTACACTTAATTTTGAATTCACTATTTTAATTAGTACATAATTTTCAACACTTCTATAAAAATTAATTTTAAAAAACTATGTCTTTCTGACTTTTTTATTGTCATTGTACATTGTTTCCTATTGCTTATGTATATTTGAATTAACTGTCGTGTTAAAAAATATATGTACTTGTAGTTCTGTATTCAGATAATCTTCTGCACTTGAAATTTGGTTGTCTTAAATTAATGTTATAATATCATGTTATTTTTCAACATAATTGAAAACGTATTCATTGTTGTATCCTTTTATTAAAAATATGTGTAAAAACCATTAAACTACTATTTTTATCTTTCAGCACAAACTGTTTAAGGTTGAATTTATTTGTAAACATGTAACATTTTGTTTTGTTAAATTTTAACTGATTCTGTGCTTTGTGTCAATTTTTTCTCCAACATTGTGAAATTTAAGTCTACTAGGATAAAAGCACAAGGAAATATTTTTACAGCTGAAATACCTTTAATCTTATTACATTAGTGTTTATAAAATCTCTGTTTTCTTCTTTCAATAAACTGATTTTTTTATAAAAAATTTGTAACATTATTTTAAATTCATGTCGTCTTAAATTAAATAATTCCAGTCGTATTTAAAAGAGTCACGTATTATGATATTTGGGCCTACCATTCAGAAGTTATAGTCTCTTTATATTATTGGTATATATTCATTTTTCTTTTTTAAAAGCTGTTATTTAACTCGCTTTAGGAATAATCAAATCTTGCAACTGCTATATCTTTTGATCTATCGTATGAATATCAATGAAATTTGGTACACGTATGTAACTTCGATGACAATACAGCACTACGGTGTCGGAATTTGATATGTCCCACCCCCACATCACCTTGCGCGTCCCCTACGCTAAATTCATGCATTTAGTTGAAAATTTTCATTTCTCATGAACTATCGTATGAAAATGATTGAAATTTGGTATACGTATGTAACTTCGATGTGTAAAAATAAATATTTTTACTTTTTTTTAGTCTTAAAAAAATATAAAAAAATACAAAAATATATTTGATTACATATAAAAAATTATTTTTTAAAAAAGCTTTTATTCAACTAATATTAATATTAACATTAATAAAAAAAGTAAACAAATTAGCAAAACCCTCTAAAAGTAAAAAAATAAGAATTAAATCAAATTGAGAATTTTAAACAAAAAAATGTAATATATTAACAAATATAAAAATGCACTGAAAAGTAAAAAATAAATTATATAAATATCTAATAAATAACCAATAAATAAAAAATAAAATAAATGTAATAATTATTAAATTTTAAAATTAAAAGTAATGATAATATTTGGTTAAATAAAAGCGTGGCCCAGTTTTTATAACAATGTTTTCGAATAAGTATTTATAGACATTTGCTGTATTTTAAAATATATTTTTTGTTTAATGAGGTTGTTTAGTATACATATATACTTTATTTATCTGTAATAAAATAACTCAGTTTTCATTCTTTGATGGCTCAAAGTTGCATCAGATGACCTTTAAGAGTTTATAAGATTAAAAATAAAAATTAAATTTAGAAATCTTGCACAAAGTTATTATATTTTGACGGTAATCTAAAAAATTATTAATTATTATAATTGTAATCGTAATTATGAATTCATTAAATAAAATTTTAGCGGAAAGAGTGCGTTCAATTTGGCTTATATTACAAGCAGAATTTGAAGATGAACTTTAACTGTGTGAGAACACGTACAAAGAAAGCAAGTGGGTGCATTTTCCCAGATTGTTACTTGTATGTAGCTAATCAGTCTTAACTGGAGAGGCTCCAGCAGACCTTTCCGCCTCCTCGCGTCGTTATTGAAATTAAGATTAATTGTTGTAAAAATAAATGTTTGTGTTGTTTTAAATAAATTATAAAAACTGCGCCACGCTTTTATTTAACTAAATATTTTCATTACTTTTCATTTTAAAATTTAATAATTATTACATTTATTTATTGGTTATTTATTAGATATTTATATAATTTATTTTTTACTTTTCAGTGCATTTTTATATTTGTTAATATACAGAGTGTGTCCAATATAAAACGCAACCCAACCTTATATTGGTAGGTATTGAAATAATAAAAAGGCATGTGTAAATGTAATTTTTATTATTACCATCCATTACTTTACATTTAGAGTAAATGTTGGAAGTGGCCGCCATCTTCTTGAATACAAGCTTCAATTCTTTTTACAGCGTTTCTTGCAACTTTTTTCAAAGTTTGTGGCTGGATATTTAATACAGCTTGTTCAATATTGACTTTCAATTGTTCAAGTGTTCGTGGTTTGTTGCTGTAGGCTTTTTCTTTGAGGTAACCCCATACAAAAAAATCCGCCGCAGTCAAATCTGGAGATCTTGGTGGCCACAAGCCTCGACCGATAACACGATTACCAAAGAATGCCTCAACGAAATCAGAAGTTGAACCTGCGTAGTGCGATATTGCACCGTCATTTTGTAGTCAGCAGTGTCTGTCTTCCTCTTCCAAGAGTGCAATGAACTGAAATAAAATATCCTGATATCGTTCTGCATTAATGGTGTAATCGAAAAAAATAGGACCGATTATTTTCTTCCGCGATATCGCGCACCACACGCCCAACTTCTGCGGGTGTAATTGTTTTTCGTGATAAACGTTTTCAGCACTCCAAATTCTACTGTTTTGGCTGTTTACGTAGCCATCCAGATGAAACCGTGCTTCATCTGTGAAAAATAACGAATCCATAACATTAATTCCCTCACGCAGAAATCGACGGAACCATTGACAATATTGTAGCCGTTTTTCTTTGTCGGGCTCAAGAAGTTGATGAACCGTTTGAATGCGATAAGGTCGTAATTGTAATTGTTTGGTCGCTCGATGAACAGTTGATTTAGACAAATTAATTTCAGCAGACAAACGTCTGATCGATTTATTTGGCGAGGCGAGTAATCGGTCTTTGATTTCAGTGACTGTATCTGTATTCAGCACTGACGCAGATCTTTTGTGTTCCTTGTTATTAACAGAACCAGTCTCTCTAAATTTTGCAACTAACCTTAATACACTTACCAACAAACAAATGTTTGCTTTTATTTAACCAAATATTATCATTACTTTTAATTTTAAAATTTAATAATTATTACATTTATTTATTTTTTATTTATTGGTTATTTATTAGATATTTATATAATTTATTTTTTACTTTTCAGTGCATTTTTATATTTGTTAATATATTACATTTTTTTGTTTAAAATTCTCAATTTGATTTAATTCTTATTTTTTTTACTTTTAGAGGGTTTTGCTAATTTTTTTTGTTAGGAGCTGGTTTATCTGGGTACTTATGGTGAAACAAATCTTGCACTGCAGCCACTGATTTCGTGGTTGCAATACGACTCAAGATGAGTCAAGATGCAGGACGACTCAAGTACGACTCGACAATGACACGTTCATCTAGCGAAAACAACATCTTATCTCTAGCAATACATTGAACGTTATGATTGCATTGTTGTTACTATCGGTAGTATTCTACTGCGTCGCCGCGATGTTCAGATGTTGGACGAGTCCATTTCAGTAACGAGTAGGGGAGTAAGCTTGAATTTTGAAATTTCATGGATGAGTGATTGATGGGTTGCGTTTTATATAGGACACCCTGTATTTAGAGGGTTTTTCTAATTTGTTCCTTTTTATTAATGTTAATATTAATATTAGTTAAATAAAAGCTTTAAAAAAAAAATAATTTTTTACATGTAAGCAAATATATTTTTGTTTTTTTGTATTTTTTTATTATAAAAATTGCAAAAACCAACATTTTGCGAAAAAAAAGTTGTATTATGACATCTTATTCAGAATTTTATATTATTATATAAGATTTAAAATGAGTTAAAAAACCTAGATGGGTTTATATTCATTTAATGCCTTATGTAAATTTAAATTTCATAGTATTTATTTTTTATTAAATAAAATATCTCCTGCTTAACTGAATTTTAATTTAATACTTTATTTAATAACATTTTTCAACATAGTTGTATGATGCCTTCTCTTCAGCATCAGAATATTTTATTGTAATTTGAAATGTGTAATTGATAATTTATTTTAAAATTAATAACATTTATCCTACAAAAAGTTTAATAATGACCAATATTTTTATTTATTAACGTATTTTACTTTGATCTTAAGACTGTACCACCATGAGTAAAAATAAACTTTATGCTCATTTTTATTATTTTGTGAACAGGTTTAACGTTGGTAAGTGTATGTTTGTTCAATGCGTGTAGTAAAATACATTACATACAATCACCAAATGAATGCAGTGTGTTTGGATATTTATATAAACTGATCTATTCTAAACGCACATTGTTCTACGTAGACCAATCAGGACGCAGCTGTGCCTTTAACACAGATACAATGTAAAGGACTTATTAACACATTTGCGTTAAGCTTAACTGTACGATACATAGATACAATGAAGATCTGAAATCTCTCCAGTGCAAAATAAAATGAATAAAATTATTAAAAATTATTTTTATTATAATATTTCTTTGGTTATTACAAAAGCTTACATTTTAGAATAATTAAATATAAATTATAAATTTCATATTTAAAATTCCTTATTATCCTTAAAATTTTTCTAGTTTCTAGATTAGACCAAATAATACACAGAATAAGAAAAGTTATTTTATATTTTAAAATCAAAATTACAAAAAAGTATTAAAAGGGAGCTACCGCCAACAAATAGCGGCGTATATATTTATTTTTGTTATTAATAATTCGAAAAATTTTGAAATCTAATTTCTTTGATATAAATTAGGTAAAAAAAAAAATAGTAGCAAAATATTGGTATAATAGATAAAAATGTACATATTTAAATGTAAAATAATATTAATATGAGATCCATACTGGGTTCAAAAAGTAACTATACACCTGTCGTGCACTAGTACAACGTAACATCGACTTACTTTAAATTAATTGTTGGAAATCCAGAATATCTAGACGTTTCTTCTTGTTCTCGAAAACTTTCACAAGTTGTTATATGGAATTTTCTTGGTAAAATCACGAACAGTAATTTGACGTTCCTAGAGGCTGTGTGGGTTTCCTCGATAAACATTACTTTTTGCATATCTCCAAAAGTAAACATACAATGGGCTTAAGTTCGGAGAGCGAAGTGGCCACAAACCCTTATAAAAGATTCGATTTCTGAACACCTCTTGTAGTAATTTCATGGGCTGTCTGGCCATATGCGTAGTCGCGCCGTCTTGATGAACTCTGACATTATTAATTTCGCTCTCGGTTAGTTCTGCCATGAACCGATGAATGATTTCACAATAACGAGCTGTATTAATTGATTCTGCAAAGAATGTTGGGTTGATTATTCTTCTTGTTACTGAAATTCAGAACCCAGTCTTCTGGTTATGTAGAAGAATTTCATGTATGGCATGTGGTTATTGGCAGACCAGAAACGTGATTTCCATCTGACAAATGGAACCCATGCCTCAACGGTATCGAAAACACAGTCCAAAATATCATCAGAATTGTCGGCTAGAAACTGCTGAAACCATTCACTGTATTGAATTTACTTTCCACAGTCTGTGGTACATAACTTTTGTACCGCTTTCACTTTATATGGGATGAAACTGAGCTTCTTACAAACTTTCTTGTATGCACTTTCAACATCGATGTTTTTTTGTCGGGCCAACATTCGCATGGACTTGTTGGGACTACGTCGCACAGCAACTGATATGCCTTGCAGATTTTCTTCGAGTACTGGTGGTCGTCTACTATTTTGATCATAGTCATTTACCGATTCCGTCTCCATAAATTTCTCGATTAGCGCTCTTACACTTTGTCGATTAGCAATCGGTGTACCTGGAAATCTAACAGGAAATTGATCTTACTCTGTCTGTGTGTATTCACCACGCTTACGGAAGACGTATTCAACGAGAAGTACTCGCTGTTCTAAAGTTAACGTCATTCTTAGCTCACACGAAAAGACACGGTCTCAGTCGTTCCAAGCTAACGAACAAACAATGATGACACACAATGATTAATACTCAGTATTGTTTACCATTCAATATAATCAAAGACAATTAGGGTGAATGTTGAATACCATCCGATTATCTGTATCTTTCCATACTCTTCCAGAACTGTTATTGAAGCAGTTTACGAACTACATTTTTTACGATATCCCAGTTGAAAAATTAAATCATTGAAAATTATTTTTTTACATGAAATTTAAAACTTTTAAACTTAAAACGCTGTAATTAATTTATCAGACTATTTTCCTGCTGCTTCAAAAAGATTATTCTGTAACGGATACAGTCCACAATTCTAATATAGGCTGAAAATAGAATAATATCATAGTATGTTTACAGGTAGATAGACATGTCATTAGCGTTAATTCATTTAAAAAAAGGAGAGCCTCAAATTTGACTAGCATTTTTTTTTTTTGTAAGGTGTGTTTATGCCTTACTCTTAATTTGGCCTGAATTTGATAATCTTTTTTATTATTTTGTAGAGGAAATTGCATTTATTGCATTGACGAATAAGATAGTAAAGGAAAATGATATCGCCTTTCTTGTTTCTGGCAAACAACTATTTTTTGAAGGGTAGCGCTATTTTTTTTTTTTTAGACCTAATCACACTTTAAATATTAGTGAATTTAAGATGACCAATAAACAGCTATTCTAAATTTTTATTGATAGATTTAGAAGATAAGATTACGCCCCAAAATCCTTTACAAAAAAATTAAAATCTATCTAAACTTAGATGACCTTAATTAAAATCGAAATAATCGAATTTGAACAGTCATCATCATGTAAAGATTACGGAAAATTTATTATAAAATTATAAAAAGGTTTATGATATAAAACAAAGAAATAGTATTGTTAACTGATTGTTAAATTTTTTTGTTTAACATCCGGGACCACCGTTAGGTATTGCTTCAGAGGATGAGATGAATGATTTGTAGCGTGTGTGAAAATGCTATGCCTGACCGGGATTCGAACCCGGGACCTCCGGAGCGTCTCGGCCTTTCATCCGGAGGTCCCGGGTACGAATCCTGGTAAGGCATGGCATTTTCACAAACGCTACAAATCATTCATTTCATCCTCTGAAGCAATATCTAACGGTGGTCCCGGAGGTAAAAAAAAAGAAAAAAACTGTTATAAAACATTGTAAAACAGGTATTTTTAGCCGAGATTTTAAAATAAGACCAGTGAACAAAAATAACAAATTGTAAATTTAGTAAAAATTTACCTAATTTACAACTGGTTTTTGAATTTAAATTTGTAAATTTTTTTTTGTAAAAAGCGTAAATTTAGTAAAAAAAGTAAATATTCTTATATTTACTTTTTTTCAAAATATTTCATTAATTTTGGCTTTCAAATTTGGAAAAATTTGATTTGAACGAGACGTAGTTTCAATAGGGTGGTGTCACCCCACACAGCAGCTGAAACAATTCATTGCGTCGTCAAAAGTTTGTTAAGTCGATAATTTCACGAAATGGTAATGTCATCTGGCGACCAAGATCGTACGATGTGACTCCCTTAGACTTTTTTCTCTGGGGTTATATTAAGTCACAAGTCTATAGCAACAAACGATTGATGCTTTGAAAACAAATATTCGACGTGTTATTAGGAAATTCAAGCTGATTTGTGCGAGAGCCACGTAAAATTAATTTTTGTTGATAAACTTGGCTATGTTAAGTTAAGTCGTGGAGGCAATTTAAATGATTTTATTTTTTGAAAAAAAAGTATAATGTTATTAGTTATAAAAAAATTGTTAAAAAATAAAAAAATTGTTGATATGCATAGTTATTGTTTTATTGCAATTTTAATTTTAATCTGAAAATTAAAAACCCTTTACAAATGTATATCAAAACCGTTTAAAACTTCAATTCATACTGCCTGTCACGACTTAGTTCACGCTTTCCTCTTAGGTTTGGAATAAAAAACTTATCTCAAGAAAGATATATTATGTTTAATATATGGTATAAACTTTATTACAATTTCACCATTTTTTTTTACCGGTAAGGTTTTCAGGAATACAGTATTTACATTTTTTGTAAACGAAAAATTGATTAAATCTTTGCAAGATAATCAAATTGCCGATAGACTAGTAGTGTACGCCTGTTGTACATATTTCGAGATCAATAATTAAGTTTGTTTTGACAATTTCTTATCATTGTGAAGAAAACTTTTGTTCCGTTTAAAATAGTTTAACTTTTTCTGTATCAACCGTTTAAATTTGTTTTGATCAGTTTTCTCGAAACTAATTTCTCTAGTAGTTTAATTATAATAAAATATAATAAACAAAGTTTATAGGTAATCTAACAAAGTTAATTTACTACAAACAAAAAAGGGATTTTTCAGGCCTTGCTACAGTTTTCTCAGACACTACTAGAATTAAAGTTGTTTAGAGATCTGTTTTTTTTTTAGGTGTAGGTGTGTGAGTGTGTGTGTTGTAAATAAATGTATCTATTATATTCTACGCTATGTTAAACCCTAAAAACCAGTTTATTGTATCATTATCAATCTGGTAAACAGGCAACATTTCAGTAAGTCAGTGATATTTATTTACTATTAAAAAATGTATTTCTGCTCTTAAGCATAAGAAAATATAAAATGTTTTATAATTATAATTAGAATATGAATAAAGAAGGAAATTTTTTGGGTAATGTAAGCGATTACAGTACATTACTCCTTAGTGCTCATATAGGGCAGTCAATAACTAATAGTAGAATTTCTTCAACATACAAATTCAATAAACTTGGAAATTTTAATATGCCTTATGTATATAGCCCCTATCCTGTCTTTATAAAATTGTTCTCCCCGCGACAGATGTATAATGAACCTTGGATAGAAAAGAGTGATGACCTCCAGTGCCTTTACTAAAGATTTATTGCATTTGTGACAGCCATTACAAACACAGAAAAAGGTATTGTAAACAAATTAATTTAACCTTTTGTCTAGGAAATATAGATAGTTTGTAGTATATAAACTATCTCTATTCTGTAGAAGAAAATTAAAGCAACTGAACTATATTTTTAGTTTGTGTAATTACTTAAATTAGTATAGTATAGTAATTAGTTAACTAATTAGCCTCTGTTTTAAATTAAAAAGGTTTGAATCCCAATTTTAAACATTTTGTAAACTTCATTTTTATATAAAAAAAGTATGGCAGTTGTAATTGAGTGTCACCATGTAATTGTGAGTAAATATATAAAATAATTATCATATAATTAATATTGTTAATTTTTAACAATAACATTACTATAACTGAAACTTAATTATTATGATTAAAAAAAAAATTAATATTAGTTTCAGTTTATGTTATTAATGAGTAAGTGTTACTATTCATTTAGAAAAGGTGAAATAGGTGTATTTATAAATGTATTGAAATGTTTTACAGGTGTATTTATAAACGTATTGAAATGTTTTACATGCATGTAATATTCTTACTTTGAATTCTGTTTTCTGTTACAGGTATGTGTTTGGTGAATAGATTTCCAGCGAAAGTATCATGATTTTTTTATTTTATACTTACTGAATTATTTGAAACCATGTAATATTTTATAAGAATAAGTAGTTTTCTTCTGTGTGCATGTGTATGTATGCTTTGTTTTATTTATTATCCCCAAGTGTAAGTTGCAAGTGGTACAAATGGTTTGTGATTTGGCAAAAAAACAAACAAAATAAAACAAATGTTTAGTTACCAGTTATTCAGTTCTTATAGTGTGCTGTTGTAATCCATTACATCTTAAGTAACAGTAATAATTTTTTTAAGTAATATTTTTCAGCCACGTTCATTTGTCTGTCTGGAGTTTATAATTTTTTAACCAGATCATTGATTAATTAATTTATTTTATTGAACTGAATTTATTTTTGTATAATTTCAGCTTCTTTTATTTTGTTTAATTACAGCATAACAGTCATTCATATTAGTGTTTTTATTTCACTGTTATGCAAGCATTATCCTGCTTTAATACAAGTGGTATGTATATACTGTTTGGAATTGCTGACTTATTAGTTGTAACATAGAAAAACTCATGAAGTACTACATAAGCTGCTTTACTTTCACAATTTGAGTACGATTTGATGTAAATTGAGGTTACGTTAATGTACAGTGGTATTTAATAAACTGAAACACTACTTTTTTTTTTATTTTGTATTTCTTTAAAATATCTTGGAAAGTTTATAAGAGAAGGAATGTAACATCTTATTACATAATAATCTAATCTAATTGCATAAGCATCTAATTACATAGCTGTTGCAACATAATTATGTGTTTAATTTTCTGATGAAATATTGTGCAGTTTTATATAAATGTTAATTTCTTAGTTTATTGCACATTTGAGTTAGAAGAAATTTGCTAATTTGGGGAATGGATTTCAATGCATTATTGCAGGTTTGTAGAGGGGGATTTTAGCTATCATTTAATGCCATGCCCAAATCGATAGTACCTTTTGTCTCCGTGTAGCACACTGGTGTGCAAAATTTACCAGTCGAGCCTCGTACATGTTACACAGTAGGTGATTAACACAGTAGACTGCCTTTTTAAATGGTGATCATATTTATAAAAATTCTTAAATATTCTTCTGACAAAACATAATTTCCCTCTAGAAATATTTTTAAAATGTTTTTTAAGAACCTAAGAAATCTATGACCATCTTTCTTATAGAAACATTTTTAGTAAATGTATAATATTATGAGTAATGAATGAGCGCTTTATGCATGTATGCTCGTATATAATTTTTAATATATTATTGCAGTACTGCTATGAATATGGGTAGGCTAAACCTGTAATTTATAGCTAAAATAAATGAAGTTAGATTTTGCAGTGTTCATTGTTTACCATAATATCTGTTCATATAGAGTTACCAGTGCATGCTGAGCTCAATCTCTTAGTGAAAGTAATGGAAAAAGTTCATGTAAACAAGGGTCTAGAAATGCTTTGATAGTGAGTTAGGCTAGTGAAAGATTTTGCCATAATTCCTGGGCAGAGTGAAATAAAACCATACTGAAATTCTAGCAACATAATTTAAGAGGTAAACTTGATAGTATCTTATGGTTTTTGACCTGACAGATTGAATAAAACATGTTGTAGAACTATATCTCCATTAGTTTTCATAAAATCTGATGTAAAACAGAAAAATATTTTGTTAAAAATCACATTTTTTTATATTTGTAATGCAGAAACTTTGTGTTAAGTGACTATTAAGTTCGCAAAATTTTGCTAAATAACAAATAATTGCATAAAATCTATTATTAAAAATTGTAAAGAATTTAATTTTAAGAAAATTGATGCAAAATAGCCCATTAAAAAACAATTTGAAGACAAGAAATTTGATTTTATTATTAGCATTTACTGTACGAAAACAAAGGGATTAAATTTACAAAGCATGTTTACTTTTTTACAAAGTGCAATGGTACAGAAAGTAGCAATGGTACAAAAATATAATAAAGAAAATAATAAAATAAAAAAACTAGTACTATGTTATTCTGTTTCATCAAGTTGAATGTTATCTGTTATCAAGCTGAATGCCATGAAACTAATGTTACTAATTTCATCAAGCTGTGTGCTTACCGTAACCAGTAAGAACAAAATCCTTCTCTTCGTTTGCATTATTGCAACTGGTTGAATATGAACGCCAGTTTCATTTTATCTACAGACGAGGCTGAATTTACTGGGATGGCATCAATAACCTTCCACCCAAATACACATGAGCAGAAGTCAATCCATACATGACAGCAGAATGTAATTAACAACACTGATTTAGTGTCAGTGTGTGGTGTGGTCTAGTTTATGATTAGCTAATTTAAACATCCTCTTCCATGATGTTTAAATTCTGACATTTGCATGGAATTCCTTAAGGAACAACTCCTGCTGCTATAAAAAGATTTTCTACTAGCATCAAGAGACTGTATTTACTTTCAGCAGAATGAGGTGCCTCCCCACTTCTCATGTGTTGTGTATTGAGCAATTTACAGAGAGATGGATTGATTGACCGTGGTGGGACATATGCCTGGCCACCAAAATCACCTGATCTAACACTATTAGATTTTTGCAGTAGAGTTGGATGAAAAGTATTATTGCGTACAAGAGAAAAGTTCATACGTGTGAAGAGTTGGTTGCTCGTTAGAGATGCCGCCACACAAATTAAGGAATGTCATGGTGAATTGCGGAGAGCAACACTAGCAGTTGAAAGCCTGTATCTAAATATATTGAATTTGAAGGAGATATATTTGAAATTTTATTTTAACTTTAAAAAACAAGTACAGTTTCAAGAAAGTTGAATTTATTACTAAAACTTACCATATGAAAACTTTTATAAATGCTAACTTTAGAAAATTAAGTTAATATACAACTGTTAAAAAAAATTAAAATGTAACCAATATACTTCTTATTTTTAACAGTTGTATATTAACTTAATTTTCTATAGTTAACATTTAAAAGTTTTCATATGGTAAGTTTTAGTAATAAATTCAAATTTCTTGAACCTGTACTTGTTTTTTAATTGGCTATTTTTCATCAATTTTCTCAGAATGAAATTCTCTACAAGTTTTGATAATAAATTTTTACATTTTTATTAGACATTTAACAAAGTTTTTATATTACAAATTTAAAGAAAATGTGTTTTTACACAACAAATTTTTATATTTTATTCTTCTATTCTCTTTATTTGAGGAAGAGTGTTAGAAATGTTTTATTTTAAATTCTAAATTAATTGTATTAAATCATGACTCAGGAACTTATTTTAATGCCAGAGACTGATCGATGTCCTTTGTCATTTTTAAGTGCATTGATTGCACTGAAGTAGTCTCAGTTTTACAAGACTTTCACAGAAGTGATTCTGTTGCAAATTTCAACTGATGTTCCAAAAAAAGTCGATCCCATCTCTAAAAATTGTTCTTAATAATTTAGTAACTATTATTAGTTAATAAAGTTAAGTACTATACACAGAACAGTATATTTATATACAGAGACTAATATCATTGTACGTTTAAGCACCCATCTTTTGTAATTTTTATAAAAAATATTTTTTTTTAACGAATAGATTTCTTTGTACAGTTTTGAGTTTAATCTAAAATAGATATAAATATTTATACCTCCTTTCACCCTTTGCGAAACGAGGAATTAAACCTATTCAAATTTATTCTATTAAACATAATTTAGTTTAGTATGACAAAATTGATCACTGAAGTTAAAATCATTGTTTTTTTTTTTTTTATTAAAAAATATCAAATATTATGTTTTTTCATTAATATCAACATTTTTGAATCATATAATAGAGCCTTTGATATAGTATATTTAAATTGTTTTAATATTTTTTTCTGAATTTTTATTTTCAATTTATCGTTCTTTTTAATTTATCATTAGAATGTACGCAAAATGATGTAAAACTATTTAAATGTATATTACATATTTAACAATTAATTATTAACAGTTAAATGGATATTAATTGTATAAAAATAAAGTTCGTTTTTTAAAAACAGAAATCGTTGAGTTTGCAACTTAACTGGCGCAGTCGGTAGGACTCGACAAATTGTATCAGCGCATGTGATATCAATTTCGATTTCAATTGTTAGTGAAGGAAATTAAATAAAATAAGTCATCTCGAGAAGTTTATGAATATAATTTCTTCGATCATCATATCGTTAACGAGATGCATCGGACAATGAGAATATTATTCGTCGGAGTCTACATCGAAGGCAGCAATGACAGTAGTCTGGGGAGCTACCTGATCGATTCAATATTTGAACTATATCCCAACCTCTTAGGGAAAGACAGCCGTCTTGTGACGCTTCCGGTCACCACACTACCTGCCCCGTTCCTAGCACTGATGGGTTTTAACAGGAGTAGTCTTTCGCTCTTTAACTTTTAACATCTCACAGTAATAAGGCAGGCCTGGTAGGGATGTCACCGACGTAAATGCCTCGATAAACATTTACAATGGTGATTCTTAAACTCACCTTTTGCCTTCGCTGTAGGCTTTGTCCGGACATCTCGAATGTCCTACATCGTTGCCCACTGAACTAGCTAACCGAGTTCGCGGAAGCACGAACTCCGCGTCTAGTTCTACTGTTAGTGAGCCTCTTTATTGTAAATGTCTCATAGATTCGAGGCAAATTTAAAAATAACATACCACTAAAAATGTTCGCAACAACGAAATTTAGTCCTAGTTCCCTTAGTGAACTACAAACTTAGTTCATACCTCTTTCTTTTTCCTGTTGAGCCGCCGGTAATTACCTTTCAGATAATACTTCAGAGGATGAATGAGGATGATATGTATTATTGCAAATGAAGTGTAGTCTTGTACAGTCTCAGTCCTGAGATGTGTGGTTAATTGAAACCCAACCACCAAAGAACACCGGTATCCAAAATCTAGTATTCAAATCCGTGAAAAATAACTGACTTTACTAGGATTTGAACACTGGAACTCTCGAATTCAAAATCAGCTGATTTGGGAAGACGCGTTCACCATTAGACCAACCCGGTGGGTTAAATCATACCTCAGAGTTAGGTTAATTTACGGACTCCGGTCTGGTCTACAAGGGAGAGGCGAACAGACCTCCTACTCTCACTCAGCTCCATCGCAGAGTCCTGTGTGACATTTACTTGCTTTCTACCATTGTGGAGATGCCGCTACACCTCACGGCTGCATGGGATCAATGACCTCGGCAGTGCAGTCGCCATCCCGCCGTCGGTGATGTTTGCTCAACCCATCTTTGAACTACAGCCTATATATGTGCCTTAAATCGGGTTACAGCCAAACTGACTCGGGTCGATCAAGCCAGGACCAACTAAAACACCCCTTCTCTCATCCCAACCCTGTAGGGGAAGAGACCCGCCTTGCGACGCTTCCGGTCGCCACACCACCCCCGTTCTTAGCCATGATGAGCTTTAATGGGAACCCCTCCCTATCAGCGACATGCTAGATTCCAACCTTTCGGTATCACTCGGAACATGCCACCTGCCGCGTCACCAGACGTGAGGAGAAGGGAAGTCAAGCCGCACAGAATGGAAACCACAATGATCTCCAACCCCGGCGACCAGACAACACAATACAAGACTAAAGATCATAGATGCCTTAGCAGCTAGATTTGAACAACTCTATCTTCCATTAAAAAGGTAGAACTTAAGTAGTCCAAAGTTTCACGTAGCTTAGTATAGGCTTAAAAGCCTGTTTCCTGAAAGAATAACGACCACTTGCACATTTCTCCACTCATACACACTGATCAACTTCATGCTTGTCTTCTGTCCAAGTTCAGTGAAGCTCCGACAGCATCTTCCACAGAGGCAACCCTGTCAAGCGGTTCGACGAATCCTCCTCATACAGAGATATGACCATGCCGGTCTTCTTCAACCATCTTCATTTTTAGAATGTTGTAACACATGCTGGATACAGCATTCCAACCAGACTCTTGAGAGGAGTATCTGCTTCACAATGCATCCCTCTTCAAGTGGCTCGGTGATGGTACAGCAGAGCTGTTTACTCCTCACGTCGGCTGCAGTTAAATATCACATGCGCGGGCGTGTCAGTTGCACGTCATATTGCACTTGCTGTCCAGTATAAAATTTATTACTGTTGCATATTACTTTGTGCTTAGAAAATAATAAGTAAATATATTTATTTATATTTTTTTGGGATCTACTGAATTATAATTTAAAAATTGTGAAATATATTTAATATAAGTGTTATGTTCCCTCAACATTGTTTTATTGACATTAATGGTCTAGAAAATTATGTAGTTTATAAAATATTAAACTTTTTTTCAGGTGATAAAAAACGTTTTTCTCAGTATAAAGAATTATTTTAAACTTTATATTTAATGTCAATGACTATAATGGTCATTAGCCAGTAATAAATGGTAGGGCATCCATTGAGAAAGCACCCATCATTAATTAACAAAGAGTTCTGTGGAAATTGGTATATATTAAATGTTTCTTGTGAAATTTCTATTGCTTTCAAACAGAAGGGCTTTGAGAGTTCAATTTAAAAAAATATAATTAAAGGTGCTTTTTGTATGTGGTTATATTGTGGAAACATTACATTAGAGAAAAAATAAGAACTATCGGGGTGCTATTATTTTGTAAAAGTGGCTATTTGGTTGTATTTTACTTAAATTTTTTTCTGATTACAGGCAGTTTCTCATATATTATTTGTTACTGTTTTATTTATTGAAAATAATTTACAATTTCTGTATTTGAACATTGATTACATATGTAAAATGTAAAGGTATAAGGAAAAAAGTACTCAAAAAAGTGTTATATTCAAGTTTATTGTTTATTTTATGGTATTTGAATTTTTCATTATAATTGAGTTCTCACGGTGACATCACATGTCTAAATCAGTAGACACTATTTTGTGTTCATGATTTTCTAAAAATAAAAAGATAAAATCAAATCAGTGAAACATATTAGTCATTTACTTAAAAAATTTTAAAAGTATTCAGTTGAATTACATATTGTTAAGGTAAAAACAATTATTGTGAATGAGTAAGCGTTAACAGATAAAATTATTTAAACCTTAATTTTTCTTGTGCTCTATTTTTATTTTTGCATATTCATGTGTAAACTGTAATATCTAGTTATTTTTAATACTTCATTCTATATGTCTTTAAAAGCAACTACCGTTTTTATCCTTGTGCTTATTAACTGTTGCATATTTATAATTTTAGGTGAGGGTTTAAATTGTTTTTGAGTTGACAGCTTTGTTTTTTTTTTACTTGAACAGGTCAGTCTTTTTAATGATGACCAAGATGAAACATTGTATACATTTTTAACCTTACAATACTGAAATTCAGTGAAAAACATATCATTAAAAAATTTTCAGAAGAGAAGGCTAGAAATGAAGCACAAAAACCAGATTCATATTGATAGCCACAGTCGGTAGGCAAGGCTGTAAAAAAGGTGATATGGTCATTACCACACAGTCCTGGGAAAAAGTTAGCAGTAAAAAGAAAGCTTTTATGTGATACACATGAAGTCAAAAAAGTTTTTTTTGAGGAGAAAAGTGTTCAACAAAGACAGACTTCCCTGAATGAAAAAACTCAACAAACAGTAATACAGTTTTATTGTTGTAATGATTTGAGCCGCCAGGCTCCTGGCATCAAAGATGTCATATCAATAAAGGATCCTAACACAGGCGAAGGTTCTTCCTTACAGAAGAGACATGATAATAGTCAAAGAAGCATTCTGCTTGTTTCAAATGGAGCTTCCAGATATGAAAATAAAATGATCAAAGTTCCATGAAATTTGTCCAAAATATGTTCTTTTGTGTTCATAGATGACTCACAGTATGCATTTTTCAGCATCATTTTATTCAATCATTATCCCTATTCAACCATTACTTGGAAACAGTGAGGTGAATGTGAGAATCGTCCAAAACTCGTTGAATTTGAAGGTTCTCTAGAGGATTCCATTCATGAATTGAATGTCCAATTGTCAAAATTTGAAGTTCATTCATATGTGAAAAAGATGCAAGCTAAATCATTTTAAGAGCACAAAACAAACACTGATGAGGACTATGTAACTATGCAAATCGACTTTGCTGAAAATTATGATGCGATCTATCAAGACGAGATAGAGAGTGCCCATTTGTCTCATGCACATGTAACATTACTTACATGTTGTGCCTGGATTAAAAATGACACTTGCTCTCTTGTAATTGTCACTGATGATGTGACATATGCCAAATTTTCTGTCTGGGTGTTCCTGAGGGATATTATTACTCTGTTTAAGGAGTTCCAACACTTCTGAAAATTAACTGTGTTTTCCCCCTAATCAAAATAATTACCCCTAATCAGTGGTTTTTATTGATTTAATGAAACATATTAATAAATAACTCAGCAACTCCTGAAAATGACAAATATTGTTGTTAAAAATTGGACAGTGTCACCCAGAAAGAAAAGAACCTCTTTTATTCACAAAAAGGCAACAGTTAGTATTCTTGCCATGGAACATAATCTCTATAGAATGATTTATCACATTTACCAGTTACCAGATTAAAGTCTACCAAATTAAATAAGGACAATTTAAAAGGAATAACTTTAAAAAAATTAAGTGAGTATATACTGCTATATTTATACTATTGACATGTTATTTAATTCTAAAGAGCAAATCCTTGTGAAAATGTCACCCTGTGACATTGGATTCACCCTAATACTATTTTGGTTAAGTTCCCTAATATGTTGTTTTTCTATATTTATGCAAAACTTAGCCTTCTTATAACTATTATTATTTTTTATACCTTTTGATACGTTCTTAAAAATCTTTTCTTTTTTATCTGTTTAACTATTAATTTAATTTAGTAATAGACAACATAATTTTTGTGATTTTTTTTGTTTGTATTTTTGTCCTTTCACTAACCATCTAATTAATGATTTCTACATTATACATGTTTCTAAAGTGTATATTCAGTTTTGTTTTTTAAGTCTTTTTTATTCTATCATTATTTTATCAATCTTTCTTTTTCCATTTTTAACCTATAGGAATAGGTTATCTTCTAAGAATATAATGAATACATAATGTTAATTTTAGTAATAATTTGACTTACATAATTTTATAACTTACTCTGTAGAACAACATGCATTAGCCATCATCTGATCGGTTACCAACCACCGCCGCCACCACCACCACCACCACCGCCGCCACCACCGCCACCACCGCCACCACCGCCACCTCCACTGCCACCACCATTGCCACCACCATGGCCACCACCATGGCCACCACCACTGCCACCACCATTGCCACCATTTCTTCTTGTATTATATCCATTTAAGTAATTCCAAGAATTACTATACCTACCTGGGGCACCAGGAGCACCCTGGCCAGAACTGTTACCAGGAGCACCCTGACCAACACTGTTACCAGGAGCACCCTGGCCAGAAATGTTACCAGGAGCACCCTGGCCAGAAATGTTACCAGGAGCACCCTGGCCAGAACTGTTACCAGGAGCACCCTGACGAAAACTGTTACCAGGAGCACCTCCATTTAAACTTGTTCCTCCTAAACCACCAGTACTGCCTTCTGGACCATCAACAGTACCACCTTTACCGCCATTAATATCATCGCCATCACTTCCATTACCATTATTACTAAATGTGTTAGTTCTGAAAGTGTTTGTATTATACGTGCCTCTGGAAAAAAATTAATTCATTACCATTTATATATTTATTTTATTAAAACATTTTTAAAATTACAAAAGTAATATTGCACATTGTAAAATTATATACATTACACTAAAATACCAAAACATCATTACATGTATAAAATTTTATAAAACAAAAAAGATTACAGTTTCAAGTAGAAACATGTTTTTTAGTATTCTATTTATTTATGCTGTTACATACAAAAGGTTAGTTTTAATTTTAATATAATTAGATAATTTATTATAGTATTTAATCCCTAAATAAATTTTTTTTAATCTATGGTAATAATATAATGAAAATCATGTCCCTGATGTGATATTTTTTCTGTTTGTAAGAATTTTACTGGTAGTTGTTACCAAGTACCGGCAATATATGAATGTGTTTATTACTGTCTGGCTATGGTGTGTTTAATTTGGTAGCAGTAATTTGCTTTAGAAGAAAGTATTGTTTATCATTTCTTTCTTGTTTATCATATAACTCTTTATGATTTATGTACTTGTATGATTACTGTCATTTTTGCTTGGTTTACAATGTGATTAGTATTATTTCATCAAGAATATTTTTTGGTTCAGAAACTTATCATCAATTAATTATGTATTAAGTAGGATTTCCATATAAATTGTTCATTTAGATCTTTAATCATATTAATTGCTGACTGTTACTTAGCTGTACAATATTGCTACCTGATTATTACTATTAAAGTTTAGAGAAATATAAACGGCTTTAAATTACGATAAAATTACTGGAATATTTAAATTGATCAGAAATGGACTGTAAGTTAAGAATAAGTTTGGTTATTAACATGATAAAAAAAAAATCTAACTGACGATATTATTGAATGTCATTTAAATAAGTTGGTCAAAATAACAAATAAGAAAGGATGTAGGAGAAATACATGAAATGATGTGTAATAAGATCCTTGCCATGAAAAAGATCTTAAGTGAATTTGGAGTCATTTAGTGTGACAACATGAACAGAAAGAATGAGTGACATTTCATCAGGATTGATTGAAAGCAAAGGGTAGAAATGTAAAGGAAGTACAAGATGTATTAAGTTTAGTGTGAATACACATTAATGAAGATCAGTCTTTCATGAAATGAGTTACTTATGCTCAAACATCTGTAAAAGAGTAGTTGTTACTGTAATAATAATTTACTTGCAGCAACATTTGGTGTAGCACTAAGCAACATATTGTGTGTAACCCTTTCCTATAAATCTGTACTGTAAAGCTGTTGAGTGTAATTAGGCATGTAAGCAGGATGGGTTGAACCATAAGAAAAATAATTTTTTTCATTTGGAGAAAGATAATAGATTGGGGTGGTAGGCTAGGTTCAAATTACTTTTCATTGTTTATGGATGAGAAACAAAATGTGAAGAGATAAATATTTTAAAAACATGTCTCTCTCCATTTCTTGAGAGTAGTATTTTATCAGGTAAGAAAACAAAGCCAGCCTGACTGAACTAAGATGAGATCTACCAATATTAAATTTCTTGTAACACCTAGAAAAAGTTGTGAGTATAATATCAGTAATTTAATAGAATAGTTTGACAAAAGAAAAAATTAATTTTAAGAGAGTAGAATGCTGTTTTTAGAGAACAGAAATGTGATTGATCATGAGAGTTCTGTTCAATCTTCAGTTAGTATATAGGATAGGTTTAGAAAATCTAGTGGGCTCATCTCAGTTTACATATCTATTTCATGTCATTAAGCAGAAATGTAGCCAAGTTATATCATTTCATGTTTTTAAAAGTCTTAAAATAGTTATAATTGTGCAAACTAGTAGGACTATTATAAGTGATGGGATTTAATTTTCGAATGGTGATTATTGGAAACAACTTACTTTTAATAACAATAAGTAATCTCAGCCCTCTATACACAATCAGAATTTCTAGTCCTTATATATACAGCATTCTCTACAGTATATTATATATTCAATATTGATTATTACATCTAGTATAACAGTCCAATTAGATGAGAATTTATTCCAATGAACATTATGTGTACACATCAGTGTACATTATGAGTAAAAACTGATTATTAAATTTCATATATTAAATTATAGAATATTAAATATTAGATAAGATTATTAAATTTACATAGAATATTAAATTCTTAGTATTCACATAACTCTGTAGTTTAATTTATAATTAATAAGAATAAAGTGAATTACAGCTAGTTTTAACTTGACTATGTAGTTATATTTGAATAATTTATTATTTGAAGAGAAAATATTGCTGTAAAATATTTTATGATAAATGATTCAAATTTATTATTACTCTTAAACATTTATTAAATGAAAATATGTAGATGTGCAGTAGTTCTAACTGGGAGTTTGTGTTGGCAGTGCAGTTAATTCAGTAGAGGAGATAGTATATCATGACAGAACATTATAGGTGGCAAACCAGATGCCGGTCTAGCAATTCAACTTTACCCTGCATACCAATCGAGCTTTCTGAACTTTGATGAGTAGCACTTAGGATTTGAGAAAAAAAATTTTCTTTTATGTTATAATTTATTTCTATCCTATCTATCTTTTATCTATTTATTTCTATAAATGTTACTAATAACAATATCATATTTCAGTATGATATTACTAATATTAAATATTCAATAAAATAACTATTTCAGGCATTTTATGACCATATGAAGGAACATAATTGCTGTATTATCAATCGATCTATGGCTTAAGGCAGTATTTCTCAACCTTTCAGTATTTGCGCCCCATTTTTCAATCATAATTTTCATCGTGCCCCCCTCTCATACAATAACAATACAAATAATAATAATGTATTTTAAGTATTTTGACGCTAACTTTACATTTCAACTTTAATTACAAACCTTACAAATTACCAAGAATTAGTGAATTTATTGATATTTGGCAACATTGATCCACTGCATTGACGAAAGCAGAATCGATGTCTCTATATCTCTCTGTCTTATGTCCACTGTATTGGACATTCTCATGGCTTAATGAGAAGTTCAGTTTGTGTCAAACATTCTGGAATGTCTGTGAAACATTTGTAAATGTTGCACCTCATTCAATTTTAGTTAGTCTCAGTTGAGTCAATCCTTCTATCGCTCTCAAATCTATCGTGAATGTGTATGTTGTAATTTGTGTATTAATTGCAATTCGCATTATTAAATATTCATGGAAGTTGATTTATACAGAATCATGGATCAATTTTTAACTGGGAGTAAGTGATCATTTGACGATAGTGAAGCATCAACAAGTGCACAGATGAGCGTGGTTTTGAAAACAGAATTAAGATAATATTCTCAAGAAGTGTTAGATTTTTGGTTTACCAATACTGAAGTAAATGAAGAAGAAAGACCCCTGTGTGTCATTTACTCAAAACGTTTGCCAGTAGACAGCATGCAACCTCATAAACTAAAACGACATTTGGAAGCACTTTATGAGTACGTTAAAAAACTCGTGAGAATTCTTCAAATTAAATTGAAATCATATAAAAAGCAAATATAATTTTTAAAAAAACTTTTGTGGAAGCTATGTTTAGACATAATTTTGCCCAAAAATTGCAGTCCATACCTCTATCAAATGATACTGTTGCCCGTCAAATTGGCCATATAACTGAAGATGTACAATATCAGCTTTTCAGGAGGTTCATGACAAATTGTTTTCAATTCAGATTGATGAGTACTTCATTCAATTACAACAAAAAGATAGCAATAAAGATACTCATTTCATTGCCTATGTTTGATCTTATGATGGTATATCAGCAGAAGTAGAACTACTTTTCTGCAAATCAATAAAACTCAAACTAACAGCACTCACATTATTTTCTATCTTCAATGAATTGTAAACTGAATGAATTGTGATACAGTGATACATATTGCATGATTCACAGAGAAGCTCTAGCTTCCAGAGAAATGAGTCCAGGTCTGAATATTGTGCTAATGACAGTTGTAACTGTAGTAAATTATATAAAAATTAGACACCTAAAATCAAGAATCTTTTCTGCACTTCGTAAAGGCATGAATGCAGTATATTCAGTGTTACTATTTTATTGCGAGGCAAGATGGTTATCATGTGAGAAATTTTTGCAATGTGTTTATGAATTAAGAGATGAAAATGCTAATTTTCTAGAAGAGAAAAACCGACCAGAAATCAAGAAGTTTAGAAATGGTTTATTTGTGATGGAATTGAGCAACTTGGTCAACATATTCGAGAAATTAAATAGTAGAGTAATAAAGGGCTATTAGAAAATTAATATCAGATCACTGATAAATATAAAAATCTTAAATTTAAATTGCATTCATAATTGAATCACTTTAATTCATGGGACTTAGTAAATAAAATATGGCTTTGGTTATTGGCGGTTCATCCCTAATTTTCATCCCTTATTTTCCAGGAATAATCATGTGAGTGTTATTTTACTTATACTTTGCAATCAAAATATATTTTGTATGGGACTACATTACTGTAAGGACTGAATTACTAAGCTTAAATAACAGAACAAATTAGTTAAGTTATATTGACCTGGTTCTGAAATTGATTCACTGTGTTGGGTATATGAAATTCCATATGATTCTGTGCGCTGGGTATCTTAATGATTCATTGCTAGTCGTATTTGTTAAAATTTTTAATTTCTTAATGATGAAATTTCATTACTGAACAATTATATAGATTCATTCTTTAAATGGTCTATAATATTTTTCATTTAAGATATTTTACTTACTCTGGAGAAGAATTATGTTGATACCTGAAATCTTGAAAATTAGAGGGGCCAGATGTCATGCCATTATTTGTTTTTAATAATGATTCGAGAACTGCTGGAGGTAGGTGTTTAAACAATCTGTAACATGAATTGAAATTACATACGCAATTTAATTTTTTCCATTGAAATTGACAAAAACTGTACTTATCCAATCTCTGTACTGGAATTGAAGATTTAGTGTAAACAATATTTGTGAATTGCCACAACTAATGTTTAATGTACGTTTTAAAGTAATATTTTTATTCATTTTGTTTATCCAATGATAATTTTTATTAATTTTTTACATAAAGCTATAGAATCACGCTTTTTATACAGAGTTTACTCTCTCTCTTTCCAGATGTAAGATTTGTAAAATGACTTTTTTCCACTGCCACAAAAATCTAGTATTAAATGACTAGAAGCTAATGCAATATTTATATGTAAAAACAATTTAAACTTAGATATACATCACTGGTAAACATAGATTACCTCTAGTTCTGTAATACTACTGACTAGCAACTCTACTGAAGATGTTACTAATTACGTCTGAAAATCCTTTCAAAAATTTAGTGTACAGAAAGTGATTTTTTTTTTTTAATATTTAATATCTATAGGTACTATTTCAATGATGTTCTGCTATGAACCAGCTTTTATCAATGTCTATTGTTTTACGTTGTTGCCATTTTTCAATTTCTTTTGAAACACACATATTTAAGTTAATATCATATCAATATTTTTTAATTAGGTATGCAGTACACCAATTAGTATTTCAAATAGATAATCATAATAAGTAGGCTTTTTTATAATTTAATTAAAACTTAATATTGTGAATATCACAATGCTAGGAAGATGTGTTTTGTTTTTGGTGTATATTATTTAGTTATATAAATAAAATAATTACTTGTTATAAAAATAATTACTTACAAATTTATTTCTGAAGGTTGAAATGCATACGATCTCACTATTGTTGCAGCCAGTGTAGAGAGTAGAACTAGCAAGCATTTTGTATGCAGCATATTTCTACAGTAATTAATAACTTAGTAATTGTTATTAACTTACATGAGTTTAAGGTATTACATGTGCAACTGTATTTATATATGCTGGCCAATATCTTATTTTAATAAATTAGCTTTATGTGGCTTTGCGTTTAATGCAGAATAGTTATAAATATTCATGCCTACTTTCAACTTTTATCTTAAATAATTATTAAACTGATTTGCATTTACATTTAATTAAATATATTATTTAATCAGTATGATAAGGTTTAATTATTGAAATTAAAATCCCTTTGTTCATTATTAAAAAATATCAAAGGGAATGCTTTGATTAGGAAACATAATTTACATTTATTTCATTAATATTACATTTTTTAAGCACGTAATATTTTTTTTTTGCTTTCAGTTATTTGACTGGTTTGATGGAGCGCTCCAAGATTCCCTATCTAGTGCTAGTCGTCTCATTTCGCTATACCCTCTACATCCTACACATCCCTAACAATTTGTTTTACATATTCCAAATGTCAATACAATTTTTTCCTTCTACCTGTCCCTCCAATATTAAAGCGACTATTCCAGAATGCCTTAATATGTGGCCTATAAGTCTGTCTCAGCTATATTTTTCCAAATGCTTCTTTCTTAATCTATTTACCACAACACCTCTTCATATGTCACTTTATCCACCCATCTGATTTTGAACATTCTCCTATAGCACTACATTTCAAAAGCTTCTCATCTTTTCTTCTCCGATACTCCGATTGTCCAAGTTTCACTTCCATATAAAGCAACACTCCAAACATATACCTTCAAAAATCTTTTCCTGACATTTAAATTAATTTTTGATGTAAACAAATTATATTTCTGACTAAAGGCTCGTTTTGCCTGTGCTATTCGGCATTTTATATCGCTCCAACATTGCCCATCTTTAGTAATTCTACTTCCCAAATAACAAAATTCTTCTACCTCCGTAATCTTTTCTCCTCCAATTTTCACTTTCAGTGGTCCATCTTTGTTATTTCTACTACATTTCATTACTTTTGTTTTGTTCTTGTCTATTTTCTTGCAGTAGCTCTTGCGTAGGACTTTATACATGCCATTCATTGTTTCTTTTAAATCCTTTTTACTCTCAGCTAGAATTACTATATCATCAGCAAATCATAGCATCTTTATCTTTTCACCTTGTACTGTTACTCCGAATTGAAATTCTTCCTTAACTTCATTAACTGCTTGTTCTACGTAAAGATTAAAAAGTAACTTGGATAGGGAACATCCTTGTTGGACTCCCTTTCTTATTACGGCTTCTTTCTTATGTTCTTCAATTATTACTGTTGCTTTTTGGTTCCTGTAAATGTTAGCAATTGTTCTTCTATCTCTGTGTTTGAACCCTAATTTTTTGTTAAAATGCTGAACATTTTATTCCAGTCTATGTTATCGAATGCCTTTTCTAGGTCTATAAATGCCTAGTATGTTGGTTTGTTTTTCTTTAATCTTCCTTCTATTATTAATCTGAGGTCTATAATTGCTTCCCTTGTTCCTATACTTTTCCTGAAACCAAATTGGTCTTCTCCTAACAATTCTTCCACTCTCCTCTCAATTCTTCTGTTTAGAATTATAGTTAAGATTTTTGATGCATGACTAGTTAAACTAATTGTTCTGTATTCTTCACATTTATCTGCTCCTGCTTTCTTTGTTATCATGACTGTAACACTTTTTCTGAAGTCTGACACAACATCCTCTTTTCATAAATATTACACACCAGTTTGTATAATCTATCAATCGCTTCCTCACCTGCACTGCACAGTAATTCCACAGGTATTCCGTCTATTCCAGGAGCATTTCTGCCATTTAAATCTTTTAATGCTTTCTTAAATTCAGATCTCAATATTGTTTCTCCCATTTCATCCTCTTCAACTTCCTCTTCTTCCTCTATCACACCATTTTCTAATTTATTTCTTCTGTATAAATCTTCAATATATTCCATCCACCTATCGACTTTACCTTTTGTATTATAAATCGATGTACCATCTTTAACACATTATTTAATTTTAATTTATATACCCCTAAATTTTCTTTAACTTTTCTGTACTCTCCGTCTATTTTACCAATGTTCATCTCTCTTTCCACCTCTGAACACTTTTCTTTAATCCACTCTTCTTTCGCTAGTTTGCCCTTTCTGTTTATAGTATTTCTTAATTATTGATAGTTCGTTTTATTTTCTTCATCACTAGCATTCTTATATTTTCTACGTTCATCCATCTGCTGCAATATATCTTCTGAAACACAAGGTTTTATACCAGTTCTCTTTGTTCCACTTAAGTTCACTTCTGCTGATTTAAGAATTTCCTTTTTTACATTCTCCCATTCTTCTTCTACATTTTGTAGATGACAGATGATTTTTCCAGATACAGATGTATAATGAACCTTAGATAGAAAACAGTGATGACCTCCGGTGCCTTTACTAAAGATTTACTACATATGTAACAACCATTACAAATTCTGAAAAATGTATTTTAAACATATTAATTTATCCTTCTGTGTAGGAAATATAGATAGTGAAAATATAGTGTAGGAAACAGAGATGGTTTATATAATACATAAACCATCTCTATTCTGTAGAAGAAAATTAAAGCTACTGAACTTAATTTTTAGTTAATGTAATTACTTAAATTAATATAGTGTAGTGTAGTAATTAATTAATTAGTTAACTAATTAGCCTCTGTTTTTCATTAAAAAGGTTCTGGGTTCAAATCCCAATTAGGGTTGACATTTTAAAAACTTTATAAACTTAATCTTTATAAAAAAAGTACGGCAGTTTTAATTTAGTGTCACCTGTAATTGTGAGCAAATATATAAAATAATTATCGTATAATTAATATTGTTAATTTTTTTTAATCATAATAATTACGTTTCAGTTAAATGAATGTTATTAATGAGTAAGTGTTACTATTCATTTAGGTAAGATGAAATAGGTGTATTTATAAATGTATTTAAATGTTTTACATGCATGTAATGTTACTTTGAATTCTGTTTTCTGTTACATGTATGTGTTTGGTGAAGAGATTTCCAGCAAAAGTATCATGATTTTATTTTTTATTTTATACTTAATGAATTATTTGAAACCATCTAAATATTTTAGATATACTACTTCACATTGCAGATTCATTGCAATATTTTATAAGAATAAATAGTTTTTTTCTGTGTGCATGTGTATTTATGCTTTGTTTTATTTATTGCCCCCAAATGTAAGTTGCAAGTGGTACAAATGGTTTGTGATTTGGCAAAAAAAACTAAAGTAAAACAAATGTTTAATTACCAGTTATTCAGTTTTTATAGTGTGCTGTTATAATCCATTACATGTTAAGTAACAGTAATAATTTTTTAAGTTAATATTTTTCAGCCAAGTTCATTTGTCTGTCTGGAGTTTATAATTTTTTAACCAGGTCATTGATTAATTTATTTATTTTATTGAACTGATTTTATTTTTAATTTCAGCATAACTGTCATTCATATTAATGTTTTTATTTCACTGTTATGCAAGCATTATCTTGCTTTAATACACGTGGTTTATACTGTTTGGAATTTCTGACTTAGTAGTTGTAACATAGAAAAACTCATGAAGTAGTACATAAGCTGCTTTAATTACACAATTTGTGTACGAATTGATGTAAATTGTGGTTTCCACTGAAATCTATAGTAGTAGTTAATAAACTCAACACTATTTTATTTTTATTTTGTACATCCTTAAAATATCTTGGAAGTTTATAAGAGAAGGAATTTATAAAATCTTATTGAATATAAATGAATTGTCATCCCATGATGATAAAAGTCGCCTAATTTATAAAACATGTTGTTTTCAGGGAAAAAACATAATTACATAGCTGCTGCTATGTAATTATGTGTTTTATTTTGTGATGAAATATTGTGCAGCTTCATATAAATATTAATTTCTTAGTTTATTGCACTTTTGAGTTAGAAGAAATTTTCTAGCACTATAGTCATTTTGTGTCTTATGTTATAAATAGTCAAAGTTTAGAAAGTTTAGTTGAAATGCAGGTTGGGGATGAATTTGTGAACTGGTGACTGAAGACTGATTTCACTTTAGTATTAACAGTGCCAGCACTACTTCACAGACCCCAGGTAGAATACTGTCATATCTACATGTTTACACTTTCAGAACTTTCATGAGTAATACCGACTATATACTCCTCTGAAGAATTTCAATATACAAGTTATAAATTATTGTCAAATTTTAATGTAGACAAGTTTCGACGGAGTCCAAAATCTAATTTTTAAAGTATACTGAAATAATTTTAAATAGGTATAACTTTGTATCTTCGTGAAATCGAATAATAATATAATTTTAACTCTGTTCTTTTTTTAATGGTGTATTAATATTTTTTCACCTCAATAATATATAGGAACAAGTTTATTAAATGTGGCACTGGCTATTGGCCTTTTTTCCATAACTATTGCCTTTCTTTTTCCAGGCTGCAACACCTGGGACGGTTATTTTATATGTGCAGCCTAAAAAAATGTTTATGATTGTATTTTGTGTAGAAACATGAAATACAGAAGGAAATTAGAGGCTTTTATTTTGCATTTGTTCTAAACATGAATGATTACGCTGTGTATGTATATTCTTAATGATTAATAGGTAGTCTTATTTGTTAAAACCAACTCTGAATTTACATATATCTAATTTTTTTTTTACTGAGGAGTTATTTACAGTCAATTTTAAGTAGGGGGATCATATTTTTTAAAAGATATTTTACTTGAATTCTATGTTGAGTACTGTTTACCTTTCTTAGTTTCATTCTTTTATTATGAGACCCGGCTGATAAATTTTGCACATATATATGTAGCATGGGAATGAAAAAATATATTGGAATGAAATAAAAAATTAATATAAATGCAATCAATACCTTAGCTACAAAATGCAGTATTTATATTTCAATATTTTCTGTTTACACTGATACACTTTTCCCAATGTGTGACAAGTTTTTGCATTCCATCACTGAAAAACTCTAGTGGTATTTCTTTGATCCAAGTGGCTACAGCTTTCTTCACCTCATCATCGGTGGTGTAATTATTACGTTTGAGATCCCTCTTGCGATGAGGGAAGAAGTGGAAGTCGCACGGAGCCAAATCCCGCAAGTATGGCAGATGCGAAATAGGCTCAAATTTCAGCGTGTGGAGAGCCATCAGAAGGTTTGTGCGGTACCAATCGTATACATATTTTACAGTAACCCAATTGCTCGATAATATGGCCTGCTCATTCTTTAAATTAACTGAATAGCAATGCATTGCTGTGTAATTGATTCACTGGTTACTTTGAAGCAAATTGTCTACCTCCTTTCGATGTTTCTTGTCAGTCACAGAAACTGGTCGTCTGCTGCGAGATGTGTTCTCAATTGTCGCTTTACCAGCTTCGTATTCGTAAAATTTCAACGACTACCTATTCACAGTACGCCTGTCAACAGTTTCACTATCGACAACTACATTTAAATGTTTAAATGTATTCATAAGGATTCACATTTAACGTTGTTAAAAATTTGATCACTGAGCGTTATTTTAACCTTGTTGACATATTGGTCATACTCAACTCCATTTTAACTGCTACTGAAAACAGACCAGTAAATGGATTTCAATGCATTATTGGAGGTTTGTAGGGGGATTTTAGCTATCACATACTGCCATGCCCAAATTGATAGTACCTTTTGTCTCCGTGTACCATACTTGTGTGCCAAATTTACCAGCCGAGCCACGTACATGTTACACAGTAGGTGATTAACACAGTAGACTGTCTTTTTAATTGGTGATCATATTTCTAAACATTCTTAAATATTCTTCTGAAAAAATATAATTTCCTTCTGGAAATACTTTTAAAATGTTTTTTTAAGAACTTAAGACATTTATGACCATCTCTCTTATAGAAACATTTTTAGTAAACATATAATAGTATGAGTAATGAATGAGTGCTTTGTGCATATATGCTCGTATATATTTTTTAATACATTATTGCAGTACTACTATGAATACGGGTAGACTAAACGTGTAATTTATAGCTATACAAAATGAAGTTAGATTTTGCAGTGTTCATTATTTACCATAATATCTGTTCATATAGAGTATGATTCACGTACTGTTACCAGTGCATGCTGAGATCATTCTC
The DNA here is from genome assembly GCF_047948215.1 of Lycorma delicatula. Lineage (NCBI taxonomy): Eukaryota > Metazoa > Arthropoda > Insecta > Hemiptera > Fulgoridae > Lycorma > Lycorma delicatula. The sequence continues at coordinate 81,417,488 of NC_134460.1, forward strand.
TTAGTGAAAGTAATGGAAAAATTTCATATAAACATGGGTCTAGAAATGCTTTGATAGTGAGTTAGGCTAGTGAAAGATTTTGCCCTAATTCCTGGGCAGAGTGAAATAAAAGTATACTAAAATTCTAGCAACACAAACTTGATAGTATTTAGTACTTGAGGTAAACTTGATATTATCTTATGGTTTTAAACCTGACAGATTGAATAAAAGATGTTCCAGAACTATATATCTATTAGTTTTCATAATATCTGATGTAAAACAGAAAAATGTTTTTTTTTTTAAATCACATTTTTTTATATTTTTAATGCAGAAACATTGTGTTAAGTGACAATTAAGTTCGCAAAACTTTGCTAAATGACTAATAATTGCATAAAATCTATTATTCAAAATTGTAAAGAATTTAATTTTTTGGAAAATTGATGTAAAATAGCCCAACAAAAAACAATTTGAAGACAAGAAATTTGATTTTATTATTAACATTTACTGTATGAAAACAAAGGGATTAAATTTACAAAGCATGTTTACTTTTTTACAAAGTGCAATGGTACAGAAAGTAGCAATGGTACAAAATATAATAAAGAAAATAATAAAAAAAAAAACTAGTACTATGTTATTCTGTTTCATCAAGTTGAATGTTATCTGTTATCAAGCTGAATGCCATGAATCTAATGTTACTAATTTCATCAAGCTGTTTGCTTACCGTAACCAGTAAGAACAAGTTCCTTCTCTTCGTTTGCATTATTGCAACTGGTTGAATATGAACGCCAGTTCCACAGTTTAATTTGATCTACAACGAGGCTGAATTTACTGGGATGGTATCAATAACCTTCGCACCAAATACACATGAGCAGAAGTCAATCCATACATGACAGCAGAATGTAATTAACAACACCGATTTAGTGTCAGTGTGTGGTGTGGTCTAGTTTATGATTAGCTAATTTAAACATCCTCTTCCATGATGTTTAAATTCTGGTGGTGGTCGTGAGCACACTTTAACTGTGGCGACTTACTAAGCTTTCCTGGATACTCTGTTTCCAGATGTTTCGGAGTGTGAAGCAGAAGTCGGCATTAGGATGGGTGAGACACCATTCCCTGCCATGCGGGCTATGGAACTCGTAGATATTGACCGAGTGATTTCTCAAGTTGCATTGAGAAAGGCACCGGGTATTGACCAACTTGACCCGGATTGGTTTTCACCAATGACTATCTCCTGGTAGTTCGTAGTAATTCACGACTGCAATTAGAAGAGCGTGCGCAGGGGACTTTCTCAACCGCAGAGGGCTGGATAGATATTCAAAATTTAAGGATTTCTGTGCCGAAGATGAAGTTTATGTTTCTCAAGGGTGCAGACAAATTATCATACAGTCGTAACCTATGTATTAAGTAATCCGCACTCCACACTAGATTCTGGCAGTCCCTGACCGTCAATCAAAGACTCATTTGTGTGTGTTACAATTCTATTATTGTTCAGTCAAAATTTACACTTCATACAGTTAACATGTCCATACAGTAAATTACACATATTCTTCAACAACGTAACAGACATTAAATTAAATCTGAAATATGTTAATATATATTGATCATTATAACTTACGAAAATATACTCCTTAAATATAACTGAACAGTGCATTTTATTTACCATGAAATATGAACCAGTAAGATTAATACACAATAAATACACCTAACCAAGGTATGGCACCAAGGCGGTTTAACAATAATTTGACAATATGTAAGAAAGAGATACTTTACAGCTGTACAGTACAACAAAGATTAAATAATGTACATTAGAATGAAAAAACTATTTACAGTATATAACAAAATATAATATGTTAGAAAGTAATATTAATTTAAGAATTAAAATTAAGATATTACTTCCTTAAATCTCTTTTCTGAATAAGAGTTCTCTGGGGCTAAGCTTACGTATTTTAGATGTATCTTTCATTACCTATTACTTGCAATTTTACGACCAAAATAACATAATTATAACTTTCCTTGTACTTCTATCTATCATAAGTCATTAAATTTATATTATGTTTGTTTATTTTCAATTTAAATTTCTCTCTAAGCAGTGAATCCGTATGTATGATTTACTACTTTCAGTTTATTCACAACTTCAATTAAATTATCTTTGTCTATGAATTAATACATTTTTTATCACTGGAATGTACCAGTTACCAAAATTTTTCAGCAGTTCTTTTATTTTTTCTTCCATTTACAATAAATCAAAATAATTAATGGAAAAGATGAGGATAGATCGTCATCCTATATGTTTGCCAAGTTAATGTCCACCATCCATAATTAAAATTGAAATCTGTAAATATTCATCTTTAGTTGAAAACAGGGTGAGACACATGTAATGTTTCTCTTGAAAATACTTGACATTATTCTGATTAACCATATTCGTGACAGTTACAAGAAGTAAATCATAGTTAGAAGTGTCAAGCACCTTGTCATATATACTAACCCTTATGACATACACATTTGACCCCTCGTTGGTCAAATGTATAAATACTTATTTAATATGTATTAAGTATATAAATGTGGGTTCATCCTTCCTGCATGTTGTTAGTTCGATCTCTGAAAATATTAATCTCTGGGGTTACTCCTAGGTAACCATGTTAGCAGTTAATAGAACTGAATAATAATGTCACATCCAATCATTTATTGAGCTACTTATATGTCTGAACTTTGGTTGATGGTTGAATGTTTTTCATGATATCCAGGAATCGCCAGTATCTGCCTAACTTCTTTCACAACAAAGCCAAAAAATTGAACCTCTAGAAAGAGTTTCTTTGAGAAATTTAAAACAGATCACGGCTCTAAACTAACTAAAATATTAATTTCTACTCTTACCTGTGATCTTATTAGAACATTGCAAGCTTTTCTCTTAAACATTCTAGAAAATAGGTTTCAAACCCCATTTATTTAAATGACGTTTTTCTCCATGAACATTGCCTAACACAAAATTCTCTTCTTTCACCACATTTCATTAAAGTTATGTTATCCTTGTTTATTTTCAATTTACATTTCTGTCTCGGCAATGAATTTTACACATTAATTTCTTATCGCAATTAAAAGTTGGTGATACCTAATAATATCATTACATAATCCTTTACTGTTCCAATAGTAACTTTTGTCTCTGCGTCTAAACGTTTTTTTATTGTAATGGCTACAGATCAAACATCACACTATATTAAAAATGTTTGCTGCAGCTGAATATTGCTTATTTATCAATCAATGTGATCAATAACTCAATCATATAGTTCAAATCCTAGAGATTTAACAATTTTTTTCTTTTTTAGAGTGTTCAATATATGTTATTTAACTTTTCTTTGCAAGTTGATGTTAAGAAACAAAGGAACCATGTTGGAGATCAATAAGAGACATAATTAAAAATTTATTACCTTTTGATAATAAATCATTGTTGCATATTACTTTGTGCTTAGAAAATAATAAGTAAATATATTTATTTATATTTTTTTTGGGTCTACTGAATTATAATTTAAAAATTGTGAAATATATTTAATCTAAGTATTATGTTCCCTCAACATTGTTTTATTGAAATTAATGGTCTAGAAAATTATGTAGTTTATAAAATATTAAACTTTTTTTCAGGTAATAAAAACCGTTTTTCTCAGTATAAAAAAGGTTATTGTATACTTTATATTTAATGTCAATGACTATAACGGTCATTAGCCAGTAATAAATGTTAAGAGCATGCATTGAGAAAGCACCCATCATTAATAAACAAAGAGTTCTGTGGAAATTGGTATCTGTTAAATGTTCCTTATGAAATTTTTATTTTTTTCAAACAGAAGGGCCTTGAGAGTTCAATTTAAAAAAAAAATAATTAAAGGTGCTTTTTGTATGTGGTTATATAGAAACATTAGATTAAAGAAGAAATAAGAACTATCGGTCTACTATTATTTTGTAAAAGTGGCTATTTGGTTGATTTTACTTAAATTTTTTTCTGATTACAGGCAATTTCTCATATATTATTTGTTACTGTTTTATTTATTCAAAGTAATTTACAATTTCTGTATTTGAACATTGATTAAATATGTAAAATGTAAAGGTATAAGGAAAAAGTACTCAAAAAAGTTTTATATTCAAGTTTATTGTTTATTTTATGGTATTTGAATTTTTCATTATAATTGAGTTATCTCAGTGACATGTCTAAATCAGTAGACACTATTATGTGTTGATCGTATTCTAAAAAAAAAAAAAACAAATCAGTGAAACATATTAGTCAACTACTTCAAAAAATAAGTAAACATTTTAAAAGTTTTCAGTTAAATTACAAATTGTTAAGGTAGAAACAGTTATTGTGAATGAATTAGCGTTAACAGATAAAATTATTTAAACCTTAATTTTTATTTCTGCATATTCATGTGTAAACTGTAATAGCTAGTTCTTTTTAATACTTCATTCTACATGTCTTTAAAAGCAACTACAGTTTTTATCCTTGTGCTAATTAACTGTTGCATATTTATAATTTTAGGTGAGGGTTTAAATTGTTTTTTAGTTGACAGGTTTGTTTTTTTTTTTACTTGAACTGGTCAGTCTTTTTAAAGATGACTAAGATGAAATATTGTATACATTTTTAACCTTACAATACTGAAATTCAGTGAAAAACATATTAAAAAACTTTCAGAAAAAAAAGGCTAGAAATGAAGCACCAAAACCAGATTCATATTGATAGCCACAGTAGTAGGCAAGGCTGTAAAAAAGGTGATATGGTCATTACCACAAAAAAAGTTAGCAGTAATAAGAAAGCTTTTATGTGATACACCTGAATTCAAAAAAGATCTTTTTGAGGAGAAAAGTGTTCAACAAAGACAGACTTCCCTGAATGAAGCAACTGAACAAACAGTAATACAGTTTTATTGTTGTAATGATTTGAGCCACCAGGCACCTGGCATCAAAGATGTCATATCAATAAAGGATCCTAACGGCGAAGGTTCTTCCTTACAGAAGAGACATGATAATAGTTAAAGAAGCATTCAGTTTGTTTCAAATGGAGTTTCCAGAAATGAAAATAAAATGATCAAAGTTCCATGAAATTTGTCCAAAATATGTTCTTTTGTGTTCATAGATGACTCACAGTATGCATTTGTCAGCACCATTTTAATTTCAGTTTCATTGTTGAAACCCTAAACAAAGCGGTTGCAACCTTTCCTTCAAGCAGTGGAGAATTACTAAGAGCTGTGTGTTGTGACATTTTGAATGAAAAATGAGTGACTGTTGTGTGATTCTTGTATCTGTGATATTAATGTCTTGCTTCCTTATGCAAATCGACTTTGCTGAAAATTATGATGCGATCTATCAGGACAAGATACAGAGTGTCCCATTTGTCTCATACACATTTAACATTACTTACATGTTGTGCCTGGATTAAAAATGAAACTTGCTCTCTTGTAATTGTCACTGATGATGTGATATATGCCAGATTTTCTGTCTGGGTGTTCCTGAGGGATATTATTACTCTGATTAAGGAGTTCCAACACTTCTGAAAATTAACTGTGTTTTCAGATGGCTGTGCAGCTCAATTTAAAAATAAATTCACATTCTCTAATCTGTCTGTGCTTAATGCATTCCGATTTTGGTGTGGAAGGACAGTGGATATTCTGAAGGCAATAGATGGAATTGGTGGGTGCATAAAGAGATTGGTGTGGAATGAAGTAAGGACAAGAAAATTTATGAATTCTGCTGAAGATTTCTTTGAATGTGCTAAATCAGTTGAAAGAGTTCAAGCTGTTTTTGCGTCATCAGAGAAAGTAACCGAAAGTCGTGAAATGCTGGAAAAGAGGTGGGAAAAAGTAAGGCCAATCCCAACTTTGCAGTCAAAGCATATGTTTAAAGTGAACGACTCTGACAGTTTACTTTCTGTGCGAACTAGTAGCTCAAACTTGGGAGATAATTTTACAAAAACAAGCTGGGCATGTACACAGATCAGATGCTAAATCTGTAAGCAAACTGAATTCTAATGAAAGCTCAGATCACGGATAGTCTAATTCACTTGGCACATACAAATTACAACTCAATGACTTCTTTCTGGTTGAATCTGCAGGTGAGAGGTCAAAGAAATATACTTTGTTGGTCAATTGAGGGTAAAGAAACTAATGATTATCAAATAAATTTCTTACACAAGAAAAGAGATTTTTGGATTTTCTTCTTTCCACTCTTGTGTCTGCAAGGGATATTCTTATGAAGCTACCTGAGTTATCAATAGCAGGTGGCACATTAAGTAAGGGCTGCTTCCACCATAACATTCTGGATGGATTTGTTACAGTATAGTGTGGGTTGATGTTTCTGTAATTTTTATGCTAGATCTATGTTAATTTCACAGAAATAAGTATAATTACCCCTAATCAGTGGTTTTTATTGATTTAATGAAACATATTAATAAATAACTCAGCAACTCCTGAAAATGACAAATATTGTTGTTAAAAATTGGACAGTGTCACCCAGAAAGAAAAGAACCTCTTTTATTCACAAAAAGGCAACAGTTAGTATTCTTGCCATGGAACATAATCTCTATAGAATGATTTATCACATTTACCAGTTACCAGATTAAAGTCTACCAAATTAAATAAGGACAATTTAAAAGGAATAACTTTAAAAAAATTAAGTGAGTATATACTGCTATATTTGTACTATTGACATGTTATTTAATTCTAAAGAGCAAATCCTTGTGAAAATGTCACCCTGTGACATTGGATTCACCCTAATACTATTTTGGTTAAGTTCCCTAATATGTTGTTTTTCTATATTTATGCAAAACTTAGCCTTCTTATAACTATTATTATTTTTTATACCTTTTGATACGTTCTTAAAAATCTTTTCTTTTTTATCTGTTTAACTATTAATTTAATTTAGTAATAGACAACATAATTTTTGTGATTTTTTTGTTTGTATTTTTGTCCTTTCACTAACCATCTAATTAATGATTTCTACATTATACATGTTTCTAAAGTGTATATTCAGTTTTGTTTTTTAAGTCTTTTTTATTCTATCATTATTTTATCAATCTTTCTTTTTCCATTTTTAACCTATAGGAATAGGTTATCTTCTAAGAATATAATGAATACATAATGTTAATTTTAGTAATAATTTGACTTACATAATTTTATAACTTACTCTGTAGAACAACATGCATTAGCCATCATCTGATCGGTTACCAACCACCGCCGCCACCACCACCACCACCACCGCCGCCACCACCGCCACCACCGCCACCTCCACTGCCACCACCATTGCCACCACCATGGCCACCACCATGGCCACCACCACTGCCACCACCATTGCCACCATCTCTTCTTGTATTATATCCATTTAAGAAATACCAAGAATTATTATAACCACTTGGGGCACCAGGAGCACCCTGGCCAGAACTGTTACCAGGAGCACCCTGGCCATAATTGTAACCAGGAGCACCAGTAGCACCCTGGCCATAACTGTAACCAGGAGCACCAGGAGCACCCTGACGAAAACTGTTACCAGGAGCACCTCCATTTAAACTTGTTCCTCCTAAACCACCAGTACCACCTCCTGGACCACCACCACTACCACCTTTACCGCCATGAATATCATCGCCATCATTTCCATCACCACCTCTATTACTAAATGTGTTAATTCTGAAAGGGTTGGTATTATACGTGCTTCTGGAAAAAAATAATTCATTACCATTTATTTTATTAAACATTTTAAAAATTACAAAAGTAATATTGCTCATTGTAAAATAATATACATTACACTAAAATACCAAAACATCATTATAAGTATAAAATTTTATAAAACAAAAAAGATTACTGTTTCAAGTAGAAACATGTTTTTTAGTATTCTATTTATTTATGCTGTTACATACAAAAGAATAGTTTTAATTTTAATACAATTACATAGTTTATTATAGTATTTAAACCCTAAATAAATTTTTTTTAATCTATGGTAATAATATAATGAAAATCATGTCCCTGATGTGATATTTTTTCTGTTTGTAAGAATTTTACTGGTAGTTGTTACTAAGTACCAACAACATATGAATGTGTTTATTACTGTCTGGCTATGGTGTGTTTAATTTGGTAGCAGTAATTTGCTTTAGAAGAAAGTATTGTTTATCATTTCTTTCTTGTTTATCATATAACTCTTTATGATTTATGTACTTGTATGATTACTGTCATTTTTGCTTGGTTTACAATGTGATTAGTATTATTTCATCAAGAATATTTTTTGGTTCAGAAACTTATCATCAATTAATTATGTATTAAGTAGGATTTCCATATAAATTGTTCATTTAGATCTTTAATCATATTAATTGCTGACTGTTACTTAGCTGTACAATATTGCTACCTGATTATTACTATTAAAGTTTAGAGAAATATAAACGGCTTTAAATTACGATAAAATTACTGGAATATTTAAATTGATCAGAAATGGACTGTAAGTTAAGAATAAGTTTGGTTATTAACATGATAAAAAAAAAATCTAACTGACGATATTATTGAATGTCATTTAAATAAGTTGGTCAAAATAACAAATAAGAAAGGATGTAGGAGAAATACATGAAATGATGTGTAATAAGATCCTTGCCATGAAAAAGATCTTAAGTGAATTTGGAGTCATTTAGTGTGACAACATGAACAGAAAGAATGAGTGACATTTCATCAGGATTGATTGAAAACAAAGGGTAGAAATGTAAAGGAAGTACAAGATGTATTAAGTTTAGTATGAATACACATTAATGAAGATCAGTCTTTCATGAAATGAGTTACTTATGCTCAAACATCTGTAAAAGAGTAGTTGTTACTGTAATAATAATTTACTTGCAGCAACTTGGTGTAGCACTAAGCAACATATTGTGTGTAACCCTTTCCTATAAATCTGTACTGTAAAGCTGTTGAGTGTAATTAGGCATGTAAGCAGGATGGGTTGAACCATAAGAAAAATAATTTTTTTCGTTTGGTGAAAGATAATAGATTGGGGTGGTAGGCTAGGTTCAAATTACTTTTCATTGTTTATGGATGAGAAACAAAATGTGAAGAGATAAATATTTTAAAAACATGTCTCTCTCCATTTCTTGAGAGTAGTATTTTATCAGGTAAGAAAACAAAGCCAGCCTGACTGAACTAAGATGAGATCTACCAATATTAAATTTCTTGTAACACATAGAAAAAGTTGTGAGTATAATATCAGTAATTTAATAGAATAGTTTGACAAAAGAAAAAATTAATTTTAAGAGAGTAGAATGCTGTTTTTAGAGAACAGAAATGTGATTGATCATGAGAGTTCTGTTCAATCTTCAGTTAGTATATAGGATAGGTTTAGAAAATCTAGTGGGCTCATCTCAGTTTACATATCTATTTCATGTCATTAAGCAGAAATGTAGCCAAGTTATATCATTTCATGTTTTTAAAAGTCTTAAAATAGAAATAATTGTGCAAACTAGTAGGACTATTATAAGTGATGGGATTTAATTTTCGAATGGTGATTATTGGAAACAACTTACTTTTAATAACAATAAGTAATCTCAGCCCTCTATACACAATCAGAATTTCTAGTCCTTATATATAATACAGCATTCTCTACAGTGTATTATATATTCAATATTGATTATTGCATCTAGTATAACAGTCCAATTAGAAGAGAATTTATTTCAATGAACATTATGTGTACACATCAGTGTACATTATGAGGAAAAACAGATTATTAAATTTTAAATATTAAATTATAGAATCTTAAATATTAGATAAGATTATTAAATTTACATAGAATATTAAATTCTTAGTAATTCACATAACTCTGTAGTTTAATTTATAATTAATAAGAATAAAGTGAATTATAGCTATTTTTAATTTGACTTTGTAGTTATATTTGAATAATTTATTATTTGAAGAGAAAATATTGCTGTAAAATATTTTATGATAAATGATTCAAATTTATTATTACTCTTAAACGTTTATTAAATGAAAATATGTAGATGTGCAGTAGTTCTAACTGGGAATTTGTGTTGGCAGTGCAGTTAATTCAGTAGAGAAGATAGTATATCATGACAGGACATTATAGGTGGCCATTAAACCAGATGCCAGTCTGGCAATTCACCTTTACCCTGCATATCAATCAAGCTTTCTGTACTTTGATGAGTAGCACTTAGATTTGAGAAAAAAAATTTCTTTTATGTGATAATTTATTTCTATCCAATCTATCTTTTGTCTATTTCTATAAATGATAAATTTTGTTATTGTTACAGTAATATCATATTTTAGTATGATATTACTAATATTTAATAGTCAATAAAATAATTATTTCAGGCATTTTATGACAATAAGAAGGAACATAATTGCTGTATTATCAATCGATTTATGGCTTAGGGCAGTATTTCTGAACCTTTCAGTATTTGCACCCCATTTTTCAATCATAATTTTCATCGTGCCCTCATACAATAACAATATTAATAATAATAATGTATTTTCAGTATTTTGACGCTTAAGCTACATTACAATTTTAATTACAAACCTTACAAATTACCAAGAATTAGTAAATTTATTGATATTTGGCAAAAACGATCCACTGCATTGGCAAAAGCAGATTCGATGTCTCTATATCTCTCTGTCTTACGTCCACTGTATTGGACATTCTCATGGCTTCGTGAGAAGTTCAATTTGTCTCAAACAGTCTGGAATGTCTGTGAAACATTTGTAAATGTTGCACCTCATTCAATTCCAGTTAATCTCAGTTGAGTCAATCCTACTTTTGGAGTCGAATGGAAGTTTTTGTTGCTGTCGGACGTATTGTTGTGCGTTCTGTCTTATACTGTTTTTTTTTCAGATCAACGGTTTTGATATCTGATTTTTGGAATTGGGAATCGACGATGGAAAATTTTTGGAAGTGTTTTAATATAATTTGGTGATTTTTGGTTGCGGACCAAAAATTTTTATTGAATTTTTTATCTGAGTGGCGTTATTGCTATTGGCAATAAGGTTCATAGTTGACTGCTGGTCACAGTGGTTAGTGTGAGTTAGTTGTGGTGTACCTTGAGTTGTTTTCAATTCGGGTGTAGCTTATCTCTAGTGGATGGCATAGACTGTTACTCTCTAGTAACTGTCATCGATTGTGGATAATATTGTTTATTATTCCTCAAATTGATAAACTTTTGATACTGGAATTAATTTAATTAATTTCAGTTGTTGTTATCTCTTGATAAGATAGACTGCTGTAGCTTAGTTTATCAAACTATCATTTATATATTTATTTATTTATTCTACTATTTTTTTAAAGTTTTTTTTTGTCCCGTTTGTTTAATCGGCATACAAAGTGCTTGATCATTGATCTTCTGAATCCTTCGATCCATACACAAATCCTTCAGTATATTCTCGAATTTTGATCCCCAGGACCCCCATAACCCCTCCCACCCTCCAAAAATCCGGCCTCGGATTTGGGTGAATATATTTTCGGACCGCCCCTGTCCACTCCCCTTCTGACCATCCATCTCAGAAGTGACGTGTGGGTACTCTATTTATGCGGAATTGAGTTCTAAACACGTTTGTGAAGTCGGAATTTAAAAAATTTTTTTAAATAATTTTTTGTGGAGAGTTGGGACGTTTTTCTGTTTTTTCTAGTGCTGAGAGCGTGGAAGAGGAACAGGGCTTCAGACCGAGAAAGAGCCCGCCTAGGTCGCCTGTTAGAGAGCAAAAGAAGTTTGTACCGCGCGAGGAAGAAGGAGGACCCTTTGTTGTGATGAAGCCCGGGGCAACTAGAGTATTAATTAAGTCGCCTAAGAGAACTGGGTCATTGGATAGGCTGATGAAGAGGCGTAGAGACGAGACTGATGATGGAGAGGTAGCATCTGGTGAGGCATGTTCGTATGAACGGCTGTTAGAAGAGATCGAAATCCAGATTAAGAAGTTGGCAAAATTAGTGGCTGCGAATGCCAACACGAAATTGGAGATTAAGGAGTGTTCTCTCTGGCTTACTGAGCTATTGAAAAGGAGAATTGAGTTGAGGGATTCTGGCTACTCGTGTGGAGGTTCTATAAGTTGTGGTGGAGTGGACGCGGCTACCCAGACTGGGCAGATTGAGAGTAGGTAGCTGCTTCGCCAGGTGGAGGAGTACTAGAAGAGGAGATTCCTGATTTAGTGATTAAGAGATGGCCTGCCACGTTTTTTGAGAAGTGCGAGGAGAAAAAAGAATTGGTTTTTGGTGTGTCGAATGAGGACATTATTGTTGTATTTGATCTTGCCAAAGACTCTAAAACGGAGTATGGGAGGAGGATTTTTTAGAGCATACTATGTCGTTGAGAAGACTTCACAGTCTATGTCGTTGAGAAGTGGTAAATTGAAGCGAGGACATGTAGTGGTGGAAGAGGGCCACACGGAGGTGTTATTGGGTGAGCTTGAGGAAGAAAAGTTGAGGGCCTGCTATACAATTGTCGTAGATACATCTGTGGGTGAAAGATTGGTGGCTGAAGACCTATATCGGGCGATAAAGAAAATCACTGGGCTTAAATTAAATGTTGTTTACGGGGCTGTAAGTAACAATACTGGTTGGCTTTGTAAAAAGATTTTGGAATATGTGGCCAGGAGACGAAATGAGAAGGTGTTTTTTATGGAGGAGGATAAGTCACGAGTGATGGATCTCAAGGGTGAGCAGAAGATCAGAGGTGAGGGTTCTAGTATAATAGTTTTAAAGGAGGAGAGTACCTCTTATTCAGACTTGTTGAAAAAAGTTAAGGAGGTTGAACGTTACGAGAGGAATGAGAGGTAAACTGACGTCTATGGTCATTAAGGATCTTGAGCTAGACGTTACTGAGAGAGATATATTGTCGGCTGTGAAGACCAGAATGGAGAATAAGGACGTGGACCTGAAGATTGTGTTCCTTAGAATGGCTTACGGTGATACGAGGAATGCAACTGTCGTGTTATCGCAGATGGAGGCGGAAAGGCTGGTGCGTAAAGGTAGAATTCAGATTGGATGGGTGTTGTGTCGGTTGACAATGAGTGATTATGAGGTGAGATGTTTTCGTTGCCATGAGGGAGGGCATATAGCTGCCAAATGTGTCAGTCCTGATAGGTCAGGATTATGTTTAATTGTGGGGATGCTGGACATAAGGCCAGGGAGTGTAAGAAGAAGCCTGCGTGTTTGATGTGTGGTGAAGTTGGGCACAGAATCGGAGGAGTTCAATGTGCCAAGAAAAATGGTTAGATTACTACAAGTAAATATGAACAAGAGTTTAGCCTCTCACGATGCCAAAATGGAAATTGTGAGGAGGAGAGGTGTGGATCTAGTGGTTGTGTCAGAGCCTAATGTTAGGAAGATGCAGGATGAGAGTTGGCTGCATGATGCTACTTGCAATACGGCTGTACGTAGTTTCAATAGTAATATTCCAATTGTGTGGCTAGAGACTGCAGAGATTCTAGTTTGCAGTGTATATGTGTCCCCAAATGTTGAGCTTGGCGTCTTTGAAGAAACTCTGGACGAATTGAGTAGGCTGAGAAATGCTGTGGGTAAGGATGTAGTTATATGCGGTGACTTCAATGCCTGACAAGAATTTTGCGTGGGGCGGTGGTGTTACAGATAGACGGGGACTACTTTTAGAAGAGGTGATGGCGGGTTTGGGACTCATTTGTCTCAATATGGCGAGTTACCAACCCTTGTCCGGGTAAATGGAGTGTCCTTTATAGACGTGTCCTTTGTTTCTCCGAGACTTGCGAGGACGGCTAGGTGTTGGTCGGTCCTGAAGGAAGAAGAGACACTTAGTGACCACGAGGCGATATGTTTTGAAGTTGGTGCCTCGTGGTTGCTGGGTGAGGTGAAGTCTGCTAGGAGAGCTATAAGTAAGCGGGGACTGGTGAAAGTAATGGGTCTTATAAATGAAAGAATTGGACAGATGGAAGAGATTACTCCGTAGTTCCTTACGAAAGTAGTGGCCAAGGCCTGTGAGGATAGTTTGCAGACGAAGAGACCCTATAGAAAATGTGTCTATTGGTGGTCTCCCCAGGTAGCTGTAGCCAGGCTGGAGTGCATACGGGCTCATAGGAGATTACAGCGTGCTAACCGAAGGGGAAGGGTTGAGGAGATTGAGGAAGCGCAGAGAGTACTTAAGTTAATGAGAAGGCGGTATAAAGGTGAGATAATGAATAGCAAGAGAGAAAAGTGGAGAGCTCTATGCAATCAGTTAGATAAAGATGTGTGGGGAGATGCCTTTCGCATTGTTAGTGGAAAGTTTGGATGGAAGCTACCGGTGCTATCAAGTGATGTGATACAGAGGTGTTTGATGAAATTGTTTCCAAGGAGGCAACAGGAGGAGGTAGAGGAAATTGCGGCTGTGGAAATTACTCTTTTTACACAAGAGGAGTTGTTTTGTGCTGTAATGAAAACGAGTAAGAGGAAAAGTCTTGGCTTGGATGATATTCCGGATGAGGTTGTGGCGATGACGGCAATGAAGTTCCCGATACAAATATTGTCGGCGTTCAAAAAGATTTTGTTGGATGGTGTTTTTCCGTGACATTGGAAGACTGCAAAAGTTGCATTGTTGAAGAAGGCAGGAAGGAAATTGGATGACCCTAGTGGTTATAGACCACTGTGCCTCCTCAGCTATATGGGGAAACTTGCTGAGCGGATGATTGTCATGAGGCTTTTAGAAGAGATTGAGTGAGGGGAGGGTTTTAGCCCGAACCAATTTGGATTTAGGAAGGGATATACAACTACGGCGGCGATAAATAGAATCATGATGATCATTGATGAAGCTCCGTCTGGGACGTGGAGAACTAGGTCCATCCCGGCGGTGGTGTTGTTGGATGTAAGTAATGCATTTAACTCACTGCCATTCGGGTGGATCCTGAGTGAACTTAAGAGAAGAGAAGTCAGCCCATACTTGCAACGTCATATTCAAGATTATTTAAGAGGACAAGTGGTGGTGGGCTGTGCTGAGGGGGGCCACATCGGGATTGAGATGCAGGCCGGAGTACCCCAGGGTTCAGTTTTGGGGCCAACTATGTGGAATGTAGCCTATGATGGGGTGCTCTGCTTGGATTATCCAGAGGGCGTGTACCCGACCAGTTTTGCCGATGATTTGTCTCTGGTTATATCGGCTAAAACGGAGGATGAATTGGTGAGGAAGGGCAATGAAGCCATGCGGATGGTACATACCTGGTTGGAGGAGAGAGGTCTTCATTTGGCCTTAGAGAAGACTCAAGTTGTGGTTATGGCAGGAAAGAGGCGGTTGGCTCCAATAACTTTAGTAGTAGTAGATGTGGAGATTGTGCCGGTAGCCAAAGCAAAGTACCTTGGAACCTGGCTCGATAATAAGAGATCTTTTCAGCCTCATGTGGTCGAGGCTGTACAGAAAAGCAAACAAACAGTGGCTGCGGTGTGCAGGCTAATGAGCAGGATTGGCGGACCGAGTTTGGCGAAAAGGAGGCTATTGGCATCGATGGCTCGATCTGTCATCATGTATGCGGTTTCGGCATGGAAACGTGCATTGAAGAAGAAGAAGGCCCGGAACCAATTGTTAAGCCTTCAAAGACCCTTGGCTATTGGGGCAGTTAGGGCGTATCGTATAGTCTCGACCATGGCAGCGTTGGTGATGGCTGGGATGCCGCCGTGGCATCTTGTAGCGGATGAAATGGTAGAAAGAGCAGAAGGGCAACTGAAGAGTGAGGCGAAAGGGGAAATTATGGATAAGTGGCAGCAAAGGTAGTCAAGGAGTGAGGTGGGTAACTGGACGAGGAGGCTAATGTCGCAGATAAAGCTTGTCAAGAAACAACTTGTCAAGAAACATGGTGAGGTCAACTATGAATTGACACAATTCTTGACTGGCCATGGCTGTTTTAATAAGTTCCTCTATGATAGGAAGAGGAAGAGGTCGCCAGAGTGTAGGTATTGTGGGCTATACAATACAGTTGAACACAAGGTGTTTAACTGTTTTAGATGGGAGAAGGCTAGGAGGTCAGTGCTGGCTTTTGTTGGTGCCATAACACCAGATAATGTGATAGACGCAATGTTCCATAGCCCCTGAAACTTTAACCTAATTGGTAAGATGGTGGGCAACTTGCTGAAAAGGAAGGTGATGGAGGGAGTTGGAGAGGAAGAGGATGTTACCTAGTGGGGTAGTGTAGGGTGTGGCTGGATAGCCCCATTCATGAGGAATGCGATGCTGAAGTGTCGCACTTCCGATGAGTGAGCGGGGACTCCTGGGGTGAGTAGTGTAAAGACCGACTCCCGATCGGAGGTCCTGTGTGGTGTACCTCTGATTTGAGGCAGGCAATTGAGAAGACCTAGTCCTGCTGACCGGGTGGTACCCCATGCTGGGGACGGCTTAGCCGGCTTCGGCATGGTCGCCCGGAAGGTTAGAGGCAGTGGCACCCCTAGGACGGAATGTGCTTCTGTGGCAGGTACGATCCTAGGGGGATGGGATTAAAAAAAAAAATCTCAAATCTATCGTGAATGTGTATGTTGTAATTTGTGTGTTAATTGCAATTCACGCTTTTAAATATTCATGGCAGTTGATTTATACAGATTCATGGGTCAATTTTTAACTGGGTGTAAGTGATCATTTGACGATAGTGAAGCATCAATAAGGGCACAGACGAGCGTGGTTTTGAAAACAGAATCAAGAAAATATTCTCAAGAAATATTAGATTTTGGGTTTACCAGTACTGAAGTAAATGAAGTAAAAGAAAGGCCCCTGTGTGTCACTTACTCAAACCTTTTGGCAGCAGACAGTATGGAACCTCATAAACTAAAACAACATTTGGAAACAATTTATGAGTACATTAAAAAACCACTGAAAATTCTTCAAATTAAATAAAAATCATATGAAAAGCAAATATCATTTTTAAAAAACTTTGTTTATGAATGAAAACTTTTTACTAGCTTCTTACAAAGATTCACATAGAATATAGTTGTAAAAAGCTAGTTGTAAAAAGCGACAAAACCTTGGTGAAGAGCTTATTTTGCCAGCTACAATTGAAATTGTAGAAGCTATGTTTAGACATAATTTTGCCAAACAATTGCAGTCCATACCTCTAACAAATTATACTGTTGCCCGTCAAATTGGCCATATAACTGAAGATATTACAATATCAGCTTTTCAGGAGGTTGCATGACAAATTGTTTTCAATTCAGCTTGAGTTCCTCATTCAATTACAACAAACATAGCAATAAAGATACTCATTTCATTGCCTATGTTTGATCTTATGATGATACGTCAGCAGTCGAAGAACTACTTCTCTGCAAATCAATAGAACTCAAACTAACAGCACTCACATTATTTGCTATCTTGAATGAATTATAAATGAGGCAAACATAGAGTGGAAAAATTGCATCAGAATATGTTCCGATGGTGCTCATTCAATGTCTGGATGATTGCAAAGTAAACAAGCACTTGTGAAACAAAAATCTCCACAGTGATACATATTGCATGATTCACAGAGAAGCTCTAGCTTCCAGAGAAATGAGTCCAGGTCTGAATATTGTGCTAATGACAGTTGTAACTGTAGTAAATTATATAAAAATTAGACCACTAAAATCAAGAATCTTTACTGCACTTCGTAAAGATATGGATGCAGTATATTTAGTGTTACTATTTTATTGCGTGGCAAGATGGTTACCATGTGAGAAATTTTTGCAACATGTTTATAAATTAAGAGATGAAAATGCTATTTTTCTATAAGAGGAAACCCGACCGGAAATCAAGAAGTTTAGAGATGGTTTATTTGTTATGGAATTGAGCTACTTGGTCAACATATTCAAGAAATTAAATACATTGAATCTTCAACTCCAAGGAGCAAATACACATATGTTGGATACTAGTGATGAAGTTAATGCTTTTTGTAGAAAATTTGAATTGTGGAACAGAAATTTAAAGCCAAAAAACCTAGAAATGTTTGCAATGCGGATGAATGTATTAAAACTTACAAGGCTGAAGAACAACATGTGAAAGTTGTTTTTGTAATTATTGAAAATCATTTAGCCATGATGGCAAAGAACTTTAAAAAGTATTTTCTTGCTGATGACAACTTGGTAGCAAGTTATGAGTGGGTTAGGGATCCATTACAAAATATTTCTGAAGGGATCTCTGCCAGAGAAGAAATCTTCACAGACTTCACGGCTAGTGGCAAAATTAAAAGTCAATTTAGTAATCACTTTTTGAATTTTGGGCAGGGAGGGATTTTCTGCAATGAAAACAAGAGCATTTCATGACTACTGCCAATTTCCATCATTCTATCTTTGCAAAACCGGATTTTCTGCGGTGGCTGCCTTGAAGACAAAATATAGATCTAGGCTAAATATTGAAAAAGAAATAAGTGTCTATTTTTAATATTAATCCTTTCTTTGAAAATTTTGCAAGAGAGGCTCAAGGGAGTCACTAATTACTATTAAACTTGTTTTTAATTTAGTATTGATAAGTAATTATTAAATACATTATGCCGTACTGATGCAACCCTATTTAGAAGTGTATTAAATGAGTAAAAATGTGTATTTTATTATTTATTTTGTCAGATTATATTTTGTTTTGGTTTCCTTTCAGTAAATTAATAAATTTTTAAAATTATATTTTCTTTTTGATATGCTCACACCCTCATTTAGTGTTATTACATCTGTATCACAAGGCTGTACACTAAAATAATTTTAATAGGTTTTATTCCAAATGTTGATGAAGAGAAGAATTTTATGATTTGGAGTTTTTCATAAATTACAATACATAAGAAGATTAAAACATAATAATTTAATTTTAACACGTTTCTTTTTTAAAATCATTTAATACTAAGAATTATGATATGTAACATATTAACGAATGCAAATAATGGTTTTTTGTTATGCATTTTAAGCAACATTAACCTGTAGTAAATGGCTATTACAAAATTTATATCAGATCACTGATAAATATGAACATCTTATATTGAAGTTGCATTCAATATTGATTCATTTTTAATTCATGGGATTTAGTTAATAAAATATGACTTTGGTTGTTGGCGGTTCATCCATAATTTTCATCCCTTATTTTCCTGGAATCATCACGTGAGTGTTATTTTACTTATACTGTGCAATCAAAACATATTTTGTATGGGACTACATTACTGTAAGGACTGAATTACTCAGCTTAAATAACAGAAAAAATTACAGAGTTATATTGACCTGGTTCTAAAAATCATTCACTGTGGTGGGTACATGAAATTCCATATGATTCAGTGTGCTGGGTATCTTAATGATTCATTGCTAGTCGTATTTGTTAAAATTTTAAATTTCTTATTGATGAAATTTCATTACTGAACAACTATATAGATTCATTCTTTAAATGGTGTATAATATTTTTCATTTAAGATATTTTACTTACACTGGAGAAGAATTATGTTGATACCTGAAATCTTGAAAATTAGAGGGGCCAGATGTCATGCCATTATTTATTTTTAATAATGATTCCAGAACTGCCGGAGTTAGTACTTTCAACAATCTGTAACATGAATTAAAATTACATACACAATTTAATTTTTTCCATTGAAATTGACGAAAACTGAACTTATAAACACACTATTTGTACTGGAACTGAAGATTTAATGTAAACAACATTAGTGAACTGCCACAATAAATGTTTAATGTACATTTTAAAGTAATATTTTTATTCATTTTGTTTCTCCCATGATAATACTTATTAATTTTGTACATAAAGCTATAGAATCATGCTTTTTATACAAGGTTTACTCTCTCTCTTTCCAGATGTAAGATTTATAAAATGATTTTTTTCTACTGCCACAAAAATCTAGTATTAAATGACTAGGAGTTAATGCAATATTTATATGTAAATATGATTTAAACTTAAATATACTTTCTGGTAAACATAGATTATACTATAATCTGCAATTCTGTAATACTACTGACTAGCAACTATACTGAAGATGTTACTAATTACGTCTGAAAATCCTTTTGAAGATTTAGTGTTCAGAAAGTGATTTTTTTTAAATATATAATAACTATAGGTACTATTTCAACGATGTTCTGCTATGAACCAGCTTTTATCAATATCTACTGTTTTGCATTGTTGCCATTCTTTCATTTCTTTTGAAACACACATATTTAAGTTAATATTATATCAATTTTTTCTTATTTTATGCATTACACCAGTTAGTATTTCAAATAGGTAATCATATTAATTAGGTTTTTTGATAATTTAATTACAACTTTTAACATTGTGAATATCACAATGCTAGGAAGATGTTTTTTTTTTTTTTTGGTTTATATTATTTACTTATATATTAGTATCATGCTGCAGTAACTATGGGTATCGCAAAAGACTGGCATAGAATCTACAATATAGCAGTAAAAATAATTACTTACAAATTTATTTGTGAAGGTTGAAGTGGATATGATCTCACTATTGTTACAGCCAGTGTAGAGAGTAGAACTAGCAAGCATTTTGTATGCAGCATAATTCTATAGTAATTAATAACTTAACAATTGTTATTAACTCTCATGAGATTAAGGTATTACATGTGCAGCTGTATTTATATATGCTGGCCAACATTCTTTGTTTTGGCATCATGTATCATAATTTTTAATTTATTATTTTATTTTAATAAATTAGCTTTATGTGGCTTTGAGTTTAATGCAGAATAGTTATAAATATTAATGCCTACTTTCAACTTTTAATCTTAAATAATTATTAAACAGACTCGAATTTACTTTTAATTAAATTATCAGTATGATTAAAGAAATAATTTATTCAGTATGACATGATTTAATTATTGAAATTAGAATCCCTTTGTTCATTATTAAAAAAATATCAAAGGTAATGTTTTGATTAGGAATCATCATTTACATTTATTTCATTAATATAACATTTTTTAAGCACGTAATATTTTTATTTTTTGTCTTCAGTCATTTGACTGGTTTGATGCAGCTCTCCAAGATTCCCTATCTAGTCGTTTCATTTCAGTATACCCTCTACATCCTACATCCCTAACAATTTGTTTTACATATTCCAAACGTGGCCTGCCTACGCAATTTTTCCCTTCTACCTGTCCATCCAATATTAAAGCGACTATTCCAGGATACCTTAGTATGTGGCCTATAAGTCTGTCTCTTCTTTTAACTATATTTTTCCAAATGCTTCTTTCTTCATCTATTTGCCGCAATACCTCTTCATTTGTCACTTTATCCACCCATCTGATTTTTAACATTTTCCTATAGCACGACATTTCAAAAGCTTCTCATCTTTTCTTCTCTGATACTCCGATTGTCCAAGTTTCACTTCCATATAAAACAACACTCCAAACATATACTTTCAAAAATCTTTTCCTGACATTTAAATTAATTATTGATTTATACAAATTATATTTCTGACTGAAGGCTCGTTTCACCTGTGCTATTTAGCATTTTATATCGCTCCAATTTTGTTCATCTTTAGTAATTCTACTTCCCAAATAACAAAATTCTTCTACCTCCGTAATCTTTTCTCCTCCAATTTTCACTATCAATGGTCCATCTTTATTATTTCTACATTTCATTACTTTCGTTATGTTCTTGTCTATTTTCTTGCGGTAGCTCTTGTGTAGGACTTCATCCATGTCATTCATTGTTTCTTCTAAATCCTTTTTACTCTCACCTAGAATTACTATATCATCAGCAAATCGTAGCATCTTTATCTTTTCACTTGTACTGTTGCTCCAAATTTAAATTCTTCTTTAACATCATTAACTGCTAGCTCTATGTAAGATTAAAAAGTAACGGGGATAGGGAATATCCTTGTTGGACTCCCTTTTTTATTACAGCTTCTTTCTTATGTTCTTCAATTATTACTGTTGCTGTTTGGTTCCTGTAAATGATAGCAATTGTTCTTCTATCTCTGTATTTGAACTCTAATATTTTTAAAATGCTGAACATTTTATTCCAATCTACATTATCGATTGCCTTTTCTAGGTGTATAAATGACAAGTATGTTGGTATGATTTTCTTTAATCTTCCTTCTACTATTAATCTGAGGTCTAAAATTGCTTCTCTTGTCCCTATACTACCAAATTGGTCTTCGACTAACACTTCTTCCGCTCTCCCTTCAATTCTTCTGTATAGAATTCTAGTTAAGAATTTTGATGTATGACTAGGTAAACTAATTGTTTTGTATTCTTCACATTTATCTGCTACTGTTTTCTTTGGTATCATGACTATAACACTTTTTTTGAAGTCCGACGGAACTTCCCCTTTTTCATAAATATTACACACCAGTTTGTATATTCTATCAATCGTTTCCTCATATGCATGCGCAGTAATTCAACAAGTATTCCGTCTATTCCAGGAGCCTCTTCAACTTCCTCTTCTTCCTCTATAACACCATTTTCTAATTCATTTCCTCCATATAACTCTTATATTCCACCCACCTATCGACTTTACCTTTTGTATTATAAATCGATGTACCATCTTTAACACATTATTTAATTTTAATTTATATACCCCAAAATTTTCATAACTTTCCTGTAAGTATGCTCCGTCTATTTTACCAATGTTCATTTCTCTTTTCACTTCTGAACACTTTTCTTTAATCCACTCTTCTTTCGCTAGTTTGTACTTCCTGTTCATAGTATTTCTTAATTATCGATAGTTCCTTTTACTTTCTTCATCACTAGCATTCTTATATTTTCTACGCTCATCCATCAGCTGCAATATATCATCTGAAACCCAAGATTTTGTACCAGTTCTCTTTGTTCCTCCTAAGTTCGCTTCTGCTGATTTAAGAATTTCCTTTTTAACTTTCTCCCATTCTTCTTCTACATTTTCTACCTTATCTTTTTTACTCAGACTTCTTGCAATGTCCTCAAAAATCTTTTTTACCTCCTCTTCCTCAAGCTTCTCTAAATTCCACTGATTCATCTGATACCTTTTCTTCAGGTTTTTAAACCCCAATCTACATTTCATTATCACTAAATTATGTTCGCTATCTATCAATGATTGCTTTTGCAGTTAATGAGTTGATTTCTAAATTTTTGCTTAACCATGATATAATCTATCTGATATCTTGAAGTATCGCCTGGCCTTTTCCAAGTGTATATTCTTCTATTATGATTTTTAAACTTCGTGATGGCAATTACTAAATTATAGTTCGTGCAAAACTCTATAAGTCGGTCCCCTTTTTGATTCCTTTTGCCCAGCCTATATTCACCTACTTTATTTCCTTCCTTGCCTTTTCCAATGTTTGCATTCCAATCTCCAACTATTATTAAATTCTCATCTCCTTTTATGTGTTTAATCACTTCATAAATTTCTTCGGATACACACTCTACCTCATCATCATAACGGGCGCTTGTAGGCATTTTGATGTTATCAATAATTGTCGGTTTAGGTTTTGATTTTATCCTTATTACAATGATTCTATCACTATGCGTTTTGAAATACTCTCCTCCCTTCTCTATCTTCTTGTTCATTACGAAACCTACTCCTGCCTGCCCATTATTTGAAGCTGAGTTAATTATTCGAAAATCACCTAACCAAAAGTCGTTTTCCTCTTCCCACCGAACCTCACTAATTCCTACTACATCTACATTTATCCTATCCATTTCCCACAAATTTTCTAACCTACCAACCTTTTTTAAACTTCTAACATGCCACGCTGCGACTCGTGGAATGTTATTTTTTAATTTCCTGGTGACCCCCTTCCTTAGTAGTCCCCACCCAGAGATCCAAACGGGGGACTAGTTTACCTCCGGAATATTTTACCAAGGAAGGCTCCTCCATCATTGCTATATGAAAATGCAGAGAGCTACATTTTCTTGGGAAAAAAAGCCGCTGTAGTTTTTCATTGCTTTCAGCTGGGCAGTACTCAGAGGACTGAGTGATGTTGATATGGCTGTTTAAGTCGTTCTGACTTACGCCCTTAACTACTACTGAAAGAGCTGCTGCCCTCTTTCAGGAATCATTCCTTAGTCTGGCTCTCAACAGATACCTCTCCGATATGTTTGCACCTTCAGTCCAGCTACTCTGTATCACTGAGCACTCAAGCCCCCTAACCAACGGCACGTAACATAGGTGACACAAAAAAAAAAACAGGAACTTTTGAGAAATGTAAAAAACAATTTATTGACAGAAACTTAACCATTACAAATAAAAAAATAATTAAATACTCATACATATAAAAATATAAAAGATCAAATTATCAAAATACCTAATATAAATTTTTTGAAAATTAGATGGTGTCCTCTATGTATGACCTTACCCATCTGCTGCTGAGGTTCCCTATTGCTCGCTGCAGCATCGCAGATGGAATACCATGAATTTTGTTTTTAATTGCTTGTTTCAGTTCACCCATTCTCTTTTTCTGACTCATATAGACCACATTCTTAAGGTATCCCCACAGGAAAAATCAAAGGCTGACAAATCCTGTGATTTTGGGGGTCAGGGAATGTCACTGAATCTTGAGATGGGACGGTACCGAAAATTCTCGCACAGCTGCCATTGATGGTTTTCTCATTAGAGAGGTTGGACCATTTGCAAACTCTTTTTTCTGTTTAGCCTTTGCAACTACCCAAATAAGTCGACCAGGTTAACAAGGAAAACGCAACCTCATTCCGGTCCGCGCAGGTGCCGGGGACAAGCCCCTCACTACCACCCGGTACCCGAAATAAACCGGCCAGACCAGTCCTCGCGGATCATCCAGTTAATACGGAGATCCAGAAAGGAATGTATTCTCTCAAGTTCCCTAACAGCTTGTGAACGTTCGACCTCGTATTGGGGACAGACATAGAGAACGTGGTCCACTGCATCATCAGTCCTGCAATCCGGGTATTGACTCGAATCCACCAAACGAAACCTAGTCAAACTCGTCCGAAAGGCACTATGCCCGGAGAGAAACTGTGCGATATACCGATTGGTGGAGACCCATCCAATCGCACCTAAATCAGGCACTAAAGGAAATATACCATGCGTGTAGCGACCTGTGGGGGATTCGCTCACCTTACCTGCTAAGACTCAAGGCACCAGTCTTCAATCTCCTGCTTTCGTTCTGACGTTAATAGGTTAGTTACCTTCGAAATGTAGCGCTCCATACGCTCATTAGTCAAGATAACTGTTGGTTTGACTCCGGTTGTAACACAGACTGTCTCCCGCGAGACTGTTCTATAACCGCCTATAACAGCCAGAAAGAGGAGTCGCTGGGCCCGCAGAAAAATGCCCGCGTAACACCTAAAAGCCATGCGGTGAGCCCAGACAGGTGCAGCATGCAGCATAGTAGCTTCGCTGACACCCTTGTAAATGATACGCATGGTACAGTGATTCAACTCCCAATCGGGATGAATGACCCTACAGATTCCATAAAAAGCATCAGCGGTCTTTTTTGCAACATGCTCTAGGTGTTCCTTGAGCCGAAAATTCTCATAAAGGATAACACCCAGGTATTTTTGAGCCGAAACTTACCGAATAGGGAGACCAGCCATCCGAATCCGGATTCGTCGGGAACCAGACAATCGGCACTTAATCAACATTATTGTGGCTTTCTCTGGTGTGAAAATCATCTTATGTTGGAGACTCCACAATCATGCTTGTCTGAGAAGCGTGAGCAGCTCAGAACTCTCCTCATTAGGCGAATCCCCTTCAATCAGTAGCAGCGCGTGTACAGTAGCATAAGCGATAATACGACAACCACATGGCAATCTTAAACGCAACATTAAATCGAATTCTATGATCCGAAGAAGGGGAATCAGAACACTGTCCTGAGGGCATTCTTCAGTTAATGTCTTGGCCGCCATCACGCAGGGAAACGGTCCGATGGCTGAAATAACTTGAGAGCACTTCTAATTCATTTCGTGTACACTAACGCTTCAGCTTCTGAATCAGGGCAGAGGGCCACCATAAGTTATTAAATGCCCTGGATATGTCCATAAACGTCCCTAATACATATTTACATGGATTAGAGGAAGCCATATCCATCATCTTTAGTAATGCATCCTCGGTGCTCTTGCCCGGTCAAAAACCATACTGGTTGTCCAAGGGCTACTGGAAGCGCTCGGACGACGAGCTCCACTGTGATACAATCATATTCGGATGCTTTTTACCATGCCATACTAAAGATCACCTGGCGCACCTCCGTCTCAGTGATCTCAGAAGATTGTAAGTCGTTCTTTAAAATCGGGACTACCCGCCTGACTCGCCGGTGGTTTGAAACCACCATGGTGTCATCCGGGAGCAAATCATTCAGCAAAATATTAAGTACACGGTCCTTATCGATTACCATACCCTCGCGGGTTGACATAGCTGACAAGAGGACATCTTTCTTGTACTTATGTCCAAGGGCTCTATACACAACACCCCAAGGGTCTCTATTCCCATACTCCTGAACGAAGAAACGCCAGGAATTACGCTTGGAGGACCTAACGCTATGAAAGTACCTAGCCCTCGTTCTGCGGTAATCCGCAGTTAGGACCTTCCTATGCAGGAAGCGTCCTCGGTAAACAGGAAAGTGTCCCTCATGGCCATCGCGCAGCTCATCTCCTATTTCAAAAAGTATCAACCGATGATCGCTAGAATCGTCATTGACCATAGACCAGTCAAGGATCCTACCAATGGTAATGTCAATATTTGTCCCTGGAAAGGGAATGGCCTTTTCAGGTCCGTTAACCGTACCGACGTAAGCGGCTAACTGGACTGCAACTTTAATGCCTCAATATTGGGCTGCACTATGAAACTGTCAATTAAGCTACCGCTATGATCTTTTTTTTTTTGTCTTCAGTCATTTGACTGGTTTGATGCAGCTCTCCAAGATTCCCTATCTAGTCGTTTCATTTCAGTATACCTTCTACATCCTACATCCCTAACAATTTGTTTTACATATTCCAAACGTGGCCTGCCTACACAATTTTTCCCTTCTACCTGTCCTTCCAATATTAAAGTGACTATTCCAGGATGCCTTAGTATGTGGCCTATAAGTCTGTCTCTTCTTTTAACTATATTTTTCCAAATGCTTCTTTCTTCATCTATTTGCCGCAATACCTCTTCATTTGTCACTTTATCCACCCATCTGATTTTTAACATTCTCCTATAGCACCACATTTCAAAAGCTTCTAATTTTTTCTTCTCAGATACTCCGATCGTCCAAGTTTCCCTTCCATATAAAGTGACACTCCGAAAATACACTTTCAAAAATCTTTTCCTGACATTTAAATTAATTTTTGATGTAAACAAATTATATTTCTTACTGAAGGCTCGTTTAGCTTGTGCTATTCGGCATTTTATATCGCTCCTGCTTCGTCCATCTTTAGTAATTCTACTTCCCAAATAACAAAATTCTTCTACTTCCATAATCTTTTCTCCTCCTATTTTCACATTCAGTGGTCCATCTTTGTTATTTCTACTACATTTCATTACTTTTGTTTTGTTCTTGTTTATTTTCATGCGACAGTTCTTGCGTAGGACTTCACCTATGCCGTTCATTGTTTCTTCTAAATCCTTTTTACTTTCGGCTAGAATTACTATACCATCAGCAAATCGTAGCATGAAACTGTCAATTAAGCTACCGTCATGATTAGTGATTTCACTGTGCCAGAAAAGCGACTTCGCGTTAACATCGGCACCAAGGAGGTTTGGACCATTACCCACAATACGGTCGATCCTATCCCATCTCGCTAGGTGTTCCTCAGTGGGGTCCCTGTATTGGAAATATGAACTTACCAACTGTTAGATTCTGTCCGCGAATGGCAACTCTGACCACAGCATGATGTACCTAAGAAACCTACCCTATAAAGACACTATCAAGCGACTTCCTGCACAGAATAGCAGACTTAGAGGTATGCTCTACACAAAACATTTTCCAGCTGTAAAAGCCTGGCAGAGATCACTCATAATTACATATCACATAATTACATATGGGTGCTGCAGCAGAACAACATCGAGGCTCTGTCTCTCTACAATCTCACCTAACTCAACCTGGGCTACATAAGCACCTTGGGCATTTAGTTGACCGAACCTAACCATCTAAGGAATTATAGTACAGCGCAACGGCCCTTATGTAACAACCACACTCCTTACTAACAACTGGATGCTCATGATTCTTGTGCAATATCGTAAAGTTAGCACAGGCCGGAGCCTCGGACTTATGCGAACAATCGTCACGCTTGTGGCCCTCCTCGCCACAGTGAGCACACTTCGAGGCCAACTTACAAAATTTAGCCCTGTGACCATATCTGCAGCACTCAAAACATCTTTGGACATCCATGCATTCTTTTACTTGGTAGGAACCTAAATTGATAAATAGTCTGCTTGCAGACGTAAATTTTTGAAAGAGACCAGAACTTACCTCAAAGATTGCGTGATATTTTTGGTTATCACGCCTACCCGTTTTAAAGACCAACCTGCATTCCCGCCGGAAGGCGGCTTTATCCAAATCAGTGTTCTGCTCCCTAACGAGGGACAAGACTTGCTCATCGGTAAGGTTACGGTCAATATTATAATCTATAATACAGCGCCTACACGTCCTCTTCGGGTCTATTTTTTTTTACATTCAATCGCTTAACCGCCGTGAAATTTCTAAGTACTCGAATCTCTAGGAATCTGTAGGTTTACATTCGACCACCGGCTCAAAACTAACACTGAAAAAGACTTTATACAACGAAAATCTCTGCTTCTGTAAAGAGACCAGAGATCCTTCGCAACCACCGTAAGGTATTACTTCAGAGGATGAAGTAATATGTAACATGTATGATTGTAAATGAAGTGTATTCTTGTACAGTCTCAGGTCGACCATGCCGGAGATGCGTGGTTAATTGAAACTCACCTGGTTAGTGTACCAGGTAAGTTACCGTTTGCAAACTGTGTTGTTTATTAACGTGTTGGTCGGAAAGTTAAAATTATTTTTCATAATCTTTCTAATTCATATTGAATAGATATGGTCTCGTCATAATCCAAAGGTATAATCGAACCCCCATATACCGAACTTCCATATATCAAACTATCTTTCAGGAACTTTGAATTTTCATTAGCAAAATGGTCTCTGTATATCGAATAAAATTTCTACATATCAAAAAAGAAGTATCACATAGAAAGTTATGTATTCCTGTGGAGATAAAAATCGCTCATTGATTTTGTTCATAAGAAGGAATATAAATTAAATAAGAAAAAAGCTGTTTCACCGATTCTTACTGCAATAGAAATTCACGAAAGTCTGTAAGGTTATTTACGATTAAAGAATTGACGGTGAGGTCATATTTTATTCTTAGCTTCTGTTCTTCGAATCCCTGTATTAACATGGACAGAAGCTTTTACTTTAAACTCAATTTAGCTTTTTAGATTGCTTGTTATGAATATGGTTTAGGTAGAATTATAACAATACAAATAGAAGGCATTAATATAAATATTCAGGATTATGATTTATTAATTTTTTCTCTACAAGACATCATCTAACACAAAATTTTCTTCTGCTACTACATTCTGAATTTATAGAAATAGATTTTTGGTATTCGTTTCAGGTTTCATTTTGATATTTAGTAGTAGATGATTTTTAATACCATCATGAATAACATTTATCAATGTAAATGTGTTTTTCACTTGCCATATGTACATTCGTCATATTTTTCTGGATGAAGCTATGTCGTTGGTAATTGTTTGGAATAATTTTTTATAAACGATAGTAAAATCCTTTCGCTATCTTTGCAAGGACACTCCTCTTAAATTCATCACCTACCTCCCATAACGATTATTCCGACTATACGTAAAAATAAATAATACTAACAACTCTGTCCGTAAAAGTTAAATAAATTCTATTAATTTTAATGAACATAATATTTGCTGTCAAGCTGATTCTGATCTTAAAATATTACAGAAATCCCTAAAAAAATTCCCAAAAAACATTAATTACATTATTATTAGTATTGTTATGTACATAAAGGAGCACATTCATTAATCCATCTTCTTCTGGTTCTTTTGAAACCTTTCTGTATTAATCGTTTGGAAATATTTTCAAAATAACTGGGAGAGTTCCTTTTTTTGCATACGGTAGTTATGGATTACCTTATATATCTATTATCTTATCTTGGATGTTATTTATGTACTATGTACTGATCAGAATAAGACGTTTATTTGTTTAAAACAGTTTTCCATTTCAGCAATCATTTTATCTTTTAATTATAACTGCTTTCTTAATTGTAATATGACTTCACCAGCCACCATACTAAGATGTTTGCTACAACTGAGATGTTGAAATTTTGAATAGTTAGTTTTGGATAGTTAGGTTATATATATATATATATATATATATATATATCAGTTATCCAATCTCCATTGTGGAGTGGTAGGGTCTGGGCCTTTCATCCGGAGGTCCTAGGTTTGAATCCCAATCAGGCGTGGCATTTTTATATACGCTATAAAATTTTCATTTCATGTTCCCATGCACATGCTTCGAAGCTTATATGATGAATTAATAAATCATTCATAAAAAAAACAGTTGTAGGAGGTTATCAATTACCTGTAGTTAGAGGAAATAGGATGTAAAGTATGGTTTAACGATATGATTTGGAGATATTTGAAAATATATTAACATATACTAGTCTTTTTTACAATACTTAGAAAGTAATAATTAAATAAATTTATTTTGTACTATTTTACAAATGATTACTATAAATATATCTATATTTTTATGTAAATATAAATATATATTAAGATATTAAGCGCATAAAAAATACAGTTTATGTTAGTTGTGTTATTATTATTAGATCACGGTCTTTTACCCGGTGATTATACCCTTATTCACAGCCGGCCGCAAAGAGGCAAGGCATGGCGTTGAAACTACTGCATAGGTGAGAAAATTTAAGCATCATACAGGTTCAAAATTTCCAGACGCATGCGGCAACCGCGTCATGGCACTCATGGAGCTCCAGGGTCATCATCTCTAAGTTTAAAGGTTGTATACTTTTACATACGCGCACGGCCCCAAAATCACAGTTTTCAGCATTGGCAGGAAGAGACGAGGGTGAACGACAATAGTCTTAGCCGACATGTGAAGTGAGTGCGGAATTTCTCTTGGTGCGCTGATGACAGTGAGTGCTATTATAACTTGTTCCTGGGTTCAGAACTCCCTGACCTGATCCGCCAAATCCCTGTACTTTGACAGTTTCTTGGCATTCTTCTTCCGGATGTTAGTAGCCAGTGGTATCGTCACTTCGATGATTCAGGTGTTTTCCTGTTTTTTGGCCACAACGGTATCTGGACGATTGTAAGCCACTGGCTTATCTGTGAGAACCATACGATCTTAATAGACCTTGTAGCGGTCATTCTCCAACACGGACAGAAGAGCATACCTGTAATAAGGGACGGACATGTCAGGAAGTTCCAGGTCGAAGGCCAGCTTTTGGTGGAGGATGCGAGCCACGTTATTGTGTACTCCTTCTCGGCTAGGATCTGACAGTCGGTAATCACGTTTTCCACGGACTCGCTCGTAGTCCCACACAATCGGCAGTTGTCCACAAGCACGATAGGGACCTTGACTACGTATGTACATTCATTGAGCGTGCTGATTACCAAATCCTGAATTGCGAAATTAAAACCCTCAGTCTCGGCGAAAAATTTGGCTTCCTTCAGTCATGCATAGGAGGCAACATAGTCCCTTCATCCAGTATGAAGGCAAACCTCCGGTGAAGCTCACTCGCCCGCCATGCATCCATCTTCTGCCTTTCACTTGGAATCTTGTTTAGTGGGGTATAGTCAGTGTTGGCTAAGGCGGAGTGGGATTAGACCTTTATCCCCCTCATCGTCACTCGATGAAACATGCTGGATTCATTTCACTCTTGAAATAGACCCTAAGGTTCTCATGAACAGTTGCAGTGTGCAGTTGTTTCTCATGAACTTCAAGGAAATCCGCGACACCTCTTCCTCCCTTGCGTTGGGACGTGTGGAAGCGAGCCGTGAAACTGCGCGGGTTATAGGCTCAGTGCCTGGTGAGCACACTCTTAAGAAGTTGATTTAACTCCTCAAGTTCCATCCTTGTCCATCTCAGAACCCTTTAACTGTAGGCAACCTGCGCACAGTGTAAGTGCGCATGTCCTTGACTTTATTATCCCCACTTAACTACGACTTTCATGATAGCATGCACATGAGCCTTAAGGCCAGATGTAAGGGCATTCTTTGCGTGGCTTTGGCTAATGCTCACATTTTCAAGGGAGCCAAGATATTGATAGGTTTCCCAACACTGCATAGCTGTCATAACTACTGGGGATCCAAGAACAGTTCACTACAGTCATCTATCTGTGACCAAACCCCTTTCTCATGTCATTAACCTTACATTTTTCTAAGCCAAAGTTCATACATAGGTCAACACTGTATTTCTCAACCAGCTTAACAGCTGTCAGAGTCCCCTTTCAATGTTCAGAAAGAAATTTTATATCGTTCTGTACATGAGGTGGCTATAAAAGTATTGGCCAATAGCAAAATCCTTATTGGCTGATTGGATTATATGATGTTGGACAGAGAGTTCAGTGCCATATAAACCCAGTGAGCACACAGAACAAAATCCTGAAATATGCCCTGGCGAATCACCAGCTAACCGGTGGTCGCGGCCTCTTTATTTGGGATGAAAGCAAAAAGGCAGGTGCATGATTTGCCCAATCTGTATCACAGGAACTCCATGAGTATGGATCAATCTTGTATATTTATTGTAGCATTTAGTGACCAATCATTAAATATGTAAAATGTGTAGCAACAAGGAATAAAGCAATTAAAAGAGCAGTATTCAGGTCTATAATTTATTTTAAGATTTTTAAATTACACATTATTTTTCAGTTAATGAATGAATAAGTGCTCACTGACAATAAGTTGGTCATTGACTAAGTTGTATTTATTTGTTTTTACTATTTGTTTGTAATATGTGGACAGTAATCAACGCTTTCATTTAATTTTATGTTAAAGACTTTCTATCAATCAGAAATTGATATTCCATTTCTGGATTATAAAAATGTGTGTGCGCATGAGTTAATTATATATAGCCAGTGTATTTATTATATATATCTCTTTATTTGCCTATAGAAATTTTTTTAGGAGAAGTTATTCAATAAACTATGAAAATGACATGCAAGTATAAATGTTTTACAAATATTAAGGAAAAATATTCAACCTCAGTTTCATATTTTAATAATTAATTTTTCACTTAAAAATAAAGTAGTATCATGAAATATAGTATAATTTGTTTAATATATGAAATATACCTAAATCAGAGCAAGATTTGAAATAATCCTTACAGGATTATTTCAAATCCTAACCAGTAAGGATAGAATATACATAGAAATTTCTATACATGTAGTTAAAGAAGTAATTTTGTAACATGGTTTTAGGGTCATCTATAGTGTATCTTTAGTGTCATGTATAGTGTATTTATATATACACTGTTCTGTCTTTTTTAGACTGTGTTTATTCATGGATGTGAATGTGTTATTTAATATTTAGCAAGGTTCTCATATTTTCTGCTCCTACTTGATGGTAAAAATGTTTAAATTATTATCATTAAAATTATAGATTTATATGATCTATAAAATACTATTTTACCAAAACAGCAGTATTATTATAATTTCTGCAGCCTTATTTTTGTCTATATTTATCACAGCTCTTTGAAATTTTGATTGGGTATCTTTATCTGAAATAATTAGTTTAGTATAAAAAATTACTTACTTTTGTACAGGTAGTTGTACAGGTATCGAAAATATTACGAACTGTTTGACTTCGGTTTTTAGTCATCAACTATGAATTTAAACCTTTTCTAAGTAATGCCTTATTAAAGGGGATGCTCATTTTGGTAAAAATTATTAGTTTTTTTTCTGGGCGCACAATGAAGTGTTGTTATTAGCACTTGGATGCAATATAATCAACAATTAGCAATAAACAACAATTATAATGCTTAATATCATAACAAAAAATATTCCTCATACAGTACAGCATAGATGTGAAGTGCCTATGCCATTTGCTAAAGGCAAAATAAAACCACAATATTTTTAATTTAACTTTAAATAAAAAAAGTTACCAACTGGCATATGCAAAATGCCATAAATAGATGAAAAATATTGTAGAATAAAAGAGTACAATATCACAGGAAAATAGTAAAATTCCAAAACACATTTTAAAATACTAAAATTATTAGAAAATTAAGGATACAGCAATATAGGATTTCAATTACTTGAACTTTGTGTATAGGTGAATTCTAAGATGATATATAGCTCAACTCTGCCAAATACATAATGAGGGATTTAACTTCATGGACACTTGTTTAAAAAATATGACTATTAAGGAAGTATCAAATAATGATCATTTAGTACATAGATGTATAAATAATTAATGATATGCATATAGGTATGAATTGTTGAAAAATCTAACATAATTATTAAAGATTTCGTTTTTGACTTCAAATAAATACTGTACAATATTTGATAAAGTAAAAAAGCTATATTATTAGAAACATGCGTAGATGAAGTGAACATTAAATAAAATTGTTCCAATATGTATTATATTGCTTGAAAAATTGGAATAAAATGTTTTTTCTCCATTAAAGGTCTCCTAATTTAAATTAGCTTGTTTTTATGTCTATTTTAATTTTTCTATCTTATGTATTTTTACCTCATAAATAAAAAAAAATATTTAAAAATATAAAGAGGGGAGTTATTTGTAATCTGTATAAAAATCGGTCTATTGAACTTTGTTCGGGGAATAAAATTATAAAATATTAATGATCTCAAGAAGACATTGAAACAGATTGAAGAGATTTTAAATGTTTTTATGGAGTGTAGGGTTGAAGATAGTGAATGTAGAATGAAAACAATAAACATAGATCACAAGAAAACCAGAAAGGAAACAGATTGGTGTTCTGTTAGAAGAAAGTTCAAAATTAAGTATACTTTCAAAGTTTGAATGAATAGATTTTACTAGTAATAGTAAATTGATAGGTTATATATTAAGACCCCTGTGGTAATTTAATTAATAATGGTCAGAAGAGTGGAAGGTAAAAAGAACATGTACAGAACAAAGATTAGAATACATGGAGAAAATAACTAAGAAGGAAGGATATATAATATATGATGGGATTAAAGATTAATCCACAACAGAAAAATAGAGAGGGGATTAAAAGAATCAAGTGACTGACTGAAGACCAAAAAAAGTGGAGTAATAGGTATTATAATGCTGAAAATGTTTGTGTGTACAATAGGTAATTGATGAGTGGATTTCACATTTGGGATTTTGAGTAGTTAAGGTTTTGTGTTGATTTTTACTAGTGTGAATATTGTAAAAGTTTTAGAACTGAATTTTGGGTGAGCAGTATTATTTGTAGAAAATATCTGAATAAAAAGGAAGTATTTTTCTTCAATCATTGTATCAAATGTTATTATGAGACTTCATTATCAGTCAAGGATATTTCACATAACTTACGTTTTTTATTATCTGTCAGGAAGTCTGTCTGAGTTGATGAATGAAGAATGATGATATAATATAATTTGAAAAACAGGTTTAACATTCCTGGAAATTAGAAATGGTAAAAATGGCAAAGAAAGAGAATCACTGCACGACTGTTTTTTTCTGTTCCTAAAAGTGAAATTTCAGATGAAAGAGGCCTGACTGCCACCATTGAGACATTCAAATAGCTGTGATCAATCATTTGAAAGAAATCTCCTCAGAAGACTATTCCAGCACCATGTATATATAAGAAATTCTTTTCTAAGGATGAAGTGAATCAGGAGGATTAAGTTTTGAAGAATAAAAGGTGAAATAAATTAGTCAAGCGACTCTTTTTTGTTTTAGTCCTAGAAATTATGAACCATGGTATGCTTGTATTTTCCAGATGATTCACGATGTATTTATTAATATATTGAGAAGATTTTAGTAGTCAAATTTAAATTGAACATCATTTTTTCATTTTAGTATTTCACTTACCTTATACTCAATGTAATAATCAATGTAATTTGCTCCAGCAAATAAAATCATTGAAGGTTTTCTTCTGTAGCCATTACTATCATTGTTAGATTATCTAACAAAATTTACTCTATTGCAGAAATTATGGTATTAATGAGCTTAACACTCCATAAATTCATAAGCACACTGAAATCTCTCTCATTTTTTGATCATTGATCATGAATTCAATTTATGTATGGAATTTAGATTTATTAGCTTAAATCATTAGTAATTTATTAGGTTAACTTAGAAGAATCATGAAGTTATTTCAAACAATCTCTTTTTGAATTTTAAAGAAAATTTATAGAAAATAATATCTATATATTATGATGTGAAATATTTAATACATTTTAAGTAATATATTTATTATATTGCCAGATGCCTCACCACACCATTACATGTTATGACCCTTGCTGTATGGAGGAATCATAATCATACCAGTGGGGTTTCTCCTGACTAGCAGTGCAAATCTTGTCTGTTGATTTCACCTTTCAAGTAAAACTTAGCCTGATTGGTAAATGGTACAGAGGATAGGAAATTTCAATTTGTTTCAATCCTGTCCAATTTCATCCTCCAATCAGGATCATATAATAAGAGTTGCAGCAGTTTAAGCTTGAATGGAAACTTTTCCTTCCTCAGGATCTTGTAGACAGTGGCTCAAAGAACTTTCACTGGCTGGTTTACCAGATTGACTTCTTTGGACTGCTGTAAACTTTGGTGATCACAGGTTTTTGTAGTGCATCATCAGTCTGTGGCCTTCCCAATTAGGGCTAATTGGCAAAATTACACTTACCCTTAAACTTATCAAATAATCTTCCCACAGTGCTGTATGATACTGGTTGGCATTCAGTAGGACATTGATTAAACTCATTACTAACATTACAAAGTGAATAATCTTCATGGCCACGTAACAGAATGATTTACATATCTTCCTTCCGTGACAGCATCATTATCACTACATGGAACCAGACAAATTGAAACAGAAATGTTAAAATGTTGCCTTTGGTGTGGGACTTTTTAGGACACTCCATAGTTGTAATCACAAACATTTTGACAACATCCTTAAAACATGTCTGCCTAATTAAAAAACCCACCAGCAGTAATGATAACTGATACATACTAAAAAACAGCAGCACCAGTCACTGAGGGTGATTGTAAAGATTATAGAAAATGTTTTAAAGCTTTTTAAAATTGGTTATCATACAGTTTGATTTGGTGTATTGTTAAACAGTTTAAATTTGCAACTAGCAATGAAGTATATGGTTGAGAAAGCAGATACTTGGTGTAGAAAAATAAGAGCAGTCTTTGGAGAAATGATGCCAAATTTTAATATGTTAAAAGTGATGGATGAAAAAACTACTTGAGAGACAAAAAAGAGCTACTAGTTGATAAAAATATAGTATAAATCTTGGATCACTCATTTATTTGCCTGTTGATACAACAGAGAGCTTTTATCTAGAGAAAAGTGTATTAGTATTAAATATAGATGAAAAAAGACATACAGGTATACAAAAAATATATCAGCTTTTAAAGCTGTTTAATATCTCTTAAGTTTGAGATATAGTAATGAATCTCAATAAAAAAATGAAAGAGTAATTATTGTATAGTAAAATGTTCAACGTGCGCACCTTTCATCATGCAACACACATTCAACAAATAGGCGAGTTTGTCTCATTCTTTATCCAGCATATCAGGAGTAGTGGAAGCGACAACTACTTCCACATAATATGCCTCATATTGGGTAAATCAGAGAATAGTGGAGGCACATTTACTAAATCCTTTATAAAACACCAAAGAAAACATCATATGGGGTTCAGATTAGGTGGCCATGGAGGCCACCACAATGCTCTGCTATTTGGTCTATGCCGAACAATCCAGTTGTAGGGGAAAACAACATTCAACCAATCCTATACAGAGTTATGCCATTGAAAAGGAGCACCGTCTTATTGCCAAATAAAATTCTCTGGTCTATCTTGTGTGGAAATTTTAATGTTAATTCTCTAGACAATTATAATCTTGTGATGAACAAACTATTAAATCATTTTGCATTAGCAGGTCTAAATATTTCTATCCCTAGCCAACCATCATTACCAGGACTTTGGCCATCTATATAGACAATATTTTTACAAATTTATCAAAAAATAATGTTTGATCTTTTTGTGTAGATCAATTGTCTTTCAGATCAGAATTGTTCAATTGCTATAGCATTTATTAATGAAAAAATTATTACAAATTTTTTTTAAAGAAATGTTAATGAAAAATTCTGTAATTTATATAATTCACCTTATATAATACATATATTTTTTAAAGGGAATCTTATTTAAAAGACAATTTAAAAAACAAAAAAATATTTATTTTAATTTTGTTTCTGTAGATGCTAACTTTTACAGATAAAAAGTTTTATTACATTAGATAATTTAATGTAAATTTTGGGCAGCTTTTCTCTTCTCATTCTAAATTTTTTAATTCTATTTTCTATAATTTTTTTTAAAGAATATTGTAATGTTTAGCAGTCCCTTAAATTTTTTTTTCCACCCCATCCTATCATTACTTAATTTTTTAGCCTAGAATATCATAATATGTAATTCGCCAGCCTAAAACATTTAAAATTTTGGTTTTAGAATTTTTCAATGGATTTTTTCACCACTAAAAATGTAGTTTAAAATCTTTTCATTTCACACTTAATTTTGATTTCACTATTTTAATTAGTACATAATTTTCAGCACTTCTATAAAAATTAATTTAAAAAAAACTATTTCTTTCTGACTTTTTTATTGTCATTGTACATTGTTTCCTATTGCTTATGTATATTTGAATTTCTGTCATGTTAAAAAATATATGTACTTGTATTTCTGTATTCAGATAATCTTCTGCACTTGAAATTTGGTTGTCTTAAATTAATGTTATAATATCATGTTATTTTACAACATAATTGAAAACGTATTCATTGTTGTATCCTTTTATTAAAAATATGTGTAAAAACCATTAAAACTACTATTTTCAACTTTCAGTACAAACTGTTTAAGGATGAATTTACTTGTAAACATGTAACTTTTTGTTTTGCTAAATTTTAACTGACTCTGAGCTTTGTATCAATTTTTTCTCCAACATCGTGAAATTTAAGTCAACTAGGATAAAAGCACAAGGAAATATTTTTACAGCTGAAATACCTTT
Organism: Lycorma delicatula; assembly: GCF_047948215.1. Lineage (NCBI taxonomy): Eukaryota > Metazoa > Arthropoda > Insecta > Hemiptera > Fulgoridae > Lycorma > Lycorma delicatula. The sequence continues at coordinate 81,456,548 of NC_134460.1, forward strand.
AATCTTATTACATTAGTGTTTATAAAATCGCTGTTTTCTTCTTTCAATAAAATTATTTTTCTATAAAAAATTTGTAACATTATTTTAAATTCATGTCGTCTTAAGTTAGTAAATCCAGACGTATTTGGAAGAGTCACGTATTACGATATTTGGGCCTACCATTCAGAAGTTATAGTCTCTTTATATTATTGGGATAGATTCACTTTTCTTTTTTTATTATAAAAATTGCAAAAACTTACATCTTGCGAAAAAAAAAGTTGTATTATGACATCTTATTCAGAATTTCATCTATATAAGATTTAAAATAAATTAAAAAACCTAGATGGTTTTCTATTCATTTTAAAGCCTTATGTAAATTTAATTTTCATAATATTTATTTTTATTAAATAAAATATCTCCTACTTAACTGAATTTTTAATTTAATGCTTTATTTTTATAACCTTTTTCAACACAGTTGTATGATGCCTTATCTTCAGCATCATAATTTTTTATTGTAATTTGAAATGTGTAATTGATAATTTAATTATTTTAAAATTAATAACATTTATTCTTCAAAACTTTTAATACTGATCAATATTTTTATTTATTAACGTATTTTACTTTGATCTTAAGACTGCACCACCATGAGTAAAAATAATCTTTATGCTCATTTTTATTATTTTGTGAACAGGTTTATTGTTGGTATGTGTATGTTTGTTCTATGCTTGTAGTAAAATACATTACATACAATCACCAAATGAATACAGTATGTTTGGAATATTTATATAAACTGATCTATTCTAACCGCACATTGTACTACGTAGTTCAATCTGCACGCAGCTATGCCTTTAACACAGATACAATGTACAGGACTCATTAACACATTTGCGTTAAGCTTAACTATACGATACATAAATACAATGACGATTTGAAGCCTCTCCAGTGCAACATAAAATGAAGAAAATTATTAAAAATTATTTTTATTATAGTGTTTGTTTGTTTATAACAAAAGCGTACATTTTAGAATAATTAAATATAAATTATAAATTTCATATTTAAAATTCCTTATTACCCTTAAAATGTTTCTAGTTTCTTGATTAGACCAAATAATACACAGAATAAGAAAAGATATTTTATATTTTAAAATCAAAATTACAAAAAAGCATTAAAAGGGAGCTACCGCCAACAAATAGCGACGTATATATTTATTTTTGTTATTAATAATTCGAAAAATTTTGAAATCTAATTTCTTTGATATAAATTAGGTAAAAAAAAAAAATAATAACGAAATATTGATATAATAGATAAAAATGTACATATTTAAATGTAAAATAATATTAATATGAGATCCATACTGGGTTCAAAAAGTAACTATACACCTGTCGTGCACTAGTACAACGTAACATCGACTTACCTTAAATTAATTGTTGGAAATCCAGAATATCTAGATGTTTCTTCTTGTTCTCGAAAACTCTCACAAGCTGTTATATGGTATTTTCTTGGTAAAATCACGAATAACAATTTGACGTTCCTAGAGGCTGTGTGGGTTTCCTCGATAAACATTACTTTTTCATATCTCGAAAAGTAAAAATACAATGGCTTACGTTCGGAGAACGAAGTGGCCACAAACCCTTATAAAAGATTCGATTTCTGAAAACCTCTTTCAGTAACTTCATGGGCCAAATGCGTAGTCGCGCCGTCTTGTTGAACTCTGACATTATTAATTTCGCTCTCTGTTAGCTCTCCCAACAACCGTTGAATGATTTCACAATAACGAGCTGAATTAATTAATTCTGCGAAGAATATTGGGTCGATTATTCTTGTTGTTACTGAAATTCAGACCCCAGTCTTCTAGTTATGTAGAGGAAATTCATATATGGCATGTGGTTATTGGCAGACCAGAAACGTGATTTCCATCTGACAAATGGAACCCATGCCTCAACGGTATCGAAAACACAGTCCAAAATATCATCAGAATTGTCGGCTAGAAACTGTTGAAACCATTCACTGTATTGAATTTACTTTCCACAGTCTGTGGTTCATAACTTTTGTACCGCTTTCACTTTATACGGGATGAAACTGATCTTCTTATAAACTTTCTTGTGTGCTCTTTCAACATCGATGTTTTTTTGTCGGGCCAACATTCGCATGGACTTATTGGGACTACGACGCATAGCAACTGATATGCCTTGCAGATTTTCTTCAACGAGTACTGGGGGTCTACTATTTTAATCATAGTCATTTACCGATTCCGTCTCCATAAATTTCTCGATTAGCGCTCTTACACTTTGTCGATTAGCAATCGGTGTACCTGGAAATCTAACAGGAAATTGATCTTTCTCTGTTTGCGTGTATTCACCACGCTTACGGAAGACGTATTCAACGAGAAGTACTCGCTGTTCTAAAGTTAACGTCATTCTTAGCTCACACGAAAAGACACGGTCTCAGTCGTTCCAAGCTAACGAACAAACAATGATGACACACAATGATTAATACTCAGTATTGTTTACCATTCAATATAATCAAAGGCAATTAGAGTGAATGTTGACACCATCCGATTATCTGCATCTTTCCATACTCATCCAGAACTGTTATTAAAGCAGTTTACGAACTACATTTTTTACGATATCACAGTTGAAAAATTAAATCATTGAAAATTATTTTTTTTCATGAAATTTAAAACTTTTAAACTTAAAACGTTGTAATTAATTTATCAAACATTTTCCTGCTGCTACAAAAATATTATTCTATAACGGATACAGTCCACAATTCTAATATAGGCTGAAAATAGAATAATATCGTAGTATGTTTCCTGATAGATAGACAGGTCATTAGCGTTAATTCATTTAAAAAAAGGAGATTCTCAAATTTACTAGTATATACTGATATTTTTTTTGGAAGGTGTGTTTAAGCCTTACTATTAATCTGGCCTGATTTTGACATTTTTTTATATTATTTTGTAGAGGAAATTGGCATTTATTGCATTGACGAATAAGATAGAAAAGGAAAATGATATCGCCTTTCTAGTTTCTGGTAAACGACTATTTTTTGAAGGGTAGCGCTATTTTTTAATTTTTTTCAAACCACACTTTAAATATTAGTGAATTTAAGATGAATAAAGAGCTATTCTAAATTTTTATTGAATGATTTAGAAGATACGATTACGCCCCAAAATCATTTACAAAAAAATTAAAATCTATCTAAACTTAGATGAACATCATTAAAATCGAATTTGAACAGTCATCATCATGTAAAGATTACGGAAAATTATTATAAAATTATAAAAAGGTTTATGATAAAAAACAAAGAAGTATTGTTAACTGAATGTTAACTTTTTTTTATTATTTTTTTTGTTTAACTTCCGGGACCACCGTTAGGTATTGCTTCAGAGGATGAGATGAATGATTTGTAGCGTGTGTGAAAATGCTATGACTGACCGGGATTCGAACCCGGGACCTCAGGATCGTCTCGGCCTTTCATCCGGAGGTCCCGGGTACGAATCCCGGTAAGGCATGGAATTTTCACACACACTGCAAATCATTCATCTCATCCTCTGAAGCAATACCTAACGGTGGTCTCGGAGGTTAAAAAAAAGAGAAAAACTGTTACAAAACATTGTGAAACAGGTATTTTTAGCCGGGATTTTAAAATAAGACTAGTAAACAAAAATAACAAATTGTAAATTTAATAAAAGTTTACCTAATTTACAACTGGTTTTTGAATTTAAATTTGTAAATTTTTTTGTAAAAAGCGTAAATTTAGTAAAAAAAAGGAAATATTCTTATATTTACGTTTTTCAATATATTTCATTAATTTTGGTTTTCAAATTTGAAAAAAATAGATTTGAATGAGACGTAGTTTCAATAGGGTGGTGTCCCCTTCACAGCAGCTGAAACAATTCATTGCGTCGTCAAAAGTTTGTTAAGTCGATAATTTCACGAAATGGTAATGTCAGCTGGCGACCAAGATCGCACGATGTGACTCCCTTAGACTTTTTTCTCTGGGGTTATATTAAGCCACAAGTCTATAACAACAAACGATTGATGCTTTGAAAACAAATATTTGACGTGTTATTAGGAAATTCAAGCTGATTTGTGCGAGAGTCACGTAAAATTAATTTTTGTTGATAAACTTGGCTATGTTAAGTAAAGTCGTGGAGACAATTTAAATGATTTTATTTTTTGAAAATAATATAATGTTATTAGTTTCAAATAAAAAAAAAATTAACATATACATTTTCTGTTATTGCAATTTTAATTTTATCTGAAAATTAAAAACCCTTTATAAATATATATCAAAAACGTTTAAAACTTTAATTCAGACTGCCTGCCACGACTTAGTTCACGCTTTCCTCAAAGGTTTGGGAGATAAAACTTATCTCAAGAAAGATATATTATGTTTAATATATGGTATAATAAACTTTATTACAATCTCACCATTTTTTTTTTTTTTTACCGCTAAGGCTTTCAGGAATACAGTATTTACATTTTTTTGTAAACGAAAATCTGATTAAACCTTTGCAAGATAATCTAATTGCCGATAGACTAGTAGTGTACGCCTGTTGTACATATTTCGAGATCAGTAATTAAGATTGTTTCGACAATTTCTTATCATTGTGAAAAAACCTTTGTACCGTTTAAAATTGTTTAACTTTTTCTGGATCAACCGTTTAAATTTTTTTGATCAATTTTCTCGAAACTAATTTCTCTAGTAGTTTAATTGTAACAAAATATAATAAACAAAGTTTATAGGTAATCTAACAAAGTTAATTTACTACAAACATAAAAAAGGGATTTTTCGCCTCCAATTTTTCGGGCCTTGCTTCAGTTTTCTCGGACACTACTAGAATTAGAATTGTTTAGAGATCTGTTTTTTTTCAATTTTTTTAAGTCAAAAACTTATATAATCACCAAATTTTATACTAGTTTAAGTCCAAAATTTTCAATATGAAAAGAAGCAGACTGATATGTACGAGGAATATCTCTAAAGTAAAGACCGCTGGGAAATTTCTCTCCTTAAGGTTGGCGAACCTGTCATTCATGACCACGCTAGTAATGTACACACTGCATGTTTGTCTGAACGTTGTCGCGTTGCAGTATCTTTGATTACGTGTGAGTTATTACGTTATAAAATGAATAGGAAAATCGATGTTGCTGCCGACTGTGAAATACGTAGACTCACGTTTTTTAAACCATCAAAACGTTAAGCCGGCTCAAATTCATAGGCAGCTGGTTAGCTGCCTATGAATTTGAGCCGGTGATAATTACATTATCACCGCACAGCAACCGCTGTGTGCGGCGATAATGTAATGAGTGAAAGAAACGTCTGGAAATGGTGTGAAAGGCTTAGAAATAACAGAATTAATGTGCATGATGAAGAATGTTCGGGGAGGCCCTTGTAATCACCGAGAACTTGTTTAAACGCGTCGATGATGAAGTCAGTAAAGATTGTCGCTCAACAGTTTCTGATCTGGCCCTTCTTTTTTCTGATGTTTCAAGAGCTGTTATCGATCACATTGTTGACGACCATTTAGGCTTCAGAAAGGTTTGTGTATGTCGGGTGCTGTATGTCTTAACGGAACGTTACAAAAAAATCCGAATGGGATCTGGTTTGGAATTTTTGATGCGCTACACAGAAAAATGTGATGAGTTCCTTAATTCAATTGCTATCGGCGATGAAACGTGGATTTTGTATTACACGCCAGAGAGAAAACGGCAGCCAAGTGAATTTTGTTATCCTCAATCACCAACCAGACCGACAAAGGTCAAGCTACAGCCATTTGGACGCAAACTGATGTCTTTTGGGATCGGTTTGGTTTACTGCTGATTGATTTCATGCCACATGGAACGAGTATAAATACGGAAGCCTACTACGAAATTCTACAAACGTTAGTTTTGCATGGTGCGCCATTCAAAATCGGCGATGTGGGCGGCTGATCGACGGCGTCGTCTTGCAGCACGATAATGCACGTCCACATATTGCGTGTCCCACACGTGATCTACTGCCTGTATTTGGCGTTAAGTTGTTTTCTTTTTATGTTCGCGTGATATTTCCAGGTCAAACTCCAATCTAGGTGCAGTTCTAGGTAACATACTCTCTGTAGCATCAAGACATTATATAAAAAATAAATGATTAATTTATCTACTGATTGAATTATTAATATAATTTTTGGATTGTAAATTACTTACCCTAGGAATTTAACGTAATAAAATAAAAGTGAACTGAAAAGAAACGCTGACTATTTAATTTTTGCATAAATATGCTGAGAACGTGTTAAAAATTTCGTATATTTGTTGGTCTTTAAGAAATAGAAGACTGTTTATAAATTCCTCCGCTTTTATAATGAATTTAATTTAAACAGATTGAAATATTTAAAAAAATGTTTTTATTCTTCACTGAAGTAAAAAAAAAAAAATATTTATTCAGATTGTAGATAAAATATGTTTTTCTGAAGAGTAAGGGAAGCATAGTTAGTGTTGACGCCTGCGTTCTAATATCTCTCTAGCCACTTTCTGCGTCGGTCTACCTGTTGAAACAGCGTTCCGTTGCTTTCTCAAATCTTTCTCAGTAGCGCCCTGAACTCTAAGGGCTGCAAAACGAATCTTTTTTTACTCTTGTCTTCCCGACTTATGTCGTTAAAAACACGTTTCGCGCCGTGATACCGTGCTCAAAATTATAGATATTCATTGGTTTATTAAAATTTTAAATATCTGAAAATCTAATATTTGGTATTTTATAAATATATATATGTATTTATTTATTCACAGTAATATAATAAATTTTTCAGCGTGATTATTTTTGTTTGTGTGAATGTTTTAATATTTTTTTTTAATAGAAAAAAAATTACTTTCTGAAAATGGAAAATTTAGGAATAATTTAGTATTTTAATAACAAAGTCAATTTAAAATTAAATAGGATTTTAGCGCAGTTTACAGAAATATTTTTCGATATTTCAAGTTTCTCTGTTTTCTTTTAAAATATATTCTGACTGAAGAAAACTAATTGTAAATACTGAAAAAGTTTGTTGCAATAACATCACAATTTTTTTTTCTTAAATTTATAAGTTATTTTTACTTAAATTTAGGCATGAAAATAAAGAAATAAAATATGAATATAATATAATTATGAACTGTCAATTCTTTAGAATAATCTTAAATAAATAAATATAAAAATAACTATAATAATTATTATAAATAATATAAAGCTATTTTGTTCATTTTTTTTTTAAAATTCTACATTTTTTTATCATCTAAGTGTTAGAATTTATTTCGTTTTAGAAAAATAAAATAAAGTAATTGTATTTCAAAAAAATATTTAAACAGATTTTTATAAATAATTGTTATGAACTTAAAATATTTCTAAATCTAGTTAATTAAAAAATAATGAAAGTAAATTAAAAAATAAATATGTATTTGTGTGCCTATGCGTATGTTGAAGGCTCGTAACTCAATCAATCGTAGTTTACTAATCCGTTTCATATTTCGCATAACGAATCAAACATATATCATAGAAATCTATTTCTTAGAAACAAAACCAAATAACCTATCGTGTATATTTTACGGAATAAAATAACAATGAGGTCAAATTCATTTATCAAAATACATTTGGATTATGCACTTTTTAAATTAATTATTTAAAAATACTTCCTCAAATTTAAGAAATATTGTTATGTTTAGAACTTTATTTCTATATACAATTTTAACACTATCTAACAGAACGGCAATTGAACCAACCATTAACTAACTGCAATCATTTACGGAAACCGGTTTATTAAAGATCGTTTAGCCGACGTAATTATGATTTTATCTATACTTCAATTTTTATTTTTTTATTTTTACGACTATTATTTTTGATACTTTTTGGTGACGTAATTCTCAAATTCTAAGGAATGCAATTTATCATCTTACCCAGAACCATTTTTTTCTTTAAAAAAAGGTTTGTACCAGCTGAATAAGGAAGTAAACATTATGTGTGTACGCAGTTCTGGTATTATCATGCACTATTAATATAAATTATTTCTACATCAATCTTTTTTTGAGTTGCTCTATAAATCTATAAACGTAAAAATGTGTAAATGTTAAAAATATATCTGGCTGAAATTTTGTAGAACACCGTAGAATTTTCAGTGTGCAAAAAAGACGTAAAGTCGCATGAAAATATATAAACGTTTTACAGTAACTTAAAGTAAAACTACCTATGTCTCAATTGGTATTCTAATAGAAGTGATTAAATTATTGAATTTAACCGACTCAGTTATGTAAAAAGAAAAAAAGTATAATAGAAATATTAGTTACATGTTGTTAGTTTATTTTCTGTTGAACTCATTTTAATTAATCTTGTTAATTTGGTTATTATTTTTAGAAATAAAATTAAAAATTATAAAGATTTAATTATTTTAATTAAACATTATTGCCAATAATGCAATTTTATAATCAACAAAACTCGTTAATTTTTTTTGTAGCAAATTTAAAAGTAAATTAACTATGAGAATGATTTTGGATAAAAATTATAGCCTACGTATTGTGTAGAAAGATATTTAAGTTAATAGATTTAAATGAATAATAATGGATTTTTTTAATTTAAATTCATATTTATCTATTTTTTCATATGTGTTATAGCGTACAGTATCACATACATTAATTGAAATTTAACTTTGAGTTAAAGCTATAGCAAGTAAAATTAGTCGTAAGAAAAGATATAACTTCTCCCTTTACACAAAATATTTCGTTTTTAGGTGTTATTTCAAACTCAGGTCTGAATGAAACATCGCATAACATTATATTTATTTATGCTAAAAAAAGAAGTAAATCATTACGACTTAATAATATGCTTTAAAATAATAAGTAAAATTTAAGAGTTTTAATCAATAAAATAAATTATTACGATTTCTTTTTTCGTTTTATGTTTTCATTTTTTACTGGAGAATGAATGTGAGGTGTTGATTGTGTATAACTACAATACAATTGTACAAACGAGTAAAGGATCCTTATACGGGTAGTTATTAATAATGTTTGATTTTTAATTTTCTCTTATAGGTTAATAAGACATAAACATTATCTTGTCTTAAAAAAAAATAAAAATTAAAAACAAAATTGCTCATCAGTATATACTCTTTTGTAAAACAAAAGAAGAGATATATTAATAAATTTATATTATAATACTTTTTTTTTACTTGGATAAAACGTTTTATGGAGTAAAATTAAAAAAAAAATATAAATAATATTAAACAATAATGGGAGATAAAATATTTATACCCTTGTTTTTAATACTTTTCGTGATTGCAATACAATGCTATGCTGGAAAGAAAACAACGTGTAACTCGGGTAAGTAATAATACATTTTTTTTATTAGTTTTTACGTAAATTTAATTTTTTGTTGTTTTTTTTTAAACATTTGAATAGTTTATAACATTAAATAATAATTGGAAAATAAAAAAGAAGATTGAATTTATAAATTAAATTTAAACTAAAAACAAAAACAATTTTGTTGTTATTTATAAAATAGATGTTCTACCGCTATTATGTACTTACACGGAAACATAAAACTGATGATCAAACTTTTACAAAATTATTGGGGAAAAAAATCACTGTTTTCTTCTTACAGTATCTTACATTAGCGTTTCTTAACCTGGGAGTCGCGGTGATATGAAAGCGCGTTCGCGAACGTAGTCTACAACTTTACACGTAAAGAATAATGAAATTATTTTAGGAGAAAACAAATTAATTTATAAACATTTCACTTACACTTATGTGAAGAAAATAAATTAAATAGATGATTGAGTTTGGTTTCATTTAAAAGATTCTCCATACGTGGATCTATATTAGAAACATCGAAATGTAAATTATTTTCAAGTGATAAAAGAGACTAGCCCATAGAGCTGGTTTAGTGGTTAACTCGATCATCGCAAATCAGCCGATTTCGAAGTCGGAAGTTGTAAGGTTAAAATTCTAGTAATCCTAGTATTAAAATACTTTTATACGTATTTTAGATCGTGAACACCGACCTGTCTTAAATTGTGGTTGGGTTTCAATTAACCACACATCTCAGGGATGGTCGACCTGAGACTGTACAAGACTACATTTCATTAACATTTATACATATCAACCTCATTCATCCTCTGAAGTAATACCTTACGGTGGTTCCGAAGGCTAAACAGAAAAAATAGGTGATAAAAGACGATTCCTATATTTAGCTTTTAGTACAAATATAAAGGAAACCTTTTTCACAGAGGTAAGACGTGGCGAAAGGGATTAATATTTTCAAAAACTAAATCTTCATTTTCACTTCGACGAGTAAGACAAAACGAGTAAGTCTGAAAATCTTCAGGTGTGGATTGTAGTTGTAACGTTTAACGGCAGACATTTCGATGAGTTGGTCGTGAATCTCAATTGGTAATTTAGCAGCTGCAAGAACGTTTTCACTAAATGGATTCAGTACTCATCTCTATAAGAAATCATTTTTATCTTACAGGAACTACTCAACCAACTGAATTTTTAGCTCACTTGAATGCATCTTCATGCTATCCGAATTGTGGTGAATAATAGCGTCGTTTTCATCCAAAGTTTTCTCAGTGTAATCAGAAGTGAGTGAAAACATCAAAATTTTTGTTTTGAAAGCGAATAATCTAGATATTCTTAATGAAACCGTGAACTGTGTCTGTCATTAATAAAACGTTTTCATCATGTCCTTGTAAATTCACATTCAAATCATTTAAATGCGAAAATACATCAGCTAAGCAAGCCAACAGCAACATATATACATTATCCTATAAAAATATTGATAATGGCGTTTGTTTATCCTGAAAAGTTTTATTAATTCATCTCGCAATTTCAATAATCGGGTTAACATTTTTCGCCGCGATAACCATCTGACGTCTGTATGGAAAAGAAGAGATTTTTTTCTTTTTGCCAATTTCTTCGCATAGTTTAGCAAATAGCCTATTCTGGTCGATTTTTAAAAAAATTAACTATTTTTACGAAAGAATTCTTTTGAGATTTTCTGGCATATTTTTTGTGGCAAGAGTATATCTGTGAAGGAATCAGTGCGTCCATTGACGATCTTTTAATTTTTTCAGACATCCATTGTTCTTTCCTGTTATCGCTTTTGAACCATCACTACATACTGCAATACATTTTGCCCAGTCTATGTTATAGTTTTAAGTAGCTTCATAAAAAACATCAAAAAGACATTGTCATGTTCAATGATCAGGTATTGATTTGCAAAACAACGTATTTTTTTATTGATCTGTTCGTAACGCATTCATATCTCACAAAACATAAGAACTGAGAAATGTTTATCACATCTGATGATTCATGAAATTGAATACTAAAAAATTCACTTGAATTCGCTTGCTGAATTATCTGATTGCGAAAATCGGCAGCCAAGTTATCATTTTGCCTTGACATTGAGTCGTTAGAAAGTGGAATATTTTTCAATTTTTTTAGTTTTTCCTCGCCTATTTTTTTTGGTTACACTGACCATATCAATTACAGCAGGCAGTATGAGATTTTCTGCGATTGCATGAGGTTTGGATGTCTTAGCTACTCTTAATGCTACGAGATAAGACGCTTCAAATGTACTTTTATCGGTATGACTTGATTTAAAAATTGATGCTTGTTGATTTCTAAAAGTATGTAATTTTCCTTCGAAATATCTGCTTCTATGATTCGGATGTTTAATTTCCAGGTGTTGAATTCATATTGATGGCTTCATCCTTTCATCGGATATTACTTAAAAGTAAACAGCTCACTGTAGCTTTCCACCCGAGATAAAAACCACAATTTAAACGACTGTCATTTTACCGTACAATTCACTGGATGTAGATGGCTCACTTCATTTTTTCACAAATTTATCGATTTACATAAGAATTTAATTGAAAAATAAAAACCAACGTTACACCGTTTGACCGCACACTAAAAAAACCAAAACCTAAATTATTATTATTTTCAGTGAACATACACTTTTAAAAATTTAAATCAGTCGCACGCTTTTTATTCGAAACTAAACTGACATTTTGCAATCTCTTACGCCTCTTATGCATCTGTCATATGCATCTTCGAACATGAAACTCTCACAAAGAATATTTTGCAAGCAGACCAAATTACAAGGATCACGTACACATCAAGTTTGAACCTGTAATTTGCCAATGTTTGTACACTTCACACATGTTTATTCATACCCGTAGCTGTCAACGCAGTTAAATAGTTTTAATTAGGTTTCATTGGGTTGTGGTTGGGCGGTCGTGAAATAGTCATTATATATATATATATATATATTTTTTTTTTTTTTTACTTGGTGGTCGTGGAGCTTAAAAGGTTGAGAATCACTTTCTTACATTATCAGCTTCCATTTTAGAAACATTGGTTGAAGATAATTATAAGTATTAATTTTCGAATTATAAGTATTAATATTGATTTTTTTTTACAGTACGCGTATGTACGAGTATTTTAGATACCATAACCTAATGTTTGATTTTAGGCGGCCTGACAAGAGGCCACCTAATTCACAAATGCACAATCCATTCAAAAAAATGCAAATCTATTCTCAAGAATAAACGTACATTTATTAATTTTACCAGGGAAAGTGAGGAATGAAATGGTTTTCCTATTCTCAGGCTAAGAATATATATTGTTTATATAGAATAAAACAATATGTACATTTAAAAGGAATACATTAATCAATTATTGTACACTAACTATACCAGTATTTCTTATGACCGAGAAGAAAGTAAGGCATTTGAGGTGCAAGAGGTATCGATACGGGTTGCTTTCTTTGAGAGTAATGAAGATCACTAGTTATCCAATCCCTTTGGTGAACAGAATGAAGGTATCATTTGTAGGGATGAAAATCACTTATATTTCGATGGATCTCAAATGATGATATGTATATTTCGCTCAGTGAAAAAGAAAAGTGGGGAGTGAAGTCGTTTCTCACTTTTCTTCTTCACTGAACATAATATACATATCGGCATATGAGGACCATCGAAATGTAAATGATATTCAGCCCTACAAATGACATCAGCCCAGAAAGACTGGTATGGATAGTGTAAAGTAACTGATAAATTTACCCCTTTCGTAATAAAACAAAACGTTATTATCATCTCAGTAGGGAAACTACATCCATTACCTGTTAAATCTTACCTTTTTCATTAAAAAACTTTCGTATAATCCACACTTTTGGCTGCCTTTTTACACATTTAATCGATTTTACCTTTAATTTATAAAACGTTTTCAAGAAAGTTGGAAAAACAAAGCAGCTGAAAGAAAAATGTTCCGTGTCAACATATAAATTTGTTTGAAACCTTTTTTCAAGCATTTTTATTTAATTTTTTACTCGCTGAGTTTTAAAAATATTGTTAGGTTAAAATTGCGTATACCGTTCAACAATTGTATTTTTCAAATCTCATGAATCTAGCGCCATTCATTCAATTGAAACAAATCATACATAATGCTTACTTCATGAAGGCGTTCTGGTGTTAAATAAAAAAAACCAAAATTACTATCAATAATATTTCTTAAAGAGTCGGATCAAAATTATTTAAAAAAATAAATCTACTTTTAATTATTAACATTTAAAATATATTTTTCACTATAAATTAATATTATTTCAAAACTACTGAAGATTTTATGTTTAAAAATTAGAAAAAAATTTGGTTTGATTGATCTATTGTTGAGTTTTAATTACAATTTAATAAATTACGGAAATATTTGTTTTTCATCAGTAGGAAGTTATTTTAAGTATTAAGATAAAAATATTGTGGTAAACCTTTTCTTCTAGTATCTTGTTTAACAAAGGATTAGAGTGATACATTGTCACTAGTAATTTTTTATGTAAACTTCACAAAAAATCTAGAATTATTATTTTATTTTTGTAAGGAGTTCGAATAAAGCAGTTGTCAGTTAAAATATTGGTTTAGTTGATTTATAATGCTATTACTAGGTTAACCACGTGGTGTGGTATGGTATTTCGTGCGACGAGAGGATTTCACAGATAGTCGTTGAAACATTTCACTCTCTTTCTCTTTATCCCTTCTTTTGTCGAATCCAGGCTCACTGTTTCTGAACACGGTACGTAGATAGCTCTCCCTCTTAACCAAAATCCTACTGCAGAGAGGTCAATGTACTGTTCTTTATACCTCACTATTTTTCGCACTTTCTTAGTCTTCTATTTTTTCTATATCTAGATGTTACTCATTAATCATTTTTTAACAGATTATTTACTAAAAATGTAATTAAAACACGTGTAAATTCGTACATTTTCTTTAACTTGAATAGTTAAAATTTTTTAATTAAAACATTTTTTCATTTAATTAAAATATTGTGTTTAGAGTAAGTAAAAATTAGGTTTAGTAATATAACTTCAATTCTAGAATTTTATTTACAAAGGGGTATAAAAAATTATTAAGATCAGGAAATAATTTTAAAAAAAAAGTTAAAAAAAAATAAAAACTGACATAAAAACAACAATAAAAACTGATTAAATATACTTATCCAATATTTTAAAATTATCAAATTTTAGATGCCGGTGACAAATTAATACTAACGATCACTCTCAGGAGAGGTTGATCAAAGTCTGTTCAAAAATACACGTTGACCGGTACATTTACACTTGCATTGCACAAAATCTGCAGCTACGTCAGTTCTGGAAAGCCAGTAGCAGTAACTGTATTTGCCTATAATCACACAACACACACACACACACACACACACACACACACACACGCACACGCACACACACACACACACACGCAAACACACACACACAAACACACACACACACACAAACAAACAAACACACACACACACACAGACCCGGCATTAGCTGGAAAACTCGTGGGGAAAAACAAAATATATATAATAATAAAAATTTATTTTATATTGCATTTGTTAGTTTCTATTTATTTCTTCATTTGTACAGGCCTGAAAAAACCGTTTGAAAGAATGAAAACACAAAAAACATGTTGCTTCGAACAAAAAAGTAAAAGGATTGCATAAAAACGATGTAGATTATTACGGAGCGAGATCTAAGGCAATCTAAAATTTAGGAATATAAATATATATATTTTTTCTAAGTTTTTCAAATTTTTCAGTTGTAAATAAAAATATTTTGAATATCAGATTGATTTCATGCTATGTATCATTATGCTGTATCAATCCTACATTATGTTGGGACACGCTGGTCGCATTTGCAGACGACCTTACATTGGTGCTAGTTAGTGACATAGAAGCGGAACTGATGGCCGTGGGAGAAGGAGCGGTCAATCAGGCGAAGAGGTGGCTGTCTGCGAATGGACTGCGTCTGGCTGATGACAAAGTAAAGGTAGTAGTTATGACTGGGCGTCAGAGATTTAGTCCCATTCAATTCCGAGTGGGTGAAATAACTGTTTACCCTACCCACCTGCAAAATATCTGAGGGTGTGGATGGATGGGCACCGGTCCTTTACAATCCATGTAGAAGAAACTGCCAGGAATGGAGGGAGGGTTGTCCAGGCGTTGATGACGTTGATGAGCAACTAAGGCAGCCCCCAACTGCGAAGAGGAAGCTACTAGCTAAAGTATACGCATCGACGGTGATTTACGGGGTGAATGTCTGGGTGTATCCCCTGGACAGAGCCCACAACAGCAAGAGATTGCTGAGTTAGCAGAGAAGACTCAATTTAAGGATTATCGCCGGATACTGGACGATAAGTACAGAAGCGATGGCAGTAACAGCCAGAATGCCCCCAATAGATCTGCTGGAAAAAATGAGATATTCCATTGTAATGGGATGTGGCAGGAAAACGGCTGTTGATGCGATGTTCAGTGCCTGGAGTAACAGATGGGAGGAGGACTACAGAAAGGTGGACACAAAGGCTTATCCGCGATGTGAGGAGCTGCGTGCAAGAAGGCAAGCCGGAAGAAGGTAGTCAATCCGAGGCAGAATAGCTGTCACCGGATGGTTGTGGGCGGCCAGTCGCGTGAGCGGGTGGCGGGGGATCTCCGGAGTGGTTGTCCGTCAATGGTCTCTCGGGGACGCTGCTTGGGCTATCCCAAGGCAACAATAAGAGCGCGCGGGTGATCGCGCAGGGGCTGTCTGCATACCATACGGATTAGGTCCGGCCCGTGCGCGATTAGAGGGGGAGGTTTTTTAGCGGGTGTAAGCCCCGCACTTGCCGACAGAGCGGACCTGGCGGCGGCTAGCAGAACTTTTTCCTCCTCCTGCGAAAAAAAGAAGAGGTGGCTGCCCCCTGTCACCAGCACTGCCTCTGCCGACACCGAGGCATATTTTTATGCCACCTTGAGAGTCATGTGACGCTGTACGACCTCTGGGATCCTCCTGTGGCGCCCCACGGCCATGGATGTTTTGTGATGACGAGTTCACTACTAGACCAACTCGGTGGGTTTCAATCGATCCTCTGCCATCTTTTTGCTTTTCTATACTTCCTTTCTATTCTTTTCTCCATAAATTACAGAGCCTTAATTAGTATACATTTCATCCTTAATCAGTGAGTGCCCTATCCAGTTCTTTTTCTGTCTTTATTGTTTTAATTATGTTTTTCTGTTCTTTAACTCTGATCAGTACTTCATTTCTTACTTTGACTGTCCATTTTATCTTTTCCAGTCTTTATCACTGAGTTTATAGCGCTTCTAGTTTTTTCTCATCTTCTTTCTTCAGAATCTATTTTTCTTTTTTCCATTGAATGACTCGCTCCAGACTAAATATCTTATCCATCTTCCTTAATATGTCGAAATTTTCTTGCACTTTATATTTTGTAACCTAAAGCCGTTTTTATTAAATTATTGTAAAAAAAATTATATATATATATATATATCTTTTTAGAATACAATTTCTATCAAAATTATTTGTATAATAATTACAGTTTTAATGAATATTGATCTGTAAATAAAACCTTCGGGTAATTTTCACAAAAATACTGAAAAAAATATTTTTTTTTGTTTTGTTTAAGAAGTATCATGCTATCGGCTACTATTTTAAAAATATTAGTGGCAGGAATTGTATTTGAATAATGCAATGTTAATTTTTATTATAATTCATAAAATAAATTAAAATCTGTTCAACCCTGTTTTATCAATATTTAATTTCCGTAACACGTGACACGTATTCTATCGTGTTAAGAATTAAGTAACATGGTCATACCTATGACCATGTTTCACCGCAGGCACCCAAGGAAGGTTTCATATTATCTGTTTAAATTTTCATATGGTAAAACTCATGAGTTTGTCGTCAGAGTTTGAGATTTCAGAGATGTAATCAGTTTCTGTGATGGATTTTTTTGTAGTATTTAGGTATGAGGTTGTCATTTAGGGCAAATATTTTTTCGGCCTTGTGGATACAGTTAAATGTCGGGAGAAAAAATTAAGTTTGGCTTTATTTTGATCAAAGTTGTATGAAGGAGACGCGAACGTGTAACTGCTTGTGAGGGAGATTTTGGGCTGAACGGTTGTTTTTGTTTGGGAGTGTTTATGAGGAAGCATTTAAATGAATTCGGGAAAATTTGACCCGATCCGCGAAAACAGCCGAGACGCGCCTTTAGGGTGAGACGATTGCTAGTTAACTGTCTAAAGTTTCATACTTGAAGATCCAAAGATTGCAAGACAATCTTATAGAAAAAAATTAGTTTCTCCAAACATACTAACTAAAACAAAAGTTTTTTTAATATTTAAAATTGTGTTAATTATCAATATAATTTAATTAGTAATAAATTTTTCTGCTCAAAAAATTTGACAAAGTTCAGTTAATATTTTTTTTCAAATCAAAGCAAATGAACTTATGAAGAAGGCTAGATTAAAAAGGTTTCTTTTAATCTTCTGCTCCACTACTGCTTTTTTACGAAATTATAGGCATATTAAATAATTAATGCATTTGATTTTTGCCGTGAAACGTATCTTATTTGTTTTTAGGGCATCTTTGTTCAGGAGGTTGGGAATTGTCATGGTGGTTTTAATTTTGAGTGGTTTTGAACAGGTTACTCTTGTATATCTGAACCATTCTCTTGACGTACGATATATGTGATTAATCATGTTCCAAGTGGTTAATACCAAACCCAACCTCGATATACAACTAATTCTTAAAACTTCCTTTTCTTGGACCTTCCCTTGCATTATTAAATGTAAAATGGCACCCTTTATTTTACGTATTACATGAATAAGTTTTGATCATTTTCAGCTCTTAATTATTTCAAAAAATTCTGCCTATTAACCCGTTCTTCTCAAATCATCAATTTCATAATTCGGCCTACTTATATATATTGTCATGATTCGTCGATAAATCAACATTTTGAATATCTGGATTTTTGTATCTACACAATCTTGTGTGGATATTTAACATAGAGCTTGTGTTGTGCGTACGGAGAAGAAAACTCCGCAAAAAAGCACAGTGAAGATATTGCATTTCTTCCCAGGAAAATATATGCTTACATCTCTTCCATACTGGTCTCGTTTCGTTGTGATTTCATCAAAGTAAAAGAGCGCTTGCTTTCTGAATAGCCTTAATTTGATTACCGGTATATTTGTTAAAGGAATCGATTATGTAGTAAAGGACATGAACTTCTTTTCCTGGTGTATTCCGTTGCCATAGATTACAATAGTTTTGTTACTTCTCGAGATCTTTGAGTTTCTTGTAAATTAATCTTCCAGATATGTAATGTTAAATAATATTACATCACTAGATTTAACCATTATTCATCAACCTTTGAAAAGCTGTAAAGGAACATAAAAATCCGAAAAACTATACTCTCTTTTATATCGTATTTTTTCTACTTTCTTTTATACAGTAACAGTATATCATTTACCATAATTTATTCAGATCATTGCCAAAAATATCAAAGAAGAAACTTTTTAATGATTAAATAAAAAAATAAAAAATACATTCATTATTTCTAATAAATAAATTTTGATAATGAGAATCTATTTTTAAAAGAATTTTACGTGTAAACTAACCGCTAATATGTTTTTTAAATTTTTTAATCAGATTTATTTTTGTAGTTTTGAGTTTTATATATTTATCTAATCTCTTTAACATAATTTTTAAATATTAAAATCCTTTTACAATAAAGCGATTTATTTTTTCTTAGTCCGTTTAAGCGATTAAAATGTGTGAGAAATTTTGTTAAATTCAAGAAAATCTATTTAATTTAAGGAAATGATACATATTTGTTATACGTATTACCTTTACGAAAGTTGTATGTAATAAATATTCTTTATATAATGAATAATTTGAATAATAATGTTAAGAATGGTATGGATTAACTATATTATTCTAATTAACGCACATACTGGTGTAATTATACAAAACATCAGACGATATCATTTCCTACGTTACCCGTTACGAGATTATATACCACTACGAAATTAATACTAAAATTAATTTACTGTGAATTACCAGGGATAATTATTTAACTCATTTTATTTTAAATTGTGTGTTGTGATTGAAAGTAATAATCATGAATTAAAATTAAAAAAAAGGAAAATTATTTTAGACGTCTTTTTTAATTAGGAATTAATCAAAAATCTCTAATTTTTGTTGCAGTAAAAATATATTTAAAGATGAGACAAATATTTAACGTTTAAAAAATAAACGATGCCAGAAATTTGAACGAATCACTACTTTATTTCATCCATTTTATTTTTTATACAAAACAGTTTATAAAAAATTTGTTTTTGACTAGCATAATTATTATTTCATATCTTTTATAGTTATTTTATACTGCAATATACAATATTGCATATACAAAATATTTGTATTTTGATATTACTAAACTGCACAAGGAATTTTATGTATTTCACAACTTTATGTGTTCATGTAAAATTTTGTCAAAACAAAATTTTTACCATAAAAATTTACAAGCTAATAATAAAAAAATAAAAGCATAATAATTTTATAAAAAAAAGTTTCATAAAAACCTTTTTACATTCGTCAATGGGGTTTTTAAAACATAATGTAGAAACAGATAAAAATTTATTTAGATTTAAAGGCTAAAAATACATATTAATTTATTTGAAAAAAGAAAAATATCCTTGCATTAGAAATTTAAAAATATTATTTTTATTTATTAATTAAAAATAAAAAAATCACGAATATCATTGGAATTTTTTGAAATGCCAGAATGTTTCTAAAAATTAATATTTTTTAGAAACCTTGGCCTGATTTTCTTCAAGATGAATTAAGCTCTGAAGCTAGACGTTTCAGAACATTTTACATCCCTACCGGATGTTTTATCCACTTAAAGAAAAAGATTAGTACTAAAGGAAAAAAGGAGCACTATCTAAATAATCACTGAGGAGCAGAATCAATATATATATATTTTGACTTTAAGGAACAGAATATGTAATCCTAATAGAACTTTTCATTATGAATTCATGTATATAAATGAATTTTTCCTTCTCCTACGGTTTTCTTTATGGTACATAGGTAAACTATGAAAAAATTGTGACAATTTACATGCTTTCAAGGAACTATTCAACTTACCTTAAAATTTAGTACTTGTTTTCCTTTCGGGTTTGGCATCTGGAACATCCTTTTTAACGTCCAACAATTATCAGCGAGTAATTTTTGTACTGTACAGTCGATGGTACCTGTTTTCCATGATAGAAATTTGCTGGTGGAAGCGTTCCCCGTACTCGTCACTGATGGAGCCTAGTTTGTCCGGAAAGAAATCCAAGAAATGAATCTTTAGGGATATATTTGTATAATTGTAATAATATACCCACAATGTCACGGTGTGGGAGGGGTTTATGATTTCATAAAACATTTTGCACGACACCTTTAAATGATCTCCACGCTGTCTTTTCGATTTGGCTTAACACTTTTTTTAATTTTTCATCTCTTATCAAGGTTCTTGTTTAGAAATCCACAAAAAGAATCCTTCCTTCATTTTAGCTTCACTAACACGAGGAAAGTTTTCTTTAAAATAATGAAATCCAACACCATTTTTAACAAAGTTTTGTAAAGTTTTTTATGGAGTGGACGTAGAAGAATTATTTCGGATTTAACTAGTGGGTGATGTATTTTTCTGTCCAGGAGTACTGACTGCTTCATGCTTTGGTCATTCATTCCTGATATAATGGTTTTTATCCCTGCTGTCAAATTTGCACAAAAAGCATCAGAATTTAGTGTAACCGAAATGCAAACTCAATAATAACTTTCAAATCAAAATATATAGTCCAATGTACTTGTATTGAATTTTTTCTAACAGGATTTTAATATTGTCACGTGTTTCTTTCATGTTAGTTGCATAAGCTAGCGGTACAGACGGAAATTTATTCCCATTGTGCAAAAGGACAGCCTTTTTAACTAGTTTTCGAAAAATGACTGAACAGTCTTCATTCTGTGAAATCATACTGTAAGTGCATCCATAACTGTATACATATTGTTAAAGTACACTAAACTATTATCTTCAGAATATAAATCTTGAAACTCTTCCTGATAATTACGAAAGAAATACACTTTAGTATCAGTATGGAAAGATTCCAGTCTTTCACTGTAGATCAAAAAATCGGCTTGTTTCTTCGGCAAGTTCAAATCTCAAATACGTTCGTTTAATTCACCTTTAGTTATCAAATGACGTTCACCGGAAGAGGATCCTTGTTCAAAATAAGGACCATCTTGCACCTCATATCGAACTTCCGAGGCTACCTCATACTTCGATTAATCTTTTAAAGTTAGACATGTTGAAGGATGCAGTACAGATAAACCCTCCCTATGAGGCACTCGCTTAATACCGAATGTTTGTAGTTGGATTTACTACTGATTGATTCTTTTTATCTTTGTTATAAAGAAATAACATTGATATTTCTTTATTCATACTGATTACCCCTATCCTAGTCTTTCAGATGTTTTATACAGGTCGAAGTAGACGTAAGGGACCCAGTTCTTATCTAGATCTCCAACTTTACTGTCGAAATACAGTTTATAACATATAATTTTTTCTAAATTGTGGAATCGATCTTCATCGTTGTCCTTTAAATGCTAAATTCCCACGCACGTAACAAAATTTGTCAAGATAATTTACAAAATTCCTTGAAATATTTATTCACTACACAACATACTTGACATAGTAATTGTTAATCACAAATAAAGTGAAACTACAGTATTTGAGTATACAGCCGACGTTAAAAACAATACTGCTGTATGAATTTTATAACTCAGAAAAATGCTCTGTGAACCCGAAAATCATTAGTAATTGAAATTTAAAAAATTAAATTAATTTTAACATAATTAAACAAAAGGTGGGCTTTTATTAACATTATGTGCGGATTTTATATTCTTTTACTAAATTGAAATTAGGAAAAGCACTGAAAACATCCTTTCAAATCCGTTCTTTTTAGATCCAGAAAACTTTAAAAAAGTTGGCAACGCAGTTGTAGGATTTTCCTGTCACGCGGTTAAAGCCGCGTTCTGGGAAAGTCCAACAATTGTGGGTTATTTCTGATGCACACTTTACACACACACACACACACACACACACACACACACACACACACACACACACACACACGCGCGCGCGCGCACACACACACACACACACGCGCGCGCGCGCGCACGCGCGCGCGCGCGCACACACACACACACACACACACACACATAATTTAAAATATTTGTCATTTTATTTAAGTATGTTTTTTCGTTTATTTAATTCAATGATTCTAAGATAAGCGCGCACGTATACCGTATTTAATTCGGGCGAATGTGTCGGTACTAGCAACGACGGTCGGCACTAACTAATGTAATTTCACAACTTACATAGAACAAATTTCGCTTGTACGGTCGACAGACTGGTGTAGCCGTGAAGCTTAACCCACCAGGTACCGAGGCTTAACCGGGCGATCGAGTTCGACACCCAGCCAGCCCGAGTTACTTTTTTTCACTTTAAATATTATTCATTTATTTTGCTCACTTGTGACGTCACAACATATCAGTCGACTACAACAACATTTTTTGGAGTAGTGGTGTAAATTGTTTTAGCAAGCATTGCTATTTTTTAATTGTTAACGAATGTGCCTAAGAAAAATATGACCTTTATTAGGCGAAACGTCGAGATACTGAGGGTGATCTTGCTCTACAGCCTCATTCCCTTGACCTTTTAAATTGAAAATTTAATGGCATCAGTGCCCCATATATAGAAGTAATTTGACCAAGTTTTGTCAAAATCGGCCTAGTAGTTCTGGAGATATAAGTTGATTTAGAGGGCAACATCGAATACACGTACATACGAATATTAGCATCCGGAAATTTTCCATCCGGTTTTTGGGTTCCTTAGGTGTTAAAACGTCAAGATCCGGTGAAAACTGCATATGCTCAAATTGAATCGATTAAAATATTTTCGCTTCTAGAGCTATAACTCTGCTACAGTGCTATCTAGACGGAAAAGTAAAAAGGTTGTATGAAAAATTATTGTTTCTTATATAAAAAATGAAAAATATTTTATTTACTTAAACTTTGCGTATTCTCTTTAACTTTGCTAATTGCCATTATTAATACCAGATTCATTAAGTTAAGTAATCTCTAAAAAGACATTTAAAATGGAAAATTAAAGAAGAAATGACCGTCTGGTCTTTTATTTGTTAATATTAGTGATTAATTCGTGCAGGAATATATAGAGTTTTTATTCCTTTCTTTTTATTTTATCCCAAACATTTTCCTGTCTTTAGCGTTTTTAATTTGATAATTATTTTAATTAATTCTGTTGTTTTGAAATAATAATGTTTCTAATTTCAACATTTTAAATATATGCTTAATATTCTAGTCAATTTTTTCTTAGTTGCGTTCATAAAAGTCAGTTTTTTCACATAGCTTTTGGTTACTAATTGATTGGTTATGTATAAATACATTCGTATTATAATTATTATTACTATTATCTAATTTAAGTTTTATCAATGGGTACTAATTGGCAATTTGCAAAAAATTTCATAGTATGCGATACGTTTGCTACAAATGTTAATTACTGACATTAAACCGTGAATGTTTTATAAGCATGATAATTTTCAAATCCGTTTATACATACGTGCTCATAAATACATTGCGGTTAATTTTAAAGTTTAATTGTTGTTATACATCTCGTCAATTGGATTGTAATTATAAAAGGATGGGAGTAAAAGTTATATTATTAGTGGATGTTGACATACAGGGTCAAGTGACCCCCTCATACCCTTTAATTTTAACATCGTATCGGCTTTGCTAGTACATTGGGTTAATTGACACTGCTATTAATTTCATAGAGATGACAGGAATTTAATGAGATTTCTTATCCATTCTTATTATATAAATAAACGGTGTGAGTTCAGATGGTAGAGTTAATCATACTTTTAGATTAGTTCTTTATACTTTATAAATTAAATATTACGTTGTTATTAAGTAAGAAAACAATTCCACCCACACACCTTCAAAAAATATGATAATAAAATGGGAAAATAAATTTAAACGTGATTTTCTAATTGTTACTCATTTAAAAAAAACTTTGTTGTTTGTTGAAAATTCTATTGGGTTTCTTTTTTATAATTTTTTTATAGTTCCTGAACTGATTAAAATAAATAAAAAAAATTATTGAGTATGTAAGATAAACAGCGGATCTAGAAACCTAACCAATGGACATTAGTTAAATTAAATATATAAGAGTTTGATTATAATAAAACTTTTAAGAAATTGGAACTGAGTGAATATAGGCCGAGTCCTCAGTTGGATAGATTATGCAAACAAAACCTGTAAATAAATAAAGTTTTGCTCAACTTTATTTATTTTTTCAACACTAAATTTTCGTTGTTTAACTTCCAAGCAAAGTAATTTTAAAAGATTTGTAATTAACTTACAATTGATGAAGTGTATAAGACAATGATGAGACATAATGAGTACAAATCTATTGCATATATTGCTTTCTTTCTGATTTTAGTTACAATTACTAAACATTTTTCGTCTAGGAATAGTTAAATTTGTGTAGAAGTTTAAAATCTAAATAATTTTTAAAACATTTATTTCACATAAGAAGGCATTCTTTCCATTAATTTTACTTTAGTTGAAATCATAAAATTTGCCATTTATTTGTTTGGAGTTTGGGATCAAAAAAGTACTCCCATTTTTTTGTTACTAACAAAAAAATGATACATAATATAATGTAAGAATATATAAATATATAGCAAATAATTTTTACCGCTCAACAAAAATAAGAAAATTAATCTATACATGTTAGATGTCATTTCGAAGCAGTCATTAAAAAAAAATACTTATTCTAATTCTAATAATTCGAGAACAGATTAGAATAACCTCGTACAAGTTCTGTTTATAAAGTAACTAATCAATTACTACAGATAATGTGATAAGATCATGCTATTATTACTTTTAAATTATTCTGTATAATTATGAAAGAACGTCTTTGTCTGTAGCTGATTTTTATTTTTGAAAGTTTTTGTATTTTGATAGAAGAACATACCATGTTTTCATTTTCAATATTTTAGATTCACTGTATAGTATAAAGTAATTTGAATGAGGGCGTTCAAAATTATTTAGGCTAATGGCTGTAATCACCGGGTTGGTCTAATGGTGAACGCGTCATCCTAAATCAGCTGATTTGATAATCAAGAGTTCCAGCGTTTAAGTCCTAGTAAAGGCAGTTAGTTACTTTTGTACAGATTTGAATACTAGATCGTGGATACCGGTGTTCTTTGGTGGTTGGGTTTCAATTAACCACACATCTCAGGAATGGTCGAACTGAGACTGTAAAAGACTACACTTCATTTACACTCATACATATCATCCTCATTCATCTTCTGGAGTAATACTTGCACGGTAATTCCCGGAGGCTAAACAGGAAAATAAAGAAGAAGGCAAAAGGCTATGCAAAAGTACATCTAGATTTATATAACAGTCGCTAATATTTATTTTATTGTCCCTATGTTGTAAGAAAGTCCGTTTGTGTGTGTGTGTGAGGGGGGGGATGCGCGCGTGCGCGTTGTATTTTGTAAAAAATAATATGAAGACACGTTCTAAGAGTAAATAATGTACTATTTACCAAGATGATACATGATGTGTTATAAGACACAATAATACACATCATTTTTCGTCTTGAACATTTTCTATATAAATAAATAAATATATATATATATATATATATATATATATATATACATATATATAGGTAATAATTTTGAATATGAACATAAAAAAGTGAAGACAGATAGTACTTGATTAACAAAGGACTATAATTTTATTATAATTTCTTATACCATTAAATAAGACTGTTTACAACAGAACAAAATTTATAATGAATTGAGTGTAAATATATAAAAAAACAGGATAAAACCTGATGAAGAAAGAACCGCTTATATTTTGATGTGTCTTCGTTGGTCCACAGTACATTGAACTTAACCGTCGACAAGTATGTTATACTAACACAAAATTTATAATAATCTTATTTATTTCTTTACCTTTATTTGTAAGCGTTTTATTATTTTGTTGGTTTTCACCCAAACAGAAAATTATCATTATTTTTTTATTTAATAGTTTATAACTAGGAATAATAAATGCATTTTTGCACGCATTCATTAAATTACTTTATGCCATACAGTGAATCTAAAACATGAAAAATGAAAGTATTGAATGTTCTTCTATAAAAATACAAAAACTTTCAGAAATAAAAACTAAAGACAGACAAAAATATTCGTTCATAATTGTACAGAATAATTTAAAACAAGTAATAGCATGATTCTTATTACATGATTTGAAATAATTGATTTGTTATTTTATAAAGACAATGCTTATTGTATTAGCCTATTCTGTTACTGAATTATTACATTTAGTTATATTATTATTAACTTTTTTGAATGATATTAAATTCAAGTTTAACTTTATCAGAGGGTACTGGTAAAATCTGTAAGAAGCCTCGGTTTTGTTGTTTCCCGCTGAAAATTAAATCGAAGTAACTTTCAAAAGAAGTTCTTCGTGATTATATTACGGCATTATCTATATGAATTTACTATACGGGATCGATTTTAGGAGACCGCAGCCAAAATTCATAAAAACGGAGCTTTCTTAACATTTAAAGTTGCCATTCGAATTATTTTGAAATTAAAATAAATAGAATAGTGCATACCAGGTTTTAAGAAAAAATTATTAAAAGTTTATTCACTTGATCAACACTTGTTTTGTTGATGTGAGGATAGTATTTTTGGTGTTTCAATCAAAATTGAATCAAAATTCAATCAAGTAATGATCTGAGAGTGCATAGTCTAATTGAAGATAGATGTAGGAAGAATATTTGTGTGAACCTTTGGTGTTAGAGGAAGGAGCGGGATTCGCGATTCCGCGAATTGGTTAATTTGATAGTTGAGGGTTGTAAGTTATGGTAGATGATCGTGGTTGGGAGAGGCCATACAAGGGCGATAACAAGTTGTGTAAATACACTTATGGACTTGTCTGCCGAAGAATTTGCATCGGTGGCATCCTGAGAGAGGCCAAACTAATGACTATGCCGTGTTATCAAGTTTAGAGGGTCTAAAGACGACCTCCGGTAAAGCCAATCAGGATGGTGTGGCAACCGGGATAATCACAAGGCGTGCGTTTTCCCCTTCCGGGGGTCAGGATATTTAAATTGAAACTGTTGGGGAACGTAAAATTGGGAAATTTTCGAATCAATATAGATAATTCATGATCACAATACCAAGAAATGTTATAATGTTCGTTTTATGAAAAGAAATGCAAAGACTGATTCAGGAATTCTTTAAATTATAAATTTTTCCTATCTTAATAAGCCTTCCTCTTATATAAAAATGTGTTCTGAAAGATCATTTATTTAGAAGTTATCTGGTATAAATTTTAACTGATAAATACTTATGTAACTGCAGGTTGTGATAATAGACAGGTTTTTTCTTTTATAACCTTGTGAATTAATTGTACATTTATTACAACTCGGTGCTTTTATATTAATATAAATTATGTACATATTATTACGTTTGTGTTAATCATTTTTTAAACGTATGCATACGTAATTTTGAACCGTATAAAAAAATAAACATAATGCCAAAGTAAAACCAAGTTAAAACGATACAAATATTACCAAGAGTTTGATGGAAATATTATCAAAATTATAAATATTATTTAAAATTTGTGAATTCTCATGTTTGAAAATATGATACGTTTCTTTTGAAAATTCTGTAGAGGTTTTTTATTTATAATGTTAATATTTATTTAATGACATATTTCTATTTAACATACATATAAATATATGTCTAATAACTAGATATGAAATCTTTAATATACTCTATAACACAAATATTAATTGGAGGGTTTTTGGGGATTCCATTTTTACCTTTTGCCAATAGACTTTCATCAGTTCTGAGAAATTCTTTTTTCACTTATTCCGCTACCGGGCTCTTCCTTGGCGTCCTCTTCTTTCACTTGCAAAGATGTTGGCATTGTGCAAGTTTTTTCTGTACTCTGGTCTGTTGTTGCATAGTTAATTCGTGATTTTGTGTTTGTTTAGTAGCACTTTCTTTGTTTTGGTGAAGGTGTAGCTGATTTTTGAGTTCATTTTGATTTAAATTTTTTTCATCCACCTTTCGTCTTCCATCCTTTTTATGCGTCCGTGTAATTTGAGTTTTCGTCTGATGATAAGTTGAGTAAATATCTTCTATGTGTTCCTATATTTTTTTTATGGGCTTCATTTTGTTTTCAACGGTACATATATTATTCTTAGTATCTTTTCTAGTTTCTGAAAGTATTTTGGTTCTGTATGTAATGAGAATATTTCTAATCCATACAATATTACTGGTCTACTAAACTGAGGACTGTGATATGTTATCTGGTTTAGAGGGTCTAAAAGACGGACTTCCAGTGAAATCAAGGCTAGGCACGGAGGGGGTTGTGTGGCGACGGGATTGCCACAATGCGGGAGTCGTCCCCTACAGGGGTCATGGTGACAGTATTATTGGTCTGAAGACTGTGGCGGCCTCAGTTTGGTTTTTCGTGATAGGTTTTTTCTTGTTGAACAAATTTCTGACTGTGTTCATTAGTTTTCCAATTTAGCCTTTCTATCCTGGAGTGGTGTTTTGTCTACAAAATTGCCTATTATTATTATTGTTTCTCCTAGGTATCAGAACTTTTTTGTGGTCTTGATTTTGCCGTACTTTGTCTTTATTTCTTCTTTAGCTGTGTTTTTAGCTACACTGTTAGACATTATTTCTGTCTATTGGAATGATATTTGTATTCCTGTTTTTTCTGCTGTTTTTTTTAGATATTCCACTTATTTAATTGCTTCCTCTTTTGTTTCGGCTAATAAAGGTACATCGTCCGCCAACGCTGGAAGTACATTTAACTCTTTTTAGACCTAATTTTACGTGTGATGTATTTTCTTTCCAAAAGATGTTCATCACTTTGTCTAGGACGCTGTTAAATAGAAATGGGAAACCTCCGTCTCTTTCTCTCAGGCCTATCTTGATTTGGAAGAGTCTGCTGAGATTTCCTCTGAACATTGTCTGTGTTCTTGTATTTGTTAGGGTTTGTCTGATTAGGTTTATTGCCTTTTGATCGACTCAATATTCTTTTCAGCTAACGAATTTGTTTAAATGTAGCATTAACATAAAACGTATAGATATTTTTCTTGACTCTCTAAGTACAGTGGGATTATCTGAATTGCTACAATTTCTAATAAAGGTACTTGATTTCCATAACAAGTTTGTGGATTATATCATAAACTTTAACAACTGAAGTATGATATCTATTAAAAGATATTTATTTTTATTGTTCTTTTGCTGTTGTGAATTAAAAAAAAAGTAATTTTTTGAATTACTAATCTTGTTGTTAATTAAGTAACGATTTTAATGGAATGTTCTCGTGAAAGATTTAAAAATTCTAATAGGTTGATTTAAATACGGATAAATGTAAAATAAAGTCATCTGTATATTTTTTTTTAAGGTTGAAGCTTGTGCGTGAGATATGGAAATGGACTTTTGTAGCGTATGAAAAATGTCATGTCTAACCGGGATTCGAACCAGGGACCTCCGGATGAAAGGCTGAGACGCTACCACTTGCGCCATGTTTTGAAAACCCTTTTTTCCATAAATAATTGCATTTCACTGGAAAATGAAATAATTTGGCTAACAATTCAACTAAAATTTCGAAATTTTCTCTAGTCTCTTAAAACTTCTAATCTTTCTTGTTATTTTTACTCATAATAATAGGAGTGACGAATTGAATTAGACTAACTGTAGAAATTTATTGCTATGACATGATGTAATTCGTATTTTTAAAGGGATTAGAAGATATGTGCATGAATGAACCTGAATTTGCCAGAATTTACCCAATATGTGCTTCATTTATGATTAAGCACTACATAAAGCCAAAATATGGTTTCCTGCAATTCAAAACCAAGATGGGACGAGAAACAAACCTATATATTTCAGACCAAGAAGTGATCAGAAAGATGGATGGTATGAGAGAGAACTACCTACCTGCAGAAGAAATTCAATCTCCGTGGCGGAGTGGTAGCATCTTGGGCCTTTCATCCGGTGGTCCCGGATTTGAATCTCGGTCAGGCAACACATTTTTCATATGCTAGAAAACTTCCATTTCCATATCCCACGCAGAAGCATCAAGCTTATATGGCGATATCATCAAACAAAAAAAAAAAAAAACAACAAAAAATCGAAAATAATCAAAACAAACTTAATCTTAACCAAATTTTGTTAATAGCGATCTTAATTCGTATTCCAGTTATTCTATTCGGAATATTAATTTACGAAAGCTAATTAAACCACTTCCCTCTCAAATGCACGCTTACCCTTACAAATAAACAAACAAGTTATCTATAAACGGAAAGGATTTAAAATCTGGCTAACGTTTATGAAATATATTTTTCAACCTATTTACCGGTTCAGTCTCCTGATTATAAGATAGAAAACCGAAAACATTAATTTTCTGAAAGTTTCTTTTATTATTTTGAGATATGGGTTTACAATAATATGATGATTTAAAACTACAAATTGAAACACTTAGAAACTTATGGCAAATTTTTAATGAAAATAAGTTATTTTATTTAGGTACATTCATAAAATTCAGGCAAAGTCATAAGGCAAATTTAAGCAGTCATAAAATCATAAAATTGAATAAAAATGAATTCTGAAGGGGTCAATGTAACAGTTATTTCCACTAATGGATAAAATTAGTCTTCATTAAATTATAAATTTTATTTCACTGTTATGAACAAAAAATATATTTATATCGGTGTTCATAAATGGTAATTTAAGATGATATTATTTAAAAAAAAGATTTAATATTACAATGTAGTGACATTTATTCTATGTTACAGTATAGAATGGGCCAAATCACAAAATATAGTTGTAAAATTATTTAGTTGAATTTACGTTTCTGGAATATAATTAAACCTTCTGCTTCATGAAAGCGTCAAAGGAAATGTTACATAATTTAGTCAGCGGATTTCATACGGTTCGTTCATTATTTTAAATTTTACTTCAGCTGACTATTGTTATTAGTGACAACATACTTTCCCTCTTTCAGATGTAATCCCTTCTAAACAAAGAGTAAATTTTTCTGTATTAAAATGTTTATCTCATTTATGCTTATTAATATTTCAGATCATTTAATAAATCAAAAATTTATTTTTAGCTGATTAACTGAAAGTTTTTTAGATAAAATTTTGGAAGTTTTACTTAAAAAAATATCGTGTTATAAATATTAAATTAATTTGAAAATTGATTTTATAACATTTAAAAATTTTGGATATCTATGAATGTGGTAGACTCTTTGTCTATATACCATGCATGACACTGATATATGAATCTTTTTTTAAATATTATGTTAGTGGAGCTCCTAAAGTCATTTTCGAGTTAGAAAACCCCAGGATCGAAAAACATATTGATTTCATTTTATCATATGATTTTTAGTGGTTGAATTTTATGATTATTTATTAAACGATTTTATTATCTTATTCTTTATATTTTGAAATTGAAAGTCTTTTTTTTTCTTTGTTTTCCTGTTTAGCCTCCGGTAACTACCGTTTAGATAATTCTTCAGAGGATGAATGAGGATGATATGTATGAGTGTAAATGAAGTGTAGTCTTGTACATTCTCAGTTCGACCATACCTGAGATGTGTGGTTAACTGAAATCCAACCACCGAAGATCACCGATATCCACGATCTAGTATTCAAGTCCGTGTAAAAATAGCT
Organism: Lycorma delicatula; assembly: GCF_047948215.1. Lineage (NCBI taxonomy): Eukaryota > Metazoa > Arthropoda > Insecta > Hemiptera > Fulgoridae > Lycorma > Lycorma delicatula. Next base: position 81,488,697 of record NC_134460.1, read on the forward strand.
GGCTTTACTAGGACTTGAATGCTGGAACTCTCGATTTCCAAATCAGCTGATTTGGGAAGACGCGTTCACCACTACACCAACCCGGTGGGTTCAAATTGAAAGTCTGAAAATTAAAATATTTACAAAACTCACAAAAATCAATGATGATAATAAAGTTGAATTAGTAAAACTAATGGTGTTCTAATAAGAAGGAATTTTGTTAACTCGGTTTCTTCTTGTCTTAAAAGCAATGGTTTGATAAAATGTATTATAAGCATTACAGAATGTCAACCTGTCTAACACTTTTTTATAAATAAGCTATGAATTTCCCTGAAAATGGACTGTACGTAATCGGAAAATAATTACAGCAGTTTTAGGGATGTCTATTTATTTTCATTCCGTTTATAGCCGTACAATTTTTTCCCTAGTGAGTGGTTTAGTAAAAAGAAAAGTTGACAACACAGTTGCAGGACGTTTCCGTCACGCGGCTAAAACCGGGTTTCGGGAAAGTTCTACAACTGTGGATTGTTTCTGATGCACAGCTTAGATATATGTTCACACACAACATAATTTAAAATATTTATAATTTTTATTTAAATATAATATTTTTTCATTTATTTAATTTAATGATTCTAATTTAATTGCATCAATGCCCCTATATATAAGTAATATGACCAAGTTTGGTCAAAATCGGTCTAGTATTTCTGGAGATAAAAGGTGATACATACGTACATAAAAACATTAACATCCGGAAAATTTCCATCCGGTTTTTTGGGTTCCTTAGGTGTCAAAACGTAAAGATCGGGTGAAAATCGCGTATGCCCAAATTGGACCGATTACAATGTTTCACCTACTAGAGCTACAGCTCTTCTACAGCGCTATCTAGACGGGAAAGTAAAATTAAATTATGATTTTAAAATGATTGCTTATTAAAATAAATTATTATAATTTTATTATAATAATGGGAGCTAGAGTACCATTACTTCGCTGACTTCAACTGCAGAATAGTATTTATTTTTTAAAAAGTCTGGGTTCAAAATCTTAGCAGGTTTAAAACTTTTTACGAAAATTAGTTCATACTATTCATAAAAATAGAATAGTAATTAAAGCAATTGTAATTGGGCATGAACTTGTAACCATTTATTGGGTCGAAAAAGCTGTTAAACACCAAAGTGAATTGTACGTCATATTTTACCTTATAAGTTATACTCTTCACTCTGCTAATTACTGGTTGTAGATTGAATATCAATACTATCAGGAAGGGCGACTCAAACTGTGACCCTTGTTTACCAGTTAATTTACAAGCAAAACAGAAATAAGAAACATTGGGAAAAATAGTGAAAATTTACGCCCTTTTTATCAAGAAGTAATGTATTTTTAAGTACATTATTCAGTAAGAGAGTAATTATAAATATTTATTTTAATTAATCATTAAAATAATAAATATTTTATATTTGAAAATTACATTATTTTTGTTGTAACAATTTGTCTACTTTGTTTATGAAGGACAAATAATAATCGTTAGAACAGAGATTATAATTAGGATAAAATGGTTAAATCTAGAAACTTATTTCTAGAAACTTTTCTAGTTTTTCTAGAAACTTATTAAGAATAATTTTAGCCTCATATTTGATTAGATTTTTTTTTTATTTGTCATAAAGTGAAAAGATAAATTTATTTATAACGTAAAAGTATTATTATTTCCTTTTTGGAACAAGTGATATTTAAATATTTAGCTTATCTATTTACTCCTGGATACAGATGTCACTTTCCAAAACATTTGTTTTAAAGATGTCTTGTAAATAAAAGAATTTGATAAAGCAGTTATTTTGTCAAAAAATATAAGTACAGGATTTTTGAAATCCTACCGTTTGTGTTATTTATACTCGTATATCTTTCTATAAGTGAACTGTCAACCTTATCTTATTTTTCTTATTTCTTATTTATTTTTCTTAAAAAAGAAACAAAACTTAATGTTGTTTTCGTTTTATTTTTCTCTTTATTTCTTTAGCATCTTGGAGATTTAAACTTTTTTATAAATTTATTTATAAGATATTTATTTGGACAATATTATTTAGTGTTCTGATTATCTAAAAAAAAATGTGTAAAATTTAGATTAATATTCAAATGAATTTACTAATAAATGAAACAAAAGAAGTTAATTATCAAATTAACACTTATTCTTTACTTTTGTTACAGAGACGAATTCATCAATTGTATATAAATCTGTTACTATTGGATTTTTGGGAGCTTATGGAGATACACAAGTAAGGAGTAATTAATTACAAATTAAAAAATATTAATAATAAACTATTTATTTTATAAATGTTTTAGGTCAACTGTTAAATTAATTATATCAATCAAGAAATAAAACAGTATACAATCTGATGTGGATACCACATGACTTCCTTGTACGCTAATTAAATTACATATATACATTTTTTTTAAATTAAAAGAAGTACATAAAATTTTATTTCATTAATAATTTCTGATATTTTGTTATTGTTATTATTGAATTATTATTTATTGTATTTATTTTTTTATAATCAGAGCTTGATAGTTATTAATAAATTAATATATTTAAATTAAAAAAAAAAAAAAAAAGTTAAAAAAAAGGAGATGAAACGGATTCGAACCGATGTGCCTTTCCGTTGTAAGAACTAGATATTTCATTTATTAAACATTTATTAGGCTATAACTCTGGAACCAATGAAAATATGTACCACTTATGGACATATCGTCGAAAAGTTCTTAATGAGGGCTTATAACTGCAGTTAAGAAAATGTAAAAAAAATCCCAATTTTTTTTGGATTTTGGGTTTTTTTGAACACTTTTGATCCAGTCGATTGCAATCAAAAGAGGAGTTGCAGAACTAGATGTTACAAGAGTTCTAAATCCAAAATATCAACATCATCCCGCGAATCGTTTTTGAGTTATGTGAGATACATTATTACGTACGTACGTAAAGATGTCAATCTGAAACTACTCAAAATGGATTCAGGGATGGTCAAAATGGATATTTCCGTTGAAATCTGAAAACCGAAATTTTTCGCGATAACAATACTTCCTTTATTTCGAACAAGGAAGTAAAAATACAATATTCGATTAAAAAAACTTGAATGTTTTAATTAGTCGGTTAAAAATATAGACTTCAAAAAATAAGGAGGTTTTAAATTCCACCCGGATGTTTTTCTTTGATTTTTAGTATATGTTTAACCTTATTCTTTACCGATTAAATATATTTGATGGTTTTCTACTTTCCTGTCTGGTAGTTCCCTAGTAAATTTTTAAAGATAACTTTTCATCAAGTGCTTTTAAACGAAAAATGATACGGTCAGCGTGACAGTTTAAAGTTATTTAAAAAATCTAATCACTATATTGTTTAGTTTTGGATTGTTATACTATTCAGGAAATATGTATAGTATAATACATATAGTATCCCAGGATATGTTATCAAAGCGTAAGGGACTAATTCAGCTTATAAACAGAAAAAGTTCATGATGGACAATAATCGTTTCATTTATATATTTATATATATATCGTTTCATTTTCCCTCTATCCACCATTTTGTGTTTTTTTTTTTTTTAATGCAGATGTTTATTTTAAGAACAGATAGTTTTGTGTATATGTACCCAACTTCATCTTCTGAAAAATAAAAAGTTCGAAATTTTTAACTTTGAAAATTCCAAAATAATTGCTATTTAATTTTTATAATTATTAAAAGCTCTGCAAATATTCCTTATATCGAATAATATATTTGGGATAAAATATTAAGCCTCTTTTTAACAAATTGACACCTATTTGTTCAAATCGATTGATAATCTGCTGAAATTGTTAAAAAGGATAGGAAGAATTATGCGTATTTATGTGTATTTCACGAATAATATTTTGCGTAAAAGTTCACGCATAAAAAATTAATAAATCAAAATTTTCTTAAAAGCCTGCAGTTTTTAAAAGCCGAAGTAATAAAAACAAATAGAAATTTTAGAATGAATTATTTTGGAGAAGGTATAAAAACTAAAAGTTAAGCTAACTAATCAAAAAAAAAGTCATAGCTTAATTTTTGAATTATTTTGGCTGTAAGTGTTACGATCTCGGAACAAAAAGTGTTCTTTTGAATCACAACAATGTTTAGGGCAGAGAATAATTTGATGAAAAAATACAGCCATGCAGAGATCTCTGGTCAGTGTTCATACGTGAATAAAAGTCGAGAATTAGATTATGAATAGTTATTTGATGAAAAGGAATCGAAAGAAACGTATCTCATAAGATATAAAATGTATTTTATTTAATATAAAAACTGTTATGAAATATTTAAAAAAAAAATTATTACAATTCCTAAAACTTTATTAAAAAAAATTCTAAATATTAAAACTACCTGTTTAGTAAAGGTAAATCTGCCTTATTTTACTAATATTCTATGATCGAATAAGGACTGCAGAATATAATGATTTATTTTTACTATAAAAATAATTCTGGCTTTAAAATAATTTCTTAGTTTAAAGAAGTAATACTGCTTTTACTTTTTTTTGCGTAAATCAATTTCACTAACTGTCATTTAATGTAACCATTTTAAAGCAAAATGAGGGTAAAAATAAAGATATTATGGGAAAAATATTCTAATAAATGATGGGATGCGGTCACCACTTTTTTACAGCGGTTGCCAAAAAATGACCGTTTTTTTGTGTTTTTTTTTTGCTTTGTTTTAACCTCCGGGTCCGCAATTCATTTTGCAGTGGATGAGATGAATGTTTTTTAGCGTGTGTGAAAAATGCCATACCTGACCGGGATTCGAACCCAGGACCTCCGGGTGAAAGGCCGAGACGCTACCACTCGCGCCACGGAGGCCGGCCAGTTTTGTTATTGTTTATTAACAGCTAGGAAATTTTTTATACATACTATTTACTTTGAAATTAACAAAAGTGTAGAATTAATTAATTTTATTTATGTAATTAAAAATTAACGTAAATTATGGATGGGATACAATATGGTTTGTTTTTAATTTGTTTTATTACATTTCTAATAAATATTTATTTGATGAATCCAAATGAGCTGTAAAAACGTTTGATAAAAAAAAAACGATAATGCCGTTAAACTATTTCACACAAACACTGGTGTGGTTAAATATTTTCTATTTCAAACGCTTATGGTGTTGCAACAAAGCTGCTACTGGCTAAGCATAATTTCCAAACGACGCATGCTTCCAAAACATGAATGATGACATCTGTATAACACTAGTTAAATGGTATGATCAGTTACGTGACGACGCGAAATGTACCGAGCGTACACGGAAACTGTCGATTACTACCATTACGTCAGCGGACAGACAGGTACACGCCTGTATATTAACTTGTTTGTTTTAAAATGCTAACAAATACATTTTGAATAATACGAAAGGGAACAGCAACGATTTAATTTCATAAAAGGTAATACACATATTTACTAATTAATTGATTTATATAAGTAATTTAGCGGATTAAAATTATATATTTTTTATTTATTATTATCATCAGAAATAATGAATATGTTTTCATAGAATACTAACTACAACAAATAGCCGTTCTATTGATTTTTATGTTATGATTTATTGCTTTAGATATTCTGGTTGTTTTGCAAAATTAAAACAGGTTAATCTTAAAATTAACTTCGTAAACAATGAAAGCGAACGTAATAACGTATTAAAAATCGTAGTAGAATAATCCTGAACCATCATAAAAACACTGTTTGGTTTATGTTTGCTTACTAGGTAACCTCAACAATTATGAAACCGATATGAAAAATTCTTACATTGTTGAAAAGTCCTTGTGTCACATAGATTATATAATTATCACTTAGCCCAGTGTTAAATCGCAAATTTTACCCTCTTTTACGATAATACGATTAATTATAATGTATAAATTTAAAAAAAAAATTAGTGAGGAAATTGATTATCATACATCAATCGATTATGAAATCCGATAATTCTGGTTTAAAAGTGTACCATCATGAACGGTGAACATTATTAACAACTCAATTTTAAATTACTCAAATTTAAATTATTTTCACGTAATTTTATAGCAGCAAGTCGTTAGTAAATATTTATATTTTTAAAAAGTGTGTCCCGCTTCATGTTGATTAATGAATTTTATTCAAGCTAAAATGTAAAAAATAAATGGATTGAGAGTCCTTCTAAGTTTTGTCACTTAATAGTTGTTATTTAACTATTTACGTAAAAGACGTAAATAAAGCTAAGTACATAGAGCTAATTCACTTGTATTTGAAGATGTTAATTATTTATATTTGTTTTACACCAAATCTTTATTCAAATGCGAATTCTTCAATCGTGTATAAAGATATTTTTTAGCGATAAATAAATTTTTTAAAGTACTTATTTTTTGCGCAGTTATAGAAGAATATTTATCATTATGATAACACTGCTATAAATTGAAAACACGTTCCGATGAAATATTCGTTCTCTAATAAAAATATTTCTGTTCCTCTAAATTAGTTTTTTCTGTTCACATTTTACTCTTCAACAAATGAACAGATTTTGATGACGTTTTTTCTTAAATTTTTTAGAGATGGTTTCTTTGGTAGTCCTCTTGTACTTTTTCCCAGTTAACTTTTGTAGAAACTTTTTATGGAAAAATTGTATTAAAAAAATAGCCTTAGAAAATTTAAAGATATTTCAATATTTTTGTCACTTTCAAATGAAATAAGTTTAAATGTTGTGTAACAAAAAATGTGTACATGTAATTTAATATGCATACAAGGAAGTCGTGAGGTGTCCACATCAGTTTTTTTTAAATTTGTATTTCGATAATTTTATAAAATTTTAATAATTTAATAAATAAAGCTTATTTATTAAATTATTGCTAGGATTGTTATAGGGCAATAAAAATCTGTTTTCGTAGTGATATTTGAAGTGTTTATGCGCGAAAACCAAAGAAAATTAGTTTAATAGCTTAAAATAAAAATAATTCATAAACCGAGTTCCAGAGAGCTTTAGCCCTCGCTCTGTAACAGTCTTTAGTCATTTATATGCTTTTCTTTTCTTATCTTTAACATTACGCAAGTTTCTCTCCTAAGTTTTATGTTTTTGAAATACAGCTTGTTTTTATGTCCGTTTTATGACCGTTTTTGTGTCAATTTATATTTTAAAAAGATATAAAGTAAAAAAAAAATAACTATACAAAGCGATTATAAAATGATGCATAAAAAAAATTAAATTTTTTTTTTAGATTATAATTTTCTGAAGTTGATGCCGAAATTGTTGCCTTGTTTTTAATTTGGCTCCGAGTTTTTAAACTCTAAATTTAAAGAATTAAAAAATTAATATTTTTTTATTTTACAGAGGGTTTTTTTTGGAATACTTCGTAAAAAGTTTTTCCCTCCTTTTGTCCTTTTGACACAAAAAGTAAAATATTCTATAGGCATATGTAATATTCAGTTCCACTCAAAAATAAAATATTTTTTAACGTTCAAGCAAATTTTCATCAACTTTGAAGTAGTATATATTTTTGATAATACTGTTGATATACTTAATTTTTTATGATTTACATCTACGAATTAGTCGAAAAAGAGCTCATTTACAAATAAAGGAAATTATTGAATAGAAAATAAATATGCCATTACCTTCCAATGTGGTAGATAGAGAAAATTCTATAGCTACTATATACTCGTACTGCTTGTATAGAAGCTTTTTCAAAGAAGGTTTACATTAGTCTACATTACCTAAGAGTCTTAGAAGATTTCAACAAAACTAAAATAAATAGCGATTCGCATTTTCTAAAATATCTCATCTTTTCAAAACGTTAGTTACGTTTTTACAGAATAAAAACCATTATACTTGCATTAGTGTAAGAAAAATTGTACGGTCTCTGATAGGTGTTTTCGCCTTTTGAAATATAATTCAGGAACTGTTTTATGGGTAAAAAATGTTAGGATCATTCGATAAAATGTTCATTTTTTTGATGAAAAATTAACATTATTTTTAAGAAATTTTCTGTAAAATTAAGATATAAAATAAAAATTATTGAATTATCTTTATTTATTAAATTATTAAAATCTTATAAAATTATCGAAATATAAATTTAAAAAAACTGATGTGAACACCTCACGACTTCCTTGTATGCATATTAAATTACATGTACACATTTTTTGTTGCCCAACATTTAAACTTATTTCATTTGAAAGTGAGATTCAATCTTTCAATTTTTTAATAACGTTATCAATTACACAATTGCATTGTGGTGGATACCACACTGCATCACATTTTTTTGTGGTGTCCGTATCAGCATTTTATATTAGTTTATATATTAATTTTTTTTCAGCCCAGGTAGTTATGTGATGTAAGTGAGAACGTGTCGCATCTGTAACCATGCACACATCGGTTCGAATCCGATTATATATATATATATATTTTTTTTAACTTTCTTTTTTCCCATTTAAATATATTGATTTATTAATAATTATTAATCTCTGTAAACATTTTTGTATTAAAATGAAAAGTATATAAAATTGTATTTCACTAATAACTTTTGATTTTTTATCATATTTTTTTTTTTTTTTTTGTTATTGCTGAATTTACTGAAAAACTTTTTTTATAATCACAGGTTAATAATATTAATAAATCAATATATTTAAATTTAAAAAAAAGTATATGAAGTCTGATTCGAACCGATGTGCCATCCGCTTGCAAGATCTAAATATTTCATTAATTAAAATTTTATTTCGCTATAACTCTGGAACCAATGAAAATAAGGGTTCTTACGTATTAACGCCACCGCAGCGTTATGGAAAATGAACAGTCTCTTTATTAATTTTAATAAGTGGTTATTTATATTTATTTATTTTATAAATATAATTTAACCAAACTTAACATACGCTCGCTTCGCTCGCTAACCTTGCCTAATTAACAATGTAATTTTTTGAATATTTATTTAATAAATTCAGTAATTATTGTTATTTAAATAATAAATAAATGCAAATTATTTAATAGGTTAAGTTTGGTTAAATTATATTTATAAAATAAATAAAGAGTTTTGAATCTATGTTAAACTCTATATCGGCCCATTTTCCACCGAAATCCGATTGACTACTTTGTTTTTAAATAAAGCTGTAGCTGCGGTGGCGTTAATACGCAAGTACCAAAATAAGCACCAATTGTGATATATCGTTGAGAAGCTCAGCTTATTACTGCAGTTAAGAAAAAGTTCAAAATCCAAATTTTTTGGAATTTGGGATTTTTTTGACACGTTTGGTCCAGTCGATTGCAATCAAAAGGGGAGATGCAAAACTAGATGTTAGAACAGTCCGAAATCCAAAAGTTCAACATTCTACGGCTAATCGTTTTTGAGTTATGCGAGATTACATACATACGTACGTAAAAACGTCACGCCGAAACTAGTCAAATGGATTCAGGGATGGTCAAAATGGATATTTCCGTTGAAATCTGAAAACCAAAATTTTTCGCGATAACAATACTTCCTTTACTTCGTACAAGGAATAAAAATGATTTCAATTCCATTTGTGTAACTTTATATACAATAATTTTGTTATTAATGCTATAAAAATCTATACTCATATAACCTGCTTTTTTTATCATTAAACATACTGATTTTATATGATAGCATTGATAGTTAATTTTCTACATTTGACATTAAGAAAAAATACTAACTTATCTTTACAGAAAGGAAATTTGTACTAACTACATTTCAGCTATTATAATTGAATCATATACATTATTATCAATCTATCATGAAATCCCTTAATATTTTAACTTGGTTCTTAAAAGTTTTTATTTTTTGACTTTACGTTATTTATTTATTAAATTTATCTTATAATGAACATCAAAGGAAGCAAGATTTATTTAATAAGATTTTATAAGATTTATTTAATTATACGGTTATTGCCATAACTAGCGTTTTCCGTCGCGGTTTCGCTCACAAATCCGTAATCAGAATTTGAACATGAATACAAAAATTTGATCAATGCCAAGATTATTTTTTTTAAATTACAAAACATGAGTTTTTATTCAAAAAAATAAGTATTTTATATACATGTAAGGGTATTTACGATTTTCAATAAATAATCTGATAGGATTATATACATGTGGTCCAGAAAAGGACCTATTGAGTATTTAGCACTGGTAAGTGCTGTTTGATTGATTTTCATTCTAATTTACCTAAAAAGAAATGAACACAAATCTAGAAAAATGGAAAATGTATAGGTAAATATATACAATGGATGTTAGGTGTATGGTTAGCATAATGCGTCTGCACATGCAAATGAATAAGCGTGTCATGGTATGGGTGCTGTTTCAGTTTAGAGTAGATTTAGAGAAGTTTTTAATATTTTCTTGTAAACTACATAGTAGTCTTTCCTTCTGGAGCCAAAATAAATAAACTACTTGGTGAGCTCACCCTAGAGCAGCTACATAAAGTTACCCTTGAGAGAAACAGTTTCCCTTAGATCAATTCCTGCCACCTTTAAGGATTGTCCTCAAGATTTATTGATTGTCATTGCAAAACAACCCTTAAGAGGCAACTGCAACCGTTTGAACTCGAAAGAATAATCTGATTATATAATCTGAGAGTATGTATTTACATACTCTCTTCGAGCATAGCTATAATCATAATAGCTTCTGCTAAATTCACACTAACGCACACGCGCGCGCACCGCACATACAAGTGTCCATACAGTACAGCAACCCTTAAATAATTACCGTTAATCACAGAAACATTAAATTTTGTAGAAGTTTCTACTTCAAAACGATCCTATTTTTCGGTATGAGATCTCCATAGCCCAAACATCCAGGGGTTCCCATGAGAAGGTAACTCAAACATTTAAATGGAAAGGTAGGATTTTTTGACTCGCATTTTAAAGGACATTGAAAAAGATGTTTTGGCGTAAAACACATTGGAAAATCAAAATGCCGTGAAACTAGCTGTGAAAAACATTAAATGGCCATTATTTTTATTAGATTTATCATAATCCGATATATTTCACATAAGAATGTTTGTTTTTCAATAACATTAATTGGAGTGTCATAATTCTACGCTCACCATTTAACATTTTTGAGTTGTCCTCCATGAGGCCCCCATGAATGCTGGAGGGTTTGATTGTCTCATGACGAAAAATATAAGGTATCATCTGCTGAATTTAATTTTTCTTTGTTTAACAGTTGAAAAAGTTATTTAAAAGTTGTAATATATTATGAACATTCCATTATTCTCTCTCTCTCTCCGCCCCTCTTTATACATATATATATAGAGAGAGCGATATGTCCACTTAATTTGTTAGTAATATTTTGTTCGATTTTTCCTTTAATGAAAGTTACAATTTTTCTTTAAATAAGATAATTTTTAGCTGCTAATATTAATATTAGATTTAGTTATTATTATTTTTAAATTTGAGACTGATGTATAAAAAGATAGATTATTATGAAAAATCCCTATGGTATCTTCATTTATTCTTGTTTTTTTCGTGGTATTTTGTTGCAGTATGATTTATCCTGATGTATCTGCACTAGCATAGTTGATAGTCATAGCAACAAGCTATAACCACAAATATCACGCTATACCAAGAAAGGTGATGATGCAGTTATGTCGAATCATATATATAATGTGTTATTCAGCCGTTTATAGGAAATTTCTGTCTACATATCACGTTTTATTTTGCATATCGAATTTTAATGAGATACGCGACTTTCTGCAATGCGAAAAGTAAAGCTCTCTGACGTATAAGCTTTATGCTATATCTTTGAGAGCGAGAAAGAATGAGAGAAAAAGAGGAAACCGAGAAGCCTGGATAAAGAGGTTCAGTTAAGCCCAACCCCTTTCTTCCTTCCGCCATCTATCTATGAATAATACGGGAATATTTTTAGATCATATAGAGAAACATTTTTTTTAAATTTAATTTTGTTTTTTTTGTATTAACTGTAACTACGTTGGTCGCTCAGTTGGTAACGCATAACAGAAGTAGACGTTATTTGATTATTTTTTTACTTTTACAATGAATGCATTGAATTAAAAATTAGTTTGGAAAAAAGTCTAGTCAAATAAAAATGGAAAATAAAAAGGATCAACGCACTAGAGGGATGAAAATTGGAATAGATTTTTTTTTTACTTATTCTCAGGAATCAAGAGTCCATAGCAACGGTGGTGGTAGTTTTATCGGGGCGCTATAGAGGGGAAATACAAGTTTTTTGTAAATATCTGTAAAAATATTAGTTTTTTTTTTTTTTTAAATGTTTGAGGTAACTTTTTATTATTATTGTTGGGTAAGTGATCGTAAACTAATGAAGTCATTTAGAAATTATATTTAAAAAAAAACTACCGCGACAAAAGTATTGCATGAATTTCCCAGTTAATGATAATAAAGATTAAAAGTGTTACAGTCAAAAAACAAACAATCTTCCCCAATTCTACACAAGAAGATGAATTTTACTTTCCGACACCGTCACTATTTAGTAATCAGAACTCACTGATTTTCAGAGTACAACTCATTAGATACGTTCGATTAACGAGTAGACCCTACGCACAAGCATAAGTTTCAACTTACTCACCACTGTGACTTACTGCATAAGCGCGTAGATTGCATTACCTCAAATTGAGGTTATGTTGTCGACTTTAAATTCATCGCAACTCAAGAACGACTCAACTATTCTACATCAGATTTTCACATACACAACTTCAGTTACACTATCTGGAGCATATCTGAATTTCAATGAAATTGATCTAGTAGTTGGAGATTTTCGAGCCACAAATTTTATACATAGGCCCGTATATATAGGCTTATATATTTATTATTTATGCATTTATATATAAGGAAATTATATTTTAAGTGATACTCCTCATTCCTCAAAAACCAAAGAAAATTCAATTTTACATCCCAATCCCATCTGCGAGTGAAAGTAATATCATACTTTTCTTTGAAAAGTCGGTAAAACAGAATATATATTTTTAGAGGTGGTGGTTAAATTCTAAGAATAATAATTTTTCTAAGTCAACCTTAAATAAATCTATAAATTTATAGAGAATAATTTCTCTAATTAAAGTTTTCTTTACATCCTCTTCAGTAAAGCCTAAAATAAGAAAAAGAGAAATTTCAAAGAAACTTTCCTGCATTTTTGGTCCGGGGACTATAATTTAAAAAAAAATTGTAGACGTTTCTTGATAGCTCTACATATGAAGTATAAAGTTTAAAATATTTAAAAAAAGATATTTAAACCGAAGGGAGATTGAACCAAAGAACAAAAAAACATAATTCCTATTTTAAGAGGTGGGAGTTGATTTTTTTTTGGAAAAATGTGATTTGGGTGATTTATGTAAGCATTGTAGGTAAAAAATTTGCTCTAAGTTTTCTCTAAAACACCTCTGAAGAAAATCGATATTGGTTTCTGAGATATCTTCCCACCTCCTTAAGAATTTTGATAAAACATGAGATCAGTGCCTCATAGGAATAATTGAGCTAAATTTTAAGAAAATCCTGAGAAATCTCAATCCTGAGATATAAGGACAAAAGCAGTGCTACGCACATATATACATGCACATGTTTTTGGGTCTAGATGAACTAGTGGGACTGGACCCTAAATAGTAATGATTTGCAAAAAACCCGATACTCCATTTTTGACATTATCACCATAGTTCCTCTTTAATATACCTGTTATAATTCTATTCGCCGGGGAAGTTAAAAGTACATTGAAAATTAATGAACGTAACAAAATATCGAAAACAGCGAACTGCATCTAGCGTTAAAAATTGGAAATAGTTAATATAGAATAATAATGTATTAATATCAGTATAATTATCTCCTGATTAAATTTAAAAAAAAAAAATGTTTATCTACTTATGTTTTCTCATTCATTTCCAGCAGTTGTTTACGAAAACTTTTATTTTAGTATCATAAAATTGACAAAGCTTTTACTCGCGTTTGTCAGGGGGAATGCAGTGTTTGGGTATTGTTTGTGTTTCCCCATCTAGAACGGCTGTATTGATTTTCAGTAAAAACAGGTTACAGGTTATTTACATCAATTAAAAAAGTTATTCTGAGTAAAATGTAATTAAAACCAAGCATTCTGGCAGATAGTCTGCTTCACATATATCAAACTCAAAAAAATAAATTTTAAGATCAGTTAATCAGTGAATATGAAAATGAATGTAAATCGGTAATTTAGATTAAATTGAATAACTGTAAAATATTTAAATAAATACATGTGGTACGACATTTGTTGTGAAAGAAAGGAGATAGAAAAAAATATATGCTAAAAATAAAATATAAAAATAAATAAATATAAATGTAAATATAAAAATAAAATGAATAAAATGTTAATGAATAAAATTAATAATTTTGTATTTAATAGGGTTGTTGATTCACAATATTTTTAAAAATCTCGTTTTTATTAGATAGGTATCAACTATTCACATATGTACGTAACAAGGTACATATAAAATTGTTATTTGCTAGTTTGAAAAACATAATAACAAATTTTTTTTTTCAGAAAAATAAACTGTTTTTAAAAAAACCTTACAAAGATGCGTATAAAAATATTTTTTTCCATTTTTCATTAAATTTGGAATCTTATGAAACGGCGGTAAATTAAAAAAAAAGAGAAACTACTAACTATTTACTATTCTATACCACTAACCAGTAATTTGTAGTCAGTTTCAGAAAATAAAGATTTATGGAAAAAAGTATTATTTTCTACATATTTAATGTGATGTTTTTTTTATGAAGGTGGCCATCATTTTTTTCCGGATTAGGTTTAATTTTAAAGTTTTACGTTTTTAATTTTTATTAAAATATAGATAGGCCGATTAAAACATATATTCATTGCCCATACGAAAACAAACAAGCCGTTTACAAGAAATTCAAAGGCAAGAAATCTTCATGTTAATGAACTTACGAGGTCTGTAAATAAAGTAACGAGACTGAATCAAAAAAACTTTTTATTTACAATCCAATTATAGATAGACTCTATAACCTTCAAAATAGTTCTCTTGGGAAGCCGCACAACGCTTCAAATGGTTTTCCTACTCTTCGTAGCAGTATTAGAACTCAGAAACCTGAATATCCCTTCAGATGGTCGGTTACATTTAAAAAAAAATGTTTTCTACTGTTCCAAATGGTATCCTTTGAGGTGGTTTTTTTTTAAAGTCGGGAACAGGAAAAGTCACAGGGATTCAAGTCAGGTGAATAAGATAGTTGAGGAACTGCAGGAATGTTTTTTCTTAGCCAAAACTAATTAATTAGAGTACAGTGTGACAAGGTGCTCTGTCATGATACAGCATCCAGTTGTCTTTGATGGATGGTCTCATGCGGGCAACTCTTTTCCGTAGTCTTTCAAGAATTTCTCGGTAAACTTATTGATTTACAGTCTATTCTGTAGGCAAAACCTCCTTATGGACAATGCCATTACTATCGAAGAAACAAATTAGCATGGTTATGATCTGATCCATTTTTGCTATTTTGGGACGTGGTGAGTTTGAAGTGTGCCACTCCTTGCTCTGGCATTTTGTTTCTGGATCAAACTCAAATATCCAAGATTCATCACCAGTAATAACATTTTTTAGAAAATCAGGATCGGTCTCAATTCGCCCTAGAAGATCGCAGCATACTTCCACCCAGTTGTTTTTCTGTTCATCAGTGAGGTTGTTGGGACCAATTTTGCATAAACTTTTTTCATGTCCAGTTCGTTTGTAAAAATTTGATAGACTGTGGTACGGTTCAAATTCAATTGTTTTGCAATCATTATGACAGTAAATGGCCGGTCGATCCGAATCAAGTCTCTGATTCGCTCAAATTGTCGTCACTTTTTGACGTTAACTGTCTTCCAGAGCATAGATCTTCCGCAACTGATTTCCGGCCGTATGAAAATGCTCACCTAAAAAATTGGGCTCGTGACAGAGCGTCAACTCCATACACCCTTTACAATTTTGAAAAGGTTTGAATAACATTCTCGCTGAGTTTAACACAAAAATTGATTGCACAACGTTGCTCATTATTAGTATCACTCAACTTTGTAACGTACAATAAAAACACATTTCACGAAAAGTTTGTTTACATATCACATCGTGGCAGCAATAGACTAAAAATATTAATACCTAACATAAATCAGCTGTTCATATAACAATGTGTTTACTAGTAACTTTACAGTGTTGCCACTTTGGCTGCCAAAAAAAAAAACTAGTCTCATTACTTTATTTACAGACCTCGTAAATAAATGAATTTAAAGAAACGTCGTAAAGAGATTTTTATTATGTATAAGCTTAGGCTTTCAGGATAGCAAAAGTATGTTATTTTTTAGTTCAGTTTTTCTAAATATTTTTTATAAAGTTTTTTGCGAAAATATTTGAATATTAAAGTGGCATTAATATTATTACTCTACAACATATAATACTAAGCAGTAGTGTCGACAAAAAAAAAAGTAAAATATGTTCAAATTGTTTAATGAGGTTATCTAATTATTCATTTAAAAAAAGACAAAAACTTAACAACAGGCCACTTGCGGAGGATTTGATATATTAAAAAAAAAAAAAACTGACAATAAAGTCGTAATATTTTCCTGGCATTGGTTATTTATTCTTATAATGGAAAAATAATGATATATGAAAAAAAATTACCTAAGATCTATTTTTTTGTGGAGGGATAATTTGTGATGAAGTTTTATCGTAAACTTATCAATAATCCAGAAAAAATAATATTTTTTAGTTTTTCTGCTCCCCCACCTTCAAAATCACCAATAAAACCAATAAAATCAATAAAAAAAATACCTAAGATTTCTTTTTTGGTGGTAGGGTGAATTATGATGAAATTTTATTGTAATATTATTATTAAAAGTTTAAATTAACTAAAAACGTTTTGAAAAACTCCAAAAAATCTATATTTTTAAATTTTAATCGGTTCCCCCACCCCTAATATTGTCCCAAAGTATTTTTTTTGGAGTTTTTTGCACTACTACTATGCTTAGGAAGATATGAACAAAATTCGATTAAAAATATGTAATAAATAAAAAAAGATAGCTTTTTCTATTTTTGGTGTAGGGGAAAATTTGGAAGAAACCTTTTTTTTTAAACTGGTAAGATAAACACGTACGCATGTACTGAGCTTAACCTTAAAGTTAAATTAAAAAAACGATTTACCCTACTTCCTGGAGATATTGACCCCAAACTTTTAACATATCCCCATATATACGAATCCGTGTATCAAATTTCCTCAAAATCAGTTTATTCCGTCATAATTTATTAAGTTTTTTTACATGACAACAAATTTACATACGTACGTATCCACATACGAACATTACCCTCAATTTTTTTTTTGTTTCTTCGGTTTTCTCATTTTTGGACTTATTACCATGTTTTAATTCTTGCAGCGTTGTTCTACAGCTATGACGCTAGGAATGTAAATGAATATATATATATATATATATTTATAGTGTATGTGTGTGTATGTTTATGTCAAACTGAAAATTTATTTTTTTGAAGTTGATAAAAAAATATCAGGCTATTTAGTATTCTTAAAGCTCTTTACATATTTCCGAGCAGAAGAATTCTGTCAGCAAAATAATCAATTATCAAAAATAAATAATTTTTATTCTCTATGAATGAAAATTATTACGTTTAACAAAATTTTTTTGTTAAACGTAATTTAACAAAAATCGACTACCCAGCTAGAGTTCTCATATGTAAATTTTTTTGTTTGTTAATTGTTTTTGTTATACATAATTTATTTGTAAATGCAATTTCAAAATGTAAAACAACGGAAAACATGTACTATAAATCGTATATGTACTAAAATAATATATATATATATATATATTATTTTATATATAACAGAGTTTGAATTTTTTTTATACTTCAGAAGATAAAAATAATGTCTCTTTAACGCTTCTATAACACGAATTTATTGCGTTATATATGATTAATGAGGTGATGAGTATATTCACCTTTAGGTTATTACAGGTCGTTGTCGTATATCGTTACTGGTGTAATTTTGCGATTAATCTTGATGACAAGACACGTGAATTTCTATCTGAATGAAACAGGAAGATTTTAGAAAAAGAGATAGAGTTATACGGAAAGCGTAGAAACGGAAATTCATTTAACATTGCAGAAGGTGATAATGACGGTAGAGAGGTATAGTGAATATATATGTGTGTACGAATAGTGAATCAATGTGTACGTGCGTGTGGTGTTGTGTATGCGTATCGCGTGTGATTATATAAAAGTAATAAACATATATATATATATGTATGTGTGTGTGTGTGTGTGCGCGCGCACACACACACACACACGCGCGCGCGCAGGAAAAACATACTTAGTGCATCAATCACAGCAAATTATATATCATTGCTTTAATTAAATTCTTCGAGTATTCCTCTAAAACTATTTAAAAACTGATTCAACTCATCCTTAAATTTCTAACAATATTTCATAGGATATAGTAGCGATAAGGGATTTAAAATATATATACGTATATATTATTGCTAGATTCAAATAAAACAACAAAACCGCTGCTGTTATCAAAAATAAACTTTTTGAATATAAATTTATTTTATTGTATAATGTATTTTAAATTTTAAAATTATTTATACTTATTGTTTTCCGTATTTATTTATTCATACGATTTTCTATGAATTTTTTTATGATGAAGCACTTCATTGATACACACATGATAAAATATATTTCTCAGTGAATTTTATCTAAATTGCTTTTATTGATTTTCACATATATAGTTATTTTGCTAGAACCTACGAGCATAAATTTGAATTTATATAAGTCCATTTGTACATATATGAATACGAGAGCATCTCGTACACAAAGTTACTGCAAAATATAAAATAAAAATCTATTTGACCGATAAATAACTTTTATTTTAAATTCTCCCATATGAGTATCAAAACAAAAACCAGGTATTGCTTTTTTCTTAATTTTCTTGTTATACGAGTAAATTAATTATAGACATTGGTTTTTCCTCCGATGTTTTAACCAAACCCTATTACTGTAGATAGAATAAAATTTTATAAACATTTATTGTATACGCCTTAAATTTATTAATACGCCCTACAAATGTATTCACTTTTAGTGCAGATCAGAATTATTTGCTAAGTACGTAGAAAAGTCGTTTAAGGATATTTTCATGAAAAAACTTGACAATAAAGTTTTAATATTTTTCTGGAATTGGTATTTATTCTTATACAGTGGAAAATAATTATACATAAAAAAAGTTACCTAATATTTTTTTTCTTGGGTGGAGTAATTAATAATGAAGTTGTATTGTAAAATTATCGTTATATTTTAAAATAAATCAAAAGAGTTATAAAAATTAAATTACTTTAAATTCATTGTTTTAAATTTGCTATGTTAAATGGAAGAAACTAAAAAAATTCCACTAAAAAATGTACAATCAATAAAAAGGTACAATTATACTTTATGCAAAGTAATTATTAATTTGCATAATACTTCCAAAGTATTATTAATACTCTGCAAATATTATTACTATTTCTGTTTACAATAGAGCTATAATATAACTATCTTGTGCGCACAAGAAAGAGAGAGATTTTAAAATATTTGTATTTTTGATTTGGTGAATATTTAATAATTTTTTTATTGCTATATATTCATTCGAGCGAATTTTTTTGTGTATATGTACTCAGATTTAAGAAGCTTACCCTTGTTCAGACCAATTGTATGAAATAAAAAAAATCAACTGAATAAATATTACAAACGGTAATAAAATATTTATTTGAGTATACGGCCGTAAAAGATATTGGAAATAATGAGTAAGTAATCTTGGAGATGCAAAATTTACGGTTGTCTTAAACCATATGATCATCATATGATTTATTTAATGCTTTAGATGTTCATTTTTGTTGAATAGTTATGTTAGACCTTATTATTATTAATATTATTATTATTATTATTATTATTATTACTACTACTACTGTTATTTTCAAATCAATTAGCTAATAATTGTAACGCAACTGAAGTACAAACTCATTTTACTGAATATAACGTAAAATTATCGTTATAGTAGATTTTTAAAATTGCATTATTTGAATTGAATTGCATTTTTATTTGAATTGAAGTTTATTCTTTGTTCCACAGCTAGTTTATTTAAATTTGTTCCTAAAGTGCAACAAAAAACAAATTATATAGTAATAATAATCAGATGATACAGGGTTCTTAATGAACTCTCTTAATAATTCATTCAATACCTAAGGATAAACAAAAAAAAAATATCTAAAATTATCAATAAGCAAAGTTCTTAAGAACAAGAATATATTTGAATTTACTTCGTGGTTTTCAATAATAAACAAATAAATAATCGATATAAATTAACAAATAATTAAATAATAATAAATACGTACATACATTCGTACATGAGTAGGTTCCACAATCCCGTTAGCGAGACAATAGACACATAACAAGGTAGATAGTAACAAGAACAATGTAACAAGTAATAATTACCAAAATAGTAAAGAACTAAACACAAATAATAATAATAATAATAATTGCAATCTGTCATCCAGTATTCCCCAAGTGTATCTTCGGAGACGTTTCAACCTTCGGACGTCCTCGCTGTTATCAAGCATATTGATTGCCAGGTGGTCAACTTGATTTTCTAAACGCCGTTGGTATTTAATATTGTACTGTTTCACCATCTCACAACAGAGGGAAGCTCTAGGTATTCGTGAATCTCTTCGTTCTGTGTGAACCATGGCGCATCTGCAGTGGTCCTTGTTTTGGAAAATTCGACGTTATTTTTGCGTGTTCTTCCCCACCACTACACTGAAGTTGAATTTAAATTGGTTCGATTGAATGAGATAATTTTAGTTAAACTTACTTTCTTGTAAAGTGATTACAAAGTATCCCGAATTAATATGTGTTCATATTATAACAATGCTTTTTTTTAAATCATTAGCGCTAGCAGTAATGAGATGAATTCACAAGAACAATAAAAACTACAATAGTAATAACTTTTATTTATTGAATCGATCATTTCAGAAACGGACATGTCTAATCAAGCTATTTTTTAAAAGATGATATAAGAAGTCTTTTATTTATTGAATCGATCATTTCAGAAAGGGACATGTCTAATCAAGCTATTTTTTAAAAGATGATATAAGTTTTCTCATACCAAAAGAAATAGGGTAGATGATCTATGATATTCCTATCATTTGTCACTTCTTTTCAACAAAGAACATCCGGAAAATGCATGATGCAGAATAGAGAATTTAAATCTGATTTTTGGAAACGCGCTCTTATTAAAAACATTTCTTGACATGCATATTTCAAGCATTAAGGAAAAGAGATTTGTTTTACATTACATTTTCCTGAAATTTGACCCGTTTAAAAAAGTAAAATTAAACAATACATTACATTACATTATCTACCACATTATAGATAAAAATCAGATCAATTAAATCTTTTTATAAAATTAATAAGGTTTAAAGTATTCTTTTTTAAATATTTTCCAAGCAAATATATCTAAGAATATTATATTTTCTTCTGGAATAAAAATCCTTAATATTTTTGCATTATACATATTGTTTCTACTAGTTATTACATGAACTAAAATTAAGGAAGCAAATCATATAATATTTAATGGCCTTTTATTTCAATATCATTTACGTTTTTCAAACTGTCAGTTTATTACGACTTTTGGTCGTTGTAAAGAATGCATAATTGTTTTTAGAAATTTGAAAGATGAAAAATATTATTATTCTTAAAATAAGTATGTAGAAAAAT
The DNA here is from genome assembly GCF_047948215.1 of Lycorma delicatula. Lineage (NCBI taxonomy): Eukaryota > Metazoa > Arthropoda > Insecta > Hemiptera > Fulgoridae > Lycorma > Lycorma delicatula. The sequence goes on from NC_134460.1 coordinate 81,510,407, forward strand.
AAATTTCCCAATTAGCAAGATAAAAAAGCTGGATTTCTAAATTAAAAAAAATATATATATTATTAATTAAATTTATTTTTATTTATGAAATAAAGTTTATAATGGGATGTCTTGTTTATTTTTTATATCTAAAATTAACAATACTGTTCTATATTCGAAAATAGTGTAATAAATTAAAAATAATAGTATTTAATTTTAAAAAACGAAGTTTTACATTTAAAATATCAAATTAAAAAAAAAGATTTTTTTAAAATATACAGTTCATTGTTTTTCTTTTGTTTTTGTTTATTTTTTATTAAAAAAAATAAATAACCAGCAATCTAAGTAAATGACTGTAGTATATTAATATCAAATTGTTTTCAAATATCGATAAGGCTAAATTGTCGTTCAGTATAGCCTGGTCTTCTCATCCTTTCTAAAATACAAATACGGCATGAATAGCGATTCTGTGGTTATATAATCCAAAGTTAATGTTACGAATAACATAAAACTGTATTAAACGTCTGGAAAATAATAATAAAAAACGTTCTTCAATAACCAGAAAATTGTTCTATCTTAATAAGTTAAGCTATTCAAAAGTTGGATAATGAAGTTATGCAGAAAACATCTAATTCAAAATCAAGTAAAATTTGAATTAGCTGTGTAATTTTTTAGAGAAAATATATATATTTTTTTATATACAAAAAAAAGCTGACGGTACAGTTGTAGGACTTTCTCGTCACGCGGCTTTTTTCTAATGAACGGCTTACACACGCAACTTAATTAAAAATATTTATCATTTTATTTAAATGTAATATTTTTTGTTTATTTAATTCAGTGATTCTAACTAAAGCGCGCGCGCATACCGTATTTAATTCATACTGTATTTCAGGGTGTGGTGGTACTAGCGGCCACTTTAAATACTTTTTTCCACTTCAAATATTATTCATTAATTTAATTCTACGGTTCACTTGTGACGTCACAACACAGCAGGCGACTATAGCAGCTGTACATCAGTGCTACACTAGCGCTCCTTGTTGTAAGAGGGGGTACTATTGACGCAGAATATCCACTTAGCCGCTGGTTTATTTATATCATTTTTTGGGGTGGAGGTGCGATTTTGCAAAATTTATTTTATTTTATTTTGCAAATATTATTTTTTAATTGTTAACAAATGTGCCAAAAAAAATAAGGCCTTAATTAGACGAAATTTCGAGATAGTGTGGGTGAACTTGCTGTACTGCCTCACCCGCTTGACCTTGACCTTTTAAGTTGGAAATTTAATGGTATCAATTAAATATAGAAGTAATCTGACCAAGTTTGGTCAAAATCAGTCCAGCAGTTCGGGAGATATAAGGAACTCAAGACTAAAAATACATTCGGTTTTTGGGTTTTTTGGGGTTCCTTAGGTGTCAAAACGCCAAGATCCAGTGAACACCACATATTCCCAAATTGGACAGATAAAGCTCCCTTCTAAAGCTATAGCGCTAGACGGGAAAGTAAAAATATCGAAACTATAATCAAGTTATGTTATAGGTCTTTAACTATTTACTTATGGAATTTCAAAAAAAAATAATAATAATAATTTTATGTTTCGGTATGAAGATTTGTTTGTTTTATTTTATTATATAAATACCATTATTGTTATATATAATAAAACTAATTCTTTCTATTCAAATTTAACATTATTTTTGAAAGCGATTTAAAATAATAAATTATGTCATTAATAAGCATGGGGTGTGTTCAATCCTCTGTAAATTAATTTCTGAGAACTATTTGATCTTAATAACTATCTAGATTTTTCTTGACGGTTGATAAAAAGTTTTTACTTATTTATTTATTAATTTATATACAGTAATAATTATGCATTTATACTATGCAGTAATATATTATGCATTTTATATACAGTAATAATTATATTAAAAAATGTTAATTCTTTTGTAGGTGTAGTGAAAGCAAAAGTACAAACATTTTCTATATATATTTATATATTACAATAATTTTGTTTATTTACAATAATAAATATGGATATATGAGAAGACTAATGAAGTAAGCCTGATTAGTATAATTAGTGATAATAGTATTAAACCCGAACAAAGAGTCAAATAAAAAAAATTATGTTGAGATTTGTATCACTACCACGTAATAAATAATTTATTTTCTCTTTATTCTAAAAAATAAATATTTTAAGTACAATTCTTGAACAATTTGTACAACGAAAAAGAAATTACTGAAAATATTGTTTAGTTTTACTTTAAGAGTTATTTGAATAATTGAAAGTAATTATTTTATTTTAACTCTTTAATACTTTGTTTTCAATAAAATTTAAATTCTTTTTAAAATATATTAATAATTCATGGAACATTTTCTGAACATTTTACTTGGTATTAACATATCTATGAATTATTCTGGATTTCCTTTGTAAAGAGCTTTTACATTTAATAGTGATTTCTGAAAATTATTTTTACCATGTTTTTACAGTCTTTCAAAATATCATGACACTAAACTTATCTTTTCAATAAACGTGATTAACGAGCATTTTATTTTGGGAAAGAATATTTATCTCTTCATTTTTGTTTTCGCTGTAAATTTATTTTTATATACTTTTCTTTAAACTGCCGAAGCGTTGATTTAACCTTTTTACTATCATCATAATCTAACGTTTAAAAAATCCCTTACTAATTCATTGTATTATAAATGTAAATAATATTAAAGCACTATTACAATTTTGTTGAATTTTAATTCATAAAGACTGTACGGAGTAATTTTTTGTTTGTTTCAATGTAAAACTTTCAATCTGATTACAATATTAAATAAACCATGTGTAAATATGATCATACAATTACATGCAGAGAGGCTTCTATGGAAGTTCCTAAAAAATTACATTCTAATATTCCTTTACAGTACATTGAATGTTAAGTACACACAAAGTTAAGTCAGAGGACATCAGCATTGGTGGCTCAATACAAAACAAACACAATCAAAGGATTAATAAACAAGAAAAAGATTAAGCACTGAGAGAAAATAAAGCTAAAATTAATAACGAAAGAATCACAATTAAAATTGAACAAAATGAAATAATAGGTAATACTCAGTTAATGCAACTCAAACTCAAATCGCATAAAGTCACCATGATTCAATATGTGAAGTCGTTTTAGCCTTCAAATATCTTCACTAAAAGGTTAACAGCTAAATAATTCACGTAGTATTTAGCCGGAATTTTTATTTTGTACCGAGTCTCTGTATTTCTTCTCGAACAAACGGTAAACCCAGATATTCGTGTATCTCAATGTTTCTTCTGTTACGGTTCTCAGGGCGCTTCTGTTGCACCCTCAGTGCTCCATTGCTGTATAACGAAAGCTGAATCTCGTAGATCCAAATCAGTTTCAGAAAAGTCCGGTACACAACAACTGCTCGTTAGGTGTTGAAAGTTGTGCTCTCCTGCTCAGTTACCAGTAAATTTTCTTATACTTAATATTCAGTTTTTTTTAATTTTTCCTTACAAGGACCTTCCACGTCAAACGACGATTAAGATGAAGACAAGGTACTGTACTCTTAAAGCACGCTGTATGAATATGCGATAGAGGTGACAATCTCCTCACTTCATTGCGAATGTTACATGACTCGACTTTGCTTGATTAACTTTATTCTTCCCTCTAGATAGTCATCCATTAATTTGGTCCAATTCAGATTGTAGTTTACTTGAAACTAGAGTTGGGTCAACATCAATAGCCAGGATAGCCATGTCATCGGCAAATGAAGCAACAGTGATATAATCCGGTGTCGGAACGTCCGCGTGATGATTGAATATAAAACAGATCCTAAAACCGACCCTTGAGGAACTCACAACTTAATGTCAAAGAACATTGACAACTTCTTATTATATTTTACCTGCATGCCGTTAAGTGAACTGATCTGACTCCTATCTTGATAGTTTGTGATGCTTTATCGCATTACTGATGAGCACTGCGTACCTACCTGCGCTCTGCCATCAGGGTGATTAGTTGTGTGAATTGAATATGCACGAAGACGAAAATAGCTACGATTAGTGAAGCGTATCTCGGAGAAAAGAACGAAATCTAATGACTCGGCCATTATTAAAGCTTCTAGTTCCTATTTTCGACCAGCGAGACCATTAACATCTCAGGTAGCGACCGTTAGAAATCTACACAACAACAAATTTTGCTGATCATCTTAGTAAGCAAGACCATTAGATTTATCTATTTGCTTCACTAGAAATTCTATGTTATAAGTTAGTTTTTGTAGCTGTAGGACAATCCCTAATTGTCCTTTTAATTAAAGAAGGGAAATTTGTATTGACCAAGTCAAAGGAAGCCCTTCGCTTGTTCCAAGTCTCAAGTGAAGTAGCAGTCTTCATAGTAATTTGTACCTTTTGCTTATGTTTTCTGTCCAGGATTTCCTTATAAATCCTGCATCCTCTGTAATTAGCAAGGTGATCTGATTGGCAGAGCGCACAAGAAGCCGGAGTATTTCTGCCTTTAAGGCAATCTACAATTCTATGGGTTGCTGCACATTTAACACAACGATAAGGCCTCATGCAGTTGTATTTTGTGTGGCTGTACTGCTGGCATTGCATGTACTGCACCAATCCAGAAGGTTTTATGGGTGTCTGAAACGTAACCCCACAGTTCGCGATCTATCTAAGTTTAATCACCTTCTTGTTCGTTATCATTGGGCTGCAGGTTGATGAAAAACGTCGATAACTGTTCCTTTATGAACCTATGACGGGCATTGATTATGTTTTGGAATACTCATCCGTGTTCCTCAATTTCTCCCTTGATGAAACATTTTGGAACTGAGAAGTGTAAGTTCCTCAGAACAACGCTAAGATCCCTCTTGTCTTTCTTCGTAAACGTGTGACCAATCAAATTGTTTTTACGAACCGGATCGATTACTTTCTTGTACATGTTAACATTCTTTGAGATCAAACGCAGTTGCTTAGGGATAATTACTTTTATACTGCAATCACTTTTACGAACCACCCTTTCTAATAACTCATATAGGTGCATAACGTCGGTAATACCGTATAGAATATTGGCGAGGGCCTAATGGTGAATATCGGTCTCGCCTAATATCGACGAGGCCTTTGAGATGTCTCAACGTTGTCATCCTCCATCGGGAGGTCCTAGTAACGATTTGATAAAGATAATTCAGTAGGGATATCATCGCGAGATCGCGAATCTGGGCGTATGCAAGTCTGCCACGGTATAGGAATTGTTTGTGAATCTGTGATGTCAGTATCCAAATCGCTTCAGAGGCGTCAACCAGATTGAATAAAATGTTATTTCTAATTAGTTTACGACGGAGTGTTTACTGGGATATCTGTTCGACGGTGCCAAGGGTCCAAGTTTTCTGGAAGACAGCAAACAAGAGCCATTTGTTTCGTTCTCAATATTTGGAACAGCCGGTAGCTTATCCATAATTAACCTCTCCATTACAGGCCCTAAAATTCGATTAAAAACTGGTGAAAATAGAGAGTAAATAAATATATAAAAAAGAGTTTTGTAATACAATACCCTTATGAATAGGCGTATAATAATCCACAACCTCGATATAATATTTAAATATCATAAAAAACACAAAATAAAGAGAAAAAGATTAACACAACTCCTCGTTATTAGAAACAGCTGTTTTTATGGAATAAGTGAAATTTATTTTTTTTTAATTTTTCGATTGTAATTTTTCTCTTTTACAAACCATACCTGATAAAAAAATTGGTTTTCCGTTAAAGAAGTGAGAAGTCCCTGAAAAAAATTAGGATGAAATACAAACCAGGATTAAGTCCATTTGAAATATGATATCGTACAAGTTTCATATACATCAATTATTTTTGGAAGCCTTACTTCTGGAAGACAAATTATAATAATGTTTGAAATATCGCACATACTAGCGGTATTATACGTTAAAGAACGAAAAACGATAAATAAAAGTAATAAAAAAGTAGAATAAGTAACGGCAAATACCGCTGATGGTATATTATAATAATTGAATTTCTTGTCGATTTTGCTTCCTGTGAATCTGTACGGAGAAAATTTAAGTAACGAAGATTTTGTTGGTAAAAAGTAATTTTGTTTTTATCTCTTGGTCTTTTTTATCAAATCCACATCGTAATTCCACATCAGTCTTCTTTTTTTCTTACTCTTTTTTTTTTCGTAAAAGAATTTATTATATAGCAGAATCAGTTGTAATCCATAGAATTAAATGGAAAGAACTGACGTAATAGAACATTCTTTGCAATGACGTGGAAGTGTATAGATTCCGAATTGAATTAATCCGACATAAAAATGAAAGTGGAATATTTTTACATTACCAGAAACAAATTTTCTATATATTTTCCTTTCTTGGAATTTAATAATATTTTTTCATGCATTTAAAAATAAAAAAAAAGTTGTTGAAACTTTTCCTTAGAATTGAGCTTTTGAAAAAAAAAAATAAAACGTGCTTTTCATTGTAGACAAATTAGTGGCATTGATACGGTATTTTTCGTTGAATTCGATTTTCTATATAACTTATTATCCTTCTGACTATAAACTGATTTTAGATACAATTCTGTATTTGGGTATACAAAAGGATACCCGTACCCAAAGTGTCATCTAAATTTTTAATTATGAACTTTTTTTAAGGTTATACTTTCTCACAGCAAGCGTTAAGTCCACTTGCTGTTTGAAAAATGCTTTTATCCATTTCCAGACCAATCATTACTAAACTAATACCATTATTTGAACCCCAGCGTATGCTTCCCCTAACTCCTTAGAAAAAATAATCCCTAATTTTTATTTATAAATTGTTTTAAATGATTAAATTAACTGTCTAGTTTGAAATTAAATAAATTTGCACGTCATCGTTGAAATTTATAAACTAAAACTAGTTTAAAATTTAAACTTAGAACTAATTTAAAAAATGTCGTATTTTTAAAGAATAGTATATTTATAACTTCTTAATATTATATCTTCTTTTTTTTTGGAAATAGTTTTTTACTTAAAGATGAGAAATAAAAGGATGATCCTGTCAAAGAGAAAAAAACCTATAAATAGGAAAGTAATTTTACTTTCCTATTTATAGGTTCGCATAAAAAGGAAAGAGCTTGACGTAGTATGAGAAATTTTCACCCCTTTCTTTTGGATCATGTACCTGATTATAATAATGGAATTATGTTTGAGAATTTAATATTTTTGAAATATCTGATAGTTCTTTATCATGTAATCGTATAAGGAGATAGAGTAAATGTCATCTTAGTTTTATAAACAGAAGCTGAATTATGCGATATTATTTCGTTTGTCGGTTTCTATTTATTATACAGAAGGAAATTCTGTCAAAATGAATAAAAAACTTGTATGAAGATTGTTCAAATTTTCTTTTTCTTTATGTCTTACCTGAAATCCTGAAATCCTTCATTTTTTATTATTTAAATTTTTTAAACTCCGTACATGGAGATAGAAATCGTTCAGTAATGTTTTTGTGGGAAATAAACCATAGGAACAGTCTTTTTTCTGTTTATCCTCCGGAATCACCATACGGTAATTACTTCAGAGGATGAAGGATAATATGTATGAGTGTAAATGAAGTGTAATCTCGTACAGTCTCAGGTCGACCATTCCTGTGATGTGCGGTTGATTGAAACCCTACCACCAAACAATACCGGTAATCTCGATCTAATATTCAAATCCGAAAATTAGCTAACGTTCACTAGGATTTGAACCTCAGAACCTTCGACTTCAAAAATCAGCTGTTAGACAACTGATTTGAGACGACGAATTAACTACCTATTAGGATTTGAATCTTAGAACTCTCGACTTCGAAATCAGTTTAAGACAGTTTATTTTTTTGTGGTAATATTAGTTAGTTATTATTCTCTTATATTTGGTTCATATTCTAATTGCTAAACATTTATAGTGAGGTAATTTTTATCATCTTTTTTAGGTTGTACTGGGTGCTCTTCCTTTGGCTGTTGATGCAGTTAATAAAGACGACGCTCTTCTACCGGGACGTCGTTTGGAGTATGTTACAGCAGACATCGGTACAACAATGGAAATGAGAAGCGGATTGACCAGAAAACAATCTTGGTTTGCCGCTAATGCTATTCGTGCGATGACTGAAATGAGAGACAACGGTACTTTAGCATTTATTGGTCCGGATGATACGTGTAGTGCAGAAGCTCTTGTTGCTGCCGCTTGGAATCTGCCTATGATATCTTATGTAAGTGTTTTTACGGTTTAAGTGTTTTCTTTTGTCATAACATAATTTCCCATCTATTTACTGTATTTTTTATATTAATGAAAATTGTAGTTTTTCATCTAAAAAATATTTGTTGTTAATTTATATATGCTTATTTAAGAAATATTTTATTTTGTTATTATGAATTAATGGTTTAATATTTATTAGTTACACAGTGACTTTTTTCATAAGCAATGGTGGGTGGATTCTTATCTCACGTTGAAAAGGGTGTCCGTGGGAGCTTAAATGCCAAGTTTCTCCCATTAATTGTGTTAACGTAAGTTGTAAAAGATGTAGATATAAAAGTTTAGTACTATTCTCTTTTTACATCAGTTGATAACGAGGTATGCTGCTAACGGAAACATTGTTTAGTTCCAAAAATGCTGGGTATAGTTTTATATTTAGGGAAAACTCCTGAAAAACTACTAGATGTTTGTTAACATTAATTTTCTTCATAGAAAATTGTTTATTTAAGCTTTTTTATTTTAGTAAGAACTTTTTAATAAGAGAGCACAAAGAGTGATTAGAGGTTTTTTTAAGTTTATGGCTGACAGTAATTATTTTTTTATGTTGAAAATTAAACGGAATAAAAATTATATTAAACATTAAATAAAGTTTTTACTGAATAAGTAAAATATGAATGAATTAAAAATGGGATTAAAATAAAGAAATCTAAAAAGTTTAGTTACTGTTACTGCAGTTTTTCGTATCAGTATATTAAATAGTTTAGCAAATTTTATTTTAAAAACAGACTAGAATTATTTATAAAATTAATTTTTTCACTTACTGCTTTGTTCTTTATTCCAGTCTTACTCGCTTTGTACTTTTGTACAGATTTCTGCTTCATCAGACCGTTTATTATAGAATTTAAAAACTTATTTTAAAATATTAAAAATTTAGAGAGGTATGTTTACCGTCTGAATTGTTGTTATAAAATTACTGTACAGTTAATTCATTTTATATCAGTGACTGAGATTGTGAACACTACTTAAATTCTCGTAATTCTTGGTTTATATAATCTTAATCCTGTTTTTAATTCAATTCTATAATAAAAAGCTCTGATGAAGCACAGAGTACAAAACACGAAAGGAAAAACAGAGCACTATGTGAAAGAAATTATACATCAGATAAATAAACCAACATCAACACACACACACACACACACACACACACACACACACACACACACACACACACACACACATACACACACACCGCGCACACCGTATTTCATTATCGCAGGCATGGCGGTACTAGCGGCCACTTAAAATATTATTTACACTTTAAATATTATTCATATATTTAATTCTACCGCCAACCTGTGACGTCACAACATACCACAGGACCATAACAACTGTACGTCAGCGCTAGTAGAGTGGGATGTAATAAACCCACTTAGCCACTAGTTTATTTAGAGCTTTTTTTGGGATGGGGGTGCGATTTTACAGAAATTTGTTTTTGCAAATATTATTATTTTTTAATTGCCCAAATGTGCCCAAGAAAAATAAGATCTTAATTAGGCGAAATATCGGGATACTGAGGATGACCTTGCTCTACAGCCTCACCCTCTTGAATTTTTAAGTCGAACATTTAATGGCGTCAATGGTCCATATATAGAAGGAATCTGACTATGTTTGGTCAAAGTCGGTCCAGTAATTCTGGAGATATAAGGTGATTTAGAGGGCGACATACACACTTACCGAATATACACACGTACATACAAACATCCGAAAATTTTCCATCTGGTTTTTCGGATTCCTTAGATATTAAAAAGTCAAGATCCGGTGAAAACCGCATATGCTCAAATTGGACCGATTACAATACTTTCTAAAGCTATAGCGTTAGACGGGAACGTAAAAATAAAACCCTTTTAATTTTAAAAGTCCTTGTTTTTTGGTAACTGTGTATTTAACAATTAAAGAAAGGCGATTTTTATTTAATATTTATTCATATACCCTTAATATTCTTTATATTTTTCCAGAATTAGGTTGGAAGTTTTTACAGTTTTTCTCAAATTAGCATTTTTTTTTTTAAGTATTTTAAGAATGTGTACAAAGCTGGTTCTGATATTAAATTCATATATCGGCTTATATTTTAGATTCGTTCATAAATTTTATTGTTCGTTGATTTCAGTGGGTTAAGCCATAATAATAAACCATGCGAGTTTAATAAATTAACAACAGGAATTGTTTATAAATAGATGTAATCTCTTATTTACACGACGTACATTTTAATTGTTTTTAGTTACAAAGTGTTCTTTGCGTAAGAAATACACTCCAATCTTTTACGAAAAAATATAAAAAACAATTGTGGAAAAAAATCTGATGTGATACGATTTTAAAACGTTCAATTTTTAGATGATTTATAACTTTTATATTTTCTACTTAAAAATTAAATAATTTTATGAATGATGCCATACAAATATAGCAAATGAGTACTTTATGTTAAACATCTTCTATTCTTAAAGACCAACTATTTAACTGAAATATAGCACCTTTATTTAATTAATTAAATAACAGATACTATTTTGTTGTTAAATAAATTTTATCTGCAAATATGAATAATAATTCTTGTGGTAACTAGAACTTTATAAAAGTTCTAGCAGTTTTTGTTCTGTTTTATTGATTCTTTCTTACGATGAGATGTACGTTTTTTTAAAAATAAACGTCTCATCTTGTTTTACGTTATTTCTGTTTATTGATTAATACACGTAAAATTCATAAAATCGAATAATTTTCTAAAGTATTTGTAACTTAATATTTAATATATTTTAATATTTATCTCAAAACCATAAAATAAGGGGAAAAATTGTTTGTAACTAACCTTTTTTTCTCTTTGTATTGGAATTTCGAAGAATAAACTGTTGAAAATATTGTTGTAGCTAAGCCTACTTATAGAATTTTAGTATAAGATTTACAAAGAAAAAATCTTAAAAAGTTCGTGAAAAACTTCCTAACGATAAGTGTTCGATTGACTTCCGCAGTTTTGTGGTTAAATAAAGTTTTTCTATACTTTTTCCCTTCTAAACCAAAATTATTTGCTGCCGGCGCCAACCGATTATTGGTAAGTGAGAAAAACTTTGTTATATAAGATCATTTCCGTTTTATTATTTAAGTTGAACAAGTGAATAGATTCCAAACACATTTACACACAGGACTAGCGTTCGGTTACATAGTTTTAGTCATCGAAATTTCTTATTATAACTTATATTCTAGTTGCTGTGTAAATAACTTTAAAATAGTTTGGTTGATTTTATTTCTAAAGTCCTATTCGTACTTCATTCATTTTGTATGTTTTTGTTGAATTGAGATAATCTAAGTTAATCTGTTAAAAACTTCCTATTTAATCATGTACCCAAGGAAGTAAATTAGGATTAAGAAAGTAAATTTACCTTTATTCTAAACTTCAAGAAAGGATAACCCCGTGTTGAAATGCTTACATTACCGGGAGTTTCATAGGCTATGTGTCTGTATACGATTAATAGATTTAAAAGATTTGAAAACAAAAATATATACAAAATTGTCACCCGCACGCTCTTCAATTGTCCTATATTAAAGAGAAATATTTGTCAGCAATGTTTATTTTCGGTAGTCGTGTTTTTTTAATTTTCAGTATTTATCTCTTGTGTCTATAATATTTGTATATAGTATAATTTTTTTACACGACTGACCAAAAAGGAGTGTAATGTATTTAGGGCGTATGTGTGTATATATTTATGGGTTTTCTTCCGTAGCAGCACAGTGGCTGAGCCAATTTAGATGTGTGACCCTGCGTTGTAATCCTTATGTTACGAGGAGTGTTGTAGGCTATATATATATATTATATATATATATTATATATATATATATATATATATATATATATATAATATATATATATATAACAGTTTTATATTACATATCTGAAAGGTATTTGGTCGCAGAAAGAAATGGAGGTTCTACATATTTTAAAAGAACCGGATTGTGGTGAGTTTATAATTTTTGTCCGCTGTCTTGTATTCGCCATATTGAATCAAACTTAGTTTTTTAAATAAGAAAGTTGACTATGACACATGATTCTGATTTAAAATTTTACAAGAAAAACAATGATGAACCCGTTTTTCTGTTAATGCCTTCGTTATCGAGTTTTAAGCATTCAAAATTGCATTGACGGAAAATTAGTGTTAAATAAAAACGAGAAAAAACGCGCTGCATGAACAATTTTATTGCATTTTACATTCATAATGCATACAATAACGAACTTTAAACAGTACTATAATGTAGATAATATACAAGATTCATAAATAACAAGATAGGTAATGTGCAGGTAACATACATAACAAGACAACAACAAGACGACATAACTATATCAACAACTATAGTCAACTGAATATATCAACTGATATATTTTCTAAATAAAAATTAATTTCTAGTTTTAATGTCAGCTACTATTTGTTACTTATTGAAAATGAAACAAATCAGCTGGAAATACTTTAAAAAATCTATTACAAATTTAGTTGAGTAAATCAGCTGTTAATTTACAACAATGCAGTTTGTATTACGTTGAAATGATGTAACTTATTAACTCCTCATTTCATCTTTTTACTTTAGCATACTTGTAATAGTATAGTTTGATAGTGCTAGTAAAAATTAAGTTGTAGCCCTAGAGGTTCAAATTTTTTTGTGAAAGTTTTATTACTAGTTTTCTCGTTCATTTATTTAGTTTTATTAAACATTAAATGTTCAGATAATAGTGCCTTCTTTAAGTGAAACTGAAAGAATAACTCTGTTGATGATGTAAAGGTATGGTGACAGAGTTCGGCCTTTAGAAGAGGTATGTGAAGATAGTACAGCCATTTGAAGAAACCGTAAAGAATCGTTCTCGCAGCGGTAGACCAAAAACTGTAACTGATGTAAAATCATTAGATGTATTGCAGACCTTTGTTGAAGACCCACATTCATCGATTCGAAAAACTGTTGTCCAACTTGACATCAGTTGTGTCTTAGTTCAAAAAATTCTTAAAACAAATAAATTTCAACCCTTGTAAGCTGCATCTGGTGCAAGAAATTTCGGAAGATGATTTTCACCCCGAGTTGAGAGTATTGCGATATTATAATGCAAAAGTTAGACATAGATGCAAAATTTTCTAATTCAATAATATTTACTGATGAAGCGACTTTTATTTTAAATGGCTATGCGAATAAGCAAAACTAACGACGTTGTAGCGAAATTAATCCCAGATGGATGTTGGAAGCTCATACACAGAAAGTGTACAGTACACATATACAATACAATACACATCCTCAGAAAGTGAACGTTTGGGCGAAAATCTTTGGTCATTGTATTGTAGAGCCTTTCATTTTAGATGATAACCTTACAGGAGATGCTTACTACAACTTATAAGTCGATAGAATTTTACCAAATATTCAGGAAAATTTGGACAAGGATTAAATAATAATGCATGGTTTCAGCAAGATGGGGCACTACTTCATTACTATCTAAGGGCACGGAAAATTTTAAATGAACAATTTCCAAATTACTGAATAGGTCGTAGAAATGCCATAGAATGACCTGCCAAATCCCCAGATCTGTCTCCTCTGGATTAATATTTTGAGGGGTACCTGAAACATAATGTTTACAAAACAAAACCTGCAGAGATTGACGAATTGAAAAGAAGAATAATTGATGAATCTGCAGGTGTACCACCAGGCATGGTACAAGTTATAAACGGATATTACGTGAGGCTAGCGCACTTCCAAGTTGTAGAGAGAAAGCATTTTGAATATGTATTGTAGAATGATATGCTTTCAAAATTTATATCATTAGTAATTTACGATCAAAAACAATTATTTAAAATTTTAAAATAAATATTGTAAAATTTAAAGTAAATAAACTCAGTTGATATTGCCGTCTAATTTGTTATGTTCTTAATTAATAGTTATTATTAATATTATAGCACTGTTTAAAGTTCGTTATTGCATGCATTATGAATTTAAAATGCAATAAAATTGTTCTTGCAGTGCGTTTTACCTCGTTTTATTGTTAACACGATTTTTCTGTCGCTGCAACTTTGAATATTGCAATATTCATTTTGAATACTTATTTTGAACAATTTCCAAATCGCTGGATAGGTCGTAGAGAGAAGCCATAGATTGGCCTGCCAAAACGAATGATATTAAGCTATTAATGATATTAATAATGATTATCTCCTCTAGATAAAATAGATAAACAGCCTATAATACATGTTGAATAAAACAAATAAAAAATTTGAATAAAACGTCTCATCCACTTTTACTTTTGTTTATTTTTAAATATCTATACCAAAATATTACACCGATTTAATTTTATGAAATACATGACTTACATAATCTCATGCCACTTTGTATGATTTTTATTTTTTTAGAGTAAAAGAATACCGGATATCTCAGCGGGTGATCTTGACGAGCAATTTCAATTTTTTAAAACAGTTAGTACCGTGTAATATTCTTTTTTCCAAAGATCCGATTAATCAAAAGGAATCTGCATAAATTAAATGGGAAAAATTTTTTCGAATTATATCATATTATTTGTGCATTATTTAATAGCTTATTGAGTTTATATTATATATACATATAAATAATCAATTTATAAAGATTAAGCTGCAATATCTTTATAACAAGTTAGAAAAACTGTACAATAAATACAGACATCTTGAGTTAAGTGAAAGCGTTTCTCAGAAGAAAAAATTGTTCTTACGCATTCATATTAACAGGTCTATTGCTATAGATACATTTGTATTTCCGTGATTTATGTTTAAAAAAAGAAATGAGAAGCTTAAATCAGGTGATACAATTTCGGATGAGATAATGTATTTAAGGGTAAGGTAACATCGTGGAATTAAAAAAAAAATAGTATCAGTAAATTATTTCTTCAACAGAAGTGTAACAAGAAATAAATATAATGAAATCGTGCAAGATTCTATTATTTTTATTTTTGACCCATGAAACAACCCTATTTGAAGCCATCCCTGTATTTCGAGCAAGATAGGGGTCAAATCAGTCATTACCTCCATCAAAACTTTTATGAATGTTTAAGTCACCAAAGAAACAACTGAATAGCTACCATATTTGTGTAATTTGACACCTTGCAATTTTAAATTTTTGTGAAACAAAAACTACATGGTATTTCCTTTAAATACAAATGACCTGAACCACCCAAGCTGTTAAATAATTCGCCTGATTTTATAAATCAGGATGAAACTTTATAAAAAAAAAAACATACTTTATCCGTTAAATGCTGCATGAATGCATATGAATAGAAGGACAACACTTCTTCCGATGTGAATTGGACATTATAAAACATTTTTTTATTGAGTAAATTAACCAGCTTTACTAAAACGTCATTGAATGATGAAAAACCACATATTTTTAAACAATCTTTAGATTCAAAACAAGTGAATTTTCATACACATTTTCGGTTTTTCCTTTTCGATATTAATATTCTTGCATTATTTTACTTTCTCTAACAGTTACGTATACATAATATTTAATGTATTATTGTACAGCAAATAATTTATGATTATGCATTCTTATGTATGATTAGGTTCCATAAGGGCATAACAGTTGTAGATGACCAGACGTGAGTCACAAGTTACTTTTAAAAATGGCAGAGCCATCAACAAAAATAACAAGAATTTCATGCCAGATATACTAAGAAAAGTGAGGACTGAAATGTTTCCTATTGCAATCTTCATTTAGTATCAGCAATATCGCATTGCTTATCAGCATGAAGTACGCTGAAAAAATCAACTAACATTTAGCTGACAATGGACTTTTCACTATGTTCAATACAGACACTGGCTGTAGAGTAAATATCACTCACTAATCTCGTAGAGGCTTCTCTAACTGGTGTCTTTTTTTTCTTTTTTTCTGTTTAGCCTCCGGAACCACCGTAAGGTATTACTTTAAAGGATGAATGAGGATGATATGTATGAATGTGAATGAAGTGTAGTCTTGTACAATGTCAGGTCAACCGTTCCTGAGATGTGTGGTTAATTGAAACCCAACTACCAAAGAATACTGATATCCACGATCATGCATTTCATAGTGGTCAGATTGAAAAAAAAAATGGTCGAATTCCTTTTATTAAAGTCAGTAAAAAATAGTTTTAAGTTTGCAAGTTCTTATTGCCTTATCATAAAATAAATTAAAATCGATTTTTTATTTTAAATTAATGATTTTAAGAATATCATTTTGTTTTAGGAAAAAAAATCATTATTTTATATATATCATATATATAATCATTAATTTTATTTATATATATATAAATGTATAAAGGAGAGAATAAATTAAAGTATAAATCAATAGTCCTAATAAACGTTTTTCATGGTTGTTTTTGCGTAATTTTTTATATATATGTGTGTGTGGAAGCTATAGGAACAATGTAGTGAGCTTATCAGTTGGAAATTTCCTGGAATTTCACCTTTTATCCCTGGCTTTACCGTGTGTTGCTCCAAGGGATTATTTGTTTTTAACACTATGTAACTATGTAATATATATGTTTAAGAAAATTTAAAAAATAGAAAAAAATTCTACGAGTACTATATACAAAATATTGTCACCTGCACACTGTTTAAATATCCTACATTAAAGAGCAATGTTTTTTGCAGTAGTGTTTTTTAATTTTTAATATTTATCTCTTGTTTACATATTTTATTAGATACTTTTAATTCTTTATTTGTAAATTGTTGTATACATTTTATTTAAATCTTTTAGAATGTACATGTTTGGGTTTATTTTTTTAATGAAATAAGATAGTATTTTATAAGTTTGATAAAGATATAAAATAATCGTAATTTATACATTTTAATTTTTACTAGTATTATAATTTGCCATAACTGAATCTAATTTTGTTCTGTTCTAAATGGCTATTGAATAAGTAAACAATAAAAACACGCATAAACATATTGCCATATTATTTAGGGTTTTATTAAAATTAAATTTTAATTATTAGTAGAACTTCTAAAAATAAAGAATAGTAAATATTTATTATAATCACCGTGGCGGTGTGGTAGCGTCTCGGCCTTTCATCCGTAGGTCCTGGGTTCTAATCCTGGACAGGCATACCACTTTTCATACGCTACAAAATTCCACTTACATATCCTACGCCAAAGCATCAAACTTATATAGCGATGTCAGCAAGCCAAAAAAAAAAAAACGACTGAATAATGAGTAGATATAGATAGATTGTAATATAATTGTAAATATAATAAATTTATACAATATTCTATATTTCTGCTAAGATTTTAATAATTGATTTGAATGTTATTTTCTGCACTTCCTAGCATTATCACTCTAACATTCGTAGTTATGCGTTTTGGAGTACTTCTGTCTCAAAGTTATTTTTAGCGCTCAAAGTGCTAAATCTACTTTTAGCACCAGTGCTAGGAAGGACAGAAATAATCAAATCAGTTATAAAATAAACTTTAAAAATCCAAAAAAAACGAGCTTAAAAAGTAGTAACATTAAAAACTGAACTTTTTTTATTTCCAAACTAAAAAATACTAAACTAATTTAACGCTGACGTAAAGAAATTAGAAACCAAAAAATTATGTTTTTACGTTTTAGTTTTTAAAGTTTTTTTGTTAATCTTTTTAACATTATTCTATGACAAATATTTATGGAAAATGTGCGTGGGTTCACAAAAAAAGATTGCCATTGTAAAAAAAGCAGTTGGAAAGAAAAATTCAGAAGGGTGCTTTGATAAAAGAAAAAAGTAGGAATGAAAACAAACAACCAAAAGAGACTACTGTTGATAGAGTGCTAAGACTGAAGTTCAGTTGTAAGATTTATTTAAAAAAAGGGAGGGATTGTACTTTATAATACTACTTATATTATTGTAGGTCTAGTAAATTTTATGTAATTAACTTATTTAGTAATTTATTGCCTTCTTCACTGGAAGAAATTTATTTTACTGTACAATAATAGCTGATTTTATTGATCAGATTGTTGTATTTTTTTAGAGTTTCATTTTAATTTATTAAAGTGTTAAATTTATTTCGATATTTAAGGGGGGTATTTTTATTAATCTGGAAAAATTGTATAAAAATGTTAACCTACAATCTAAAAAAATACCATGAAAATTAGGAAAAATAAAAATGCTACTGTATTCCTGAATGTGACTAGCAAAGTATGGAAAATTAAACTATTCGTGTGACGGAAAGGAATTGAGGGAGGGGGTAATATTAAAATATGAAAGACAGGGGAAGGGGAGCTTAGCCTCAATACATGCTGTTGCCGAGCGTTTGAATAAAAAATCTACTTCCATTCTTAAAATGCGATGTATATATATATATATATATATATATATATATATATATGTTAGATATTTTGGAATCTAAAAAATGATTATTCAATGAAAATAATTTTTTGATATATTATATTCCAAACATACTGTATTAATATATGTTTGGGATATAACACTCTTATAACACTTATACATCTTGTATAAGCACTCTTATAATATCTTGCGGAACCTATTAGCGAACCCGACATTTCGTCCGTAAATATTAGCTCATCGGGATAGTCTAGTGGTTAATTCGTCATCGCAAATCAGCTGATTTCGAAGTCGAGAGTTCTAAGATTGAAATCCTATTAAAGGCAGTTATTTTTAATACAGATTTGAATACTAGATCGTGGATACCGGTGTTCATTGTTGGTCCGGTTTCAATTAACCATACATCTCAGGGGTGGTCGACCTGAGATTGTGTGAAGACTACACTTAATTTACATTCATACATATCATACTCTGAAGTAATACCTTACGGTGGTTCCGGAGGCTAAACAGAAAAAGAATGTAAAACATTTTGTATTAATTTAAAATATTCGTTTCTGTAAAATGAGACATATTTTGTCCATTTATAACGATTAGAATTCATGCTACAACACATTTAAGTATAATTTAAAGCGTAAATACCTTCCAAAAATAGCTTTTTCATACCAGCAAAAAAACGGGGATCAAAATTTAAAAAAAATTATCAAAAATTAGAAAAAAAAGTCATACATATAAATATATATATATATATAATTGTATACATTTATATTTTATATATATATAAAGCAACACGTCGTGACTGATTCATAATCAACGCCCAGCAAAAATTAATGAAGATAAATTTCGGTTAAGTGCACACTAAGAAAGGATTTTTTGAAATTTCGAGTTTAAAAGCTAAAATGGAGTAACAAAGAAATCTACTTTTTTTTAATTTCTCGGAAAATTGTAGATATCATTTTGATTTTTGGTATGTGTAATCTTCATGTGAATATCTAATATCTCGTAACTAATTTCTAGATTTTTCGAAGTTCATCCTTGAAAGGGGTGAAAAAAGTATTAGAACAGTGGTTACAAATTTTACCCATTTCTGATTATATTAAACGAGGTATTCACTAGTTTTGAGCTTGCAAATGTCTTCAGATAAATATCTAAAGACTATTTTCGGTTTTTTACATTTTTTGTGGCGATTAAACCAGCACAGTCACTGCTATTGTATGTACGACGTGACCGGCTGCATATGTCTCTTGTTACTTGATTAAAAAACATAAAATAAAAAAAAATAAAAAAGAGAATGAGAACGAAGTACAGCCACATCCTAATAGAGTTTGTCGGTTAACGCCAAGAACTGGGCAAAATACATTTTTATCCTTACGAAGGACAGGTAACCAGCTATAACCAATATATTTAACAAAGAGGCCAACTATTTTGAAATTCGCATTCGTCAGATCACTCAAAGTTTCAGGTTCTGTATTGACCAACTGTTGCTCTGAAGAAATTACAATACACTGATAATTTTTTATAAATTGATCAGGCTTTAATTTTTATTTTTTTAGGCTTGATGGTTTCGCCACATAAGCTTGAAGCTTATGCACGGGAAATGGAAATGAAATTTTGTTGCGTATGAAAAATCCCAGACCGGGATTCAAACCCGGAACCTCCGGATGAAAGACCGAGACGCTACCACTCCGCCATGAAGATCGGCAAATTTATCATTTTTCATTACTGTTCTCACAAACATGATTTTTGACTAGATGGGAAGAGCTAGCCAGGAGAGTCGAAGTTGGAAGTCAAAGTTAGGGACTCACCTTAACTTACTAAATATCGCCTGACGGCGGGAGGAAAAGCAAGTAAACATATAGAGCGGTCGAAGCCGCGACGGAGATGGTAATATATATATAACCCAAGGTGCTCTAAAGTATAATCTCTAAACTAACTAAATGATCTTATACTTGTATAAAGTTTTTAAAGTTGTCAGTGTTATATAAATTCTAGATAAGCATAATTCTTTTCCACATTTTTACAATTTAATTTTAAAAAACTCACTTTTCTAAAACTAGAGAAAAACTATTAAAGACAGTAATTTTTTCTTTAATGAGCTTCTGTTCCTAAATGAACTCTCCTGGCTATTATAGTAGTCGTCTCTCATCCTGAGAACATCCTTTTCCTCGTAATGCTTTGCCACATTGACTAGTTATAAATAAAATTCTCGGCCAATAATCAAATAAACATCTAAATTTTATTGCCGTAAAAGAGAATGAACCAAGAAGGGACCATTTTATTCAATGTTTGCAGTAGTAGAAACAAAAAGAATCCATTACCTCCCGACAAATGAATAACTGCAGTACTTTATAATTAGATTCTCTGTTTTACTATAGACCTAAAATAATTTGTCAAAACTTAACTTTAAAGGATACACCGGCAAATAATGCTCGCCGCTTCAACCCTTGATATATGAAACCATACCAAATTCTCTATGTTCCTACCATGAACATTGTTTTTATTTACATGCTTCTTTATTAGTACATTTAAACGCGTTCTTTTTTCCATATAGCTTTTACTTAAATATAAAACAAAACAACAAGGCAAAGATTATTGTAAAAGCCAAAATAATCCCCAGGAATCAAAATATTTACTTTGAAAGCATGTAGAGGCTTATCTTGGTAAAAACAGATTTAATTACGTTAAATACGCCGCAATAATAATCCACGTATTCAAATTTAACTAATAAGAATTATTATTTTAGAGAGTTTATATTTGAATCCGGTATTATTTATAATGAAACCACTTACTAATAATTTACAGCTGGTAATATTATACAACTGTAATACAGCTATGTTATTCTGTCATTACTCTACGATTATTCTTAGCTCACATATTCTTTAATCTTTTTTTTTTTGTGAATAATACAAATAAATTATTATAAATACATATTTAAAAAAATAGTTTTGTGTTATTTAATTAATTGTATTCAAAACGCGTGAATAGTATAGTATTCTATTGTATTCAATTAATTACACTTTACAAGCACAATTAAAAAAAAAATTATTCAAATGTTTTTATCTCCAAGCGAAAACTTGAGTTTTAATCCTTAATAATTCTAGTCCTATAAGTTTACAAAAGTAGGGATAGACTGGGTGCAGTATTAAAAAATTTCTAAAATGCTATAGTTTTATCTTACCATTAACAAATTTACCCACTAGTTTTTTTTTTACTATATAATTTTTTTTGTACCTTTTTATAGGAAGTATTCGCCGAGTTCTCTTTATTCAGACTAATTCTATATTCAGTATATTATTTTATTAAGATATTTTATTCGATATTTTTGCCTTTTCTGGTATGGTTTTATCGGTTTAAATGTACAGAGAAGAAGAAATTATTATTTTTTTTTTTGCAGCCGATTGAAAATATTTTATTTTCTAGTTTCCTTCTCTTTCAGCCGATAACATTCGTTCAATTGTCAGTCGTTCCACTGAACCGTAAAGTCGTCTTGTCACATTTATTGTTCCATTTTTTTTCCAAACATTATTGTAATTTTTTTTCTTCCCTCTATTGTCTACGGAAATAATATTTTATCAGTCAAGTTTTGTACCTTTAAGCTCTGAGTAAATCCCATACAATCATATACTTTTACGCTAAAATAATATTCTAATAGTAGTTGACATTTTCTTATGTTTTCATGTCAACATCATCATCGTAATCTCTCAACTCGAGTAACTTATTTTTCCATTTGAAAATATTCTTAGGAATGAAAGATTTACAAAAATTTATTTTTAAGTTCCTTTAAAACAAGCAAAAAAAGAAGATTTATAAGTTTGATTTCACTGTAATTATTTGAAATTAAAATTTATATTTTGACATCCTTAGGTTCTAAAACTCGTTTATTCATATGAACGTAGTTTTGGTCTTATCATTAACAACATAATCGCTTATTAATTTTTTATTAGCGTGTAAATAGTTTGATGTAATCATTACAAGTAATGGCGGTGAAAAGACTGAAGCTACATAAAGGACTCGGGCCAGATGGCATTCCAGCCGAGATAATCAGAATATTAGCAGAGAGGATGCCTGCAGAGCTTCTTAATATCATGAATAAGATCCTGAGAGATGGTTGTATTCCAATGCAATGGAAAGAGTCCAGGTTGGCCCTTATCAAGAAACCGGGGACCGATGACTTACAAGTAGCATATAGACCTATATGCATGATTAATAACATCTGCAAACTCCTAGAGAGATTGTTGGAATTGCGGCTGAAAAATGCGATTGAAGAACATAGTGGCCTTTCTAACGCACAATTTGGTTTCCGTAAGGGGCGTTCTACGGTGGGTGCTGTTAAGACAGTTATGCCTCTGGTGGACGAAGCGGCATCGGGTACTTGGCGCACCAGGAAGATACCAATTGTGATATTGCTTGATGTGAGCAATGCTTTTAATTCGCTGAAATGGGATGCGATCCTACAAGCGTTGAGAGATAAGGATATTCCTGGATACCTAAGAAGAATTATCCAGAATTACCTGCAGGATAGGTTTGTTGTTTGTCACCAGGGTAGATCCTGCTTCCGCTTCAAAGTGACGTGTGGAGTGCCTCAAGGCTCTGTCTTGGGGCCACTCCTTTGGAATCTGGTCTATGACGGAATTCTCGGGCTGAGTTATCCTCTGGGTGTTTTCCCAGTGGCTTTTGCTGACGACCTGGCCTTGGTTGTTACTGGAAAAACTGAAGTAGAGGTATCGGAGAAGGCAAACGTAGCGATACGAATGGCAGAAGTCTGGATGTCCACTAAAGGCTTAAAACTTTCGCATGGTAAAACAAAATACGTAGTCATGACAGGTCGTAGGAGAATATCTGACATCCTAATTCGAGTAGAGGGTAATCTTGTCCAGCAACAGACTTCAGCCAAATATTTAGGGATCTGGCTTGACAAGAGAAGGAGTTTTACGGCACACGTGAATGAAATACGTAAACGAGCTGAATGCACGGTCAAAAATCTTAGCAGATTACTCGGTAATATGACAGGATCCAGAACTGCGAAGCGTAAGATTTACGCTCACGTAGTTAATTCCATCTTACTTTACGGTATACAAGTCTGGGAAAGAGCTCTGCGTGCCGACAAGAACAGAAGAGCCTTTGAAGGAATTCAACGGCGCATGGGCTTAAGAGTGATATGCGCATATTCTTCAGTCTCCACCGAGGCAGTACTCGTAATTGCAGGAGTTCCTCCGCTTAAATAACTGGCGGAGATGCGAGTGAGTATAGCATGTGGACAACCTTCTAAAGAAGCATATGAAGAGATGCTGCGTAATTGGCAACATCGTTGGGATGTAGCCAACACGGGACGATGGACACATCGTTTGATACCTTTGATCAGACCATGGATAGAAAGGAAGTTCGGGGACATAAATTACTGGATAACGCAATTTTTTACAGGGCATGGGTCGTTCAGGTCCTATATATGTGCAAGACTAAGGGTAGATAACAACAACTGTCCTTACTGTGGGGCATATGATTCCCCTGAACATGTAGTATTTGAATGTAACCGTTGGACTGAAAGCAGGCAATCCTGTGTAAGACGTATAGGGCCATTATCTACGGAGAATGTGGTGGATAAAATGCTGCTTAACGAGAATAACTTTAATGTGATCTCGTCGTTTATAACCGCAGTTATAAAGAAGAAAGATGAGGAAGCTCGTCAAGAAGAAACCGCTCGCTGATGACGGCTTGTCGTAGGTGGAATTTCCACCTACGAAATAAAAGAGCTAACCGGTGAACTGACCTGCCGTGCCGGACATACAGCCGGCGGGCGGGGAGGCGAGCTAGAGTAAAGGACACTCCTCTGGCGCGAGTCAAACTTGATTGTAGATCCGTTCCAGAGGAATAGGTGGGAATATAAAAAAAAAAAAAATCATTACAAGTACGAGTAAGTTCTATCACTCGTATAAAGTATGTTGTTAATTAGTTTATTTTGTGAATAAGTTGTAAACTTTATTTTTTGATGAATGATTCAACTTAATCTATTACTTGATTACTTCAATTTTATGTATCATTTTTGTTTTTTTATATGTTGTTTATATAACACAGTAGTGTGTTATTCTGTTTTCTATGACTTGTGAACATTTTGTTCTGCTGTAGATAGAATGATTTTGAATTTAACTTTCATTTATGGGATCAATTTCAGCTGTAGTGAATGTATACAGATATATGATACCTTTGTTGGTAGCAAGTAGCTAATTTCAACCCATCCCCTCCATACGCGTCAACTGATTTTTCTAAATTTTGATAAGTAACAATAAAAAAATCATTATTATTGAGTAGTCTCAAACTAACTGGGCTGTATTATCGTAACGAATTCGTTGATGTCAGGTTTTTAATTTGACGAATTATGAATGACTTTTCTTTAAATTTTTTAAGTTTCTTTTTTTTGCCTATTCTAGTGGTTAATAATTTAAAATTATCTAATTTATTTAAACTCAGTTCTTGAGTGAAATGCAGTTGAGCTTTTTTATGTAATCGATCTTTTTTATTTGTATGTGTGTTTTGAGAAGTTCTGAGGGTCTGGGATTGAGTAGCGTTTACGAAGAAAAAATAAAACAGATCATCATTCAACTGGCGATCCAAAGCTGTATATATTTTATTAACACCACACAGTTTTACGTTCAAACAAACAATAAACAATTCAAAATTACAATCCAATTTAGATTATTGTAAATGCAGTTTAATCGTTAAAAATAATATTAAAGAAACGCCGTTACCAGTCAATAACAAAAAGAGATAGTCCACAAAAAAATAAATATAAAAAAGATTAAGAGATAATAACACCATAAACAATTTAACATGATTATAGCTGAGGTCTGTTTGCGATAAACAATATTAGAGCCACAAGTGCAAGGTAAAAACATGTTCATGAAAAACAATCCATATAATCATGCCAATACAATAAATAAATATTAAAAGTTCCAATTCAGTTTTTATATTTTTCTAAAACAAAAACATCAGCTGATATCAGTCACTAAAAACAAAGATTTAATAGGCCTTGATTTTCAAACCAAAAACTGAACAATGTGTGAAGGGTTTTATTTAATTTTTTTTTCTGGTTGAATTATGTATAATTATAACCAATTCAGCTGGTATGAATGATAGATATTATTTTGTGAAATTTGTTGTTCAGAGTATTTTTGTGTTCTTTAATGAGTAATTGAAATTGAGCTAGTTAAGTTTCTTCGTTTTACTGATCAATAAACTTAAATATATTCATTTTGATGAAACTTTGGTAAATTTAACATTGTTAAGCTAAATTAATAAATCCACCGAGTTGGTCTAGTAAACTCGTTGTCGTAAATCAGCTGATTTCGAAGTCGAGAGTTTCTCCTGTTCAAATCCTAATAAAGATAAAAGCTTTTATTCGGATTTGAATACTAGATCATGGATACTGGTGTTCTTTGGTGATTAGGTTTCAATTAATTAGGTCTCAGGAATGGTCGGCCTGAGTTTGTTCAAGACTACACGTTTACCGGTACAGTTACATTAAACTGTTAAGTCCCTAACTTAATTGTTGATGATTTTAATTATTGATGGGACTATAAATAAAATTAAAAAAAAAAATAAATAAAAACAGTGAATAAATAATAAAAAAAATCTGCATACATTTTTTTTAAATTTAGTCTCATATTTTTCTGTTACGTAACACAATTTTAAGTTGTTTCTGTTATATGTATGCATCTAATATTTAAATAATAGTAAAATAGTAAAAAATTATTCAGTTGTTGTCTTTTAATTAATTTTAAGCAAACAAAACATTTAAATTTGCATCGTTCATCAAACTTAGGGTTATTTTTAAATTAACAGTGCAAAATTATTTTGTAGAATGTTAGTGTAACTTAGATTAAGTAAATATGAAGCATTTATAATTTTACTTAAGTTGGGTTTATTTTTGTTGTTATCAACCTTTATTGAAGTAAAAGAACACATTTGTATCCTCATGAATATTTCCATGCCTTTAGTAATTTTAAAATTGAAATTAAATTATTTATTTATTTAAAAAAAAAAAAATTGAAATAAATGTATTAATCTTTTACTGATTAATACATCAATTTAATTTAATTTTCAATAATTAATGATTTCTATCTGAAAGTTGGATTAATCTTTCCATTATTAAATCATCTGCTTAAAACGTTTAGGCAGCACTAATAATGGCTGTCGTTATCACGTATCAGCTTCTTTCCTCCTTGACATACACATCATTTACTATTTATGCATGGGCACTAAAATGAGTATTAAAAAATTAATATTTACCTAAATATTCTGATTAATATTACTAGTAAATTAGATTCATTAAAAGTACATTTTTTTTATGTAGTAAAAAAGAGCTTTTGTAATTTCACCAACGTATTTTTCGTATCTTTATTCATATTTAATGAAATACATTTTTAATAATTATTTTTTAGACATATTCTAATAAATGGAATAAACCAGTATTGTAAAATTTATTTATTTTAATAAATAGGGTGTATAAAATAATGATTTACTTCATAAATATTTTAAGGGATCGATCCAAAAACTTTTTTTAACTTTTTTATTTAAACATTTTGAAAAGAAGATTTATAAATCTGAATAGTTTTGTTTCCCTGAATCAATAATCTTAATGTAATTTTCAATTTAAACTCAGAGATTGTTTTTTAATTTAAGATTTAGAAAAAAAATTAAAGTAATTTTAAGGTGAATAAAAATAGATTTTTGAATTATAAAATTTAATAATAAAAGTAACATAAAAGATTTAAAAAAAAAAAATTATTAATTCATTCTTGAAATTGGTTTACTCAGTTAGCTTTGAAGTTATATTTCGCACAATTAATATTATATATTATACAGAAAATATACATAGCTACTGAACTTGCGTTCAGTATTGATAAATAGCCTGCCAAATTGCATCCTAGGAGCAGAATATAATTATTTATCAAAACGTTTTTCATTTACTTATTACTTATTATTGTCATTTATTTATTTCCTCTATTTCTTTTCGTTGAGCGCTTTTCCAGAGATCTTTATTTCATCACAACTAAGATTATAGAAATTTCAATTTAAAAATAAAATTGAAAATCGCTAATATAAATCATTGATTTAGTATTAACTAATATAAATAAAAGGTTATTCCAACGGAAAGGAGTTTCATATAAAATCTATTTTTTATTCCAAAATTTTTATAGTCACACAATTTGATGAAGCTTATATCTCTGCAAAGCGTTTAATGTGGAGAAAAATAAGAAAAAAGTAAATTATAATAATAAGTAAATAAATGAGCATTTATTTTTACATATAAGTTCCGTATATTGTAAAATTCCATTTGGTATATTTTTGAGAAAATATTAACATGCTTGAGTTTTTAATATTCATTGAATTATTACTTTTATGAATTCAGTGAAAAATTAATGTTGATTTAATGTCTGGAATCAAAAATAAAAAAGATAACAAAGATATAAGATTTCCCATATAAAAGATACAAATTTTTAATAACAATTGTTAAAATAATCTTTCAAATAAAAATAAATTTGAGTTTCGAATAAAAGTAAAGCAACCTAATAGTACGTAGGTCGCTGAAATATAGAAAAAAACTAAATTTAAGTTTTTTTTTTTTTTTATGCAAACCGTTTATTTTTGACGCAAGTAATTAATTTTCAAAAGATAAAGCATTATATATTGATCTTTATATACCATCCTTCTAAGTAAATATATGTCTTAAAAGAATATAAGATAAATAAATCTGTCTCTTTGTAAAGAGAAGCAGAATTGATAACTAACATTAAAAAAAATTCTAAATAAGAAGAATTTCAGATTTTATTGATCTGATTTTCTTTCTATTTATTTTTTAAAAAAATACAACCTGCTTAAGAAAATTACAATATTTTTTATTTTAAAATAGCCAATCAAAATTAAAAGATTTCGTTTTTTGATATTATGTGTCTAAAAAATACATTTTGACTGTAAAATATAAAATCACCATGATTCATTTACTGAAAGAACATCCCATAATAATTAAATTTTTTTTTTCAATTCGGATATTTTTAATTTTATTCGTCCCCCTGAGCAACAAAAAAAAGTTAAATAAAATTATGAAAAATATTTTAAATGTATAATTTGTACGTAACAAAAAAAAACATTAAATCTAATAAAGATTACAAGAAATGCCTTAAAATCTTGTGATTAATTTTGAAACGTATTGTGTTCAAGCAGATTAAGATTTACATTTGTTTACGTTTAGAGGCGTATAATGAAGGCGTCTTGACAAAGTTGTTATCTTTCAGCGACTGAATGTAACCGTATGTAGAGAAGTTCACCGGAGAATGGAAAGATAACACGGAAGAGGTTGAAATAAATAATGCAGTAGGTTATACAATTTTGGTGTAAACAAAAGATGCAGTATTAAGTCAGCAGAAATTCGCTTTCTCCGATCAAGTAAATGATTCAGAACCTAGAATTGTTCAGAAATGTTTTAATTCAATCTTCTTTATGCTACATATAAATATATATATCGCATTTACTCGGCTTAATTCATGCACCTAAAGTTTTAAACATTTAAAAAAAAATATTCAAATAAAAATATTCATTCAAAAAAATTTTATTTTCTCACTGATTATTACATTTTAGTTCAGATTAGATTAGATTTTATTTATTAGATTAGATTAGTTTAGTGTAGATTATAAATCCATGTAAAATCGTTTTCTTAAATAAATCATTCGTCTACTTTTAAATAAAAAATGTTCGTAAAAGAAAATGTGTGAATTACGCGAGTAAATTCGGTATGTATATATTTTCAATATATATATTTTGAATACATAAAACATTAAAATACCTAAATTTAAAAAAAAATGACCGCGGCGGAGATGCTAGTTATAATATAATTTAATTTTAAAATCAACTTGATTATTGATTCCAATTTTTTTTAAATTCTTACCGGTTAACGACATATTTTAATTAAATATTATATGAAATCCTTTATTTTTTGATTGGTGTCCTCTTATCAAATACCAGAAATTAGAAAATGAGGGTTTTCAGTAATCCCCCCAAAAAAATATATTCGATTTCTTTAATCTCGTTCATAATTGTTTGTCTGCATTTATAGCACCCATACAAATTGAAGTACACCCTTGACATTTTCCATTATTAACAGTACCATTGTTCTTGATTGGAAAAAAATTATAATTACGCAATTAATCAATATTTTAAAGGTGATTGTTTTAAATACATTCTAAATCCAATTAAATAAAAATTGTAATATTCTTAATATTTAAAAAATCTTTTTTATTTTTTCTAATTTATTTTTGTGGCAGCCGCAAAAGTATACATCATCGTATATATATATACACTTTTATAATACTGTAACTATTAGTATTATTATTGTGTTTTTGTTTTTGAATGTTTTCATCTATGTGTTTTTATTATCACTCCATAGCTACCGTTTTTAAAGTTCTAATTATTATTTTTTTGTATTTGACTATAATTGTTATTATTATTATTGTGTTTTGAATATTGCATTTTTAATTTATATATGGGTTGTTGACTTGTGGCTGTTCTTTTGTGATTTTATGTGATATTGTGCAACATACAAAGGTTTTGTGTAACTGTTCTGTTGCACAAACAAAGCAAATAAACAAATAAACAAATTATAGAATAGTATAAACTATTATATATATAACAATGGAAATTGAGCCAAAAATAACCTTTCCATTTATTTAGGTTTTGGAGGTGGTCATGTAACATCAAGAAATGCATATAAGGAAAGATTTAATTCTGTTTGTTTGTTCGTTCGTTGGTTTGCGCGCGCGCAAGCGTGTTTATGTATGTGTGTAAGCTCTATATGGATTAATAATTTGAGATCACCTATACCACACATTTTCAAATTTAAGATGACTTCTATGTGAGGTGATTGATTCTATTAAAGTTTGGAATAGAGGTTTAAGATAGTGGTGATTAGACGGGGGTCAGGGATTATACCTTCGCTGGGGCTTGACTTGATGAAAATTTTGAAAATACTGAGGTCCAATCTCGAAAGTACGTAATAATTGAAATAACATAAAAATATAAATGTAAATAAAGCAATTGTCATAGTTTTTCTACTTTTCATCGTTTATCTTAAAGTAATCACCTTAAATCTCAATTTGAATATACGATCTTAAAATTCAAACTAGGTTTCTTATGTTTAACTTCTTATCACGTGCGATATTTTTGCTAAATGGCCTTGAATACCTGCAAGCCAATTAAAATTTGCTTGGAGCAGTTGATATCCATCCTGTCTGCATGCTTCTTAATGCAATAGTTTATGAGATCAGTGTTTCCGAGACCAGTGTTAATATTCGAGAATGTAGAATATAATTGCAAACTAAACTTTTGCTTTTAACTTATACTGATCGTAGTGAGGTATTACTTTTTCATTTTCAGTTATTCTTTTCAACATTGTCAGAAATATTTTGAAAATTTTACATAAATGTTGATTTTTTATTTATTTATGCTTATTTTTTCCAATTGTATTTATATTTAATCCTCAGATGCTCATTAATTCGCATATGAAAAGAGATAGACAAATGAAATAAATATGACAAAAGTACATTGCTATAAAAACTTATACTTATTTTCCGCGTATAAAAACTTATACTTATTTACAGATACATAGTTCGACCAAGAGGTGAACCAGTTTTTTCATTCCGTCAATGAAGACATCTGGCGGTCTTTCCTTGATCCACGACCTCACTGTGTTCTTTATTTCATCATCCACGGTGAAATTAATACCCTTAATACCCTTCTTTAATTGCAGAAAGAAAAGAAAAACGGGAGGGAACCAAATCTGTTAAGTATGGAGGGTGTGGAATAAGTTCAAATTTCAAGTTCGCAGGAGATTAGGAGGTTTCACGTGAAATATGTGGCCGAGCATTATTGTGTTTCAGAATTACCTGCTCTGTAAACTATACGATACAAACGTCTCTTAAGTGTTTAACGCCTTGTCGCAAAGAATTTATAGCCAAACCAATAAGTAGTCAGCTATGAACATTCAACATTTATTTGGAATTTCAAAACTCCGTCAAGAGAATTTTCTTCTTTTTTTTTGGAAAGGGTTGTGTTTTGAATTTTATAGATTGTAGCGAACTATAGTGCCGGTATTTCATGCTCTGATTTTTTTTTCTTCTGGATCCTAATGATGCATCCGAGTTTCGTCTTCCGTTGCAGTATTGAAAAGGAAATCATCTCCCTTGTTTACTATTACATTTCAGAAGCTTTCACAACATTCCTTTCATTATGGTTTGTTGTTTTCTGCGAGTTTGCGTAACATCCAACGAGAACAGATTTTACGGTAGGCCAGTTGTGTAATAAGTTCTACTCGTTCACTCGATATGCTTATCTGCGTGGCGATGATCATTTTAAAACAATTTATCGACCTCCTTTTGGTGCTTCTCATCAGTCACAGAAACTGATTGATCACTGCGAGATTCATCCTCATTACTCGTTTTACCAGCTTCTGATATACAAGATTTTATTGCGAATCTACAGACAGTACTTTTATCGAACAATTTAATTATTATAAACGGCTTTTAGACGTAAATGAATGCCACCAGCGTTTACTTTTTCCGTGATAAAGCGATTAGAAAAGAAAATCCTCATATAGTAAATGTATTTTTAAACATGATGTTCACTACATTAATGTGAGTCTCTAGACGTCTTCAATCTAACACTCGAACATTCTACTGCTTTTATACTGAAGTTCTATTTAGAAAAAAATAGATTTTTCTGATCAGATAACATTGGTTTTGTTAGCGTTATATAATTAGTAATTTAAATAAAAAACGGTAATATAAATATAAATTGAAATATAATTTATAAAAATAAAAAATAGTGAAGTTAGTGGGAAAAATTAGTAAAATTAGTTGGTAAAATAGGAAATTATTAAGAAAGAATTCGTCATCGTCATTCACTAAAGGCTACATACGCCTTCTCGATTTAGCCACGACACTCTCATCTCAGCCTCTCTCTTCAAGTCAGTATATGAATCAATGTCCATCTCTTCTTTAACATTATTGATGATGGTTGTTCTCGGTCTACCTCTAGGTTTTTTACCTAAAACCTTGCCCTCAAATATATTCGTTAAGAAATGGTCATGTCGAATTACATGTCCTATCAATTTTGCTATTCTTCTTCGAATAACATTTAGCAAGGACCTCCTCTTACTCATTTCTGCTAACACTTGATCATTTTTTTTCCTAACCACCCAGCTTGTTCTTGTTATTCTCCTCCAAATCCACATTTCCATTGCTTCCATTCTTCTTCTTTCTGCTCTCTCAAGCGTCCATGTTTCACACCCATAAGTTAGAACACTCCAGATTTAAGTTTTAGCGAACTGTTTCCTTATTTTCATAACCATATGATTATCAGTCAGTATATTCTTTTTATTCTGGAAATAAAAAAATAAAAAATAGAATATAAAAGAAAAAGAATATAAAAGAATCTCGTTTTGCCAGCGCTATTCTTCTTTTTACTTCTGTGGCATATTTATTATCGTTAGTGAAGGTGCTTCCCAAATAACAAAAACTGTCAACCTTCTCTACAACAGTACCGTCTAATTTAATATCAACCTTTGTACCTTCCTTTGTTTTTCCTACAATCATAATCTTTGTCTTCTCCTTATTAATTTTCAGTTTAAGTTTTGTTAATACTAGTATTTCTAACATAATCTCTATTCCTCTTACTGATTCCGCCAGTAACCCAATGTATGGATTTTCCATTAATTCTGATTCCTTTTGTTTTTTCTTTCATTTCTACAATAGCTTTTCAATAAACAAATTAAACAGAAACGGTTACAGTGGGCAACCTTGTCTGACTCCCCTTTTTATTTTGCCATCTTTCTTTTAGCTGTTGATTTCAATCCCCGTTTTCTCCATAGAGATTTATACAGATTCAAAATTAATCTTCTATCCTTCCAATCGAGCTTTATTTACCTCATTATTTGAAATAGCAATTCCCAATCCACCTTGTCAAAGTCTTTTTCTAAGTGTATAAAAGTCAAAAAGGTCTTCCTATTAATCTCAATTCTTTTCTGTAATAACACTCCCAGCGCTAGTATCGCCTCTCTAGTCCCCTTCCCAGATCTGAAACCGAACTGGTCTCCCAAATTTGCGTCAATTTTCCCTTTTATTCGGTTTTTAAAAATGTTTAGCATTATCTTTTGATTGTGGGATAACAAAGAGATTCTGTAATTGGTGCAATCCATTGCATTTGCAACAATTAGTAATTCATATTTTCTAATCGATTACGTTCATAGTTTATATTTTTATCATGTAAAAGTTATTTTACGAATTTAACACGTATTTAATGAAATTTTTAATATTCTTTTTGTGTCAATATTCTAAAATCTATTTATGATAATTGAGTGGGCAAACATATATAGTAAATGCTTTAAATAAATAATAAATTCTAGACGTTGGAGGTAACATTAAAAATTAAAAGGAATTTCAACTTTTTTAAAACTGTGTTTTAATTTAGCTGGCTTGTTAGGAAATGAATACTTTACAAAAAGTAATATTTTAAAACACTTCATTCATATATTCATTTAATGATTGCCTTTATTATAAAATACTATAAGTATAAGAAAACAATGAAGAGAATCAGATTAGTTCTGGTTCATTCTTTTCTCTTAAACATATTTTGTAATATAATAATATCTAAGCTACATCAGCAAATATTTAAAAAATAAAATAAAATTGAATATAGTGATATATAGACTATTTCCTTAAAGGAATGACTAAAAGGAAAATAAATAAAATCTAAAATAAAATTTTGTCAAAACAGGAAATATCTCGTACAATAGATCAGATAGTTTAAGAAAAAACCAGCAATGAAAATGTGAAAGGCTAACATTAACAACAGCTGCAACACAATTTCAACCATTCTTTCTTTTGTTATAATGATTTATTTTGCCTCTTATTAACAACAGCTTAATTGTCTGTAACTTATGTTATATTGTTGTCACAATATTATTGTGCAATATAGGCCACACATATTTTATAATTTCAATGATAAAACAAAATGTGTTCACTTTTATTTTCAGTTATGAAAATGCCTTGAGATATAAGTGATAAAAATTAAAAAAAGAACTGACCGTAACAAGATTGATAATCATGTTACAGTCACTTCTATCTACACTTACGCAGTCTATGGAAAGTAAAGGGTAATTCAAAGAAACGGGAAATTTTAATAATTAAATAACGTTAATGTAAATTTTTTTTCGAAAATGAATTTTATTTCATGTAAGTGTACAAATGTTGCCATTTTAGGATACATACATTTTAGTTTATTTTTTAAAGATGACATCTTCCATGTGACCTCCTCTTCTATGTAAACACTCACAAAGTCTCTTCGTTAAATTGTTCATGGTTTGACGTAACATCTCAACTGAAATTTCCGCAATTGCTTCTCGGATCTTTGCCTTCAGTTCTTCAGTTGTAGCAGGTCTACTGTGGAACACTTTGCTTTTAAGGTGACTCCACAAAATGTAATCGCAAGCTGAGAGATCAGGCGATCTGGGAGGCCATCTAATGTCACCATTTCGTGAAATGACACGTTGTCCAAACAATCGGCGTATAGCTGCCATCAATAATCGTGCAGTATGTGACGTTGCTCCGTCTTGTTGAAACCAGGCTGTGTTAAGAATCGGTGGAAATCTCTTTTGTTGTTCCACAACAAAGGTTTCAAGCACGGCTACGTAACGAGCCGACGTCACTGTAATCGCAAGACCGTTGTCATCCTCAAAAAAATAAGGGCCTATAACACCGTAAGATGACATAGCACACCACACGGTCACTTTCTAGGTGTGCAACGGACGGTGGTGTAGCTGCGTAGGATTTTCTTGTGCCCAGTATCTGAAATTTTGCTAGTTAACAAATCCACTGAGGTGGAAATGCGCTTTGTCTGACATCCACAGTTCGTGAACAAACTCTTTGTTATCATTTATCTTCTGAAGCATTGCATTACAGAATTGTGCTCGCACAACTGCATCGTTCGGTTTCAGTTCCTGGACGATCTGCAACTTGTATGGATGGAATTGCAAGTCCTTCACTAACATTCTTCGAACACTTGAACTATGCAATTGTAAAGATGCTGAGAGACGACGGATTGACCGATGTGGACTTCGTGTGACAGCATCTTGTAAAGCTTGAACATTCTGTGGTGTACGGACGGTTCGCTCACGGCCTGGAGGTTTCTTTTTCATTGCCGAACCAGTTTCCTCAAAATTAGATATCCATGTTTAATTGCATGTGCTGATGGAACACGGTCGTGCCGTCACAGATTAAAATGAGGCGAAATTTTCTACGCGCTCCCTCCACACTGTCATTGTTTTTGTAAAACGCTTGTGCACCACTCCAAGGATCCATGACAACTAAATGGCAGGTTAGGTTAGAGAGGCTAGCGCCACTTATCAAGTGGTACCAATCGCCCACGGCTACCAACACAACTTTCAAAATTTCCCGTTTCTTTGAATCGCTCTGTATAACACAACTATTCAAATATAAGTTTCGTTGAAGTATTAAAGGTTTGTGCGAGTTTTACTTGAAATAAGTGTTTTTCTACTAATATTCCAAAGAAAAAAAAGAGAATTCTAAGTTGAAAGTTAGTGTTAAGTGATACTGTAAAGTAAAATATATTCATAAAAGTGTAATCTCAGAAACAGATTTTACTCAGTGTATGAAGCGTATTAAATAAACATTAATTCTATAATCTTTATAATAATATTATTATTATAATATTATAAACCTTATAATCTTAATACATAAATCGAAATATCTTATGTTTATTGGTACAAATGTTCCTCTTCAACTCCGGAACCGCTAGGTCGCTTTTTAGTAATTTTGAAAGAAAAAAAATTTAATTAATTTAATCACAAAATACATATTGCGATACCACTTAATATTATATTCAAAGTTCAAATTTAGTAATCATTAAGTTCAATTAAAAGTACCCAATACCAAAATTTAATATATTGTTAAGAAATATTATCTTCTGTTTAAAAATAAGAGTCTATTTAAATTTA
Source organism: Lycorma delicatula (assembly GCF_047948215.1). Taxonomy (NCBI): domain Eukaryota; kingdom Metazoa; phylum Arthropoda; class Insecta; order Hemiptera; family Fulgoridae; genus Lycorma; species Lycorma delicatula. The sequence goes on from NC_134460.1 coordinate 81,546,969, forward strand.
TATTGCTGTTTTTCAGAATTCAAGTTTGTATTAACATAACAAAGAGTTGGGAATTAGAACATAAACTGTGTTCCGGTCGCAAATAATAACCACAATAAATATCCAGCGCGCGCGCGCATACGTACACACACAACTAAGTTACACTAGAAACATATAAGAATATTGAGTTTTTTTTTGGTCGGGAAAACAAATGATTTAACCTGATTATTATGATCAGCAAAGTATAAAATAATATTCACATACTGTATTACTATAGCTTGAAAATAGAATTCTAGTGGAATTGTTTGTTTTCAAAATTTTTATAGTCAGAGTATGGAATTATTTCAACCATTATCACAATTATCCGATAAGAGTGAATAAAATAATCAATATTTTAGTTAACTACTAATATTTTAATAATTGAAACTTTTTATAATTTGCTCTGCTCACTATGACGAATTTTTAACATAAAAAAGAAATAACTGTACGGATTTAGCACGTTGTATTAGTTAAGTTAATGACATACAGCCATAGGTAGAAATTAACCAATTAGCTTATAATTTACTTGTTCTACATATGAAGCAGTTTTTTTTATATGTACAAAATGAGGCCAAAAATTTTCTCCTTGCAAATTTTTATTGCACTGTCTGTTGTGTTTGCATTTTATATACAAATGTGTAATGTTATTAGTAATCTGATGATGTCGTCTGGTTAGATAGTACAAAACCCTGCTCGTCCGTCCCGCCTAAGGCAGCTGACAGTTCAGTTGACAAAGTCAGGGGCAAACCTTCTGCTCACTTAGTGTAGACCGTGTAGACTTATTGATTGTCATTTCCACTTTTTCTCTATACTATGCGGATAGATTTAAACTAGTACTTGTATAAATATTATTTTAAATCTCATCAACTCTTTAGATTAGTACGATGTATTACTCTGTCATAACATTCTTATCAAAAACCTGTCGGTAAATGGGCTGTTATTAAATAGTTCATTTGTTAAAACGGTTTTGCAATAATTTCGATTACAAAACATTTCGTTTTTTTGAAACGAAAGATCATCGTGTTAGTAAATCAGGAGTAAGATAAATTCAAACTAGTGGATATATTTCTCAACTGATAGTGGTTTTATATTTGCTAATATAATAAATATAGTAGTTCAAATAGATGGAACTTGTAAAGTATTCGGTTAAAATGTTACTGTTATTTAAAAAAAAAAATTCCAAGTTTGGCTGTTCGAAAAAATGAGTTCTTTATACTTTTCATCTGTCATTCTTGCCAATGGTTGTGCGCGCGCGCACACATACACACAGATATATATATATATATATATATATATATGTATATATATGTATATATATGTGGTATGTGTAAATACACAGAATGCCATAAACGGAACAACCTCTCACGTTTATGAAAAAATACTTTTTGGGCGTTTTTGTTATTTTAAAAAATTATATATAATTTCGAAAAATAAATTTAACACTGTTTATGCAAGCAAATAAAGTTTTTTTTTCAAATATTGCTAATATATACTTGAATGTAGTCACTACGGCGAAAAAATGACTGTATAGACTGGTTTACTGTGTAGACCCCAAAATCATTTTGAAAAATAATAGTTTTTTCTTTCATATGAGAGTTTTACATTTTGTGTATTCTAATAAAACTGGAGAGAAAGAGATAGAAAGTGAAAACGCAGACAGCCGAGGCGTGCGTAATCATATTTTTTTTTATCTTCTACTCATTAAGTACAAACCGGAAAATTTCATTAAAGATATAAATTCACGGGCGGACGACTATTTTTTAGAATATAACTTATTTTTTTAAACTTTTAATTGTAAATTAATACGGAATGTCAGTATAAATGTAAATTAAACGTAAGAATCTAATTAAAAATATAAACGAATTTTTATCTAATATTACATTGAATGTATGAATAATTTTCATTTTCATTTTGTATGAGAATAGAAGTGTTTTCTTTCCTAACAAAGAAATAAAAGTAGTGCAAGTTAGGTTATACTTTACACGAAAGTTATTAGTTATTCTTTGTAATAAAATTATTAAAACGGGGAAAATACAAATTTACATTAAATATACCGGCCTGCTGATTTTCATTTGCATGTATAACTATCACACTGGAATTAATTACATTATTTGGTATTTGGGAGGAATAGTGTACGTTTCATACCCATATCGCCCCGGAAATTACACCGTTGAGTAACAGTGTAAAACTGTTGAATAACACTGTTGAATAACAGTGTAATTCTCTCTCAGTGTAAAATCACTCTCGGCTCCCAAAAAAGCAAACTATGTTCCTACGGTACTGAAGTCAAATGACTTTAGAAGTCCGATCTCACAGTTCCTTTATTTTACGGGCCAGTCATATGAACGTTTAAAACTGAAAGTGGCTTATGATCGGACGTGAGCGGTACGCATTTACACAAAAAAAAATTATATTCCAAAATTTTGTCATTAACTATTTTTTTTAAAGTTGATTTGAAATCCTCTCAGAGTCTATTTTAAGGGATATTGCTAAAATATTTTAAGGTTCGGCAAACGGATAAAACAATTTTTTTATGGGAGTTGAACGTCTCATTTAAACATTGGTTGATTTTGTAATAACACAATTCGTTGTGTAATATAAAAGTAAAATTACCATGTTCTCGACTCTAATTAGCAGTTCAATTGTAGTAAGGTATTAGATGATTATAACAGTTGGCTTTTATAATAATATATCTCGTTGATATTATTTTCTGGTATTTTAATAAATGGAAAATCACAGAATATTTCTATTCTTTTAATGACCATCTAAATTTTTCACTGAATTATAATAGAATGGTATGAGAAAATATTTTCCTTGTAATTTTAATTGCATGATAAAGTTTATATAAACAGATGTATTGAATTAATTTAATTATTATCCAACTGGAATGTAAAACATAAAAGAATACACACACACACACACACACACACACACACACACACACACACACACACACACACACACACACACACACACACACACACACACACACACACACACACACACACACACACACACACACACACACACACACACACACACACACACACACACACACTTATATATACATATATAAACTAAAATTTTAAATGTTTAAAAAATGGATTATACAAAATGTAAGAGGTCATGTGAAGTCAGCTGTAATTTACGATGGCAAACTATAAAATTTTCTTGACAGATATTTAACGAGAGGATTGTCTGAACCGTTCTATCCAATCCATAATAACAATTTACATACCAAGTAGCTTATGTGAAAATTCTGTAATAATTTTCAGTTTCTTGATAAATTATTCAATTTATTATAAAAAGAAAACTAGAAGGCAAACAAATACTATAAATCTTTATTTCAAAATTCATTAATATGAACGCAGGGAGGAATATCTTTGTGGCAGATAACATATTACTGCGTTATGATTTCATATTCCGTTTTTTTCTTTTATGATAGAAATAAGATTTTTTTAAATTACTGAAAAATTATAAAAATTAAGTACTGATATTTTTTTATGGATAAAACCGTGAAAAATCCTCAAGAACAGTTTACAAAAAATAAAAATTTAAAAATAGATTCTCATTTTGATTGTAAAATAATAATCATAAATGGATCCAAAGTAATTAGTAATATAAATAACAGTATTTAAAATAAATAGTTACAGTAAAATAATTATTAAAAAATAAGAATAATAAGTAAAAATTAGTAGAAATATGATTTTTTTTATATTATCACCTATTTTAGTAGGCCTATTAATTTTTTGAAAAAAAAAATTTATGTAAGTAATTTAAGTTTTCTTTTAATATATGTTTCCTTCTTTCTTTGGTTGCAAATTATTTTTTAATGTAAATAGTATTTGGCAGGAAATAATATAGCACTCTTTAGAAGCACGAAAAGTGTTGTATTTTAAACGAAATAAAATACACACGTACAATTTATGATTAAATGTCAAATAAAATATTGTTTTATTACAAGAAATATAAGATTTTTAACGAAAAAATCTTTATAGCACTGGATTCTTATCTGTTAATCAATAATGTTATTATGTATGGGGAACGGATACGAGCCAAGTAAAGCAAATATAATTTCAATTAGGACGCGGGATAAAATTATGATTTTAACTGATATCTGAGATAAATAATACTAATTACATAATCCCTGAATCGTTGTACTTCAACAATTTAAAATTAGGTTTAAAACTAAATTAGGTTTAAAAAATAATCTGATTTTAATCAAAGGTCTCAATACATGTATTCAGATAAAATATTATCGGTTGGAAAACAAATAAGAGAATGAATGTACGAGATGAAAGCGAAAATGATTAAAGATAAAACTAATTAAAATTTTAATGAAAGTTGAATAAACAGCGTAATTGTTTTATTTCTCTATGGTGTAATAAATGATAGAGATTATGAAGCTTCTCGTTAATTGTTTAGTAGACTTTTTTAGTTATACGGTAATTATTTGTTACACAAAACATTTTTAAAAAAACCTGCAAATTTTAGAGGTTTAAAATCTAAGTTTTGTTAGATTTTAAATATACTCGAAGAAATTATGTCACTAAATATAATTAATGGTAAATTATACATTAGAATGTATGTAATAATAAATAATTAAATAAAAAAGCAGTCAAAGAGTACATAACTTACCCGACTTCATTGGGAAAGTTACGGAAGGCTACCTACCGATTCGTCTCTTAGTTATTGATCTTGATTTCCGTGTACGAAGTAAACGAAGTATTGTGATCGCGGAAAATTTCGGTTTTCAGATTTCAACGGAAATATCCATTTTGAACATCCCTGAATCCATTTTGACTAGTTTCCGCGTGATGACTGTACGTACGTACATATTTCGCATAACTAAAAAACGATTAACCATAGGATGTTGAAATTTTGGATTTAGGACTGTTGTACCATCTAGTTGTGCACCTCTCCTTTTGATTGCAACCGACTGCCCCAAAAGTATCCAAAAAAGCCCAAAATCAAAAACAATTTTGGTTTTGGGCTTTTTCTTAACTGCAGTAATAAGTCCTCATTGAGAGCTTTTCAATGATATATTATGATATATCGTTGGTACTTGTTTTCAATGGTTGCAAAATCTTAGCCAAATGAAATTTTAGTTATATTTTGATCTATAAGGGGGAAGGCCCATCGGCTCGAATCAGACTTTGTCTCCTTTTTTATTTTTTTAACTTTTTTTAAATTAACTTCAAACTTTTTTTGAAGTTATTTTAACTTGTTTTTAAATTAAATATATTGATTTATGAACAATTATTAACCCGTGATTGAAAAAAAAATTTACAATAAATAAATTATTCAATAACAATAAAAAAATATATAAAAAAAAACATAAGTAATTAATGAAGTAAAATTTTACGTACTTTTAAATATGTGTATATGTAATTTAATAGGCATTATTATTACATATGTTTATATGTTGCAATAGAGTTGGTGAAACATCTGATTATTTAATATTAATTGATAATTTAGAGTCGTATTATTTTTGGATTTTCTTTTTTAATTTTATTTAATTATTCTGGAATTTCTGTTTAATTTTATCTACATTAAATTTAACTACAGGGTGACTGAAAAATTGACCCTCACAAGAAGAACATATACACAGAGGCTTAGATGTCCATTCGGCTACAGCAACTACACAAGAGGCTTAGATGTCCGATCTTTAATAAATTGCAAAAAATTCTTATTTTTATTTCATTACGCCTCTGATATTGTTGGACAATATTCTCTCTAAGTCGGAGTTGATCATCATTTCGTGTATTTGTTTTTTGTTGCCAATCATTTAATCGCTCTTTGGTTTAATATAATTCTGATCTTAATTTGTGTGTGCATTTATAGTTTTCAAATTTTCTCTCTCTTTATATTCACCATCCTCTCTTAAGCCTTTTATTCTTTCCTTGGTCTTCTTCTCTCGTCGAGTAAAGTTTTATTGCAGTACTCGTTCGAAGTACTTCACCGTCCTATTTAATTTATCATTAACATATACGAAAAATGATGTTAAAAGTTAATTATTTTTTGTTAATTTGTACTAATTATAATAATGTTAATTATGTAAATAAAGTTCATGTTTAATTTATTAATAGTATTAACCTCTGATTGTAAAAAGAAAATTACGATAAATTAGAATTCAGTAAGTTATTAATGAAATAAAATTTTATGTACTTTTTCTTTTTAAAAAATGTGTATATGTAATTTAATAGTCGTACAAGGAAGTCATGTGCTGTCCACATCAGATTATTTTTGGGGGTTTTGCGTCCGCGCTATCATCGCCCGGACACGATGTATTTATTGGAATTATCAAAGATATATCACATTATATATCTATATTAACGTAAAAAAATAACCATCTGCTTTACGGCAATTGGCATGAATAACGAAGTCCTCAATTGCTATTGAGGACTTTGTCCTCGAAATACTTGGAAGGGAATATAAGTGGAATATTAAAAAGTATGAAAGTAAAAAATTATGTAAAAAAAAGATATTCTAATATTTGAATGAAATTTTTGATATACGGGTCTTACGGTGACCGTATTTCCCCACCCTCCCTAACTAATTGTAACCACAATTAAATGACTACATGATCGGTATTCACCTGTGATGCACTCCTTTATGCTAACTGTGATGCATTCCTCACTATAAAGTTTATTCTTGAGGAGTCATGAATTATATAGATCTCAGAATGAGGCTAGGTTTAAGAGGCGATGTTTTACTATTTGAGACAGGGCAAGGAAGCTGAAAAGAAAATTTTAATTTTTCTACAGAAGTGATTTTTTAGAATATCTTAGATGTTAATTAGTTTTTTTAGTATTTGGTAATTGCTTTGTAGTGACTATTGCATATTTTGAGGACCATTTATACCCTTATACCTTATACCCATATACCCATATACCCTTATACCCATAACTTGTGTTTTCAATTGATTTTTACGTTACTCACTGTATGAATATATATTGGAATTTTCATTTTAATTTTGATGAGAGGCTTATGCACCCTCTTCATAATGATTCTGTTGATCGATTTTCAAATTTATGAAAGTTTTGCAGTATAAAGTTTTATTTTTGATTATTAAAATATTGATTAATCCAGCCTCTATTAAGGTATGGTTTTTGTTGTAAATTATTTGATGAGGGCTAATGACGTACTATAAGTAGTCGGTGTCAAAAAAGAAAAAAATAGTTAGTAATTATAATGTACCAGTGCAGGAAGGTGTAAAAATTAAAATAATACGTTGAAATTTTCATTTATAATGAAAACTTCTGCAATCTCATTTCATTATTTTACGTTAATTAGTTGATGTGTGTACATATATTCTTATATAAATTCACTTTTTACATTGAACTACAGCATTAAATTAACATTTTAATACGTTAAATTTATTTATAAAATCAAGAAAAAAACTATAAAAGATATCAAAATTTCCTGTGGAGCGCTTTGCCTAACTCGTCCACATCTTCAATGTGAATAATTACTAAATAAATTTATTATCATTCTCCGTAAAAAAAAAATGGTGCGTGAGTTATTTTTTCTCGTATGTGCTTACATTTTTATTAACGCAGAGCGGGCCAGTGATGGTGCGCCGGGTGGCTACGCGCAGCGTACGAGCAATTCATTCGTTCGAACGATTTATACTCGTAGCTGTTTCTTGAGTTGTGATTTTTTAACCCCAATGTTAATTTGGGGAATTAATCCCAATTTTCTCATTTTTTATCCTCAAAACACAAATATAATTTTAGATAAAGAGTCCGTAAAAAAATCTCAAAACACTTAACAAAATCATGTGTAATAAAATATAAACCGTGAAACATTTTCGCCGTAGGGCCGCCTTATTTATAAATAATTTAAATGCTGCTGTATGAAACTTAGTCAAATTTTAAAAACGTTTTTTTTTCTATCATGGTAGGTTAATGAATGGTCAACAATCTATTACGTAGAGTAATTTCGTAAATATTTTGGGTAATTTAAATATTTATGTGTATTTTGATGAGATCGTAATATATTACCAATGTACGATACCTTTAACTTAAAAAAAGTTCCCTTAGCTGCCTTTAAAATAATATTTCAGATTTGAGCCTTTTTTCCGTTAGAATCAGAAAATTAATCATACTGGTCTCACAAAAAAAAATGCGTTAAATTTCACAAAAAATAATTACTTAATCAATTACTCTTAGTGACTAATTATTTCAGTTAATTCTTCCTTTTAATTTCAGTTATTTGTTCTTTCCAAGTTCTTCCAAGATAACGTTCACAAAATTGTAGTGAATTTTTTAGTTAGTTTTTTTTTCAGTATAAACCTTTTCTTTCAGATCTACTACCTGTCCGTATTTTGAAAATCATTACGGCAATTTGACTTTATCGATAGAACAACCAAGAAATTCTTCCTCGATCAAAGATTGTAGTCCATAAATTCTTCCCTTGAATTATTAGTATTAGCAACGAATAATTAATTCTTCTCTTAATATAATCGAAACATTCTAATAATTTTCTTCTTTAAATAGTTTCATTTTTTCATATTCCTCAGTACTCCCGCATTAGTTACCCTTTCTACACATTAGTTATTTCGCATTCTACAATATTATCAGTTTTCTAAGAATCGGCCTTTATCATTTATGTTTATTTAAAGATCTGTGCTTTCATAGCACATTACAACACAGAGAAAACATGACTTCTATACTCCGAGATATAAATTAGTTTCTGGGCAATGCTATTATACGTTTATCAGCGATATTATAATACTTTTTGAGAAACTCTTTATTTATTGCAACACTTTAATCTGTTTGATCAGCAGTTTTAATAGTCCATGTCACGACACGACACTTTAATTTGTCTAGAAAAACTGTTAAGTTAGTGCCAATGTTCTGATTTTCAATATCACCATTTCCCTTTGGGGCTAGAATGATTAATTTGAAAATTTAAGAATATGCTTTAAATTATTTATCAGTAGAAGTATATTCTTAACGTTATTTATTTTATATTGTTAATGTACAAATTGTATATCGTTTTATACTTTTATTGCTCCTCTGATGGTCTTTGTTATGGAAGTTAAGCAACTTTTTAGCTTTTAGTTTTATTTGAAACTATCTATCTTTATTTTTTTATCTTAAGTTTTGTTAAAATCAATGGAATTTGTTTTGTTGTTATCATTGAATTTATTCCTTTTTTTAAGACTGTTATATGTCATAAAATTTAATTGCTAAGTTTCATTGGTTGGTAATTTGTACCTAGAAATGATTTGTTACGTACAAACATAAAAACTTGAGAGCATTAAGTTTTATTAAAGGATATCGGTTATATAAACCAGTACACTTAATTTTAGACCAATAAGAAACAAATCCAATGATTGCGTGTAATTGAACCACTATCGGTCAATAACATGAGTTTTATTGCTCTACATATAGGCGGAAGTGTAAACTGTTTCTATTTCACGCGACAAAAATAAAGCTCTTATATAAAAAAAAATTTTTTTTCTTGATGCTATTTATTACTTTATTATCCGATTATATATTTCTAGTTTAAATTAAAAATAGTTTATTTGTATGTTTTATTATTTCTGTATCCATTGTATTTTTTTTTTAATGGTAAAAATGGAAATATCAAACCTTATTTAATATTGCTAATATTTTATTGCCCCTTTATTCATTGTTAACCATAAAACTTTTCGATGTAAAGAAGTATTTTATTTTATTAAAATAATAATAAAATCTCAAAATTTATTTCATATTGATTAATTGTTTATACATAGAATAATAATTAATCCAACTAACCTAATGCGAAATTAGAATATGTGTGTGTATGTATTTAAATATATAGGGTGATATTAAAGTATGAAAGCGGCTTCATACTTCAAAACTGAGAGATACTAGGAGGTAGAAAGAAGTGCGGATCTACCTAGTTACATAATTGTTACTTTATTGTGTGTTTGAAATTTTTTTCCGCCATCTTGGATCTGCCATATTAAATCAAACTTTTTTTTAAACAGGAAAGTGGAGATGTTGTACATGATTAAATTACATGTTGCCAAATTAAATCTATGCAATGTAAACCCCCTACCCATTTAGTTGCCAAATTTTAACCATCAGACGATAATAAATTGTAACACATTATGACAGCCCCCTTATAACACGCACAATACTTACTATTTAAAGAGTGCTTATGGTCCTTCCGAAGACATCTGCTCTTAACACAAATCGGGCCGACCGACTTCTTAGGATACTCTTCTCGTTTATGTCTCTCATCACCAAAGTGGAAGCACACTACAACCAGATGTTTACACAGTTCGGCTGTGTGTCGAAACTGGCGGCATTTCTAACAACGATGAACATCTACAACTTCTTTGGCCTTACGCGAAGAGAAGTCAGCAAACCACCTGCCCTCAGATTGGACGCCTTAAAATAGTTCAGAACCCATCTGGTAGAAAACAAGCTTGCTGACGGTGGTCTCCTGCTGGTGGAAAAATTAGAAAATGTGATCTCCTTTCTAAATTTCTCTATGAGGACTTATAATATATTTCGTGTTCGAGACAACGATACACCGATTAGACGCCTCACAGCAGAACGGCCTTTGAGGAGTATCGTCGTACTCTTCTCCGAGCTAAACTAAATCTTATGTTGATGACCCTTTAGCTCGAGTATCCTGCATGCTTGAGTGGCTTGGAATTCAACCTCCGTCCACGAGACTCCCTCGAATAGCAGGAGACCATCGTCAGCATCAGCGACGACGCGGCATCCACTGAGCAACCTCAGCCGCGCAGGTGAATCAAACTACACCACTCGCAATAACTGACCAACACACTGCCCTACGGGGAACCCTTATACAGTTTCTTCCCCTATTCATGGCTGCCCTAAATTCGTTCCAACAAAAAAAAAATCCGACGGGCGTAACTACAAATGCTTAGGTGGGTATCTCACCAGCCACATTACATACATGTAGATTATGTTGTCCTAAAAAGCCCTCAAATAATTCACCGCCATCATCGGTGAAGCCGCTATGCCACGAAAGTGACTTAGCGTTTCATTCTCACAAACAGCGAATCGACTGGCACCTGAGAATCGACGGATTTTATACCAGACCTCAAGATGACGATCAGCAGGATATCTATATTTAAAATATGAACATACAGCTGCAAGTTCTGTTCATCCACACGGACAACAACGTGATGATAGTTTGCGAACTGTCGAATGAAGTTGGTTTCTGCACAGTGCAGCAGAGATGTTATCAGAAACTCTTTTCAAACGAGAAAAAATTTGGCAGTTCATCGGATACAACATATGATGCTGCAACAAGACAACATCCATCCTTCTACGCATGGCGATTTCGCCAAATTAAATTTGTGCAATGTAAACCCCCTACCCATTTATTTGACAAATTTTAACCACCAAACGATAATAAATTGTAATACATTATGACAGCCCCCTAAGATTTTTTGAGAAAAAATGATGGCGAAAACCGTTTTTCGAAAATGCGTTTACGATAAATATTTTTAAGTTAAACAACCTAACAGATGTAATGATCGAGGAGCCCATTAGCATAATCTGCAAGGGTCTTCGGATCTCAGTCCACTTGACTTTTTCTTATGTGGCCATTTAAAGACACTTTTATACGACATCCCCGTAGATACTATGGAAGAATTGCGCAAAGTAATTCTAAATGGGGTTGAGAGGTTTTGTTTGGCACCTGGCATCTTTGAAAGAATCCGGCATTCAATAAAAAAACTCCTGGATACATGTATTTTTAATGACGGCCGCCATTTTGAACAGCTACTGTAGTTTCTGTTATTAATATTTTATTATCTGATACGTTAGTTTATCGTTGTTAAATAAATTTTTATTGAAAAAAACAGCTTTTTTAATAACTTGTGTCTATTCATTAAACGAAAATTGTATAATGCAATTTATTTTTCAATATTAATATTATTGAAAATAATAAAATATTTTCATAATTTTAATAATATATTATTTTGTTGTAATATTTCCTTATTAAATTATTATAATTTATTTCATGATAACTTTAATAAAATTATTCCAGTCGAGATCGTGTGGAGTTATTTAATTTTATTCGGGAAGAAATGAAAACTGGTTTTCTAATCTAGAGTCTCACTTCAAGAATTTAGTTTTATTTTAACGTTGTTATTTATGAACGGATTTGAATAAAGTATGTGTCATTTTCTTTGTCATAAAACGCTTAAAATGTTTTATAACAATATAAACATTTAAATAAACCAGCGGTGGCAAAGATATAATAATAAAAAACTAAACTTCACGGCCGCCACTTTGAAATCGATCGAGAGATCAGGTTCATTATTTTTAGACAATAAGTCGCCAGGTACCCTAGCATTATACGAAATTTCAGCTTTGATACGATTAACCATTGCTGAGAAATACATTTTTATGTTAAAAATACGAAATGGCGGATAGTCAAACTAAGCGTTTCCGGACTTATGTTAACGTAAAGTCTTTTCTGTATTTCGATTTATGGGACCATCTGCTGAATTCTTGAAACAGTTCTTACGAACATTCTCTCTCTCTCTCTCTCTCTCTCTCTACATATATATATATATATATATATATATATATATGTAAATAACATGTCCTGATTGACAGATTCATCAACGATCAGCAAAACCTACTGAAGATTGATGAAAATTTGTATACTCGTTCTTCTTACCACATAAGTGCACACTAAGTAAGGGATCTATGAAATTTCGATTTTAAAGACTAAAAAGGAGTAAAAATGAAATTTTCTATCTTTTTTTAATTTTCCGCTAATAATTGATGATATCAACTTGCAAATTTTTCCCATTTCCGACTATAGTAAACGAGACTTACAGTAGATTGGGGATTGGAAATACTCTTCAGATAAATATCTAAAAACCATTTTCGGGTTTTTTAATTAATTTCGATTTTTTTAATAGTGTACAGCGCGGCTGCTCAACCAACACAGTCACTGTTAATGTATGAGTGAACGTGACCGACTGCACCTGCCTCCGGTTACATGAAAGATAAAAAAACTTAAAATAAAAACAAAAAAAAGACAACATAAAATAAAAGAAATTAAAAAACTCTGAAAAACGAAGTGCAGTCACCTCCTAGTGTTTTTTTTGTCTGGCAACTCTAAGAATCGGGAAAAATACATTTTTACTCGTACTTCGTTCGAATAACAGTTGTCACTAATATTTTAAAGATGGAAACCGATTGTTTTGAAACCCGCATTCTTAAATTTCTTAAAGTTTCGGTTCTGTGCTGACCAAACTGTTCTAAGAAATTACAATACACTGATAGTTTTTATAAATTGGACAGGCTTTAATTTTTATTTATCATTACTATTCTCACAAACAAGAGTTTAATGAACACAGGGGTTCAGGGGACAGAGCCCCCTGACTAGAAGGGAAGGGAGCTCTGACCGGCTAAACATCCCTTGTCCGCGACGGGGAACGCAAGTAACCATATAGCACGGTAGAAGCCGCGACGGGTCTTCTAGTATACATATACACACGCGCGCGCGCACGAATGGAATTGATAACCTCCTTATTTTTGAAGTCTGTTAAAAATTATGGAAAATCTGTGTACTACATATCTAATGTATAATACTGCTGCAGTTGACGTATCTCGGAAGCCGGCTTGTACGGAAGAAAATCACCAAATGACGAAATTTCAACTGACTTCAATGATTGCGGTGGATTTTATACGAAGTAAAATTAGCTAAGGGGTCGTGAGTTATGTTGCGCCGCAAGATATCTGTCAGTGATAGTCGGAGCTGGGGTATAGTCAAGAAACTCAAATAGACAACTCTTAGGAGTAATCAGTTAGAAGATGCAGAGTAGCCAGAAACTGTTTTAATTTTATTTGATGACAGAACCATCGGTAATCGTGTGAAAAATGCAGAAGGTTACGATTTCCTGGATAGGGAGTAAGCGACCTTCTTTGTAAAGTATCATAAATACTTCTGCTCGTGTGACACTATTTGTGTATGTGAATGTATAAGGAAAATTAATTTAACTAAATATTTAGGTCTAATTACAGATTCTGAATTATTGGAAGCCTCAAATATCGAAATTAAGGAAAGAATTAATATTATACTCATATAAATTTTACAAATTACGACATTATTGCAATAAAAATGGTTGGTTTGATATAAAATGCATAATATTAAATTTAGACTTGAATACGGACTCGAATGTTGTTTATAAACCTATAAATCTCACTTATCAAGTGTGAAAATAGCACAAAAAATAATAATTATACTTATGAATTTCAAAAGCAGTTTCAATCCTTCTCTTCAGGTTTTCAAAAAACTGAAATTTTACCCATAAATACTACAATACATTAATATTATCTATATTACTACAAAATATTAAGAGTATTTTTCAATAGTTGTAAAGATTATAAAATAAATAATGCATACAATTCAAGAAACGGATGCAGAAAATACACAAATCACGGCTGTTAAAAGAACGATTTCGAAAATCATTTTCCTGTTTAGGACCTAAAATGTAGCAACAAGTTAAATAAAGTATAATGTAGTGTTGAATATCCTTTATTAAAGAGGCGAGGAGATGGGTTGCCAGTATTCAGGACACAAGTGTTTTGTTTTCTAAATTAGAATGAATAAAGTTAACGTAGAACGAGTAAAATTAAAATAGACTGTTCAAAATTTACAATATGACCAAAGGTATTGTATTACTGTTGTGAATCTAACTATTAATGTGCGCTCACCACCTTATACGTAATGATTAATAATATGAACTAGACTCGATGGGAAAAATTTTAAATTAATTTTATTTAGATTAGGTTTTGTTTTAAGGCTCGTTTATTTGTTAATCCATTTGGCACTGGAGCTTTTATGTTGTTCTACGTAATCCAGAGAATGGACCTTGTATAATTATTTATAAAATTATTATATCAATTTGAATTTCCCTTGTTAGTACAACTTTTTTCGCTAATGGTTATAGGGTTCTATTAATTTTAAAAGGATTAATGAAACCTTAATTGCTTTAAGGTGGGTCGTGACGGTACTCAAATTACAAGGCATTACATTCAATAAAGGCAAAAACGTATTTGCGAAAGGCTAAGCATACGTTTCTCTCAGTCGAGTAAAGAGCTTAGAAGGTTTTTGTAATTTAGCTTCATGTGATTTGAAGCGTTACAAAGTACTAAATAAACCACATGATAGTAAATCGTTGGCAGAGATGCAGAGATTACGAGCTGCCTATTGTTGAATTTCTAAAAAAAAACTTTCTGAACCGATTTTGATTTATTTGAAAGGAAAATCTTACCTTTCATCACATATAACGCGCTTTACAATTTTTATAAAATTCCTAGTAATATTCCTTACTATGAGACGGAATGACGTATGTGTAAGGAGTTTTTATAAAATTAAAATTTAAAAGTAGCAACTACTATTTTTCTTTGAGAAGATTGTTAGTGAGGTTGGTAAAGGAGAAGGTACCCACAAAACAAGTGCTTCCTCTACTTTTGAAGCGACTTAATTATGTCGTCCACCATTTCCAGTCTGGCTCTTAATAACTGCGCAGTAGGTACTTCGCTGTTTACGTGTCTATCTTTAAACTAAACGTATGTCTCTCAGTCCATTCTGCGACTACTATGCACCATCGCAACATTTTCAGTAACAGTCGTATTTTTAAATGGCTTATCTTACTTAGGTTTTCGATAAATGGTTATTACCGATTTCCTCTCGAACTCGCTATTTACAAAAAAAAAAAAAAATGTCAAAACTATATTACTACTTTCAAATAAAATTTGAAATAACTAATCAATTATAATTGGGCAATTATAAAAAAGAGTACCAAATTAAAAACCATGTGATGTGTGGGACGTAATTCTCACAAAGCAGTGGAATGCAATGGAAATACCTGTAGAGTTTGTACCTCCTCAGTTCTGTAATTTGTCAGCTCTGTTTTGTATTCTTTTTTTTTATTTTCGCCTAAAATTACGGTTCATTGTATTAATTCGACTTCATTATATATATATATATATATAATTTTTTATTAATTAATTAAAAACAAAATGCGCGAAATATACTAATCACATAACTAATATTAAATATATATTCATTTTTTGATGTATTATTGTATTAGACACTGCGGTTTAAACGTTTAAAACATGTTTAAATACAAAAAAAAATGCGGAAATTAAGCTAACGCCTGAAAATTGTTAATCGTTATTCGTTGCCCTTGGTAGAGTGCTTACGATATTGCTGAGTCCGTAAGATTATTTTTGGCACTGGCTAAATTCTCCACAATTTATTACGTTCGACAAATTCTGTTTTGCACTTTATTTTAATTTTATTGATTAAAATATGTTTGAGAAAGATCCTGCATATATATGAATAAAATTATTTAGCTTCACAGAAGTAGGGGGATGTAAATAATAATAAATAAATATTATATGTATATATATATATGTGTGTGTGTGTGTGTGTGTGTGTGTGTGTGTGTAAGAGAAATAATATCTGTGCCAGATATGCTCTTATTAATGGAAGGGATTCATTCATATACTCGTATGATTCATGAATTGAAACAGCTCATATACTACAGCCCTTTTACTCTTAAATAATTGAAATCAGTCATGAATACATTTTTTAACCACTTTTTGTTATTATAAAGAAGTAATGTTTATTTTTATTATTTGTTATTTTTTAAAAAATATTACAACTATAACCATTTAATCTTATATTAGTATTTTTAAAAAATTGTGTGTGTTAAATTGTTTCAGCAAGTTATTTGGCTTCACTCATTTGATTTAGTGTAAGCTTAGCTTGAAGTTTATAAATTTAAAATACTTTTGTAAGTAAATAATTCGATTTCTTTGTAGCATTAACATTTTTAGATTCAGTTTAAAGTAAAGTTTACTCTTCATAAACTAATAGTATCAAAACATTATTGAAATGAAAGTGATTATTATTAAAAACACATGCCTGTTTACATTAAACAGACAATCAATGTTTGAAATATATAAAACAAATTGTTATGGAAGTTGGGTGTAGGGGGTATACCGAAATTAAATGATTGGCACTAGATAGGGGGTCTTGGGGAGCTGCATCAAACCAGTCAAATGACTGAAGACAAAAAAATTATAAGAATTCTATTAAAATCATCTATAATTATTCTATAAGTTATTGTAAAATATATAGGCAACAACTGTTTAAAAAATGTAATACGAAATTGTGAGGTTGTAACAGACTGAAATTTTCTGCAGAAAGGTGAATCGTCATAGATGCATAGTAGTTTAGTCGTGCGATGAAAGTACAAATAATTTATTCTTACCTTTCGTTTACGCGTAATCTCGTAAATTCATACATGCTATTTGATAAGTAACTTTTTTGCCTTAATAAAAATTTAACATTGAAGAAGATGTATTGATTTATTTTTTTAAGCTATTTATTTGTTGAAGAAGAGAAGAAAGAATAAATATTTATTCTTATATCTATAAAAATATTAATAGGAAATTCATTATTTATGATAGTGGATTGTCAGAAAATAATAAATTTGAAATTTTTCAAAGCAAAAATTAAATTAATGTGTTAGTGAAAAATACTAATCCATTTGTTAAAAGTACTATACAGTAATGTAGTTTCTGGAACAACGTAGTTTCAGAAAGTCAATTATTGTTACAAAAATTTATTTTGTAAAAACTTTAAACATTTTTAAATTCCTTAATGATAAATAATTTCTTTTTATAATGATTTAAAATAACAGAAAAAACAGTTGTAGTAATTTTTTTTAATGGTTTTTGTCTTATTTTAAAGGCCAATTTATATTAAAATACGAGTATAGATTAGTTTATTGAAAGTTGATATTTATTCCACGTTTTTCGTAATATCCTTTATAGAATACTCGACTAACGAATACAAAATGAATAACTTTTTTACTGTCCGAAAAGGTTGAGTTTTACTCATCTATATAACTATAAGAATGAAATAATTTTAAATTATTCACATACCTAATGATGGAACTTTTATTCTGTCAAACACGCGATTGGGCATTCTTGTGAATTAAGATTTACATACAAAGTTAGTCGACTAAATTAAATCGTATTGCCCTAAATGTTGAGTTTATTACGACAATTCGTGAACGTAAAGTCTTATTTTAACATTTAGAGAATTGACAACGATACTCTTTAAAAAACTAATTTCCGTTATTCTATAAAATAACGTTTTCCATAGAAAATATAATATGTAATACACTTTTACACACAAACTCACACCGCCTCATAGAAAAAACTTACAAATACTTAACAGTAAAAATATTTTAGAAATACTTTTTTTTTTAAAACTGACCAAATACTTCATTATTATATACTAGAGATTGAGCACCTGTAAAACCAAACCGCTACAGACTAAATACAGTGGCGACATGTAACATTTTATTAATGAAATTACAAAATGAAAACATAAATTAAATCAAATTCTGCAGTTTAAAGTCTAAAGTTTACATATTTACTATATTTTTACAAAAGATGTTTTCAAGAGAGTACTCTGCGCAGCAGTGCACTTTTTATGCTCGAGTAATATTTACGTAAAAACGTTGTTGCCAATGCCGTCGATTTCTTCTTGAATGTTCGCCTTCAGTTCATGGGTAATCGGGGATTTAAATAATAAATTCTAACCTTCAAATATACCCAAAGGAAAAAATCGCAACTAGATAAATCTGGAGAACACGGAGACCACCACCCTCTGTTGACATTTCGTGCTTCAATAAAAGTCGCATGAACGCGTGGTAGTGAATTGTTTGATGTACGACAAGTTGATTGAAGTACGTCTTGTTTGAAGAACTCGTGCTATTTTACACAATCTGTTGAACGAGTACAAAATTCTTTGAAAGTTGTACGGTACACTTCTGTATTGACATTCCGATCAAAAGATATTGGCCCCACTGATTACCAGAAACAGCACACCGTACACTGATTTTATCATCATGAAGTGGTCGCTCAAATATAGATAACTGAAATCATGTCTCATCTGACATGAAATACAGCATGGGATCACTTTGTTACAATGTTTTTGAGAACTTCGTAATTGTAATTAAAACGTTTCGTTTTTCTGTTCTCTTAAGTTGTTGCACAGTTGATACACGATACGATTTAAAATTTAAATGCTGAAAAATCGTACAGTAAGACGTGAATTTTACACCGCTTTGTTGTCATCACTTAAGTATACATTACGTATAGATTTTTTTGTACTGGTAAAAATCCTTCTTTGAATATTGCCTATGATCTCTGGAATCATAACGGAAGGCTGCTTATTTCGATTTGTGTTTGAAACCGACCTCGTTGTA
The DNA here is from genome assembly GCF_047948215.1 of Lycorma delicatula. Classification (NCBI taxonomy): domain Eukaryota; kingdom Metazoa; phylum Arthropoda; class Insecta; order Hemiptera; family Fulgoridae; genus Lycorma; species Lycorma delicatula. Next base: position 81,566,281 of record NC_134460.1, read on the forward strand.
CGCCATTTTTTATTAACCAATTCGTATATGTTAATCTTTGCTGGGATATTTACCCACGGAAATTTTTCCGCGAATATTTGATGCGGTTTTTGATAAGAACCAGAACGCACGTAAGTTTTCACTATAGCCACCCTTTTCTTGATCGAATAAGGTATTTTAAAAGACACAACTGAAAAGAACAAATATATTGTACTGAAGCATGAACAGTTTAACACTGACAATAGTAGGCAAGAGTAGTAACTACATAATATATCTACAACAGTAAATAGAGTAGTAACATATAAAACCACTGTTGTCGCTAGTAGTAGCAGCAGCAACGATAGCAGCGTTAATGTTGACTCTTAAATAACTGTAGTTCTAATAGGCTTGGTTAGGATTTAAGCTATTCACCTGGTGTAATAAAAAATATGCTATTTAATATTAATCAATAATTTAAAAATGTGCTTTTTTATCAAAGTTTTGTATAAATAATTTAAGCTGATAACCAAATGAGACTGTGTCTGAACGCGTGTTAAACAATATTTATGCGTTTATTTTTTTTCTGAAGATTTTTGAATTATAATAAAGACGTCTAAAAAAGGGGGAAGGTAAAAAAAATAAATTAGTGTTGTAGTAATTATTCAATATACGTATAAACACATTTATGTTAGTTTCCAAAACCGAAATAATGGTTTTACAAACTAGGGAAAATGAGGAGAAAGTGGTGTACCATTTTCTTCTTAACTGAGTCAAACATATAATACCGACATAATAAACTGATATTTAATCACAATAAAATTTTTTAGTATAATTTAAATAAATTTTTTCTGAATTCTAAAATATTGCTCACTTACAATTTTTAATGGATTCACAAAATGACAGAAAAGTGGGCAACAATAAGTACAGGTATTTACTAATGAAAGTTGCTTATTCATAGCTTATTCATAGTTCTGTTATATTTATTAATGACTGTTTTAACATCTAGTTGTGCACCTCGCTTTTTTATTTCAATCGACTGAACCAAAAGTGTCTAACAAAAGCCCAAAATCGAAAGCTTTTGGGATTTTGGACTTTTTCTTAACTGCAGTAATAACCACTCATTGAGAGCTTTTCAACGATATATCATAAGTAGTACTTATCTTCATTGGTTCCAGTTATAGCCAAATGAAATTTTAATTAATGAAATATTTGGATCTTAGGGGAAGGCACATCGGTTCAAACAGACTTCATCTCCTTTTTTTATTTTTATTTTTTTATTTATTTAAATATATTATTCGATTTATTAATAATTATTAACTTCTCATTGTAAAAAAAAATTACGATAAATAATAATTCAGTAAAAAAATATATATGAAAAAATATCAGAAGTTATTATTGAAATACAATTTTATGTACTTTTCATTTTAAAAGAAAATTTATATGTAATTTAATATGCGTACAAGGAAGTCATGAGATGCCCAGATCAGATTGTTTATTGCTTTTAGTAACGGTACAAATCATAATGATAAATTATTATTATTTTAATGAAATCGATTTGAAAATGGAGTACGGTAGTTTAGCTACCCTGAAATCTTCTTCTAATTGTTGAATCAATTACGTGATTGTTCAACTAATTAATTGAAGCTTGGTAAATAACTCCAATTAAGTAGCAGGCTGTTGTTACATCTTTATAACAGTAGGAACAATCTATATTAATTTAACATTCGTAATACAAACTTTTTTTTTTTAATAAAAAGTTTTGATATTCTCTCTTCTTGATTAAGGTTATATTAGTTTTGAAATTAGTTCATAAGAATTATATAATATTTCGTGTTTTTTTTTTTTCAGTCGTGAAATATAATTCGTATTTTTTTGTATGTAAAACTGTATATAAGTAACTAATCATCATCATAACTAATTGTATATTAAATGAAAATTTTACGTTTTTGCAAGCTATTTTGGAAGCGTCTAAATTTATTATTACTCGTTTAATATTATAATAACAGTTCTTTGCATAACAAATATTAACATTTTTATAAAACGTTTTTCTTCATCAAAGTCATTACTTTTTCTTCTCAATTTTTAATGTTATATATATATATATATATATATATATATATATATATATATATGTGTGTGTGTGTGTGTGTATCTAATACATTTAAAATGAAACTCTTTAAAAATGAAACCTAATTCAATAAAGCCAGACAAACCACTTATAATATATTTTTCATATTATATCAGTAAAATAAATATTTATTTTTTGAATTTCATTTGTGGTTTCATATACGTGTTTCAATTATTTCTGTTTACCTTTCTTTCTTTTATACTGATTCTTATTATTTGTTATCTTTTGAAAAAATATACATCCATTTATAAATTTAAATATATTGAATGATTTCTTACATTTTTTACTTTTTATATTTTATACTAATTTATTTCCATAATAATAATTACTTCTATACTTTATTTGATGTTTGCAAATCATTAAATAAGGAGGTTGTTTTACAGTTATTTTTACATTTTATAAATTAAAAATTTTATATTGGTTTACTTAACTAAAAAACACTAAGTAGCTATATGCTGATTTATTATAAACTTGAATACTCTGTTTCATTCTTTTATTCTTTTCAGATGCTAAATGGATTATTTTTATTCTATTTAAAAAAATAATATATTACTCTTCTACTCATCTGTCTCGTTGATCTCAAACTACTTGATATATTATTTCTTTATGATTTATATTTGTTGTATTAAAAAAAAGCTTATTTATTATTTTTTTTAATAAATACGTTTCAAAACCACTGCATTAATTTACTTCGAAATTTTAATGTATATATCGAAAGTTTAAAAGATTACAGAAAGCATGTTAGTTTAAATAAACGTTTAGATTTTTTCAGAGAAAATAAATTAATTTTCCACAAAATTACCTCTGTTATATTTATTAGTGTATTACAATCTATAGTTCCACTTCCAGATGATTTTAAATTCTGCTATAAGAATACGGTTCATTGGCTTCATTGATTAAGTGGCAGACTGAAATATAAAAAATATATATATACTTATAAAATAATACTAATATCAAAATGTACCTTCACCACCCCTTACAGTGCTCCTTACCATCCTAGACAGGACAGAAAGCCAGGCAACAGGATAACAATGGGAGAAAATTGGAACAGCAGATCAGTTTCTAAAAACCTTAACGTGTTGTTAGTGCGTAACAGGAAAAAATGGAATAGAATACAAATACGAATGTTATAACGACTTTTTTTTTCATTTTTCAGTAGTTGCATTTTTAAATGGACAAGCAATTGTTTCCTGTGATTCCTAAAAAAAGGAATAAAAAGCAGATAAAGACTCAGTTATAAGGATAAGGAAAGAAAATATCGAACACCAAACCCGGAGATCTGAAGATCGAAGTAAGATGATCGAAGCAGCAACCAAGGGTCTGGAGCAATCTACAAACACTGAAATCATTCAATTCACCGACCAGCTAGTCACCCCAGCTATTCCAGAGGTTATGTCTGCCGAAACATTAACGTAGAATCGCTAATTAAAACCCCATCAACCACCAGTAATTTCCCTAAATCAGTTTTTTCAATTAAGAAATAAACTTGTCAGATGGTTATAAAGTAATTTACCTTATCTTCATAATTAATGGCTGTTATAATTAATTCTATCAGTTGGAGAGATAAAAATAGAAGTACTTCTTAATCTGGCTCGTGGCACTCTGAGATGAAACGATTCCGGAATATAATTCAGACCAGGAAAATTCTTATAAAAAAAAAATTAAGTTGAACATACCTCTTCTGAGAGATATGGGTGATAAATTTAACCGGTGTTATATAACTATAACGATAATCGAGAGGTACTGAAGTTAAATTTAAAACGTAGCCAAGTGAGAAATTACTTTGCACATGTTTGAGATCCTCATTGGTGTTATTATAATTTCTGTTCCTGATGGTACTGTAATACCAATGATTTGTACAGAACAACACCAGTTTTTTTTTTCTCTTCAGTCATTTGACTGGTTTGATGCAGCTCTCCAAGATTCCCTATCTAGTGCTAGTCGTTTCATTTCAGTATACCCTCTACATCCTACACCCCTAACAATTTGTTTTACATATTCCAAACGTGGCCTGCCTACACAATTTTTCCCTTCTACCTCTCCTTCCAATATTAAAGCGACTATTCCAGGATGCCTTAGTATGTGGCCTATAAGTCTGTCTCTTCTTTTAACTATATTTTTCCAAATGCTTCTTTCTTCATCTATTTGCCGCAATACCTCTTAATTTGTCACTTTATCCATCCGTCTGATTTTTAACATTCTCCTATAGCACCGCATTTCAAAAGCTTCTAATCTTTTCTTCTCAGGTACTCCGATCGTCCAAGGTTCACTTCCATATAAAGCGACACTCCAAACATATACTTTCAAAAATCTTTTCCTGACATTTAAATTAATTTTTGATGTAAACAAATTATATTTCTTACTGAAGGCTCGTTTCGCTTGTGCTATTTGGCATTTTATACCGCTCCTGCTTCGTCCATCTTTAGTAATTCTACTTCCCAAATAACAAAATTCTTCTACCTCCATAATCTTTTCTCCTCCTATTTTCACATTCGGTGGTCCATCTTTGTTATTTCTACTACATTTCATTACTTTTGTTTTGTTCTTGTTTATTTTCATGCGATAGTTCTTGCGTAGGACTTCATCTATGCCGTTCATTGTTTCTTCTAAATCCTTTTTACTCTCAGCTAGAATTACTATATCATCAGCAAATCGTAGCATCTTTATCTTTTCACCTTGTACTGTTGCTCCGAATCTAAATTGTTCTTTAACATCATTAACTGCTAGTTCCATGTAAAGATTAAAAAGTAACGGAGATAGGGAACATCCTTGTCGGACTCCCTTTCTTATTACGGCTTCTTTCTTATGTTCTTCAATTTTTACTGTTGATGTTTGGTTCCATTACATGTTAGCAATTGTTCTTCTATCTCTGTATTTGAACCCTGATTTTTTTTAAAATGCTGAACATTTTATTCCAGTCTACATTATCGAATGCCTTTTCTAGGTCTATAAACGCCAAGTATGTTGGTTTGTTTTTCTTTAGTCTTCCTTCTACTATCAATCTGAAGCCTAAAATTGCTTCCCTTGTCCCTATACTTTTCCTGAAACCAAATTGGTCTTCTCCTAACACTTCCTCCACTCTCCTCTCAATTCTTCTGTATAGAATTCTAGTTAAGATTTTTGATGCATGACTAGTTAAACTAATTGTTCTGTATTCTACACATTTATCTGCCCCTGCTTTCTTTGGTATCATTACTATAACACTTTTTTTGAAGTCTGACGGAAATTCCCCTTTTTCATAAATATTACTCACCAGTTTGTGTAATCTATCAATCGCTTCCTCACCTGCACTGCGCAGTAATTCTACAGGTATTCCGTCTATTCCAGGAGCCTTTCTGCCATTTAAATCTTTTAATGCTCTCTTAAATTCAGAACTCAGTATTGTTTCTCCCATTTCATCCGCCTCAACTTCCTCTTCTTCCTCTATAACACGATTTTCTAATTCATTTCCTCCGTATAACTTGTTCTTCAATATATTCCACCCATCTATCGACTTTACCTTTCGTATTATATATTGGTGTACCATCTTTGTTTAACACATTATTAGATTTTAATTTATGTACCCCAAAATATTCCTTAACTTTCCTGTATGCTCCGTCTATTTTACCAATGTTCATTTCTCTTTCCACTTCTGAACACTTTAATCCAATCTTCCTTCGCCAGTTTTCACTTCCTGTTTATAACATTTCTTAATTGCCGATAGTTGCTCTACTTTCTTCATCACTAGCATTCTTATATTTTCTACGTTCATCCATCAGCTGCAATATATCGTCTGAAACCCAAGGTTTTCTACCAGTTCTCTTTATTCCGCCTAAGTTTGCTTCTGCTGATTTAAGAATTTCCTAACATTCTCCCATTCTTCTTCTATATTTTCTACCTTATCTTTTTTACTCATACCTCTTGCGATGTCCTCCTCAAAAATCTTCTTTACCTCCTCTTCCTCAAGCTTCTCTAAATTCCACCATTCATCTGACACCTTTTCTTCAGGTTTTTAAACCCCAATCTACATTTCATTATCACCAAATTATGGTTGCTATCAATGTCTGCTCCAGGGTAAGTTTTGCAGTCAACGAGTTGATTTCTAAATCTTTGCTTAACCATGATATAATCTATCCCTTGCAATATACCTTGCAGTATCGCCTGGCTTTTTCCAAGTGTATATTCTTCTATTATGATTTTTAAATTGGGTGTTGGCAATTACTAAATTATACTTCGTGCAAAACTGTATAAGTCGGTCCCCTCTTTCATTCCTTTTGCCCAGCCCGTATTCACCCACTATATTTCCTTCCTTGCCTTTTCCAATGATTGCATTCCAATCTCCAACTATTATTAAATTTTCATCTCCTTTTACGTCTTTAATTGCTTCATCGTATAATTGCTCATGTTTAATTGCTCTTCGTATACGCATTCTACCTCATCATCATCATGGGCGCTTGTAGGCATATAGACGTTAACAATCGTTGTCGGTTTAGGTTTTGATTTTACAACACCAGTATCAATGCTTTTAAAAGGTCTGAACAGTCATTTAAAAAAATCCAAATTGGGCTTAGCCTTACTTGTTATGACATCAATCTTTGATGTTGGTCATGAATTCTGTCTTTTTGAAAGATATGTTTACCCCAACAATTTCTGCGAAGCCCAACAAAGTTTGCTTGTTTAGCCCAGCAATCTCTTCTTTTAGGTGGTTTACTTGTTCAAGAATATTATTATTACTGTAACTGAAAATTATAGAGAGTATTTAGTTAGTTGTTGGTGCTACTCGACAGCAGTTTTGGTCTACTAACTCATAGAGAAATGCTGTCTTTTTTAAACATTTTGTTAATACATACTCAAACTGTTTTAGTTAGAATACTCTACACAAATAAATTATGGAAAAATTAAAAATAATAGAGTTAAAAAAAAATCTAGTTTTTAGATCGAATCTTAAAATAATCTTTTTAGATCGTTTTATCTTAAATAATTAATTGTTTTATTTTATAAATTGTATGGTCTCATATAAAACGTTCTGAACGCGTAGTAAATACTAATACAGTATCTAGTTAAAACATAAATCAAACTACAGAGAAGGGATTAGCCATTAAAATAAAAAATATGTTTTGTTATCTCAAATCGTTTGTATCTGGATAGTCGCTAAAATTCAGCGTCTTATTTTTTTCACAATAAAATTAATTAAATTAAGGATGATGATAATAAATCAGTAATTTATCTAATAAACTTTTGAGATTCAATATATATATTTTTTAAAGCTATAATAGTTCAAAGAAAACGTTATATTTAGTGGCTTAAATTATAATAAAATAAATCTTATTTTGATGCTAATGAACTAATTATTTTATTTGAGAAATTTTGTTGTATGTGTTTTACTATATTTGTTGTGTGTTTTAACTAGATTGAATTTATACGTATACTTTTTTTTTTCCAACATTTTAGAATATTTAAACGATGATGCCCTTATTAATTTCAGACATTACGTATGATTTTTCAATGAAATAATACAATTTAAAGCAGAATTGAACAAAATTTATGTGCAGCTTTTATTTATTTATTTTTTGGCGGTAAAATTTCTAATTGAAACTATTATTTTATGTTAATTTATAATAATTAGTTTGTTTTCACTTTTTGTGTTGCTATGAAAATGAAGTTTTTATTTTTGCTTCCGATTTCCTCTAAAAAAAATTATACATATTATTGGCTCTTAAAAAAAAACATTTTTATGTTGTTCGTACGTTGTATATAACCAAATTTCGTTTTATATTTACAAAACAGCCACGATCTGGACATTTTGTTTTATGCATATTATTGCTATTAACCTAGTTTTTTTTATTATGTTTATAACATTAACAATGTTAAATTTTCTCATCATTTTGATTTAACAATTTATTTTTGTTGTTGTTACTGAAATTTTTATTATGAAATTATCTTCATTTTTCACTTTTTAAAAAATCCGTTTACCTTACAACTGTTTTATAAATCTATTTGCGTTTTTGTTTATTTTACTTTTCTCTTTATAAAAAAAAGTTGTTTTACAAGTAATTTGTAAATAATTTTTTTAATTTTAAAAAGTTTAAATTATAATCACACTACTAAAATAATTAAGCAGTGTTTCTTAAGTGAGCATAATATCGTTGGTTATATTACTGTTGTGCTGGAAAACACAATTTTTGGTAATGGTGAGCTTGAACGTCGTCAACCTTAATCTTTTTTTCAAATTTAAGTATGTTAAAAAATATGTTATATAATTAATAAAAATACAAGTTTCAAACTCGGAAAAGTGAAGTGACCTTAGTATTCTTCCTCAGAATCTGTAATATATATATTTATAAATATATATGTATATAATTTGAATATTTAACGTTAATTAGACGAAGTTAGGGAGCGAAGCGAGCGTAGGTTATGTTTGGTTAGATTATATTGATATAGTGCGCGATACGTCATTACACGGAATCAATATTATCTAATGACATAACTTATGCTCGCTAATCTCGTCCAATTAACGTTAAAAATAAAAATGATATACAATAAGTCATACGTATAGGTGATTTTATTTCTAAATACGCAAACAATTGGATTTCAGTAGGGGTCCCGTATAACCGAGAGGTACCGATATTCTTTTTTTGTACACACTGTAAATCCAAATTAATGTTCACATCTTTTTTTCCAAATCAATTTTAACAATTTTCACTTTTAACAATATAATTCCTTGTAGAGTTAGCTACACCAGCTATCCCATACGCCACCTTATTGCCTATTATACAAAAGCATGTTTTTCCCGGTACAATAATTGTTAGCGGTTGCTGGAAGACATATTATTGTTTGCAACACGAGGGCTACCAACATTTAGAGATGAACCTTAAATATAATTTTATACATCCGGACACTGGAGCACATACGCACAATCGAACGTGCGTGGCGAGAAGTGCGTAGTTCAAACGTTCCTCGATAGGAAATTATAAGCATCACTTGCACGGGCATCTCGCAGAGTTCTTTTTCAAAAGAAAATTCAGGGACTTCAAGACCCCAGTACATCATTTATGGTCCAATCTTGCTTCATTGTATCCTGACTATATGATGGAGTTGCCTAAAACTGCTGATAACAACGCTACTGCCATTACAGATTCTGAGGAAGAATAATGAGGTAATTTTATTCTTCCTACTTTTGAAACTTGTATTTTTATTAATTATATAACATATTTTACATACTTCAATTTGAAAAATATTAAGGTTGAGGACGTTCAGGCTCACAGTTACCCAATATTCATATGAAAAGGAATATACTCTTTATACTATATTAATTATAAAATTTAATCATGTTAAGAGAGCAAAAGGTTAATTATTTACTTCATATTATCGTTAATTTATAGGATGTAAATGTAGCTTTATTATAAAGTTAAGTTGAGAAAATTAATTTGTTGAAGAAGATAAATTAAACATTCACTAAATTAATTACCTTTCTGAAATTTTGATAAGCAAGACGTTTATATGAAGCTTTAAGGATACTTGACTATGATACGACATGTTAAATAAAGATTATTTCTACTTGTATAACAAACACACAACTAATTTCACTCGTTATATGATTGAAAAGCGAAGTATTGAATAAATTTACGGAAGATTGTAATTTAGAATAATTTAATTACAAAGAAAACATTTTCGATTATAAAAAATTCTAGCGGAATTCTGCGCAAGAAGACCGACTTTTCGTTATTTTGTTTTTTATAATTTTTTATGCAAGAAATGTACAGAAAAATAAGAGAAAATAAGAGGTATAACTTTTTTTTATTTAATATTAAAATAAATTTTTTGTTAATAAGAAAATAAATTATTGTAAGCGTAATTTGATGAAATAATTGAAAATAACAAGTAGACCCTACACTCAAGCATCGATTTTAAACTAACTCACCACTGTGACTAACTAAATAAGCGAACCAAATTCTTCTATAAGCGGGCCAAAATCTTCTTTAATTTATCAGTTTAAAAATCGAATAAATTAATTTATCCGAAAAAAATTAATCGGCGATTTTCTTTCTCAGATACCTTTAATATTTTAACAGATATATCTTTTAAGATTTTTGTACTCGGTTGTTTATTCAAATTAAGTATTTTTTAATAGTCGATTCAAGTTCTCAATTAAACACCCTGAAGAAAAAAATAAAACTGACTTAAAAAAAAGTCAAATAAATAAAAAAAAGATGTTTATTAAATTTGTCCTTAATTAAAATTTTTTTAGAGATTAGCTTAAAAAACTATTGACACCTAGAATTAAAAAACCATTAATTTAACACAGACTTTAAAAATTATAAATTTAATTGAAAATGTTTTTAAAGTTTATTTTATTTATTATTTTTTTTTTTCATGTAAATTATGGATAGGTTTACAAAAAATGATGCCGTATTAAAAACAAGGAGCATACAAAAAACGCAAAGATAAGTAACATACATTTTATTAAAAATAAAACAATAATGTAGAGAAACGATGAAAAAAGACTGTTACCAAGCATGAATTAAGGCTCTGAAATGTTCGAAAATAAACCTATAAACACGTCAAAACAATATATTTTCAAATAATCTCTGAAAACAATGCAGGTTTTAGTTTCAAAAGTGTTTCGGTTAATGTGGAAAAGACTTTGAACGGGACCATTAGAAGAACTCTTGACCAAAAAATAAATTAAAAAGAATTATCAAAATTACTCGCATCATTAGGTTGGAAGACGTATGAAAAAGAAAACACACATGCGTTAAATTGAGAAACTTCAACCTTTTTTTAAGTGGCTTAAATAGCCTTAACTGTACTTAACCTTTGAAATTGTCATTAATATTCCCTTATTTTCTCCGTTTACTAAATATTTTTACATTAACACATGGATTTATGGTAAAAGCTTTGATCAAAGTATAATCGACAATAGAAGTCTTTCTACCTACCGTCCACAGACATCACCACGAGTTTACTGCTGTCTGTGATATAGAAGAAACCTTCACTACCAGCACGCTATCCAAATGGCCGCTATTGTACTCTATCAGTCACAGAGCGAAAGCATATTAAGTGAAGAGTTTGTGTCGTACGCTTAAGAAGTGATTAATAGGTCCAATAATACCCAATAGGCATTTCAGTCTATACACTGTGGACCAATTGAATAGGAATAATTTTTAATACTTTTTTCTAGTCAAGTCCACTCTAGCAGCTGCTCCTTCAACGTTACATTAAGGATGGACCAGCTATGCAGGTATTCACATCTTTAGCAGAGTCCCCAGAAACCTAAATAGAAAGAAAAATAAACGATTAGGAAAGGTTATTACTGCTGGAAAATTACGATATTTCAGTTGCGATCCATGGAGTAACCGGAGGAACAAAACAAATTACTCCAGACAGTGGAAAGCTTCAAGTTACATTTAGGCAACGGATTTTCATTTTCATGTAACATTTTGCTAAATATTCTCTAATTTATGCAAGTATCCATTGTATACGTTACATTTCGAACTTGTTTAATAATGTTTTCATTTTCCCTCTAATCAGAACATGTATAACAGTAAAACCGTACTAATTCTCGATTGGCAACTTTAAATTATGGTCTATTTATTTTTTGAGCAAAATCGATCTCTTTTAATTTTAATAATTTTACATGTTTTACAAAATTTACGTTAAAAATATTAGACAAAACTGTAAAACGAAGATTGAATATTAAATAAAATTAAAATTTAAGAGACCACTGTTGATTTATAAAACCTGATTCTATGAGAACTACAAATTTAAGAAAGTATTTTGAATGCTGGGTGCAATAAAGTACCGAGTTGACCTTGCTTAAGCTACTATTACATCTTTAAAGTAAGCAGAATGAGGTTTTAAATATCAGTATTAGAATAATTAAAACCCTACTTAACAAATCTTTCTGTTTGTTCAAAAACTTTTTTCGAAGTATCGTAGCTTGATTTTAAGGTAACTACATTTTCATGTTTCAAATGGTTACAATTTCTTTTTATAAACAACATATAAATTATATTGCTCCAAATAAAAAATGAATTAAGCTTTCTCATTAAACAGAATGTATGTTTGTTTCTATCAACGTTCATTTAAAACTTAAAAACCACTGGGTCGACTAGAATAAGTCTTTCCAATGGGTTTCTGAAATTTGAGAATGATTTTAGGGTTAAATTTGTCAAAATAACGACAGAAACAAAACATAAATTCAGAATGAACAACAAAAAATTTAAAACAGCAGATCTGGACAGGGATGTGTCGTATTTTACTGTGTTTTTTTTTTATGTTGCATTACTTTCAATGGTTGATTAAATCAAATTTACAAAAGAAATAATTTCGTAAATCTAAAATTAAATTTAGAAAATATTGTTTTTAATTTGCCTATTTTTTCATTTGTCGACCAGATAAATTAATTATTCAGAGATCAGTTTTAATAGAAAGTGTATTTATAATACGATTTTCGTACTCGAATAATTTTTTTTTTTGCAAGCGTTAACGATATAATTATATACGCCAGCTTCTGTGGCCCGAGTGGTAGCGACTCGGCTTTTCATCTGGAGGTCCTGGGTTCGAATCCCGGTGAGGCATGGCATTTTTACATACGCTACAAATCATTCATCTCATTCTCTGAAGATGTCTAACTGTGGATCCGGAGGTTAAAAAAATTAAAAATATATTATAAAAAATATATGTATAAAAAAAATATTATCTAAATTGCAAACATTAAATGTATTTTTGCCATTTTTGTAAAAGGCTTTTGCTTCAATTGCTTTTTTAATTCCAAGTTGTATCCATTATTTCGATTTTTAAGTCAGTTTTAGTATAAGCATGGCATTATGTAGGAGATATTTTTATTTTTTATTTTGTTTACGCTTGCTGATAATAAATTTAAGATCTGGAACACCGGGTAAATTATTTAGTATTTAATAAAATAAACATAAGTAAATGCAATTAGCTTTATTTTTCCAATTGCCAAATTAAAAACTTGTACACAGGAATATGGAAATTAAATTTTTTTAACGTACGAAAAATTCCATGCCTGACCGAGGGATTCGAACGCGGGACCCGTGGATGAAAGGTCAAGACGCTACCAGTCCGCTACAGAGATCAGCTAAATTAGTATTTGTTTTTCACATTATATTAATTTCTATTTTTTAGGTTCATCTTACAAATCCTTTTTTCATATTTAGGTTGCTGGTTATAAGTCTGTTATTGCTCTGTTCAGTAACGGCATCAATGGTGCCTTCACCATTGATGCCGTTAAAAACCAAAACACAATCATTTTTTGGTTTTTAAGCAATTTAAAATGAATAAGACCTATGTTATTTTGTTTTTATTGTTACATAAGTTTTCCTAAGAACATGTTCGTTCTTAATGTAGATTTTTATTAGTTTTTACATTTAGTTGAGCCGGATTACTCGAAATCAATTCACAACGATAACTTTATATTTAGGGTAACTGCGGTTGTACTGTATTTGGTTATCGACATAAAATTACCACGCATGCGGCTGTTAAGGCAGTCCATTATTATTTACCCTACCCACTTCCTCATTTACTCATTTTATAGCTGTTGACATAATTTAGTGGAAAATCGACTAAAATGTGGAGGTTTTTCCCCGTAGTCCGTTTTTTTTTTTTGTTTAATGTTAACATCCCACTCGTTTCTCTTATAAAAATATTTTTAAATAATTATACTATTTTAAATTGAAATTCTTTTTTCTGCCAGCGATTTTAGATAAACTTTGCCAAGAATGTGAAAAATATGTTTTAGTAAATTATTTCTAATTACAAAAAAATAATAATTAATAAATTTTATTAAAAATTAAGAAAATTAAGAAAGAAAAAGAATTTTTTTTAAATTCATTAGCTTAAAATAATTGTTTTAATTAAAAAAAAAATATTTTATTAATTTTACTTTTTCTTGTTATAAATTTTACAAAATTAGTAACATTCTTTAGTTCTACTTAAGTTTAATCTAACGTCCCAAATATTGTATGAAGAAATGTTTTGAAATATTTGTAGAACAGACATTTTGAATATTTAATTACTTTTATGAAATTGTTTTAAGAGATTAATAAAATAATAATGAATTTATCATCTTTACCTCATTTGAAATAATCGGAACAATTAAATTCAAGATGTTTGGTAAAGTTAACGCGTCAATCTAAAATTAATCTGTTCTCTACTAGATTTTATTGTTTTTTACTTTTAGTATTAACATTAAATACCTATTCCAGTATTAACTATTACCTATTCTACTATTTAACTATTACCTATTTATAGTACTTAACTACTATTTATACTACTATTTAACCTATCTTAACTACTATTTAACCTACTATTTATAGTATTTAACTATTACCTATTCTAGTATTAACATTAAATACCTAGTTTTACTCGACGTGTAATACTAAAGAGATTTTATTTCGTTGTTTGTCTTTCAAATGGAAGGGATTACGTGAAAAGAATTGTACAATATTTACGTTTAAAATACATACTCAACCAGATTCGCACTCGTGCAGTTTTATCCTCCCATTATTATAGCTCGTATATTTTAAAACTTTTAAAAAGATGAAAGAATTTCTAAAAGAAAAAAGGATTCCTATTTAACTGAGAAAAAGATTTTTCACATATTATGTATGTAAAATGTGATATGGAGAAATAATTATATGAATTGTTTTGAGATGTACTAGTGAAAAAAAAGGAAAATAAAATATGGGTAGGTAGATATGGAAGTGTTGGAAAAAAAGAAGAGAGAAGGAAAATTCGATGAAAATTATAAGCCTGTATAATTATTTTTTTATGCATTGAACAACGTAATGATTTTTTAGCACGTAAGGTAACTTTATTGTTTTATTTCTTATAATATATACGAATGCTAAAAAAAAATGTAAATGAGAAGCACCATTCGCTAACCACAATTACGGATTTAATTTAATACATGATACGGCAACGTATAACATGATAATTAAAAAATAATAATAGCGCGTATTATAGAAATTATAAATGAAGAAAACTGTCCCAATCAACAAATCATCAAAAATTTGGTCATTAGAATCTAATTCATAAGTAAATGCACCTAACCACTTTCTTTTCCTGTTTAGCCTCCGGTAATTACCTTTCAGATAATACTTCAGAGGATGAATGAGGATGATATGTATGAGTGTAAATGAAGTGTAGTCTTGTACAGTCTCAGTTCGACCATTCCTGAGATGTGTGGTTAATTGAAACCCAACCACTAAGAACACCATTATCCACAATCTAGTATTCAAATCCGTGTAAAAATAACTGACTTTACTAGGACTTGAACGCTGGATTGCTCGACTTCCAAATCAGCTGATTTGGGAAGACGCGTTAACCACTAGACCAAGCCGGTGGTTAAATGCACATAACCAGTCCCACCTTTTCACAACCAGTTCCAATATTCTCTTGTATATTTAATCTTATACTCCGGGTTTCGTCCTTTTGTTACTTCTTCTGTAACGTTTTTACAATAGCGCCTGTACTTTTCCTCTTTCTTCTGTGTGAAAGTACATTGTGGAAAATTATCTTACAAGGGTTTAACTATATATCTTATTTACATTGTCATCCTGACCCCCGTAGGGGAAGACATCTTGTAATGAGCCCGGTCACCACACCATTCTCTCCGTCCCTAGCCCTGATAGGATTTATCGGAGGTTATCTTTTAGACCCTCTAACCTGATAACACATCACACTTTGGCCTCTAGTAGCATGTCACTGATGCAAATGCCTCGGCAGTTATTTCCATCAGTGTATTTACACAACTTATTATCATCGCCTTCGCATGGCTTTTTCCAACCTCGACTACCTAATACAATTTACAACCTTCAATTATCAAATTAACCGAATCGCAGAAGCGCAATCCCGACGCCTTCCTCTAACATCGGAAGTTTCACAAAAAAACTATTCTTCCATTTTCTATCCAATTTATGAAACCAATTCATAAATTTGATAAAATTCTAATAAAAACATTCCCTATCTCTCTGTTCTGGTTCGCTTGCGGGAGCGAGGTCAATGCCTACACCCTCCCACATCGCAGCTCCATCATATTCTTCTCAACATATCCATTCTCATCCCAACAGAGAATGTCTGTCAGCTAACCCCGGAGCTCGATGCCAAAATACCTACCTTGACAAAGTAAGCACCCAGGCAGGCCTCTAACCACCGGGGTTACTTTTTTATACATCATAACATTAAACTCTCTCAGCCATTTTCCGCTGGGATAAGAATATCAGGAAGCCAGAAACTATGTTCCATTCCCTTCAGACAACCTGAACTTGTTCACGGAAAATTCTCCACGGTGAATTGTGATATATGTATTGTTAGCGATATTGTATTTATATGCATACGCAAACTACCTAGTGTTTCATCATCTTCTTAACTCTGTTAAACATAATGTACTAATATTCCTTCTGAGGACATCCACTTCAGATAAAAATTTGGATTGTACTTTTATTCACGTTCCATGGTTTCTGCTCTATAAACCAAGCCTACGTACAACCTTTTTTGTACTTTATTTCTTTATCCATTTAAACTAAATTTAGAATTCAATAATTATTCTTCCCTAGTCATACGACAAATAATCAACATAAATCTTCCTTTCATTGTTAAGTAAACACTGGCTATTTTACTGTAGCCACACTTCTTTTTCTGTTTAATCTCCGGAACCACCGTAAGGTATTACTTCAGAGGAAGAATGAGGATGTATGAATACAAATGAAGTGTAGTCTTGTACAGCGTCAGGTCGAACATTCCTGAGATGTGTGGTTAATTGAAAGCCAACCACTAAATACCCACCGGGTTGGTCTATTGGTGAACGCGTCTTCCTAAATCAGCTGATTTGGAAGTCGAGAGTTCCAGCGTTCAAGTCCTAATAAAGGCAAATTTTTTTATACGGATTTGAACACTAGATCGTGGATACCGGTGTTCTTTGGTGGTTGGGTTTTAACTAACCACAGATCTCAGGAATGATCATCCTCATTCATCCTTTGAATTATCCTGAACGGTAATTTCCGGAGGCTAAACCAGGAAAAAACCACCAAATAACACCGGAATCCACGATCTAGTATTCAAATCCGAATAAAAGTAACTGCCTTTACTAGGATTTGAACCTTAGAACTCTTGACTTCTTAATCAGCTGATTTACGATGACGAGTTCACCATTATACCAATCCTGTGGGTAATTATATCTACACTAGGTAACTCTTATTTCCTAACTGTATATCCTCTAAATTTTCATCCCTTTGCACTGATATTTACATTTGCTGAAGCTTCTTGAATTTTGCGTATCATATTAGTTACGATTTTGTAATCTTCAGCTAGTTCTAAGAAACGGTGTATTTTATAGTGCTTCAGATTAATAAAAAAATAGTTCATATTAATTACAAACTCACTGTTATATTTCGTGTGGTATCTTCACCCTTAATAGTATTTAAAATTTTTTTTTGTAATCTAATTGTTTCCATTAATTTTTTCCTATTAATTATTGAATGGACGTATATATTTAAAAAAAAAAAAAAATTACTAATGCAATATAAGTATTCTTTTCACACGTGTATTCGTTTTTCCTATAGAGGTTTTAATACAATACCATTATCTGTTATGTAACAACAAATCTAAATTTTTCATATTTATCATCGAACCATTAAAAATTCTATAAAATCAAAAAATTATTTCGATTTGTAAATAGATTATTATTATCAGGCGAGTCTAATATTAACTACACGTAAATGGAATGTTTCTGGGTTTTAATCTGTTTTATTTCGGATGTAATCGGAAAAAAAATAATACATTAAAATTGGAATTTATTATATTTTTATTAAAAATAACTAATAGTCCCAGGAAATCATCAGTTACATTATAAATATCGCAACATAGTAAGATTCTTATCTTGTGCATACTTACGTCAAAAATCAAGGAAGAAAATTAATCTTCAACTTTGTAACAATTAAAAAACATATTTAGTAGTTATTTCTTCTAATAAACAATATTTAAAACAATTTTATTATAATTTTACCGATTTGTACCACCAAGAAAATTATTTTATTATTACATCTATTTATTACATTACTTAATAAAATCTTACGTTTAATCATATTACAGAAATTAACGGTTTTTTTCCTGAAACGTGAACTTAAATTAATATTTAATACATTATCCTATGTATTTAAAAAAAATAAAATGCGTAACCTAGGTCAAACTATTTTGTTATGTGACACTTAACCTTCAAATCAGCCTTTAAACTCGTTAAGTATATCCAGTATAGAATACCAATGCAGCAATATGTTTTAAATCTCACCAATAACACCCTGAATTAATGCCTACGTAGTATATATATCAGAGAGGACCAAAAAAATGTATTCACTGTTTTTAATTAAATAATATCTAAACAAAAAGACTTATACTCACTAATCTAATGAGTAGTGTAATGTAAGGAATTAAATTTGTCGTGGTAGGCGGAGCTGGTAATTTATGCGCATGCGCGGGTTTTTGGTGGTGGAACGAGCCAGTCATATTAGCCAGTGCAGCAGAAAACAGTAGAGTAGCAACAATGGCTGAGGTTCGCTTATTGTTTGTTGAACGCAAGACTATATTGAAGTGGTACTGGAAGTACGAGAACATTCACGAAGTACAACAGCAGTGGGAGAGAGAGTTTAAAAATGTGCACAAGGAAAGATCCGGCCGACCAAAATAGCTACAAGTCCAGTGTCCAGTACTGTGGTGTTGCAACATTTCACCAGATCACCGCAAAAATTAGTGAACCGGAGAGCGCGCGAAAGTGGGGTGAACCCGTCAAGTGTAAGTAGCATTCTGAAGAGTGCAAAGTAGAAAGTGTTCATTCCAAGACTGCTACACGCGATGAATGGCTCTGGAAAAGCACTCAATCAAGGCTTATTAATGCAGTTAAGAAAAATTCCAAAATCTAAATATTTTTGATTTTTGACTAGATGTTACAATAGTTAAATCCAAAATTTCAACATACTACGGCTAATCGTTTTTGAGTTATGCGATATTCGTACGTACGTATATACACACATACGTACGTACAGACGTCACACCTAATCTAGTCAAAATGGATATTTCCGTTGAAATCTGAAAACTGAAATTTTTCGCGATCACGATACTTCCTTTACTTCGTACAAGGAAGTAAAAAATAAAATTAAAATTATTTTTTATCCTTCTTTCTTTGCTCCTCCTCCCCGACTACAAAGGATTTTTATATATATATATATATATATATATAAATATAAATATTGTATGAAAGAATTTTCATTGAGACACCCCCCCCCCCCAACACACACACACACACACACACGCGCGCGTTTTGTGTGTGTGTGTAGCTGTGATGAGTGTACGCACAAACACCTAATCACAGCTACATTTACAACTAGAAAGTACATTTTAAAACAAAATTTGTTGTTTCGGATTTAAATTAATATATTAATATATTCATAATTTTATTATATATATATTAATATATTTATTATTTTTTTTACTAACATTTAAACATCTGTAATACATATCATGTTTTTCGTTTATAATAAACATTGAGATACTATCGCTCCTTCATAAAGACACGCTAAATATTTTTTGGTATGTTGATGAGGGACGGATTATAATTCTGAAATTATGAATTCATAAAAAATAAATAAATGGGTTTCAAGTGATATGGTTGACAGCAGCCTTTCAGCTAACTGGAAAATTTGCCAAGAAGCTTCTAAATAACCAGCCACAGCTAAAGCACCATTATAGGACTTAGCTGGTCAATCCCCATGCTACCTTAGAAAAAATCTGTTGTAGCTCGCTGGGATCAATCACTGCAACGTAAAAAAGCTAAGCCTCATGTCAGACTAGAGAACCTACGTCAACGTGGACGACGGAAAACGGGGTGTCCAGGAACGCTTTGTACTTATCTATAGGTGATCTTATTTACCTGTCAACCTGTATTAGACGCTTGGCAAGACTAATATTGTCTTTGACAAATGTAGCATCTAAAACACACATCGTGGAGTTCTCTTCTATATGAAGTTATTAATTACTTATGTAGATGATGTCTATGATTTTCTGTAGATTCTTCTCAGTCAGGGTAGCTTAGAATGTGCTATTTTCTTGAGTCACACGCGCAGAATGCCTAATATTCTGTATTTTTCTGTTTAGCCTCCGTAATCACCGTAAGGTATTACTTCAGAGGATGAATGAAGATGATATGTATGAATGTTAATGAGGTGTAGTCTTGTACAGTCCCAGTTTCACTATTCCTGATATGTGTGATTAATGGAAACCCAGCCACCAAGGAACACCAGTATCCACGATCTAGTATTCAAACCCGCATGAAAGTAACTGCCTTTACTAGAATTTGAATCTTAGAACTCTCGACTTCGAAATCAGCTGATTTGCGATGACAATCAGAAGACCACCAAATTACTTTACACAATTGTTTTGGGTGACGAAGCTGATTGATCATGTAGATTTTAGATGCTATATTTGGAACATTACGTTCTCTTAAATCAGAGTTTTGAATTGGACTTCGGGATGTTCTTCTTTTTCATTTACGGAATAGACACTATGCCTGTTCCAGTTTTTTCCATCTCTTTCTCTGTCTGACCAAACTTCTTCTTCCAACCTGTCTATAATTAATAAGGATCTGCAGAGGTATACTATCTTCCACCACCTTCTCTACATGTTTCTTTCATTTTTGTCTATTCCGCTAAACTTTCTCAACTGCTATTTTTCCTCTACCCAAATTGTTTCTTATCAAGCTACTTCTAAGTTTGTCTCTTAGAGTCCACACCTTTCTCCGATATTAATGACCTCATTTCAGCGGCTTCAACTCATCTTAAACTCTCCCTCCTCAGAAACTACGTCTCAATACCATACAAAAGAACTGTCATAAAACAATTTGAGCTGAGTGTCTCTGGGGACTTCCCGTAGAAAAGTTCTGTTAATAAAACCACATCCTGACTGAAATTTACTAATTTTTCTTGGAACCTCCTTCTAACATCACTGACCAGGTAGATAAATGAGTCACCTTTTCTAGAATTCTATCCTGGAGAACAATTTTGCATCTTACAGGGTCCTTACCGGTAAAAGCCAACACTTTAGTTTTGGTAACTGATATTTATAGTTATATTCCTCAGCCAGCCTCTGAACACAGAATGTACGTTGTGCACCTGATCACTGTTCCATGTTTACTAAATGGCATTAAACGACTGACAATATATCATCAAGCACAGCGCTCTCACATAAAAGTTAAATGAATAACCATTCTCTTAAATTTTCCTGCTTCACTGACGTGCTCTGTACAAGAGTTTAAAAATTTAAATTAATAAATTTATTAATCTTTCAATAAATTTATCCCTAAAATGTGTTTTACGTGTGTGCTTTATAAAAATCAATTTCGACTCAATGAGCAGATTTTGTAAATAAAATAGATTTTAAAATTTAACATTTGATGGGCTTCATTTATTTTTCGATCTATTTTTGTTGATAAAATATTTTTTTAACAAAAAAAAGAAAAAAGTTATGGAATTGTTTAGATTTTTTTATCGGGGTTATAAATTTATCTCCAAGCTTCATTATAAGCCTAGAGCTTCTTTTGAATTAAATTTGGTTTTCGTAATAGTTTTAAAATTTGAGAAACAGGTTAATGCCACAAAAATTTTTGTCTTACCTGGTTTTTAATTTCATTTTACGCTGTTGCTATTTTAATTATACTTGGAACCGCTGAACTATTTATACGGTATTACTTGTACAATCCATCACATTACATTGAGCTATAATATTTTTTTTTTATATCCCAAAAATGGGAGAATCAACGTAAAGGATTCGAATATCACTGATTTATGTTCAGCTTGTAAACAAACAAACGGAAGAGGAACTCTTTTCTTTTAGTACTAAATTGATATATGAAAATAAATTATGATTTTGACTTGTTTCTTGTCATTTATTTACAATTATTTATACAATTTCAAATGATCAATATCTGTTAATTACTTTGAAAACGAAAAACTTCATGGAAAAGCAGAGTTTATTCTTTCTAAATATTTATAAGCAATATTTAACCATGCGTAAATGTTTTATAAAGTAATAAATTACGTTTTGATTGCTTAGAAGAAGTGTTGTAGAGGTACGAAACGTTTTGGGAAATTGCTTTAAGCATGTGTTTATCTTGTTAATATGAAAGAGTTATAGCATTTATAAATATTTATTCCAGCTTAAATTGTACATTAAAGTTGAAATTATGAAAACTCAATTAGATAAATATGTGTAGTGTAAATGTATCATATGTAAATGATATAAATGTAACTTTTAATGTATTATTATTATTTGTTTTTTCATGTATGTTATTATTTATTTAAAATGTTCTCTCTGAATGTTGCATATTTAAATATTAAAGGAATTATTGCTTTTAAATAATCTTTTTTTTATTTACTTTACTTAACGAATAAGAGTACACACGTATAAAAGTATTTTTTCTTTATACGGTAATTTCTTAATTTTACTTATTTAAATTTCTTTAATTATAATCATGAAGTTTTTGTAACAATAATCTTTAAAGCTATAAGGAGCTTGATATGAAAAAAAAAATTTATTCATTACAGCTTTGCTGTACGAAACAAGTACAAGAATTCTATTTGATTCATAATTAAGAAAATAAATAGCCAAACGATTGTCAATTGCCTTCTTCACCAGAACTAATTTGCAGTTCTTTACTAAGATGCCAGAACTCCCCAAATGCAGTTGAAACTTAGTCTTGTAAGTAACATCTCTCTGTTAACCAGCAGAATTTATTTTTAGTAATCGCAATAAAAAATCGAAACTCAGTATTTTCTTTTACTTATTTTTTTTTTTTAATTCTAGGTGGAACCTATTTTAGTAAGAGTTACAGCGATTATTGCAGTGAGAGACAAGATAATTTAATACTTTACGATCTGAATAAAACATTAATTATAAAATCGATAGTAACCAAAATTGTCTGATACTAGTCATTAGAAACCCTAGTCTATTAAAAACCAAGGCTTAAAAAATCTGATAACAAAGTTGTAATACTTTCCTGGCGTCGGTTATTTATTCTTATTCAGTGGAAAAATAATTATACATGAAAAAGGTTATCTATGGTTTCTCTTTTTAGGGTGAAGGTAATCTATAATGGATGAAGTTTATTGTAAAATTATTATTATATTTTAAATCATTGATTCTCAAACTTTTTCGCCCACCGCCCACATTGAGAATCAAAAATTTTCTAGCGCCCCCCGAAATTTTTAAACTTACCATCTGTTAAAAATAATAATAGCAATTACTATTTTTAAGATGCCTTCTTTAAAACAGTAATTGCAATTACTGTTTTTAAACGTGGCATATCCTATTTCTGAGTTGAAACTTACATTTTACTTTACATTTTAGTTTGAAATATTAGGAAAACATATTATTGCCTTTTTTTTTAATCAGCCATCGTCTTCTTAGAACGTCTGAACGCCCCCAATTTTCTGTGGGACTTCTACCGTCCCTCTGAAGGCCTCCAGCGCCCACAACGGGGCGTTATCGTTCATTTTGAGAACGAACGGTTTAAATAAACAAAAAAAGTTTAAAAAATTAAAAATATCTGTATATTTTTATTTGTTTTACTCCTTCATCTTCAAAGATCAGTTTCTAAGAACGTTTTTAATCTTTCTACATTTACTATATTAAATAAAGAAGAAACTAAAAAAATTCAACTAAAAAAATGTACAACCAATAAAAAATTTCTTTTAATATCTTTTCCTAAAATTCATTACCTAAAATTTCTTTTTTGGGGTCGGAGGTGAATTATGATGAAATTTTATTGTAATATTATCACTAAAAAAGTTTATTATTTAGAATTTTAATACAATTAAAAGATTATATAAACCCAAAAACGTTTTCAAGAATTAAAAAAAAAATTCGATATTTTTAAACTTTGAACGGCTTGCCACCCACAATATTGTTCCCAAAGTTTTATTGAGTCGCTTGCACTACTATTATGCCTAGGAAGACATTAAAAAAGATTCGATTAAAAAATATGAAATAAATAAAAAGACAACTTATTTTCGATTTTTTGGGAAGAGGGAATTTTGGAATAAAAGATAATAAGATAGGCATTTACTGAGCTTAATGTAAAGTGGGGTTACTTTTGCAAATTTTTGAGAAAATTGATCCCCAAATCCCTTCTCACCCCCTGGAGACATTGACTCTAAACTTTAACAACATATTGCCTCATATACACGAGTTTCTGTACAAAATTTCATCATAATCGGTTTATCTAATCAAAAGTTATTAATTTCAAACACGCCGACGGGCTTACATACATACGTATGTACGTAATCTAAAAGGGGTAAAGAAGTAAGTTATGGGGTTCGTTACCCCCCAATTTTCTTTGTGTTTTTGGAGTTCCTGAGTCATGAAACGCAAAAAACCCATACCCCATTTTTTTACTTTCCATTTTCCCATTTTTTTTCTACTTTCCTTCTTTCCAGGAAAGTAGAAGTCTGTAAAAAAGAGGAATTTAGTAATTAAGAAAGTTACTTATCAATAACGATGCAAAAACTTTATTATAGAATGACACTAAAGGGATAATGCTTAATAACCTCCTAGGAATTAAAATTAATTCAAACAAATATTTTTGTGAGAATTTTTTATTATAAGAAAACTCACGGATTTCTTATAACTCTATAACATATTAAACGGTTTTCTCCTCTTTTATACTTTGTTTAGAAAAAAAAAATAATTTAGTTGAAATTTAAAATATCTCTTCTGTTTTTTAAGATAAATTTTGATATCTTATCAAATCCAATATAAGGAACCCGTATGAGGTTGCGGTGGCCTATCTGTGTAATAGTTGGAGTGGGGTATAAATTGATATTTAGCTAATTTTTCGCTTTCGATTGACATTGTATAAACAATAATTCACAAATTATTTTCAACGGTTATTTCTATTTTATAAATACTTCTTTTGTAATCTTTCATTCCTTTCTTTCTTTCCTTTTTAT
Organism: Lycorma delicatula; assembly: GCF_047948215.1. Taxonomy (NCBI): domain Eukaryota; kingdom Metazoa; phylum Arthropoda; class Insecta; order Hemiptera; family Fulgoridae; genus Lycorma; species Lycorma delicatula. The sequence goes on from NC_134460.1 coordinate 81,591,364, forward strand.
AATTTAAATATATTGATTTATTAATAATTAATAACGAGGGCTAGAGCTCTCCAGCAAGCTATGGTCATACAATGTCCTACGTCATAATACCACAAGTAGTGGTCATTATGATATCGCGACTTCTATTCATTCGGCGCCAGAATCTGACCCAGAGCGGTCGTGTTGTACATTCAGTCCGGATGAACACGCATACTAATGTTCGGATGAACGCTTATTTTATTTGTATACTTAGATGTTATTAAGTTTAATTATATGTGTTACGTTATATGTTAGATGTTCAATTATATGTTATCGAAATGTCAAGACGACAAGAAATTAAATAACAATTCAATAAGCAACAAGGCGTTGTTTCAGTTCATCACAAAGGTTTTATGGTCCTTCACATCGCAAAGGATGTGACAATAACAATAAAAAAAATTATGAAAAAATATCAGAAGTTAATGAAAGATGATTTTATGTACTTTTCATTTTAAAAGAATGTGTATATGTAATTTAATAGTCGTACAAGGAAGTCATGTGATGTCCACATCAGATTTTTTTAATAAGCAGCTACCTACGAGAAAAGTAGGTAAATAATTTATTTTTTATTTATCAGCTTGTTAAAGCTGATATTTATGTTTTCATTAGGAATGTAGTATAATCATTTTCCTTCTCTTTAACTAAAGACTTTTTTATCCTGAGTGGAATAAGAGGGAAAGTTTTCCTCATTTTTTTACATCTACCAAGATATGTTCTGAAAGGTTCATGATGTTACATTCTTTATTTTGATAAATTTTTATCATATTAACTCTCTTTAAGGGGTGTACATTAGGATGATGTTTTTATTCTAGTACTATCTTTCTATTGTGATTTTCTAAACGTAATTTTTAGTATTTATTCGATTAATATAATTAGGAATATTTGTTTCTATTATTTTTTAATTGTTGAAGTAGTCATTATTTTTGGAGTTTTTTTCTGAACTGTTAACTGTGTTCTTTTTTCCAATTTATTTCAATAACAGTTTAGCATAACCTTTTATTTATGTTTGAATTTCTATAAAAAAAAACAAAGAAGAGTTTTTACTGGGAGGTAAAAATACAACACCGTGGGTTTATTAGCTACAATAGAAAATAGAACGTCATCGGGAAATAACAAATACGAAAAATTACAAGATGGTAGATATGACTTCTTATTAAATATTTTAGATAATTTTGAAACTGTAAAATGAATTTAAGAGATTTTTGTTCCCTTAAACCACGGTACGCTGATGCCAGGTCTAATAAAATATGAATATTTAACAGAATGAAAGAAGGATTACACTAGTAATTTAGAAAATATGATTTTAGCTCAGTGTGTTATATTATTTCTCTTACGTACTATCATTAATCACCAGAATTCATAAGTAGAGACAATATATATATTATACTACTGATTTAGTTAAAGTTAACTCAGGTTAACTGGGTTAACTCGGGTTGTTTTCAATTGTTTCTTATTAGATGAAAAGTTAAATTTTCATTGTAGTTATGGAGAAAGGTTTTATAATTAAAGCAAGTTTTGTGCTACTACAGGAAGAGAAATTTACTAGGCGTACAAAGGAAGTGAGAGACTTAGGTTCAGAGATAAGCGGTAATAATTTACAGAAGATAAATAGGGTAGTAAAAGAAGTAGTACGGCTAGTATTTAAGTAATCACAAAAATCATCTCTAGCCGCATGTTTTATGCTAATGATCTCCTGGTAATAATGTATATATTTTTTAACTTTAATATAAAGAACAATAATGTTCTAAATTTAATTAAAATAATTAAGCGTGTAATTATCCATTAATTTTAAACACAATGTAACTCATTTTTATAATTCTAAGTAACAAAGCCGGTGGCTGTATTTATTCAAAAATTATACTACATTCTGTTTATTGTGTAAGATAAATGCACAAAAGAAATTTATTTTATGGAAAATTAATTATTCCGGTTTTGCTAGGGTATCTTTTTTCTATTTCTATAACGTTTAGCACAATTACTGTTTAATTTATAAAATGTGTAAGATCAAATTAATCCTAAATATAACTTTTGTTATACGCTTTTTCTTTTGAATTTATTTTAAGTGAAAATTAAAAGAAAATTCAGCAAAAATTTAAAATAGTTTTATTAAAAGCAAAATATCAATTTGCTAAACAACTAAATTATGCTCTATAAAAAACATAGAAGGTGAATTAAAGAGAAACATTTTTTTTTAAGAAGAGAATAGAATCTTCTCTTACTGATTGGTGGAACTATGGAATATCTTAACTTGCAAAACATGACTTAAAAAAAATAATAAAGCAATCCAAACTACTTTCGATGTTTTCAAAAAATTAATATTTTTGCATTAATTCAGTCTCACTACTACTGCATTACCTAATCAACCTTTTTGTTTTTTAAACTGCTTTATTCAAGATATAATTGTTACTTATTGTTTTTATTTTTAGATACCTGAACTTTGTACGCCATAGATCAGAATTTTGATAGCTCATCATTGTCTTATTTCAAACCTTAAGTTTGATTGATTGATTGTTCGATATTTTGGAAGTTTCCAGATATCTAGTGTAGTTTTTTATTGAGCACAAAAAAGTACTAAAACAACCATCCTTGGCTAGATTACTGCTTTAATTCTAGTTACCATTTTTGAAATAAGGTGCAGAATAAATTATATGAACTTTTAATTTAGTTTTAAATAAAAAAAAAATGATTTAGTTTAATAATAATTAATAATTTTAATCAATAATTAATTAAAATTAAATTAATTATATTATTAAATATTAATTAGTATTTAAATAATAATTTTAATTTTATAATTTTTTAATAATAATATATAATAAAGAAAATAATTTATTTTTAAATAAATTATCAATAAAACTTTTCACCAAAAGAGAAGAATAATTCCTTTTAGATTTTTAAAAAAATGTTTGTAAGTTTTGAACATTTTCTTCGTGTACCTTCATTTTAAATGAACTTTGAGCGAGAAAATATTTAAAACAGTCATGTCATGATTCACATTGAGAAAGGCGGAAATTTTAACTTAATACTTTTAATTTAATGTAGAATTTAACATTGATTAATATATCTAAATTCTGCAAGTTTTGTTAAAATTAATTCAGCACCTTTGGAATTAAGTCGGACTAAAAACAGATATATGTAGAAAGAATTGACTACAATCAACTTTAGGTAGTATTAGATCATGTTTATGTCGCTAGAACTGTTTTAAAACAAATTTTCAGCGTGGTGATACACCATAAATGTTTAATGAGCTTAGAATAAATTGATAATGTTTTACTAAACGTTTGATGTGAATATACCAATATATATTATAGGTAGTTTTCACGTTATATTACTGACTGTTTATATTACTGACTGTCTAGTCGACTGGTCGTACAGACAGTATATTCATAAATAAATACAGTCAGTATGTTTGGTGAAGCGTTGTAGTAATTTCTTTTCCAAATTATATCTAAATCCGGATTCTACAAAAAGGATATAAAAGTAAAAAAAAAACATTCTCGTCTTTTAAATAAGGAGTACTAGAGTATCAGAACAAACATAAAACATAGAATATCAGGTCTGATTGGAGTATCAGGACTACTAAACATCCTGATATTTTTCAAATAACAGGCTGAATTATCTCATGTTATTTCGACCAACACCTACTATAAAAAAGACCAGCTTTCGCAAGGTAGATTTCCTTAGTAAAATACGTAAAACTTCTTCTTGTTTTCTAGTTTTAGCCTCCGGTAACTACCGTTCAGATAATACTTCATAGGATGAATGAGGATGATATGTATGAGTGTAAATGAAGTGTAGTCTTGTACAGTCTCAGTTCGACCATTCCCTTAGATGTGTGGTTAATTGAAACCCAACCACCAAAGAACACCGGTATCCACGATCTAGTATTCAAATCCATGTAAAAATAACCGACTTTACTAGGAGTTGAACGCTGGAATTGTCGACTTCCTAATCAGCTGATTTGAGAAGACGCGTTCACCACTAGACCAACCCGGTGGGTTAAAATACGTAAAACTAACCAATTTTTCTTCCATCTTGCAGGTACCAGAATAAAATCACATAAATTTGAAAACAAGATTGCACTCAAAATCAATTTACAAATAGATTTTTATTTAAAATCTAGAAATATATGTATGGTTATTTCGATAGTTAAAAAAGATCATTATTAGTAGAAGAAAGGGAAAAACTACGTATATAAAAAAACTAGTAAATAAATAAAATAATATTATAAAAAGAAGAAATAACAATAAAAAATAATAATTAATAAATAAGTAAATACTTCTAGTCTGCTTGTGAAACACTGTAAAAAAATATTTTTAATTTAACAAGTAAAAAAAAAATCAGTTGTAGTTGTATTCAACCTCAATTGAAGGAGTAGATTTAGTTTAAAAACAATCCATACCAGTTAAGCCTCCAATTAGGAATTTCCACCAAGAATAAATGAGAACCTCTGTCTATTTCTGCAGTTAAACATTTGAAACGTTTAACTGTGAAAAAATAATTTTTTTACATTGCTAAAAATACCAGTTTTGTAGTGCTTCGAGGTACTGTTTATTTGTCAATTAATATTCTTTAATATTTTTTATTTATTTATTTTCTAATATGTACTATTTCCTCAGTATCTGCTGATAAGGATTGTATTACAATCGAAATATACATCTACTTTTAGATAAATATAAGCCAAACAAAATGCTTACTAATATGTAATTAATCTACGTCAATAATGTTTTTACTAGTAAGTTTTATGTCCGGAAAAAAAACAGTAATACTAGCGAAGTGAATGCTTGATTGTATTTGCTTTGCTACAGCTATTCTTAAGGCGGGACATAAGTTGACACCTCCCACTACTTTCACTTCATGGTGCAATAGTTTGCTTCTGAAGAGCTGCCATTATACAAGATAGCAATTCTATTAAAATTATATTAATATTCGTTTAACATTTAATTAATTTATTCGCTTAATTTAAGACGCTGTTTCATTTTAAGGTATGATAATATATCTTTGTCATATCATAAACAATCGTATGATAGTGAACACCGCACCCCTTATCTTTAACTCCTTTATATATAATGTTAATTAAGTTAACAGGTTTTATAGAAATAAAGAGAAGTGTACTACTAATTATTACTAATAAAAACTGAATCCAAACCTGCGGAATTTCGATAAGAAAGTAATTTTTCTAAATTATTGGCAGAAGAAAAAATTGTAAAACAACCGGTTAAAATTATTATAAACATCTTTTAATTGAAAAAAAAATGTTTCATTTATTTTAACATGGAAGAGTTAGTCTTATCTTCATTCATATTTTAGAGGAAATTTATTTATTTAGACATTTGCCAGTAATCGTGCGGTTGATGTCTAAGCGGTATCCGTCTAAAAGTCATTCAATTTCATTCAACATAAGCCTTAACCCGACCTACTCTACTTTTTCTTCTGATGTCGTAGGTCTGGTGAACCATACATCCTTTCTCTTGACACTGTTTCTGCTACTTTGAAATGGTTTAATTGAGTGAAGTTTCTCTTCTGTAAACACGACGTAAATTTAATATTCAAAAACAAATTTAAACTAGGCTAACCACAAAACGCAACTTCCGTTCTCTTTAAATACTGTTAACTGTGGCTCTTTTTAGTTTAATGTGAAACCAAAACAGTTTTCAGTTGGTTTAGCGAATTTCTTCCATTTAAATAGAGGAAGTTCGGTTTTGTAGACGCAAACTATATCCGGGTTCGAATACCGGTCAGACATGGCATTTTTACACACGCTACTTGTCATTCATCCATTCTCTGAAGCAATACCTAACGGTAGTCCCGGAGGTTAAAAAAAAATAAAAAAATATAAATCTGAGAATTTTAATAAAATTCATAGCTCTAAATTAAATCTAAATACTTAATTAAAACACCTTAGAAACTTAATAATGCAGTTCTGACCCATATTTAATAAAATATTGATTTCTTTAGTAAAAATTAATATCGAAACAGTTTTTTACTGCGCTCATGATTAAATATTTTTGTTTCTTGTAAGCTGATAAAAGAATTTTATTATCGGTTGTTAAAGGTAATTTAAGTGTGTAATAATATATCTGTCACCTGCTGATACTGCAAGTACATAAATAACATATTGAAAATCGATTGCCACCTAATGATTAATGTATTGATATTGAAGTAATCTAGTGGGTAGAAAAGTAATGTGCAGCGATTTATAAACTTTTTATGTGAAAATTGATAAAATATCTAATGTGGTAGCAACAACTTTTATTTATATATTTTTATCTTCTGTAAATATTTGTTTAATGATTATTTTACTTAATTTAAAAATAATTTGATATTTCATACATTTCATGTATATGTAAATGATAACTAGGGGTCGTCTCTGTGCCCATATTTCCCAAAAAGTACTGGACAAATTTTAATAAAACTTTACAAATTTACACCTTAAAGGGTTGGTCGTTATCTCCATTTAGAATTATCACGTTATTCCTAATGGGAGTTAAGATATAAATATTCATTGAAGAAAAAAAGTCATTTTACAAACAGAAATCTCTGAGTTCAGATGAGTATATTAATAATCTTATCACAGATTAGGTGAAATATTCCGTGAAATATTTAATATTTTATTAATTATTATTGTATATAGCTTAAATTAGCACATTTAGCGAACTTTTACGGGTTTTGATTGTTTATTTTGGATGTCGGTGTTGGATTGTCAAAAGTTAAAAAAGAGAAGAGAAGTAACCTTTCTTATTATTGAAAGTCTGCTAAAGGGATGAGCGTATCTCGGTCCTCTGAAACAGCTGAAGTGCGTGGTTATCGGTTAGCTGCTGACGCTCAGAGCGCTACGCCCAGATTCGAGCTATAGCTTCGTCTACATCAGGAGCGCAACAGAATTTCTACGTCAGGAACAAAGCAAACGTTAAGGAAAGAAATATTTTCAGGCTTAAATTATTATTTATCAGTATTATTCTCACAACCATGAGGATAACGCACAGCGGAGGTTCAAGGGGCGGAGTCCCCTGACTAGACAGGACCAGCAAAGCATGCCCTAACCAGCTAGTGTGTATATATTAATCTTTTACAGAAAATTAGGAAATATTTCAATTAAACAAACATATAAATATGGACCGTATTTGTTTAAAAGAAAATGAAATAAAGATATTTACTACTTATTAACTAAAGCCCTTAGGTTTTAATCGACACCGATGTATTAACGTTGACTGAAATCTGGTATACATTTAGAAGAAAATGTTTTGTGAAATTTAACAATTTTAGGTTAGAGGAAAACCTATGACCACGATCTAGTTTCAAAAAATAATTTTATTACAATAGTAAATTTGAATTTTTTTAAATTGTTGATGATTACTTTAACGAGCTTTCTCAAACTTAACCTTTCTTTTGTAAGTTTACAAGGTTTGTTAAAATTTCGTAAGTCTCTTTTGTTTGTTTCGAAACAAACAAAAATTTACTTACGTTTGATCGTATCCACAATTCTTCAAAACACACAACTATAATAGGACTTTTTCCAGAGAGTCAGTTTTTCAGTTTTAATTTCATCCTAAAAATGTAGAATCTAGTAATTCCCTTTATTTTCATAAAATATGTAAATAGTTAAGTTTCCTTTGCTTTTACCGTGTCTGTCACCTCTCTATTCTTCTGCCTTCTTTCAAGAATACTTCCGTTCAGCAAGAAAATTGAAGATCAATTCAGGATTTTCTATAAAACCACATCTTGAAAGTTTTTAATCGTCTCATTGACATTTAAGAGACCTTCTAAGCTTATTTCCCGGACAGAAATAAAAAAAAACGTTTCAATACTTTCATTCTTAATCCTAATTTAAGATCACTACTATGAATAACATTTATCTAACTTGTTCTATTCTACACTTAATTTCAAGTGTACGTTCTGTTTCATTTATAAAACAACCAAGATATTACGAGGACCACTCGAAAAGTTCTTAGCCGAACAAAGAAAACATAAGGTTATTCAGAAATTATTTTCAACTTAGTCACATCTAGAATTGCACCCTGCAATTCTATACAATTAGACTAAAAATTTTATAATTTTTTAATACCCTCGGTATTATCTCTCAGTATTTTCCTTAATATGTTATCCAAAAATAAGCGCTTACCTCAGCTTTGACCTCATCACTTGATGTGAATTTTTCGTCCAGCGAGCGATTACTTTAGGTTTGGAACAGGTCGTAATGTCTAGGGGCCAAATCCGGTATATGGAAGCACCGGGAAAGGTTGATCATGCAGTTTTGCTGCAACATAAAACGTGTGTCCAAACCCACATCGTGGTGAAACAGTACTATCCTTTTGGCCAGATGTGGATGTTTAGCCAGAATAGCACCTTTCAATCGGCTTAGTGGTAAAGTATAATATTTTCCCATGAAGATTTTGCCTTTTTTCGTGTATGTAAGCTCCACCAAAAACCGTAACTACATTCTTCCTGCTAGAATAGATAGAACCGTTTTCGTTTTCTTTGGCGTGTTTTACCTTGCACCCACCCGTTGTTTAGTCTCTTGCGTTTAATGGTGAATCCTTGTTTCATCTACTGTTATAAAACGTCGAAAAGACTAAGAAAAATGGTGTTTAAATATGTCTGAACACCCTTGAGAAGTGTTGAATCGAATGTGTTTTTAGTCGTCTGTTAACAAACACGGAACTCATCGAGCGGAAAGCTTTTTCAAATCAACAAAACATCGTATGGGTACACGATTTATCGTAATTTTTGAGATGTCAGCAAGTTCGCGTTCAGTTGGCTATCATTTAATACGGTATTGTGAATTTTTTGTCGATTTCGTAGGTTATACCGGTTTTTGTGCGGCCCGAGCGTTCGTCTTGAATTGGTGTACAACCACGTTTAAATCTAGCTGCCCGCATTTTTACCGTCGAAAACTAACGGAAAAAGTCGATTAAGGTGGAACTAATTCTTTTTATACTTCCGTGAGAGTTAAACTTTTTAAAACAAAATACATTATAGCTGTTAGATTTTCAATTTTAACCATTTTTCAGAATGTGTCAAAACTTATTCACTTTACTCGATTGCCAGAAACAAGCAACTAAACACGCGTCTGAAACTTTTCAGTACAGCCTGTAAAAAATCATGCTTGAATAATATCATAGTCATTTGGTCATATTTGCACCATTTCTGTCTTAGACTGAGAACTTTCTGAACCACTCTGGTTAATTTTTTCGTCCGTTTCCAACTATCTTCATCTAGAACAGTCTAGATGTAATATTATACCTGCTTGCAATCATACGTTTGGTCTTCTCATAGCTAAGATGGTCTTTAGGCATAAATCTCGCATGTGAATGGTATTCTGTCTGATAAGCAGCTGCAAGCGTTCAAAGATGAAAAAAAAGCCACCTGATGCCTAGTGTGTCAGCGTATCCAAGTTACTGATAATTTCTACATTCACTTTAATGTTGAAAATGAATAGCAATTCATTTTCCAATGCTTCCACATATTTTACATCAGAGTAAATATTATACAGAAGTGGTGAAAATAGATACCCCTGTCGAACTCCTTTCTCAATATATTCCCTCCATAAAAAAATTTCACATTCTAATTTAAGTCCTTTGTTCCATGTATACATTCCCAACAATACGGATGTCCCGGTCATCAATTTGAGATTTTTCGAAATTTATAAAACAAGTATGTATGTATACTAGCATCCCCGTCGCGGCTTCGCCTGTGCTATATGGTTCTTGCGTTTCTCGACGAGGTCAATTTTTTCTTATTTTATGTTTTAAGTCAGTAACCGGAGGCAAGTGAGCCAGTCGGGTCGCACATACAGTTAACTGTGGCAGTGGCTGTGCTGGTTGAGCCGCCGCGCCGTACATCATCGACCCCTTAAAAAAATCGAAATTCCATAAAACCCAAAAATGTTTCTTAGATATTTATCTGAAGAATATTTTGAAGTCTAAGTCTAGTGAATATGTCGTTTAGTATAATAGGAAAAGGGGAAAATTTGCAATCATCGTTCAAAATTATTAACGTTCTCTCCCCTTACAAGGTTGAATTTCAAAAAAATCTAAAAATATTTTTTTAAATATTTACGTAAAGATTACTCCCCAAAAATCAAGTTGATATCTTCATTTTTTATCGACAAATTAAAAAATAGCCGGGTTTCAAAAAAAAATTCAAATATCCATTTCAACTCTTTAAACTCGAAATTTCTAAAATCTAGGAATTTGTTTTTAGAAATTCACTTGAAGATTACACAAAGATCAAGTTGATATTTTCATTTGTTATCAAAAGATTGAAAAAATAGTAAATTTCATTGTTACTTCATTTTAACCCTTTAAACTCGGAATTTCAAGAAATCCTTTCTTAGTGTTTACTTACACCTATATCGTAAGAAGAACATGTATACATATATTCATCAATTTACCTTCTGTAGTTTTTGCTGGGCGTTGATTATGAATCACTTACGACATGTTGCTTTATATACTGTATGTAGATCAATGCTATAATACACATAATGTTATATATAGACCAATGTTATAATCTCTTCGTAAACAAACTGGACTGAAAAAAACGTAATTGTAGTCCCACACAATCACGAACGGAAAATCCTAATTACTCTATTTCTATTTGCTCTTTCTTTCGTGGATGGTATGTTTCAACACTTTTTGGATATCAATGTATTCATGGAGGACAAGTAAAAATGCTTCAAAAAATTGGCTCTCGGGAAGTCTGAGAATTATTTCCAGTTTAATACAATACGTTAAACAGTTTTAGTTATAATTCTTAGCAGTTGCTTACATCAATTCTATGTTCATCAAATACCGTAGAAAATCTTAATTCTTTACTTGGAATTACAAAAATAAATTAGTTTTTGTATCTTACATTCGATATAAAAATACTTTATTTACAGTAAAAATATAATTATATCTATATGTTACTATACAGAATCAACAGAAATAGTAGGTGTACTATTCTCAAGATAATTCAAATAACTGTTCCAGTATGTACGATAAATGATCAAAGGAGATTGTGAAAAACCTTTGATCAAAGCAGCATCACAAAGCAAACCAGTTATCAATGAAAAATCTAATAAGACTTTCCCAAACGAACATTGTTATTATTATTACTATTTTTTTTTTTTTTGAGGTTTTCGGAAGCATCGACTACTTTGGTCATTAGCCCCTTCACACATTACAAAAAAATAAAAAAATAATAAAAAAGAAAAAAGAAAAATATATTTTCTTTTTTCTTATCGGGGGTCACGATAAAATTGTGAAATTTCACACGAAACTAAACGCTGTAACTTAAATCCGGGTTGCACAAACAAAATAAAGAAATCTTTTACGAAGCAACTTGATTCTTTAATTAACATACTTATTGATGTTAGTTAGTTCACCTCCTAGGCTTTCCTTTCGGCCATCCTTTTCTGAGTTTTTCTCTATCCTCCTTACAGCTGACAATGTATCTGAAGCATCGGACGTGGCATCTTCCTCTCTTTCAGATACCAATGATGTTTTACGGCTGACATCTAGTGATGAGAATTTAGACGGAGCGGTCAGCATGGATGTTACTGACTCCAAACTCGATTCAATATCTAATGACAAACTTGGCTCGGCTGAAGCACTCGTACTGTCCTTTGATGCCCTCTGGGTTTTTGGAGGTTTTTTAGGTGCCATTTCAATAACTTCTACGTCTGGTACTTTCTCGATTGTTACTTGCATCTCCATCGGACTACTTTCACGCTTTTTCTGTGCCCTTGCCACCCTCTCCCTCGCTCTATGGCTGGTCGAAAGAGTTGGATTTGGCTTTTTCAGATATTACACTTTCCTTATGTACATCAGTTGGTGGACCCATGATTGCAGGTTTTGTTATTTTTTTCGGTGGAGGACGTTCCATCCCAACGACCATCTGCGAATGAGGAGGTGTAATTATTTCCTTCCGCTGCCAAGATTCAATCTTTTATTATTATTATTATTACTGTTATCTCAATTATTAACCATTTTTAATAAAGTTATTAATTCTAACTTCTACTTACGCTAAGTTAATATCATTTATTTATCTCGTGTTTTGGCGGTTTATGGCATTTTTCTTTCAGTTATTAAAAAGTTAAACTAAAAAGAAAAGACTGGGGCACGCTCCTCGCTTTGTTTTTAGTTATGCATAAATAGAAAATTCTTTTTAAAGTAATTTTCTTGAAAACAAAATATATTTTACTTTGTTTTTTAAAGAAAAGCATGTTTTAAAAAAAAATTATTTATTTTTACATCAGAACGGACGGTGGAACGCGCTCAATAGATATACAGAAAAGATTTATCTCTTTACTGAAAGGTTTACAAATTTATTTAATGAAATATAAGATACAACCATTTGTAACTTTGTCTTTTGATTGATGGTGGCTGGACGTACTGTATAGTTAAATATATATCTATATTTTTACGTCAAGAAAAATCCTCGAACTTTTTTTTTGGAGGTGTCTGGGTATATTTTCTTCTGATATTAGGATAATTACTTTTTTTAAAGATAATTACATAGAAATATTATAATGCTTATTATTTTTAAAATTTAATAAATATTTTACGTTATGATTTTATTAGTTTTGAATAGAATTTCCATATTTTTCGTTATGTTTTTCTCGTCAAATTTCATATTAATTCGGTATGTTTTACAGGAGTTAATAAGATATTTTTTATCAAAATCCACAATTTTTTAAATCTGTTTATCAACATCTAGTAACTTATAATAAATTTTATTAAAAACAGAATACTTTATTTCTCACACAATCATATGCATTTATCTCATCATTCAAAATAAGCAGATTATTAAAAAAAAAAGCTTAGTATCAAGAAAAAAATTCATTGAGAGAGATTTTACTGCTCTAGTCGTTTACTAAAGTCACTACATCGTTAGTTCTTGTCAGTTGCACATTTTTCCCTAAAGTAGTACCCGTGAACTCCTGGAGAACAAGATTTTTAAGTTCAACATATTCTTCTCTTTCTCGTTATATAAAGAAAGGAACTTTCGTAAACCATCCATTTCTATGTAAGATTGAAGATTTTTAGCATAAAAAGTATACAAATTACCATTAAAATCAGGGGCCTAATCATTTTCAATGAAAATTTTTTAAAGTATTTATAACAACAAGATGAATTTAAAAAAAAAGTCAAATGTATGATAAATGATATGGTTACAAAATTTAATATTAAGATTTTAAATGAACTTTAAAATAGATTTTAAAAGGATTTTAAGTGGTTTAAATTGCAAATTCTTTTTCTCATTCATCTTTTTTATATAACTCCATAAGCGAGATAAGGCAAATAAAGTTTTTCCTCAGGATGGGAGTTCTGTCCTTCAGCTAAAGCTTTAACATAAGATATAATGTCATAAAATTCGGTTAATGTAATAGCATATGCAAGTTACGTTAAAATTGTTATTAACAGATAGTCGTGTTTGTTAGCTAGCTGTAAGCCAGCTCACTCTTAACGTATGGAATGAAATTAAAGAAAAATAAAGTTGAATTTCACAAGTATAAATGTGAATTTCTTGAGTCCAGTTTACATAACTTGAAAATATGGAATATTTTTCCTAATAAAATAAGTATTCTATTTGAAAGTAAAAATTATTTATTTCATTAAAGTAAGAATTAAGAAAAATAATTACTAATTTGATTAAATTCTGCCCAATTTGATTAAAAATAAAAATTACAGTACATGGTTTAAAAGAAGATCGATATAATAATCAGTAGATTTTTTAATTAAGTTCAAAACTTCGTAGAGTATAAGTAGCTAATTTTATTACGTATACATTAAATTTGTACTGTTAAGCTTAATCAAATTTACCAGTCAAAACCAGCAAAACCAAAATGCTTATTTTGACAAAAATCTACAAAAATGGTGTCAGCACATCATTTATTTACCGCACTTGTATTATAAACATCTGTACTTCAAAAAAAGAAATGTTATCATTTACATTATGTTTTTTTCCCGCTTTCTGAGTAAGTTAAACTTAAGTTGTTTTCTGATAGTTTAAGTTTATCAGTTCATAACTTATTGTCTATAAACGGCATATTGATATTAGTTAAAAAAGGAATTACAATGTATTTGTTATATAAAATCGCGCAGAAATATAGTTTTCATGAGGTAGTCCTATTGGTACTGTATTATGTATGAGCTTTTACAGAAAAAAATAATAATTGAGCTAAGTCCTATAGGTAGAGAAAATAAATTAAAAATTATCTACTAGATAAGTGGTTAAAGACATGGTAGTGATTCAAGGAAAGAAAGAGTATCACTAACCGCTAATTACAAAATTTTCATTTATAAAAATTCCCAATTAGACTCCATTAGTAGATTCTATAAGTAAAAAAAAAAAAAAGTTAACAGTTAATTTTGGCAGTACGGCTTGTAACTATAGCTTCCATCTCAAATTTCATAATTTAATAATTCTCATTATAAATAAATACATAGACAATTTATTCTTTTTTTATTCAAATAATTATCCTAAACGAGTGATGAAATCCCGCTAAGACATAATGAAATCAATATTTATTGCTTAACACTCGTTTTGGAACTTCTCTGTACATGAATACTTTTCTAGGATTTGTATTTTAATTTCTCAAATTTTTAGATATTCAAATGATCACGCAAACGGTTTTAATACTATGAAGTCACCATTCTGTTACATGTTTAATCAAAACAATAAGTACAAAATTCATTGCTAGAAAACTGCTACATATAGAGGTTAAATCTTTAATACGAGTATAATAATCACGTAAATCGAACTAATAAAATTAAGTAGAAAAAATTCGATCTATTGTTTTCCACACACACACAAATATTTATATATATATATATTTTTCAAAACCCCAACATAATGGTCTGTTAAATTGTAATAATTTATAAAGATTTTATTTTAATAAAGTAGTAACCACACGTGTTGTTCATTTACAAACGAGTGCTTTAGGGAAGTTTTCCGTTTGTTTACTTAAATAATTTTATAGTCTAGAAATATATCTATATATAATATTACTATTGTATATTTTATATATTACATAGATAATATAGAAAATAATAATATAATATTCTTTATATTACTTTTGTATTATAATATAACATTTTTGCTACAGAATGATTTTAGAAAAATCATAAATATGTACTTGAAGAATTTTATAAAAAAACAATTGTGTACTTGACTAAATAATGAAGATGCTGAAAACAATGGAGCAGAGGAAATTGATGACAAAACAAAAAACGGAAAATTGTGGAGACAAGACATAAAGGATGATCATTTACGAAAAGTACGACTGAGTAGAAAATATAATAGAGAGAGGGAGAGAGAGAGAGAGAGTGAAAGTGAGAAGAGAAAAATAAATTTTGGACATTACATGACAGGAAGTATTAAAAAAATGATTCTAAGAAAAAAATATAGATTGAAAAAAAAAAGAAAAAGTCATTAACGTTTACCAAAGCTCTTCCTTTATATCATCTCTATGGTATTTCCTGTTTATAATAAAATATCTAATGATAAAAATATATACTCTCATATAATTTGATATTAAAAATAACTGTAAAATATTTTAATTGTAGTATACGTACAATGTAGTGATGTACTTAGCACTGATTTTTTTCTAATTAGAAAATTAACATATTTTTTCCATTTTTATTTTATCTTTTCCATTTTGATTTTTTTGAATCTATAATTTAATTATCACCTCTGTATCGTCCTATTTGTTACTCCGCTTATTTACTCTATCTCTTCCACCCCTCCGCGGAGACCAATGTGTTGATAAAGTTTAATAGAAACAGATAGTCGTGTTGTGCGTACTAAAATATCAGATAGGCATCTATGGAAAGATCAGTCAGAATGGTTCCTGAAAGGGTACATCCATCCGTTAATTGAGGTTCTTATTTAATTATTAATTTGAATTTTTGAAAAAGAGGATATGAAGTCTGTATTTTTATGATGTGCACTGAATAATGCAAAGTAATGAAAATTACGTTGTAGTTACTTTCTTGTACGAAGTAAAGGAAGTATTAGTTTTATGCTACCGCTACTGAATCAATCTTTATGAAATTTATTAACACTGTGATGATAATTTATGTTTGTAATTCTGATTATTACTTGCATTTTGCGAGCGAAGCCGCGACGGGAAATTTAAAAAGATTTAATGGGTCCTGTGCTGAACAAATTATTGTTCTAAAGAGATTATAATACGTTGATAGCTTTTATTTATTTTATTTTTATTTATCTATTTTATTGTTATTATTATTATTATTATTATTATTATTATTATTACATGCATGACTTTAATGATCATGAGGGAAGTCCAGGGAGTAGAGCCCTGATCGGCTCCTGACCGCGATGGAAAACGCAATAACCACACAGCACTGGCAAAGCCGCGACCGGGATGCTAGTGTATATATCTAATCGTTTTAATAAAAAAATATTTCAATTTATAATATGAAGCTTGGCAAGGGTACTTATTATTCTTTTATCTAATTTTCAAGAATGATTAAATGATATCTTACATAAGATCACATGCATGAGTAATGGTTGTAATTCTTTAAAAAAAACAACAAAATAGTGCAAGATATAACAACAATAACAATTACAAAAGAAATACTGTAACAGAGTTAAAATGGTTATTGTGAATGTAATACAATACTTTATACTCTGTATAAAATAAATTATTTTGCCTTGAAGTTCACGCAGTAGTAATTAGTAGAGGAATTATTGAAAATACTTTGGAAGTACAAGTATTTTGCATATTATACTTGTTGAAGGTGAAGGACTTTAAAGTTGAATTTCTATTTAAATTTTAAAATAACTGTAATCAAAACTGAAAAAAGTTTTAGTATATTCAAATCTGTTTTTTCTTTTTTTTGCTGGAATTTAAAATAATTTATCTTATTCAACTCCTTTAACTTTATATTTGAAAACAACTCTTGTTCTTTGTGTACTGCATTTGATTTTTTTTTATCGAAAAAAGCTTACCTATGTAAACCCAGGTAAGCCTAACATCCAAATATTATTTGAATTTGCAGACTTTAATTTTACACGTAGTAATTAATTACTTTATCGTAAGAAAATATTTTTTAGATGATTACTTTATTTACTTAAATGCAAAATTTTATACTGGGTATTTTTTTTTTTTTTTATTCTTTCCGTAGCGGAGGAAAAAGCTCTGCCAGCCGCCGTCAGGCCAGCACTGAAGGCAGTGCGGGGCTCTCACCCTCTAAAAAACCTCTCCTTCCACCATGCATGGGCCGGATCTAAGCCATATGGTATGTACAGCCCCTGCATGATCACCCAGGCACTGGGTATTTACCAGAGCATTACCTACTATCAGGATAAATATTTTCTAACACAAAAAATAATTTAAAAACAATAATATGGTTTAAATAATAAAATTAAGTCCTTTATAAATTTTCGCTACCGTTTTATAGAATATTTTTGTAGTAAAGTAGGCAGAAATGAAAAATGTTGTTTCTTAGAATAGTAAAAAACCTGCAAGCTCGTCTAAATCTAGCATCAGATATTTTTATGAATTTGTGCTACTTACTTTTCTATGAAACGCTTGAAGAGTTCGCATGATCATCAATCTTTTGTAAACCGTTGTATTACACTGTGTGTTTAGAGGAAAGAATTGTTTTAGCTTTAAATCTTTCTTTTCGCTTTGTCAGTGGCAGTGATATACTTCTACTAGAGGTATATCCTAGCCAATCAACTATCCTTAAACTCGCTTTACTTGGTACCGTTAATTTAACTGTAACTTATTTAACTCGCTATTTGATTCAATTTAATCGAGTGCTTAAGCCTTAATACTTATGCCTTTATCTCAATTACTGGCAATGGTTTTCCCAAATTCTTCCTTTGTGTTTTTTTCTTTTTTTCTACTTTTCTAATCTTTCTGAAGAATGGAGATTAAATTAACCTACTTTCAGGCTTGAAAAGACCTAACCTACTTTGAAAAGAAAAGAAAAAAATATAATTTTATGCGTTTCTTGTTAATTAAATTTTGACTACTTACCAAACATTTTTTGAGACAAAAGATTTTTTGTTTTTTTTTAATCTATCTTTAAAAAGCGAATTAATCAGATTGAAACGTTTTTAGTTTTTATGTAATGCCACAATTATTTCCAAATGCATTAATTACGTCAATTTTTTAAAATATTTAATTGAGGAATTTTTTTTGGTAGTCCCATTATAAGTCTCTTCCGAATAACTTAATTGAAAGTATTTCACGTAATTACGAGAAATTTCATTTTCGAAGTAGATTGATCATATATATATATTTACATTATAATATATTATATATATATATTTATTGATGATATTTTTTTTTTATTATTATATATACAGTTTTTTTACGACACGTACCCAGTATTCATGATACGTAAGAAAATATATATCAGATACTGATTTAAAAGCATTATCATTGAAAAATCCCTTCGTTTCTAGCCGCTACTTTGAAAGTTAGTATTCTCCAATAAGTTGTTTTATAATTTTTCAACAGCTATATTCCGTGCAACGGTAAATCGGATTGTACAGTTTTCTGTAGATTCGGTTGATAAGCTCTCATGTAATAAACTGAGGCTGTGAGAACGTTTTTTGTTACTCGAAAATAAATTAATTATATGAATTATATATATCAATTAGTAACGCTGTAAAATTTCCCGGTAATTACTTTTGCTAGACATTTCAGTATCAAGTTAAGACGAATAGTTTTTTCGTGCGTCCCTACCTTCATACGTATTCTCGAATTGGAGAGAGCCTTATTTCTTATTAAATAAAAGTTTTATTACATTTATATTCGGCATTAATTCTTATTTAAATCAAATTCAGGTTTTTCGGCTCATTTGTTTTCTTTCAAATGGCTTCAATCCATTCCCACCGGATTGAAGAACTGAATTAAATCCAGAAAGAGTGTGAATGAGATTTCAAATCAATCTAACAATGCGTTACTTTGCATTAGAAAGGAGGTTTCCTTTCTAATTGCATATTCCGTTTAATCATAGACGAAGAATTTTGTCACTAACAAACATTACTTTAATTATTCATGCTATGTCTGACAGATAACGCTCACCGTTTCAACATTTAATCTAAAAAATGTTTCTATGCTATAAAACTCTTTTACCATATCTTTTCTCGCGTGCGTAGATTCAAGAACATGTAGGCAATGTCTTAACAACTCCGTATAACCTACTACATAAAGTATTATTGGTAATTTTCATCTTTTCTGATCAGTGATTAAATTTCCAATCGCCTTTGAATAGCTGTGTAAATTTTATGGTTACCGATGTTTTAAATAATATGTGAGAAAAGGAGAGTTATTATTATTATTACTAGCCGGTTAGGTATCGCTTCGCTCGCCCGACCGTCTAGCCAGGAGGCTCAGCTCCCTGGACCCTCTACGCGCTCGTATCCTCATTTTTCAGATCAGCTATTGCTCGAGGCGGTGTTTCTGTGACGCTTTGTGATTGCAGTTCGATTCTGCGTATTCCGTTATGTTTTGTTTTTCGTTTCGTTGTTTGGTTGTATTGTTTTTTCGTTGGTTTTAGAGTTTTTATTGGGGTTTTGTTAATTTAGTTTACTTTTTTAGTTTTTATTCAATTCTAATCTAGCAATTATTTTCGTTACTTGTTTAAGTTAGCAACGGCGGCCATATTGTAGGGGTAGCCAAGTGCCCAGTCATCCACTGTTTATCGTTGAGTTTTTGGGTATTACTACTGCTGTTTTCATTGCTCATAACTATGATGTCTCGTCCTGGCGGGTCGCGAGATGTGACCTCGCACTCTCGTGGTGATTCTTCAGTCCCGATTGGGGAAAATGAGAGGAAGGCCTCCAGAGAGAACATGCGGAGTAAACGGCGTGGAGTAGTTCGTGCTGAGTGTGGGTCCGACAGCTCTGGGGAGAGTGGTCACGGACAGGATTAGCAGAAGGAGTTCCTACCCTTGTCCGGGGCTTCACGGGTGGACTTTGAAGTGTGACAACCGCTGGAGGAACCTCCGACGAAGCGGACATTAAGTGTTTTTACTACTAAAGGGGAAGATTTGAAGAAGTTGGGAGCGGCGTGGAAGACACATAATTGACTGATGAAGGAGCCCAGATGGAGGAAGAGTACGGCCGCGAGGAGGAGCGTGAAATGCTCACTCGTAAGATAGAGCTTCATGACGCACTGGTGGATTTGCTAGTTTAGGTTGAGGACTTGCATGATCTAGTCTCCCAGAGGGCGTCTCGAGATGATATGGAGGAGTTTGCCAGAGAGTTGATTGCTGATGCATGACGGATGCACGACGCCTTCAAAAATTTCTGGAACAAGATCCTGCTGCCAGAAGTGGCAGAGAGGTCTACGCAGACGTTGCCTTCCCCAGTCTTGGAGGGGTTCCGGAAAGGAAGGATACTGGACATACTTAAAACGGCTATAACGGATGAAGACCTAATCCTGTTAAAGCCCATCAGGGCAATGAACAGGGAGGGGGGTGGCGACCGGATGAAAAACTGGTGCGACTGGTGGTCAGGAGGTGGCTGGCTGAGGCTGCTAGGGTGGTTACTCAGTTTCCCGATTATTCTGCTGATGCGAGAGAGGTGGTTAACTTTCGCGATTTGACTGGTAGCCGGGGCTCGGCTACCGGACGGGAGATGAAGCCGCGTGGAGTTGCCAAGGCTTCCAAGAATCTGCCGTTCTGGGCAGGGAGGATTTCTCTTTGATGGAGCGAAGGTTCACTGTTTTTTGTGAATCTACGGGAGGCGTGCAGGCTGTGTTGACTGTGGTGAGGAGGTTGACTGCAGAGTTGCCTTCCCCTGTTTTTCTGTTGCCCGGTGGCAAATTGGGGCACCAAATCAGGGATGTGCTAGCTTACGTATATCGCGGGCGGATGGACCGGGTACGAATTTATACTCTTCGTGCGACTGCTACGACCGCCGACGGGAAGGCTATGGTAGTCCCAAGGACCGCTCCGGCTGTTAGTGCAAGCGGGGTTGTGAGGGTGCGGACGCCAGGAAAGTCTTATGCAGATCTTCTGAAGGCGATTCAGAGGACAGTGACGCAGGAGGAAGTAAGCGAGTTGCTATCCCTCTATCGGGGGGCGTCCGATGAACTGTGTATGCGGGTCAAGGGAGCCAATAAGGCTGAGGAGTTGTCGGCTGTACACGAAGCTGTAGCAGCTGTTATTGGAGCGACTGACAGCTTCCGGTGACGTCCATCCGTCCCGATTATGGAGAAACTAAAAGCGTCACGATTATTATGACGTACCGAGCGGCTAAACGTATGATGGAAGGGAGAATCAAAATCGGATGAGTCCATTGTATGGTTTTTCTCATCTGGGAGGATGACAACAGATGTTATCGGTGCTGGAACGTGGGGCACGTTTCGGCGACCTGTACGGGGACCGACAGGTCACAGCTCTGTTACAACTGCTGGAGCCCGGGGCACCGGCGGGCGGGTTGTACAGCACCTGCAGCGTAAGCGATTGTGGCATGGAGGGCCACCGGAATGAGAGATGTGTGTCGTCACGATGAGGATCTCTGACAGTCGTCATGAGGGAGTGGTGGGGCGCGAGGGAGTGATGGACAGCTCCCTGCGGAGCCACTGTTCGTCCGTGCTTGCGCGGGTGGGCGGTTGTGATGAGGCACGGGGATTCCAACACCCCCGCGCTGAAAAAGACAGAGTCCTGACGGGGCTGCCCCTACCGGGGTGTTTCGTAAGAGGCATTGGCGTAATGGCCGACCTGGCTTCTGGGGTGGGGCCCAGGAACGACATAGTCGGGCTTGGTTACCTTACTCTTGGAGTTAGAGGCAGGCACGGAGGAAAGATCCAACCGGTGGGCTGACTTCTCATGCCGGATATAGCCAATAGGCAGGGAGGCCTTTTTGAGTATATGGGCACTCCCCTGGGCTGTGTTATACTTAATTGCAAAGATCCGGCCCAGGTGTGAGAGCGAAAATATACAATTTATTTTATAGTTGTTAGTTCAATTTTTTCCGCTACATGGTAGCGCTCAACAATGGTACGCACAGCCGCCCGGCGTACCACGTGGTCCGCTCTCCGGCAAAACAGCTAAAATAAAAATGTGAGCACATACAACAATCAAACCAACACACCATGTATTTTTATTGGAGAGATTTACCGTTTAGGTGATTATTAAAGCCACTTTTTATTTTATTTTATTAATTCTAAGGTTGTATACATTTTTTCCTCCTCTTTCTTTATTTGATATTTAAATATCTTACTGCTGATAAAATTAATATTTTCTTTGTATCTGTAATTCCAAGTAGCGAACAGATAATTACAATAATTCTTTCAAACTAAAACGTATAATAAAATTGAATTAATATAATATCATTAAAAAGTATGTATTTTATTGCTCCTAATTAAAAAAAAAATTATATTTAGCTACATGATGCCGAGAAGTAATTTTTATTTAAACTGAATGAATGAAATAAGACTTAAAAAGAAGCTGTCACTGTTTTTGTTATAATGTATCTTTTAGATTAACTACCTTGCTACATCTCAATGACAATATTTTTTAAATTATTTTATCATTATATTTAATGTATTCTGGACTATGGAAGTATAAACTTCATTTGATAGCTATATCATATTTTCTTATTTCTTAAAAATATATTTCTGCCCTCCAACAAAAATTGCGCATGACATAGGCATGTCATCCTTAATAAAAAGGAAAATGTACTTATCTAATTTAATGGTTCTGCAGTTCCGGTTTATTTTTATTGAATTTCGAAAAACACTTTAGTAATATTTCTTTCTTATTCGCTATTTTACTCAAAAATATGATGATTTATAGAGAAGGAAAAAAATTTGGCACATAAATATGATGTAGCAGAAACAAAAATAAAATAGGTTTATCGGTTTTATTTAATATAACTTTTAGTTAGTATATATGAAATACTAATCACGGCAGTATTTATTTTTGTATCTTAAGTTATTCAATTTTTATTCTTATATAGAATATATATTATTCTTTAATAGAAAATATATTTTATATTTTTTGTCTTTAACAGACAACATTGTTATAAATATTTATAACTTAAAATGACAGAGTAATAAGAAATAAGCTTTCACTTTGACAAATGTGATGTATTCATTAGAAGAAAAATTTCTTCTAATTTTTTAGTCTCTTCTAATTTGTTTTTTCCACAAGTTTTGTTTTAGGCTTTACAAAAGAAATTATAGTATCATTCCTTAGGTTTCAATATAAGCTTACCATATGATGATGATAAATTTAATATTCAGATAAAAATTAAATAACTTCTACAAAAAAAAATCTTTGAATGACACTGATCGAACGATCAGTGAAAAAATATGAAATATCATGATTCTTCTGTAAGCTTATTTTTGAAAATAAAAGTCCCTATCTATTCAGTTCTATTCTATTAAAATAAACAGGTTTTATTAAATAAAATCTCTTTGATTTAATGTATTTTTTTTAATATCTAATTTTCTGCAGCAAATCAGTTGATTTTTAATAAGATTATAGATAAAAAGATTTTATCTCACAAGTTAGATATTTTATTCTTACATATTTATTTATCCAGATGCTATCGTAATAAATTAATTTCTTTATTTTTCTGAGGTAAAGGTGGTTATAGTGTAATCTGTGATATTCGTTCCATAATTCTTCATATATTAAAAAGTAATTTGTATTTTGTTATAAATTTATTTTTTACAATTGAATTTTATGCCTAAAAGTTTAAGGATTTATAAATTGGTTTATCTGATACTAACTATGGTTGAAAAGCACCACAGCTAGCTGCTGTCAGTGTTTGTTGTAAATATGTTAAAAGACATATCTTATCACGAGAACTAGGATATTTCATGATTTTCTTTTTTGTAAAAAATTATGTCAGTAAATATTACTAATTTTTTTCTGATATCAGTAGACTGTAGACAAGAAATATTGGTGACATAAATAGATGTATTTGAATGATCGATGATGATGAAAATGACTATAAGTTGAGGAATTTGACAGATACCAATTACATGTTATTGTTAGATATACAGAAGAGAGTTTCATTAATTACAGTTTGTTAATTAAATTCATACATATGTTTCTACTGATTAGATGAGAAACAGCAAAAGATATAATCAAGTTGAGAAAGGTTACTATGAAGATAAGTCTGATGTTCTTTCACTACAAATACCTTTCCTGTTCACCAGTAAAATTACCCAATAGTTTGCGAATGAATTAATACTTTATTCCTTTCTCTAATTGTGTATATTAACTCACCAGACAACCTCCTGTAGTCTGGAGGTTGGGAGATTTAGATTCTCTCAATAGTTAGCAACGATGCCTTACATGGTAGGTACTGAATCCCCTGTGTCACCACATCTCATACTCTTTAAGCTGGAACCTAATGTATTACTGATCCTAATGAGTTAAGCTTCTTTATTAGATGCACAGTTCTAGTAAATACTACTCGAACAGAAAAAAATATTTTTATGCTGTCATCATCACTTTGCTAGAGAATCTATGAATTTTTTGTATTACATACATGGATGGAACAAACAGTGCAACTAAAGCAATGAAAATATGAAACCAGGACTAGGAGCAAGACTCATCTGGGGCCTGACTGTGTGTAAGAAGCTAAAGAGTAGAAACTTTAGCAAACTTATATTTACCCAAGTAAAATTAGTCCTTATTATGGAAATCCCTAAGGACAATACAGAAACAGGCGATACAATCAAAGTAATTAATATCCTATGCACTTTGACTGAAACACCAGGTATCATGTGTCTTTCACTTATATTCCCTATCCAGATGAACAAGGATTAAGAAACTTTTTAGCCCATTTGAATTCAAATAACTTTTGGCAAGCTTTGGTACACCTTTTCCAACAGTGGAATTTGGAAAGACCACAAGTTAATTCATCAAACTTTGTTTGGAGGGAATCTTTCTGAATTTAAATTACTTTGTGACGGTCCATATACAATAATACTCTCTCTTTTTCCTGTTTAGCCTCCGGTAACTACCATTTAGATAATACTTCAGAGGATGAATGAGGATGATATGTATGAGTGTAAATGAAGTGTAGTCTTGTACATTCTCAGTTCGACCATTCCTAAGATGTATGGTTAATTGAAACCCAACCACCAAAGAACACCGGTATCCACGATCTAGTATTCAAATCCGTGTAAAAATAACTGGCTTTACTAGGACTTGAACGCTGTAACTCTCGACTTTCCAAGTCAGCTGATTTGGGAAGACGCGTTAACCACTAGACCAACCCGATGGGTTATATACAATAATACTGACTTTCTTCATTAAAGGGGAATGGCTGTTCTAACTAAAGTGAAAGCCTCTCTTAAAAGATTAACCTCCTTTTCTCACATGTGGAGACACTGCTTTAAACTATTCAATCAACAAAAACTTTCCTGCAACAAATGAAACTTAAATACCTGGTTTACGTACATACAGAGATTCTTCTTATTTTTATTATCTTCTTCTGTAAATCATCTTTTTAGCAAGTAAAAACTAGCCAATCTCTAATTGTCTTGATTTTTAGCATCTTCTTTTATTTCTTACCATTATTCCCTGTTTTGATAGTATTCATTGATAGTATTAAACTAAAATTTCCTGACATTTCTCTTAACATTCCCTCTGTTACTGACATTTTTCACAATGTTTGCGTGACTACAACAAAAATTTTTTCCTTATTATCCTCATTAAATTTCTCTTTTTTCTCATACTCCTAAACTGACCACTTTTTATTCCCATTTCACTTTCATATATTTTTTACTACAACATTTTTTTTCTAATTCAGAAAGAATATTAGGGACATAACTGATACCACATAAAACATGTTCCTTTCACATCCATATAACAAAACACTGTACATTTAACATTTCACAAACCTCTTTCTTACTCCTGCTGGAACGTTGGCTATTAAAAATCCTTTCACCTAAAAGCTAATTTTCTTATAGTAATTCTGCTTGTATTTCTTCCTCCATACAGATTTTATTTTGATTATTAAATTTTGTAATCTTCTGAATGACTTAATATCTGTTACCCTAGATTGATGAATTAATAATCTCTTTTTCCTTTTCAAATTTCATCCCTTTTTTCATGCTAATAATTAACCTTTATTTCAGACTGCCTTCTCCTTTTATTAAAACTTTCATTATGATCTGTATTTCTTCAAATTTTGCAAAATATAATTCAGCCTTTGAATTCAATGACGTCTTCAAATTTTTTTCAGCTATTAAACTGTTTTTTTTTTCTTTTATAGAAGTTTCTCCATCAATAGTTTGCCAGATATATTAAAAGGAACTAGGGAATTGATCATTCTTGACTTGCCTATTTATTCCAATGCTCTTTTCTCTTACGTATCAACCTCATTTACTGTTCATCATAATTACCAGTTTCACACAACTACAACTCTCTGCCTCAGATACATCTATTTATGTCACCAATATTTCTTGTCTACAGTCTACTTATATCAGAAAAAAAATTAGTAATATTTACTGACATCGATATTGATTCATATGATTCCAATTAAAATCTTCTAGTACAAGATCCTTAATTAGGGAACTGGCAAATTCATTTTTCGTCTTTGCACACATTGCAGCAAGATCAGTATAATGGATCTGAGTAATGGATTCCTGCCTTCACCTCAAACTATAGTAGAACTCTCCACTTTTTCGGTGATATCTCTGCTCAACTGTTCAGCCACACCGCTATCGGCTCTCACTCGGAGATGAAGATCCTCCCCCTAGACCTTTTATACGGAGAGGACCCCAGTTTCACCCGGCGACACTGTATCTTCACAGAGCGGAGATGATCAACGCAGGACTTCCCCTCCACCTTGACTACCACCGTAGTGGTGGTGGTCCCGCCGGTCGCTTCTTGCTTTGCGGTATTGATGTTGACGAAGGACTCAACAAATGAACAAAATGCCGCTTTCTTACCCGCCTTCATGTATACTCAGATGGTGCACCTTAAAATCTATCCGATTCGCCCAGGCAGCCTGTAGAAACAGACCGGTCGACTCTGTCCGTCATTCAGCACTTGAGGAACTGATCTGCAGATGACAGAGGCGATCCCATGAACTCAACCGTCGAGTCGATTACTAAAACGTAATCCGTTCTTCCAAGATCTATCTTTCACGCATTATCCCCGCCAGATAGATCGCGGGTAGTCAATCGCTCAACAAGGACCTGACCCATCCTCAGTCTACCGGCCGGAGCCAGGTCCCGAATCCACGGAGCCCTCTGGAACATCATAGTGTTTTGAGGGTTGTCGATCCCAACCACTATATCAATTATCCAAACGGATCCAACACTTTCTTCCAATTCTGTAGCATCTTCTGATGCTACAGCCCTGGTAGAAACTAAGGCTGAAGATTGGAAGACGTCTTCAAGCCAGCCCGTCAAAATCAGCCGTTCGAGGTCTGCGTCAGTAGCCCCATCTTCGATCGCTCGTCTAAGCCATGTTCTGCCGCAGGCCTCCGTACAGTATCTGTGAGGCCACATCCGTGATGATGAAGTAAGTCTGTGTGGCCTCATTCACTGTGTCCAGTTGTGCAGGCCGCCTTGAAATCCCACAGTTGTATCGTCAAGGACGTCTTTAAAAATTTCCACCATACGAGCAATACCTTCCATATTGCGGGAGCACTCCTTTATTTCCAGCTTAGTGGTAGCATTTTGGCGGACAAGTAACCTCAGTTTTTTCACAAACCGGAGTAAAACTCCTATGTTAAACTCCAAACACTTCTTCCGTTTCCGAACGTCTGCACTTGCACCACGCTCCGGTTTCGCTTCCTCTGCCGCCACTCTTCCATGCGGGAGACAGAACCACGTTTGAGATCTGAGGCGTCCTCCCAGAAGGAAAGGGAACTCCTACCGACGGCCTTAGATTTTTCTTCTTCTCTGTTGTTGGTGGAGGGGGAAGCCGCACTCTGTGTTTCCTCACTGACGTCGAAAGTCTCGGTCCATCGTTCTCAATGTCGTCACCCAACTTCATTGGTAGGAGCGGAAAATATCTCTCAAGAGCCTTACTACCCGAGGCACCCACAGAACCGGTGAGTCGAGAGTCCTCTGCCGTCGCTGAGCCGACGCTTCTCCCTTTTTCTTCTCTTTCCGCCTGGTCACCAGCCGATCTGCACGTCAAATCTCTTCTATTATCATCTCCGCTAGGCTTTCACAGCCACTACTGTCGGAGAGGACTTCCTGCGCCATGACACGAGAAGCTCCCCTCCTGGGGTACCACCGTCCCACTACTGGAGAAAATCCCTCCTTTTCGGGTCGAAACGCACTCTCTGACCGTTCTGAGTCGGTCACGATTCCAACAACAAAAACAAATTAGAAGAAACCAAAATTCAAAATGAAAATCAATAGTATTAATGGTAAAAAGTAATTAATTCAACACACGTCAATGTAAACGAGTAAACAAATAAAATTCAAGAGTTTAGACTAATTTTTTTAACACTGCATCACAATCTTTCAAAATGTTAATTTACTCGTATTTTCTTTGAAATATTTATTAATATACAAAATGTCTACAGGTAAAAATCTACTGGACCGTAATACAATCAATTTAAAACTTTATCAGTTCATAAAAGACGTTTTAATAAAAAAAATAAGTGCGAGATTAATGCCCACGTTTTACTTCCTTGTACAAAGTATTGTGATCGCGAAAAATTTCGGTTTTCAGATTTCAATGGAAATATCCATTTTGACCATCCCCGAATCCATTTTGACTAGTTTCAGCGTGACGTCTGTACGTACGTATGTATGTATCACGCAAAACCCAAACAGGATTAGGGTGTTGAAATTTTGCATTTAGGGCTGTTGTAACATCTAGTTACACCTCCCCTTTTGATTGCAATCGATTGAATCAAAAGTGTAAAAAAACCAAAAATCCAAATAAATTTGGATTTTGAACTTTTTCTTAACTACAGTAATAAGCCCTCATTGAGAGCTTTACAACGATATATCAATAGTGGTACGTTTTTTCTTTGGTTCCAGAGTTATAGCCAAATGACATTTTAATTAATGAAATATTTGGATCTTACAAAGCGAAGACACATCGGTTCGAATCAGATTTCATCTCACCCTTTTTTATAAATTTAAATGTACTGATTTATTAATAATTATTAACCTGTATTTGTAAAAAAAATCTACAATTACTAATAATTCAGTAATAATTATTTATTACTGTTAAAAAAAAATGTTAAAAGATCAGATGTTATTAGTGAAATTAAATTTTATGTACTTTTAAAAATGTGTTAGTAATTTAATAGGATTAAATATTGTTAATGGAATTTAGGATTAGTAGAATTTTTTCTTTTTTATACATACACTTATACGTATATATATATATTTTTTTTTTAAATAAAAATGAAGATGGAAATTTTGTTATTAATCACGTATATTTTATGTGCAACAGCTAAATATATATACTCGTGTGTATATATATAATCTACTAATGTTTTATTTATTTTCATTTTGTAAACAAACTATTGTAACATTTACTCACCATAAATCAAACTTATTTATTCCTGCAGTAAATGCATATGTGAGTACGTGCGCGCGCATAATATTATGCTGTGTGAAAAAACCAATTGCAAAATATAAGTTTTCTCTGTATTTACTTACAATCACGGATAAAATTCCTCCACTCGAATCATTTTTCAGTTCTTTTATCCCCTACACACCAATTTTATTTTTTCGCTGTGTTTTATTTCATAAAATAGAATACTCTCCTTATTTTATTTTTTATTACTTTTACAGTTACTTTTTTAATCTCGTTTTGTGTTCAAAGCATTGATTCCGAAGTGATGTTGCAAAACTATAATATAAAGCTAGTCAAAGTGACTCATTTAGTCACTTCTGATTATTACAGCAACTGATAAAAGTGTTGCTCTACTTTAAAGAAATAAAGAACCCTTTTTAGTCGTCTATCATAAATAAGAGTAAAATATTAAACTTTTCTTTTATGTTTTGTTTTATAGAGGTCAATAACTCCTGAATGGTTCATTTCTAAAATACTTTTTTATTTTACATTTTTTGTTACTTTTTTGTAGTTTATTTAATATATTCTTTTTGTATTTATAACTCATATTTATGACATCTTACAACAATTTTAAGGAAAAGTTAAAAGCTTTAAAATATACATATATTTTGTCTAAAAATCATCAATTTTTTTTAGAGAGAACCCAGTTACTCTTGTTTTTTTTTTTTATTTCCTTTAAGAATGCATAACATCAAAGATTAAATCTCATAATATTTATAATTGTATTTTGAAACATCGTTTTAAATTTTTATCAAAGTGCATGCCTCGCCTTTTATATCAAATATTTATTTTGTTTAAAATGATTAAATAACGTAACAGATATTTTTTGAACATTAATTTTTTTTTTAAACCTTACACTTCTACGATATTATGAACATAAAAACGTTAAAATTCAAAATTGATATTTAAGAATTTTTTTATAAAAATTACGTACTTGGCAATTTAGCAATGTAATTTATTAAATCTGCAGCACTGATTAATTCAACACTACTGACTAAATTTATGGACTTATCAAATCATTTATATTCCACTATTGTTTAATTTTTCTTTAAGATGATTAATTAATAACATACGCTTGAAGCTTGTTTGTGAGAGGAGATTTTTTTGGCGTATGAAAAACGCCAAACGTGACTAGAGCTGTTCGGAAATAAGGTTGAGACATTGTAATTCCTCTACGGAGTTGTTGGCATTTTAATTTTTGTATCCTTAAATATTCTTTACCCGATATAATTCTTTTCAATATTATTTTAACTGAAACTGAAAGCCTACGTATTGGTAAATCACTTCAACTCCCATTTGAATTGGAGAGATAAGTATAATGCATTGTTTCTTTATAGAAAATGGTAAATTACAGGTTGTTTAATCCAAATTTGCACCGGGTCTACAGTAACCACACACTTAGGTTCAAAATAAAATGTGTTCTATACCCTTCGTAACGCAAACGTAATTTCTTCTTTTGTAAAGATATTACTACGGAGTCGTGTGTAATACTAAACATTATTTAAATGTTTTCGTAGGTTAATAATGTATTCCTCCTCAACATCTCTTAGTTTCTGAAGTTGAGAGTGTTGGTGTTATTAGAAGAGTGCTAAAAATCATTTGTTCTTCGATAGTCTTGACACACTAATTTTTTTTATATATCCTGCTTTATTTAAAATCAGTTTCCTAAATAATGAAACTATAAGTAAATTGTGTAGAGTAATAATGGCGTGAAAGGGACGCATCCAGTCATATCTTCCAAGACAATTAAAGATTTAAACGAAGTACAATTCAGTAAGAAGTATCACTAATAAAAATACAACTAACCGTGACAAAGTACACCCAATTCGACCGTTAATTATAAGAATAACAAAGTTAAATGGTAACATAATATAACAGAATTATAAAGAACAATAAAGTTAAATTGTTTACAAAATAGAGCAAGCAAATGATTACAACAAATTATCACAAGTCGTATATGGAAAATAAAGAAGATATATAACAAATTAACACTGGTCAGATATTAAGTCAAAACCACGAAAAAAAATAATTCAGTAAACTTAAACAGTTCATACACAACGAAGCAAATAAATTCATATTACTAAACTAAAATAATTTATAAATAGTATATGTTACATTCCACTTGTGCCGTCGGATGCTGCTACCTATCGAGGGCTAGGGCTCTCCGGCAAGCTATGGTCATACGATGTTCACACCATGTCCTACGTCATAATACCGCAAGGAGTGGTTATTATGATGTAACAACTTTCTATTCATTCGGCGCCAGAATCTGACCCAGAGCAGTCGTGTTGCACATTCAGTTCGGTTGGACTCTCATACTAATGTTCGGATGAACGCGTATTTTAGTTATCTACTTATGTGTTGTTAAGCTTAATTATATGTGTTACGATATATGTTAAATGTTCAGTTATATTTTATCGAAATGTCAAGAAGACAAGGTATTAAATAACAACTCAATAAGCAACAAGGCGTTGTTTCAATTCATCACCTATGCATCTACAGTTCAGACTCGCTATAAAACCTGCCACAAAGGTTTTATGGTCCTCCACATCGCAAAGGCAATAACAGTATCAGAAAAATTTCAGTAAGAAAAGGATGATGTTCAACGCACAACAGCCTCTAGAGCCAATACATGCAGCCTCATCCGCCGTTTCACATTTTCGCTATTATTAAAAAAAAATAACAGCCAGATGGTTTTCGTGCGCGTTAAGCTTAATTACATACTTTGAACTTAGTCGGTCAATTTCTTTACGAAGAGATGGCATCCCTAGGTAATAGTGGATTTCCTTGTTCTTCACAAAACATGGCGCCTCTGATATGAGTAGGAGAGACAGGCCGGTTCAAGCGCAACTCATACACCCAACGCTCATACATGAGGGCCCAGGACACTGCTCACTGCGCATGCGCGAGAGCCTAGAGGCCGCCTTGGCCTGCCTCAGGTGTTACATCACAGGCAGTGTGCCTCGAGACGGTCTAGTTACAACATACGCTGTGTTTTGGAGTGGTCCATGACAGATGAGCAAATGGTGGAGGTAGTGACCCGAGTCTGGCCAAATGGGGTTATGAGGAGACTCGTTCGCGTGGGTTGACACGTTGGACGTGGCGGCTTCTTCCTGTCGTTTCCTGGATCTATCTGAGCCTCATACTTCTAGTAACATTTTCTGGCGGCCTGGGCTTCGACCGGGGAATATTGTAGAAGATACCTCCCTGTTTTGTGGAGGGATGTGGACCTCTTAGGAAATAGAAGGTTGTATGTGTGCTATGATTCAAAGATGGATGTTCCGGCCACGTTGAGCGTGATCCTGGCGTCTTTGAGGAGGCTATGAGAAGAGACCCCAGACCCGCTGTTCGTTCTTCCAGGGAAGTCGGATTGGTCCATGTCTGCAGAGACTAGTGTTGTACGTTTTTGGAAGATTGGGGTTCCCGGTTAGGGTTGTATTACCCCGGGATCCGGGGGTAATACAACCCTAAAAACAGGGAGCGGCAAAGGCTGCTGCGTTTAAGACTGTCCTTCAGGACAAGGCCAAGGACCTGCAAGTCGACATACGATTGAGGGCCAATCGTAAGGCGGTGATCCATTTGAAGGGTATCGAAGATGAGACCACTGAGGTGGTGCGATAGATGGTCGGGACACTGCCAATTTCCGGTGTCTTCGGTCCGTCCCGTTCATGGTGCGACGCTGAACGCCACTGTTTTGACTTCATATGGCGCAGCGAAGGGACTGTGAAAATCGATTGGGTACATTATCGGGCGTTCATGACGGAACCTGACGATGGGTGTTATCGCTATTGGAATCGGGGCCATGTCTCCTCGGCTTGTCGCGGGACTGATTGTTCAACTCCGTGTTTCAATTGTGAGCAGTTGGGCCATCAGCGTGCCACTTGCACAAACCCGCGGATTTGCGTGATTTGTGGAAAGGCCGATCATCGAACGGCTGAGTGTGCGGGTCCGGAGTGAATTTGCTGTTTCGGCGATGTGAACAAGCCAGTTTGCTCTTGGGAGGGGTTGACGACGGAGTACTGGAGAGTCCTCTCCGGAATCGTCTTTCCTCCACACTTGTGTGGGTGGGCGTCAAAGATGATGCACGGGGACTCTGGTCCCCCGCCGCGGACAAGACCGAGTCCCGGCAGGGGCGGCCTTTGCTTGCTCTTGTTAGAGGCAAGGTTGGTAAGACCGACTCCCGGGGGCTGTGATCTTTAGGTTGTACCTGTTTGAGGCAGGCATTGAAAGACCGAGTCCCGGTTCTCGGAACGGGGTCGCGGGCTGCAGCTTTGTCGTAACTTGGGCTTCTGCTCTGGGGACTAGAGGCAAAGCAAGGGTAACTAAAGATCCGACCAGCAGACCTGCCTGTCATGCCCGACGTACAGCCGGTAGGCAGGCGGGCTCGTTGGAGTAAAATGTACACTCCCTCGGGCTGACGTTAATGCCTAACGGTGGTTCCGGTCTGGGGGAGACGAAATAAAAACAAAATTCAATGATTGGCAGCGCTGTTAAAAAAATAATCGAAATAGTAATAGCGCGAAATATGATTTAGTAAATAAACGACGTCAGGCTTGCTCGATTACAGCTTTACCTAGTTTATGGCGGGCCATGGGGGATACAGAGCATACCTTCATAAGTACGGCCTTGACGATGAACAGAACTGCCCGGTATGCGAGGAGGAGAAGGAAACGCCATACCACGTGTTCTTCCACTGTCCGAGATACGAAGGACCTAGGACAGAGCTACTTGACGTACTAGGCAGGGAAGTGATGTTCCAGCCTGAGGAGCTCTATCATTATGATAGAAAATAAAGAAAACTGGAAGCCGATC
This sequence comes from Lycorma delicatula, assembly GCF_047948215.1. Classification (NCBI taxonomy): domain Eukaryota; kingdom Metazoa; phylum Arthropoda; class Insecta; order Hemiptera; family Fulgoridae; genus Lycorma; species Lycorma delicatula. Next base: position 81,625,689 of record NC_134460.1, read on the forward strand.
ACTACGTATGTAAAAATCATGATGAGGGACCTCCAAACATGGGAGGAGTCACGAAACAATGGGCGGCATCGGAGAGTGCGGGGGCGGGCAGGTTCGTGAGTGAGCGACTAGGGGTCCCTCGTACATGTGGGGGTCGCCTTGACGTGAAGAGGCCGCGGACACTCCACTCCCGTATCTGTTGGCATCCACAGATACTGTGTGACTTTCTTCTTTGTGTGTAGTATGTAGTTGCATAGTTACTTGATGTATGGTGATGTTTCTTGTTTGCTGTTGTTTTGTTGTAATTGATGTGTTTCTGTTGATTTTGCATTATGACGTATGAATGTGTGATCGGGCGTGTAACCCCCTTCTAGAAGGAATGCTTCGTTAGCGGTTCCAGGAAGGGTGGTAGCCAGGGTGGCAGTTTAGTCGGTAGTGCGCAGGTTTACATACGCATATTAATAACATGTTGCGGCACCTGTTAGCGAGCCCGACACTGCTTAAGCGTCCGTAAATGGCATTCCCCACCTCTTTAACAAAAAAACAAAAAAAAAAACAAAAAAGGCAGGCTTGTGGACAGACTCTTCTCCTCATCACAAAGTTACATCAGTCGACTTTGCAGTATTAACCCTTCCATTTAACTAGCCATTCATTGCGAAGGTCTAACTCCGATTCCAGTTTCTCCGACGGTACTGTTGGGTTAAAGTCAACCGCTATAATCGTCGTTTCATTAGGAAAGGACGCAAACACCATATTTTCCGTGCTAGGAAGATGATATTTTCCTAGCACGGAATCTAGTCTTATGCAGAGAATACAAAACCGGGCCCAAGACTAAACCCTGCAGATTCCCCGATTTTTTATAAAAAAAAGCCTGATAATTCTTAGACACATTTAACCTGTGAGAACCGTACATCAAAATAACTGCGTAATACCAAGTAATACGGTTGTGGCTCATTTTAAGCTTGTAAAGCAGACTGGGCAACCATACCTTATTGAAAACCTGCTGGATATCGAAAAATACCGTGGAGCAGTATTTCTTCCTTTCCAAACTGCTGATGACCAACAATTCTATGACATACTAATATGCATATTAAAATAATAATAATAGGTATATATTGCAGGTATATTCATACCTGCAAGACAGAGGGAACTATTTCACTCCTCAAAACTATTTGTCTGTAGTAAGTGTTAGATGGGACGGTTGTTAGTCTTGATTGTGACATTCTAGGAAATGAGATGTATTATGATAAATGTCATAAAAGTCCCATTATTGCACCACACAAATTCGACAGAAACAACATAACATAAAATATGTAAACCCACATAACAACATAATTTTCTAAATGATTCGTCTAAATTTTATGAAATTAATATGTTAAATTAGTATTTATGTTCTATGTTTACTTTTGAATTTATTTTAAAATTTATTCTAAGTTCCAAAAACTAAAGTCCTCATTCACTTACGAGATAACGATATGCCAAACTACAGAATTATTCTATAAATGGGTGACGAAAAAATTGTTCAATAAAAAGTGATGGTAAAATAATGTTAAATTAACTTTGATAAAACACTTTTATTACATATATATATTTTTGATTTTAAGTTCATTTTTTATTTTCCTACAAAAACCAACATTTAAAATTCTTCGTACCGTTGCAGCTTTCACTTTTCAAATTCTAATATTTTATTTACTTTTTTAAATCTTTGAAATACTCAAAAATGTGTTTCGATAATATGGAATTATTTATCGTTCGCCTAATGATCTCAGTACTATATTAAATAGTAAACTTTTGAATATTTGTCAAGATTTATTTGTAACTGTCTTGTTCGATCGGTCATTTAATTTAAAACGTAACACATACATAACCTCCGTAGATTGTGAATTTTATTTTTGTTTTCCCTAACCTAATATAGTCGGTATTACCGTATAATACGTATTCGTAGGAATTTCATAAAATAAACTAGGTACTTCTTAGTTAAAAGTTAAATAAAAGAACCCAATATAAATCCCCAAATCGAAATTTGACTAACACTTCTCTAACAATCAGCACTATACTTTTAAACTGATTGTACTGCATAATTCAACATTTTAAAAATGTTCGATTTCATCTTCAAAGCTTTCTGTAATTACTGTTAAACTATGGTGCTATTTCCACTAATGTTTAATATGAGGTGATTCATTAAAAAAGTGATCCCGTTGAAAAAGCTTCCTACATGTTGGAGTTATTTGATTTTTAATTAATAATTGAATTTAATTTCGTATGTTTTTTTCGGCTCAGCCACTAGTGTATTAAACTTTGGTCGAAGTATTTGTTTAAAATTGGTTACAGATCTTTTTTATTACTATTTATTATACCTTTTTTATATTTTTGTTTGTCGGAAGGGTAGAAACCTTTTCGATAAGACATTCACAAGCCTCTATGAATCCTGTAAGTACTTAAGTCTCAACTATAACAATTTATGTATTCTAGTAAATATATGGTTAAAACAATTTCACAAATAACTTCTAGCCCAAACATAACCTTCTATACTAGTACTATCATAATTAGATGATGAAGGAAATAATTGAGTTAGGCTGTTTTTTGTCTGAATCGCTCAGTAGTAATTAAGTATCTGTCATTAGAAATTTAATCTCATGAAATATTTGTAGCCAAATGACACTGGTGAAGGTATTACTCCGCGATCATAAAACGGATAATTAATTTAACTTTAGTCAGCCTAGTTCAACGCATTCAGCCCTGAGGAAAACGTTACCCAGTTTCCACATTATGTTATCTCCAGTTCGATTTTCCCGTAATTTTATGGAAAGTATCTACGAGTAAAACCCGGTGCTTTATGCTCTCAGTGAACTAAATCGTTTGTGTTACAAGTTTAAAAGAGCTTTATTGTTCTGGATGTAACATTATAAAACTATTTAAGACAGTGTGTTTTTAATATCCTCTTTAATTACTAAATTAAGATTAAAAAGAATGGGGCACAAGGAAGAATACAATCTACTTTCTTTTTAAAAAATCCAAGAAAATATACATTAATATTCGTACTTTTAAGTTACCGGTGGCATGAATAATACATTTTATAAAATATTACTGTAAAATCTTCTAAATTAAACCACCTTCTTAACTTAACTTTCTCGTTAACTTAAACTTTTTAAACTTCTACTTAAATAAAATTTCTGCTGATATAATTTTTCTTTCTTTCGATATACTTTAAAACTAAATGAAATAAGATTTTGTTTTAGATAAATTATACGTTGAGAAACAACACATAATAGATAGACGTACATTTTTTATTATGTAATCATTGTCTAATTATGTCTTTTTGTTAAAAATTAAGTGTAATACAAATTTAACTGTTTGGTTCACTCAAAATATTACAGCAATTTAATTATTAAAAAACAGATTTTTGTAAAATATATATAATTTTCAGTTTCGTTGTTCTGTAATGAAAATAAAGTTGCTAAATAGTGTACGGGTGAAGTATAATTTTCTTGTTAGATTCGACTGTTTTAATGCGATTTTCATTCCTTTATTCTGGAGTAGCTTTCCCATTTCAACATATTTAATACAGCGTACATCATCCGTTTTCTGCTTTATGTGTTCTAATCATTATCATCTCTTAGTGCGTTTTCTACCTATTTCAAGTTCCAACTATTGTTTAGATAGATTATTAATTAGGTAGGTCTTAAGCAGTAATTTTCTCTGAGTGTTCCCTTAGTTGGTATTACTTACAGAAAATGTTTCATTTTTTGAATATTCTTTTTTACTAAGAATTTAGAAACTTTTTTTTAGATTAAAACTACTTAAGACTACTATTTTTACAATTATGTTTAACTAAAACATTTTGTAAGTATTTACGGTTTTCTCGTCTTTTCAGTAAAAACGTATCTAAAAAGGATGAATTTTTTTAATTAAAATGAAAAGAATTAAAGCGAGTTCAAAGAAAATTTGTACCAGTTTGTAAAATAAAAATCTCACTTTTGTAATTTCTAGTTCAACGCATCAAAAACATTTTTGTATTTGGATATTATGTCTTATGTGAAAATGAACTAAGTCCTACCCGGGAGTAGGAACCTTTTATGTCGTTAACGTAACAAATATCTACTGTAAAAGCAAACCCAAACTGACAATTCTTTAAAATGTAATTTGAATATATATTTTCGACTTCGCTACATTTTGGTTTTGTTCCCTTCAAAGCTCTTTGATTAACGAAAACACCCCTATAAGTAATTTTTTTTAAGCCTGGAATATGTCACGTTTATACCGACTTTCTACTTTAGTTATACTTACAATCAGATATTTTTGCAGTGAAAGTAAAATGTAAACCAACCTTTTTCTAACACTGAGAAATATCCTATACGCAGCTGTATATAAAGGCATGTGTCAAGACATGGGAGCTAGTGAAAATACTTAATGGTTGACTCAAGGTCACTGATCCCATACTTTTGCAGAGTGTACTTTTGAATAGGGTGGAATAATAATTAAGATTTGGTGAAAATAATCACCCGTAGAATAACGTGTTCTTGACGGCTACATTCGCCTAAGCTACGCAATCATGTTTTAGGAGGTATAATTTTAAAATAATATTTTTTTTATGATTGATTCACCATATAAGCTCTAAGGATGTGCCGTAGGCATATGAAATTGATTATTTTTAACGTATGCAAAATGCCATGCCTTATCGGGATGTGAAGCTCCGGATGAGATGCTACCATTCCGTCACGGAGATCGGCAGAGAGTATGGTGAGTAATTATATAAGTAAATTACTTTACTTATATTTCAATGACGTTTTACTCAAAATTATTCTATTGGTAGTGAATATTGCCATGAATTCAAACTGGAAATTTTTTTAATTCACTTGAAGTGAAATAAAATATATTTAGTAAACATGAAAAACCGTAAAATGTTCAGGGCAAGACGACATGACATCAGTTAAGTTAAAAATAGGGGAAAAAATAAATGAATTAATTGAAACAGTTATTTAATATGATTTAACACAGAAAATAATCCCTTAATATTTGTTTAAAATTATTAGATTTTGCAATTAATTTTTGAAACTAACGTAAGAATATGTAAAAGATTAAGATACGAGCATTCCTTAATTCATTTTAATAATAGTGCAATTTGATAAAAATGTATTATTTATTTATATGGCCCTTAATAACAAGAAAAAAATGAAATATGATCCAAATACGTTTCTAATCCTCCGGAAGAACACCCGATAAAAATAAATCAATGGCAATTGACATTCATTCAAGCATATCGCAAAAAAAAGAAGGAAAACTAGATGTAAAAAATAAACTAACCTCAGTCACACTTATTTTATAAAAATAAAAATATTTATTGAAATAATGCAAAGAAAAAATATATCGTACTTTAAATCAGGACAACCAAAATTATAGAGGTAGGATTTTCGACAGGCTTTTCTTTTAAACTGATCACCTAAAAACTGTCAATCAAATTATTGAAAAAAAAAAGGATGTAACAGATAACTCTATCCAGACTGCAACAAAGCGTTCGATTCCAAAACATGAAAGAATATTTCAGGCTTTAGAAAAAAGTGATAAATGAAACGTACATACAGATATTACAAAATATTTACAAAAATAAAACTGTTTCATCTATTGTTTTATAACGGAATGAAATTAATAAGCAGGGATAGAAATCATTGATTTAAAAGGTTTCAAACGCCGAAAAATTATCCTATACTCAGCTGTATATAAAGGCATATGAAACAAGATGATTCTGTATTTCTCCCCCCACCACGCTGTTTTTCTTGATAACAGTACACAAACTTATATTTAAAGAGTATTATTTTAGAAGCTATAAGGAATCAAACGTTAGTTAGCCGAGTTTTGATAAACTAATTTAAAGAATTTTCAGAACTGGAAATTTATTTAACAAAATCAAAATTAATTTATGACAGGCCTATGAGATGCATAACTATTTCGTTTAGGATATCAAACTGGAATATCTTGAAATATACACATGTCTTCAGCAGAAATTATTATTCTCTTATAGACAAGAAAAAGTGAACCAAATGAAAATAAAAACGCGTAGAAAGGTATCTGAAATTAAGATGTGTGAAAGGAAGGTTATCAGATGAAATAGTTTAATTGTTTTATTATACCAATTTTAATATACAGTTCAACGGTCTTGTCAATAAATAAAATTAAAGATTAAGATTACGATTTTGCTAAAGAAAATGGAAAGAAACGTTCTTGATTTATTAAAGAAGTCGGGTTAGAAGTTAAAATATAAGAATAAAAACTAAGGGAAAGACCTAATGAAGATAGAAGAACAGCTGAAATTCTCATCGGAAGATCAACTGATAAGAAGAAAAAATATGGAGCAAAGTACGTATACGATGGGGTATACATTTAGACCAGGTTTAGCTCGATGGGAGGACCAGAAAAGAAGATGTAGGGAACAAAATTAACGTATGAGACAAGGAGTGTTACTGGAATTTATTGAACTAGATGTCACAAAACAGGCACAAATGGTTATGTTTAGAAAAGACTTACATTCTCCAGTAAAAAATTAATGGCATATAATAATAAATTTTTTTTCTTATATCATACCATTATTTTTTTTTACCCGTAAATTTGAATAGTGTTACTAATAAATTATATTAAATAAAATTAATATCTGAACGTTTCAATGCGTAAATATTTACTAATGATGTATGTTGATTTACAAATATTTTTATAATAATAGCAGCCTTTATCAGACCAAACAATAAAACTATTTGCGTAACATAATTCAATATTTTAACCTAATAGCATTATTTCCTTTGGTTTTCATTTTAATAATTTTCGACCTGTTTAAAAGATCTTCCAACCACTTAATTTAACATTTAATTAAACGATTTTGATTACAAAGAAAATCCTACTTTGGTGATGAATTTATGTATTTTGATAAGAAATCTTGTAAAGCAATTCTATAACAGTAATCCAGTAAGATAGTTCATCCCATAATTTAACCAGCACTGGGTTTGCCAGTGCTGGTTAAATCCAGTTTGCGTCTGGGTTTCCTAACAATGTTTTTAGGACTACGCAGGAAAGACTTCCTGACACAGTCAACATTTTCTTCAGACACCCTCGGTCGTTCCTTACTCTTTCCTTTACATAGAAGTCCAGTTCTTTAAAATTGACTGAGCAAACGATGAATTCTATTGTTACTTGAAGGACGATTACCTTCTCCTTCTACGCAAATCATGGTGAACTGATTCACATTTAGCAAATTGCAAAATACAGAAAGCTTTTTGTTTAGAAGTTACCATATTTGCTAGTGGTTGTCGATCAGAAAGATTCGTATAATCAATCTACGGACATGCGCGCACTAAACTATCATTTTTTCTGTTTGATTCCAGCCATAAATCAACAACTCATCCAGCAGATAATACATTAAAATCCTGATATTCTCTTCTGAACCCTGTAAATTTCATTCAGTTCAGTACATGTTTATTTACTGTACACATAGTACAGTACCAATGTGTATGGTAGTATACCACTACCAAAGAAGCAAGGAAAACGAGCTGAAAACCTTGTATGTTACAGGATACTAAATAATTAAAATCACTTCAACGTGAAATAAATTGACTTTTTCATTCGAGTTCATTCCAAGTGAAAACGGCATTCCTCGATGGCATAATCAATTTGAAACAACCGGATGTCTTCGTAAAGGGAAGAGTAAGGAACGACTGAGGGTGTCTGAAGAAAATATTGAACGTATTTGAAGAAAATATTGCAGAGAGTCTTTCCTGCGTAGTCCTAAAAAATCTGTTAGGAAACCCAGCCGCAAACTAGTAATACTGGTGTGGAAGTTTTTTAAGGCAACGTTTGCCAGTACGAGTAGTATACTCACCAGTATGAGTTACCGGTATGAATACATACCGTTTACAACTTTTACAGGTTTTCATGCCAACCAACTACCCTGTGCGTGCTGAATTCGCAATCGAAATGTTGCAGCATGAAGATGACGACATTCTTGACTGTTATGTTTAGTGATCAGTAAAAATTTAATTTTAATGGAAAAGTTAACGTACATAATTTCGGTATCTGACAATCAGAAAACACTAATGAACTCATGTAATGCGAATGGGACTCTCTAGAATAAAGTGTTTTTTGCTCAATATCCTGACGGAAATTTTACGCGCCATTTTTTTTCGCTGAAGCTAGTATAACAGGATTTTCTTATTTGGATATGCTGCGTTCATGGCTGTCTCCTTAACTGTAAGATGAAATAGATGAGGATTTGGCAACAAGTTGCCAAATTCTCATCTAGTTTACGCTCTTAATGTTCATTTCAATCGACCTAATAGCATTATTTCCTTTGGTTTTCATTTTAATAAATTAGCGACCAGTTTAAAAGATCTTCCAACCACTTAATTTAACATTTAATTAAACGATTTTGATTACAAAGGAAAGACTCTCTGACACATTCAATATTTTCTTCGGATACCCCCGATCGTTCCTTACTCTTTCCTTTACAAAGACATCCGATTATTTCAAATTGATTATGCCATTGAGGAATGCCGTTGTCACTTGGAATGAACTCGGATGAAATATTGAACAAAAACATCGTGAAAATCTGAATAAATGTGATCTAGTTTTCACGATGGTGGCGTCTCGGCCTTTCACCCGGAGGTCCTGGGTTCGAATCCCGGTCAGGCATGGCATTTTTCACACACGCTACAAAACGCCCATCTCATCCTCTGCGAAAAATATTGATTGACTGCGGATCCGGAGGTTAAACAAGCAAAAAAAAAAAGAAAAAAGTTTTCAGTATGAGGATTTGTTGCCAAATCCAAATCCTCATGTGAGTTTTCACGATGAGGATTTGTTGCCAAATCCTCATCGTGAAAACTCACAACGTAACTTTTGTACGGAATCGGTTGAATGACGTTTTCTCAAACTGCTGGATCGATCAACATCGACCCGTAAACAAGCTTCCAAGGTTTCCTCCAAGGGCATCCTATCTGACTCCGTGTAATCTTTTCCTTTGAAATTTTATGAAGGAGCTTGTGTTTTTGCCTCCGTTCCCTACCGATTTACCCGATTTGAAGCCGTTGTTGCTTTCATTACTCTCTATACATCCTCGTTAAAATATGGGATGAACTCTCCTATTAGATTTATGTGTGCCGCATAACGGAAGATGAAGGTGCTTACATTGAACACTTGCAGGGAAAAATTTCTACTCTTACATTTTATTTGAGATTTATTACTCTTAAATAAAGTTCAGAGGTATTAAAGTGCTTTAAAACCCCGATATTATTCTTTTTACACTCTGTAAATTTATTTATTTGAATTTTGTTTGGGAAGATAGCGATAGTATTTAGCACCAATCCATATTTTTTACGTTGACTTTCATTCAAATTATATTTAAATTTTACTACCTGCGTATTAACAGCAGATCTAAGCACTGTTTAGAAAAAAAAAACTTTTTCTAATTTTAGTACTCGTGTACAATAAAATATTTTGAAATATCTAAATCTATTGAAATATTATTTATTCTTAAATAAGTCTTTTCGATCGGTTTTTAATTGGATAAATTTAATTATTCTTTATTTTATAACGTATTAATTAGTTAAAAAAGAGTTTTAATACAAATATAACTCCTTTCATACTTCTATTTAATAAAGGATATATCACCACTTAAAGCATACTTGTATTACCAAAGCAAATATCACCTTTTGTTTCAGTTCAGTTATATACTTGCAAACTCACAAATTTTATTCTAGTAATAAAATGATTAAATTATTGCGTTTAAACTTACTATTAAATTATTTAATTTATAAATAATTAATCTAATTTATCCTGCATGTTTTATTTCATTATTTTTTAAGGTAAGATATCACTTTCAAAGATACCGACAAATAAATAGTCCCTATGATTGAAATTGTAATTAAATATAGAAACAAATTAAATAAAAGTTTGATTTTTACTTATTTAATGAATCTTCATTTTGTTGTGAAGTACATAAATAACAAGATTAACTTATTCCGATCCTACCTACTTTCATTTTAATTCTATTCCACTAATTTATTTGTAGTGCATCAATAACCACAAATTAAATAAATAAATCTTTTCGAACACGATTGCAATTTTAATCGAATTATTTAACTCTTAGAACTTACGTAAAACTTCGACAGTTAATCTTATTTAATAATTCAAACTTTGTTTAATTATATCACGAATGTATGACAATTAATCAATCAGGTCTAATGAGCCACAAAAATAAGATTATCTGCGAGATACAACTTTGCAATAAATGGAGTTGTAAAGATATCCTGGTAGTTCATATCTGTTTTAAGAAAATTTTTGATAATAAAATACATCTGGAATAAAAAAAAAAGCACAATACAGAGTTAAAACTAAGTCACAAAAATTTACTACGTAGAACCCCCACCCCATATTTAAGTTGATATTTAGTAAATTATGTATCTATAAAAAAATAAATCATCATTATTTCAAAAAATATTTACGATTAACAAAATACATTCAGTCTTTGATATAATTGTTGCAATAAAAATGTTTTTGGTTTAATAACTCTTATTTACTTAGTAAGTGTGATTTTCAATAAGGTATCTTACGATTATATATTTTACAAGTTACGTGGTATTTTATAACAACAAATATTTAACATAACTCACTTTTTTTTATCTTCTTTCCTATTTTTTCTTGCGAGAAAATTCTTTCGTCATTCAAAAACGAGCTTAATAAAAAAGTAAATGAGTCATTTAATTATTTTTTTCTTGATAAAGTTAATTATGGGTTTGTAATCGTATTACTATTTGGTCATCTGTTTACATTGAAATTCCCCTACAAAAAAAAATTATACTGATAATTAAAATTTTCATCAATTTCTTCAAAAGATTTGTGTTTATCTTTAAATAAATTGGTGTTTAGGAAAAATTCAGAACGGACTAACTAATTTTAATCTTGTCAGTTATATACTCTGAAAAATTTTTATATGTTGTATAAAAGCGTTAAAAAATATTAATTACATCTTGAAAAATGGTAAAAACAGAATAAAAATAAGAATTGCGTATATTTTAATAGAAATGATAAATAATAATGGAAGAATGTAGTTAAAAAAACAAGAAAATTATTTTTTTATTTTTCATTTTATTTGCCTGGTGCTGTTATACAAAAGAATGTTGACTTAGTAAGGCTTCTATCAAATAGGAATAGAAATAAAAATAAATATGCGTATGAATTGTATTTCCAATTAAAGCTATTTTTTCATAGAATGATAGAATGTATCAGTTTGCGTAACTACGGAGTGCTATATATAAGTAATCATTAATTTTTTTATATTCTAAATGTAGCATATTAGTTGCAAAAGAGTACGGTTTCTATACTTTTTAAATAACATTGCACAGCCTTTATATTGGTTTATATAATGGGGTGCATTACAACTAAAAAGACGATCATTATCGATCTGCTCGTCTTGCTTATTGCATAATATATAAAAATATTATATAAAAAATTAATAATAAAAAAGCTTATTTTAATTTTAAAAAGTAAAGGTTTTTTTTATTTAAAATCATAAATTATTATTGTCCAATTAGGTATAGAATTATTTTAATTAATTTGTTTATTCTATCCTTCAAACTTGTTATACTAATCAGATTATTAAGGTGAAATAAATTGATAATTTTAGTTTTTTTTTTACATCGTTTGTTTATAGTCTCATCAACGATAGCAGTCATTAGCGACTTAAATAAAACTAAACGGTCATAAATAATATGAAAATAAACAAAACCAAACATTGGATAACAACATAGGAACATCAGTAACAAATGGGTAATAAAAGTCGCTCTCACATGTTAATTCTAATCGGAGGTCATTTGTTGTTGCTCTTGTGGCAGTCTCATCAGCCCGCTCGTTCCCGAAGATGTCGCAAGGCCCGGGACCCATACAAATATTACTATCTTGTTTACTATTGTTAATAACTCTTTTAGTTGAAAGGGGGCGATGATTGTATGTATTAATAATATTACTCAGTATACATAAACAGGTAACTAATGAAGGTAACGTATCATTCGCATAAGAAGTTCCTGCATTAAAAGTTCCAACGGCTTCTTCACGGATTGAAGAAGCGATGGTTGGTAAAAGATACTATTTTGTCTCCAAAAACGCAGGAACTTCTCCTGAAGTTGATTAGAATGCAGAAGATGGGTGGCACAATATTAAAGATTCTAGTCATAATTCGCTATTTCATTATGTTATGACGCTGACTTATATTAAATGTTCTCTCTATCAGGTTAAAAAATAGCTTCTCGTTTGGATCTCGGAAAGAAGCAACAAAAGAAGTTAAAGGACTGATTACAGTAATTGTAGTAACTTGGAATTTTAAGAGGTTGTTACAGAATAGAAAGTTGGAAGATCTCAAGAAAGAAATCAAGATAAATAAAACTGGAATATTAGAACTGAGTAAAATAAGGTGAAAAGGATAAGGTAAATAAAGTGTTACCATATCCTATTCTGGAAGAAAGAAAGGAAAAAGAGGAGTGGCAATAAGGAGAAAGGAACCGAGGAAGAAATTACTAGATGAAGTGAGAATTGGATACTACAAGGGAACGAAGAAGGACAGAAATGAATAGAGACAGCAATGGTGTAAGAGACCTACTGCTAGGCAGAAACAGATGCTGGCGATGATTAAGATTGATGATGTCAATGATGAAAAAGAGGAAGACGACAACGAATATGATGATCAGGGAAAAGCTATTGTAGTACTGTTATCATAACTATTTGAATCAATGATAATACATCTACAATTTAAACGTCTAAAAAGCCTAGAAATATTTTTTTTGTTCCTGTTTTAAAACAATGAACAGAACAGAAAAATTTTTGTCTGTATTTTTAAGAATTTTATGATTTACTTTTGTATTATTTATTATCCATCTTGAAAGTAATAATGACGATTTAAACTATTCCTCTATTCGATCTGTATATTTGTGAATACATTATGTCACAAAGCCGTAAAAATTGTAACTTAAGTTATTGCATTTGTTTATCTTGGATGGTGAAGACTGTAATACATCGTACAATTTCACTTTCGATCCTTCCGCTCTTGAATAAAAAGTTTCAGTTTAGATTTAGCTTAAAATGCATGTTACAATAAAAAAAACTGAAAATTTTTTTGTTGTTGAAATCTTTTGTTGGTGAGGAAAGGCTGATCTCTCTTATGATCGCCTCTTATTGTGTGAATCATTTTAATAACTAAACGTTAATACCCATCATAGATAGGCAACAAATGGATTTATGGCTAGCAATAACTATTTTTATTTTTTTTATAATAGCGACACAGCAATTTTACTATCTGTACACAACAAGATTATTGAACAATAAGTAAATAAGATCTATATTTGAACTAACATTAAGTATTCACAGACCCAGTGGCTGGTGACTTTAACGATAACAACGAAATGAAATAATAGAAGAGCACTCCGTACTACCAGACCATAAATTTACCTAATTGAAACGATAAGGCAAACCAAGAATATTGTTCCTTAGCAATCTTGAAAAATCACTGATCGTGTTATCCAATAAATTGACCCCTAAATAATTCGGGTGGCCAGAGAGATTTCCTGTCGAACGGTTCGCAACTTAAGATCATTATATATGAAGCTTTTGCTTATGTACCAGGGTATGTTTAGCATTTTTCGCAATGGTTTTGTCTGATAGCGTTCAAGTATGTCAATACTGGAGTTGCACGCTGAACCCCACAATTCAAGCCCGTAAATTCAAACAGGCTTCAAAACTGATTTCTAAATAAATAATTTACTGTCTACTGAAAGCCAAGATCTATGTCCTATCAGCCAGTACATGCTTTTAAACTTGAGATTCAACTGTTTCCGCTTAGATTTGATATGTTTCGCTCAAGTAATTCGTCGGTCAAGATGAAAACCAAAATATTTACAGTCCTGAGATCTCGGATTCGGAACATTGAAGACAGAGACAGGAGGACAGTGTTTCTTATGAAGGTGAACGTGACGTGCTTTGATTTTGTTTCGTTTATTTTTATTTTTCAGCATGTAAGCCACAATTCGAGGACAGTGATATAATCTTAAATAAAACGAAACGCAGTAGCCGGATCCTCGTGTACAGCAAGAATTGCAGTATCGTCAGCAAACGTTGTAACTATGGTATCTGTCGTAATTGACAAGTCAGCCGTAATCAGAACATCCAAGATGGGTCTGAGAATGCTTCCTTGAGGTACCCCAGACTATATAAGAAACAAATCCGTCAAAATTTCTTCATGTTTAACCTGAAAACACCTGTATTCTAGGTAATATTTTAATACTACATAGAGAACATGCGGTAAAACCTTTTTCAGTTTATAGAGCAACTCTACATGACAAACCTCGTCAAAAGCCTGACTGACATCGAGGAAAACCGTTGAACAGTACTGTTTCTCGTCTAGAGCATGATTTATAACGTTAATAATCCCGTTTGCCTGCTCCACAGTAGCATGTTGCTCCCTAAACCCAAATTGGTGAGCCGGAATTTGATCGTCCACGAACTGCTTCAGTCTTTTCAAAAATATTTAATTTACTAAGCATTTGTACCGTTGGTATTAATACAATTGTATCAATTAAAGTCCAACTTACAAAGAATTTTTAAAATATATATCCGAGTACTTTCGGAGCCGTTACTCCATCATCAGAGATTTCCCACAAGATGTTAATTCAAATTCAAATGTACAATCATATTATACATTTGAATTTGATTTAACATGTTATGGGAAATCCCTGATGATGGAGTAACGGCTCTGAAAGTACTCGGTTATATATTTTTAATATTGTTGGAAAGTGGAACTTTATACAATTTTCAAAAAGAGCTTTTCAAACACCTTTGATGAGAGCAATAACTAGTGACTGAAAAGTAGGATTTATGAAAGGAGTATAAAGTTCACCGGATACATTTCCTATTTATTAAATAAAATTATTTTTATAAGAAAACGAAAATATAATTTTATAATATGTAAAAATAGAATTAGTTGATATGCTGTTAATAAAACAATATGAAATAGTCTAAAGTTGAAGTAAAATAAAATAAGCTATAAAATTTGTTGATTTCATAAGCAAATAATTTGATTTTTAAAAATTATTTGGTTTAATAAATTATATAATGAAACGTTTATAATAATTAAATCATTTACTCTTTCTACAAGAAATATGAGAGAACCAATCTATTTTTCTTTTACAATAAGCCTTTATTTTTATTTAACCCTCAAGGAAATTAAATTTTTTTTAAATCTGACGATTTTAATTTGTTATTTATCTACACAAAATTTAAACAACAGTTAACTTAATAATTAATAAGTATTATTGTTATTCTACCCTATTAAGTAAAATAAAAAAAAAGAAACACAATATGTAGGAAGAAATAACTTAAAAAAAAAAACACGAATGCAGGTTACATTTTAATAATAAAGTACAGAACAAATAAACAACTTTATTCACTGGTTAACTTTTCAACAAAGAATTTCAATTTACAAGAAAAAAGTGAAATTAAATTATTTTAGAAAAATACACTAATGAACAAAAATAAAATGAAATCTGTACTAAAAAAAAAAAATACAAAGGAAATTTAGATCTATAGAAATGTGCTACCAATATGAAATTACATTAAAATTTGTAACAATCGTATACATTTTTCCTTACAATATAAAATTAAGAATGGGAAACCTTTCGGTTGAATATCTTCTTTTTTTTATTATGTATTTTATTTACTGAATCTTCAAACATTTATATAAAATGAAATATAAAAGTAGTAAAAAAAATAAATTTATTATTCCATGTTTTTTGTCTAAAAATATACTACCTTTCTTTTGCAAAATATAAACTTTTAGAACACTAAAAGTTATACACCTAAAAAATAATAAAGTAATATTTTGTTTGCTTCAAACTCGCTAAAGATTTTTTTTTTTTGTAATTTAATGAAAGTTTAGCTACAAGATTTTATGTGTACAATGAATTATCTTACGTACTATCTTGTAAAGATATGTAGAATGTACTTCTACATATCTATTTATTTATTAGTCCGCATACATGAAACAATTTAAAAAACTCCATAACAAAGTTCTGATCAAGGAAATAAATATATATAAGTAAAAAAAATGTTATTTTAAAATATGGTAATACGAGGGATATCTCAAAGTAAAGTCCACTGAGAAATTTCTCTCCTTAAGGGTGGCGAACCTGTGTTGTTCATGGCCACGCTTTTAATATACACACTTCATTGTTGTACGTAACTTGTCGCGTTGTAGTATCTTTGATTATGTGCGAGTTATTACGTTATAAAATGAGCAGGAAAATCGATGTTACTGCTGACTGTGAAATACGTAAAGTCTTACTTTTTTAAACCATTAAAACGTCAAACCCGGCTGAAATTCATAGGCAGTTGGTTGCTGTGTACGGTGATAATGTAATGATTGAAAGAAATGTCGGAAAATATTGTGAAAGGTTAAGAGATAACAGAATTAATGTGCATGATCGAAGAACGTTCGGAGAGGCCCTCGATAATTACAGAGGACTTGTTGAAATGCGTCTATGATGAAATCAGAAAAGATCATCACTCAACGATTTCTGACCTGGCTCTTATTTTTCCTGATGTTTCAAGAGTTGTTATCGGCCGCATTGTTTATGATTATTTAGACTTCAAAAAGGTTTGTGCACGTTGGGTGCCACACGTCTTAATGGAACGTCACAAAAAATCCTAATGAGATCTGCTTTGGAATTTTTGATGCACTACACAGAAAAAGGTGATTTCATGCGACGTGGAATGATTATAAATGCAGAAGCCTACTGGAAACTACGTTACGGCGCGCCATTCAAAATCGGCGACGTGGGCGGCTGACAGACGGCGTTGTCCTGCTGCACGATAATGCACGTCCACATGTTGCGGGTCCGACACGAGATTTACTGAGAACATTTGGATAGGAAATTTACGATCACCCACCATATAGTCCGGACTTAGCTCCTTCTCAATACCATTTATAGTACAGTCAATTTGTATTTTTATTTGAAAATCCTTACCTACCGATTGATGTTTTTTCCATATGTTAGAGGTGATGAGCGAAGCTTAACTCCAGATTTTTAGCATTCCCCCTCCCATAGATTTTTGAAAAACTCAAAAAGTTTTTGAAATGCGTTTTTCTCTGAATCTGTGCATTTTAGACAAAAATTTTTCAACAAAAAATGTAGAGGACATTCTCCTCTAAAATTAATGTCTTTAAAGTTATGCCGTATAATTTGAAATTGAAATACTAGATGGCGCTGAAGTTGTAAAAAACGTGTTTTTCGGGGTTTTCACCGGAAAAAATTGTTTTTCGTCTGTATTGCATTTGGAAAAGTTGTTAATATCAAAAAACTTTTATTCAAAAAATTTTCTTGTACGACTTAGCATTCCAGAGTTATAGTGGTACAATAGCAACGCAGCGATCCTATTGTTACTATAGCCGGGAAGATCGGCATTGTTCAGCGACTAGACCGGTTTCGAACACGTGCCTAATTCACAACATTTTCACACTTTCACAAGCTACAGCTCCAAAACGATAGGTCGTAAAAGAAAATTAAAGGGTACAAATTTTCCTAGATCTACACGCCACTGAGCAAAACAGTAGAGCTCAATAAATTATTAATATTTTATAAAATTGCTTCATATGTTCACAAAAATAACTGTGGCTATTTTTATTCGGTCAGAATAGATTACTAATACTATGATATTACTGGCTCATTTTTATGAGTCGGAATACATTACTAAAAACAGCTCAGTTGTTTAAGAATTAATTTGGACTTCATAGGAATAGTTCTTTTAAATTACTTTTTTAAAATTTCCCAG
This sequence comes from Lycorma delicatula, assembly GCF_047948215.1. NCBI lineage: Eukaryota > Metazoa > Arthropoda > Insecta > Hemiptera > Fulgoridae > Lycorma > Lycorma delicatula. The sequence continues at coordinate 81,643,521 of NC_134460.1, forward strand.
ACCGACATTTTTTATCTAATCTTCCAGGATAATTAATCCCAAAAAACATTGTGTAGATACATAGAAGTAATAAAACTAAATTCCATATAGGTAATATGTATTCTGTAAATTAACCGATAAAGCCCACTACAATTCAAACTCTTGCCTTGATTTAGGTGCTACAAAAAAAAGAAAGACAGCAAAAAATTGTTTTAACATAAAATTTTCTAAGATACGTCGCCAATGACGTATGGATTTAAATCTAAAAAATACCTTTTAAAATTTAACTTACTCCATTACGATGTTAAAGTTACGTAAAATAAATTAATTATAAAAAATTTTAATTTTTTTTCCTTAAGAAGTATTAATTAAAATTAATAAGCCCACGAGAATTAGATTTATAAAAATCAACATAAAATTTATATACAGTTAAAATTAGTTCTAATATTTTCATTTGTAACATTTTTCTTTAAAAAATTTTCTTACGACTAAACCTTTAAAAAAATTTTAAATCGAAAACTAATTACTCGTACTTTTTACGTATTTAAATCATGATCTGGATTGAAATAAATTAATCAAACCTGATAATAGAAACTTATCCATAGAGACGACACATTAAAGAAGGGCTGAAAAACGAAAGTACAATGGTCGGCCTAAGGCGTAATTTCAACTGTTACAACCCAATTCACTAAAAATAAAAGATATATAATGTCTATAAAAACATACATATATGATTGTAAAAACTTGCCAGTCATTAAACGTCGAAGGTTTTCGTTCCAAAAATAGTAGGATTATTTCGTTAAAGTAATAGGCCTTCTTTTTCTGCTTTAGCCTCCAGAACCACGATATGGTATTATTTCAGAGGATTAATGAGGATGATACGTATGAATGTAAATGAAGTATGGTCTTGTACAGTCTCAGATTGACCATTTCTTAGATGTCTGGTTAATTGAAACCCAACCACCAAAGAACACCGGTAACCACGATCTAGTATTCAAATCCGTATGAAAGTAATTGCCTTTACTAGGATTTGAACCTTAGAACTCTGGTCTTCAAAATCAGCTGATTTGCCATGACGAGTTCACCACTAGACAAATCCAATGGAGCAAGGTAATAGGCCTAATAAAAAATAAAATAAAGAATATTAAACTAGGCCTACATCAGAGTAAACCAGTTGAGTAAGTGGTTAGCATTATTGCTGATTAGTTGTTATTACAGTTATTGGTAATTCTGTGGGACTCTGATTCAAATTCGATTAAAGTTAATAATTTTACGTTCCTGTATTACCAATGTAATCTAGACAGCGAGGTTCACATGATGAAAATTTCTTGGGAATAGTAAGTGAGATAGGATTAAACCAATAACGTAATTGGCTTTGAAGCCGTTGTTTTCCTTTTTCCGTTTTTATTACTTGTGTTTGATTTTTAAATTCAATCACATGACATTTTAAAGTAATATTTTAGAATATTTATAATTAAATTTCAACCAATAGCACTCGTATGATTCAGACAATAATAGGCTTTTCTGAATGAAAATCGATCCGAGTTTTTTCCGAGGATTCTCGGAAAAGAAATAGGATGCGGCGCTCCTTGGCTGCGCGCATTTTTAAAGATTGAATATTTACCATCTGGAAGACGTAAACGGGACCCACATTACCGATCTGCTAGGAACCAGTTTAGTGGGATGACTAAGAAGTACAGTGATTACACACATATCTATTCATACGGCTCTGTCTTGGCGACGGGTGAGGTTGTTCAATAATACTTCCTGATAACGAGATAATATATAAGCTTAGTGCCTATTCTTTTATGTTCTTTTGCCAGGCCTACGCTATATTCTCTGCCTTGAGAGTTATTGGACCCGTAGTGACACAGCTTCTTGTTAATAACTGACTCTATGAGTATTCTTGGGAGCTTATTTGAAACCATCGTTCAAATAAGCGTTCTCTCTACTAAGGGAGATAAACATTGGGATTTTCCCTTTTAGAGCGCTCATTTCCATTGAGGTATAAAGGCTATAAAAGGCTCATTCCTGTAAGGAATCTGTAAAGGCTCATTCCTGTAACAGAAAAGTAGATTTGCAATTTGGATCTATGCTCTATCCTTCTTGAAATTTTGTGTAAAGATCTAACATAAACCAAAAATTTAAATTCCCATAAAATAACTTTTAAGCCAAATGGCTTAAATGGTTTATGTAAATTACTATTTATAACGGTATAAAAAATTAATATGGATAAATTTGATTATGCTTTTTGATTGAGGCACAAAATAAGGGTGTCTGACACAACATTTGAAAAAAAAATTCACTGAAATTAATAAATTTTATCTGGGTACATTTACCGGTATATTTAAATAATTTTGTGTGATTATACTTGGATTCCCGTTAAGGTTTTATCTCCTCTGATTGAATAGGGCGCCTAATCCTGAGGGTTATGGAATTTTAGCCAAATATTGTTTCATTTTTTTTAAAGAAAAATGTTTATTTTTAAACGTAAACTGTTTTATACATATTTTCTTTAATCTAGATTGATTAAATAAAATGGTTATCTTTTTCTTTATCTTTCCTTAAAAATTTAAAAAAATATATATATTTTACGTTTATTTGTTCTAGTGTATGATAATTAACTCAGGAAGGGTAAAAATTAATCTTCAGTTCACAAGAAAACAAAGAAAAAATTTATAAAAATTATTTCTAAAATAATTACCAAAGTTATTCCTTCATTGTTTACATATAAGTGTTTAAATATCATAGTATTTATTCATGTTGTGCAGGAAAACTCTATAAGCACTGTAATTCATTTGTTTGCTAAAACTACCAAAAATGTCTTTAAATCTTTATTTAAGATCTTCTTCTACACTTCCTTTTACTTGCACATCGTTAAGTTCATGCTATTGAATTTTACCATTCTTAATGTGTTTACTTTTCTATGCATTTACTCTTGTGGAAAATACATTAATGTAATATAAACCTTTCTATATTTGAGTAATATTAATAACAGATAGAGCAAGCAATTTATTATTAATTAAATTGCTCTAATAAACTGTTGTTGTTTTCATAATAAAGATATTGTCAAATATTGACAGCAGGTTTGTTATTTTATTTTTTGATATAAAATTACTTATATAATTTAATTACGTTCTGATGCTAAAATACTCTGAAAATTGTCTTAAAATCATATAGAAAAATACTGGTGTATTTTTGTTCAACCGGCAATAATAACAAAACAATTTTTATTCCAAAAATTAAAAGAATCATTGACTGATTATAATCCTTTTCATTTTTTCTCATTGCTCTTAAATTGTATTTCTTAATTGTCATCAGTTGAATGAATACACATATATGCGTGTGAGTCGAAGAGTATATATGATAACCTACATCTAATCAGTATTATTACAGTATATTTTTATTTCCTTTGCTACTTTAATTTAACTTGCACAGCTATAAAGTAGTAATTTTAATATTCCTTTTAGGTAGATTTCATAAGAAAGCTACCTATTGCAACAGGTACCATGATTCGACTTCCTGAAAATTTCGACATATCGTTTCACATTCCCCAAACCTCAAAACCACCATCAGCTCAAAAGTTTATATATATATATATATATTTCACTTTCTTGTGGACACGATAACTGCCGTAATTTTGCGCCAATCACTTTCAAATTGATACATCAAATATAACGACCAAAAATCTCGGTCGAGTTCGTTAATGGGCAAAATCGGACCATATAAAAACAACTTTCTTATTAAGTAAAATATCGAATGTTAAACATACCTCTCTTAATAAGCACAGTATCGAATCGGTTTAAAGTGGTCATTAGTCCCCTAAATATTACCTAAAACTTGTCTGAAACAATTGTTGATATGACCAACCCTTACGGCAAAGGATAACGAAAATGTTACTGGAATTGTAAGAAGAAGGAGCTTGTGATATGCTAAAAATATGAAATATTTTTTCATATGCAACCATTGTCGTATTGAGTAAATTTGAAGTTTTTCTTAACTTTAGGATGGAAATTTTTTTATCCCCTACTTAACACCGGTGAAATCCGGTGTAAGGGATTTTTTTGTTTTATGGAGATTTCACTTTAAAATTCAATAACAATTGAACATATTCTTGTACCTTTATCTATGTTATAATCTAGATTGGCAGCTGGGCTGTAAGACGGCTGTTGGTCAGTGTCCCATACTTGATGTAGATTTTTGTATCAGATGGAGCTACTAGACCTAAAATAGTGATGAATGATAATGTCAAAAAATAAATTGTATCAGCCTATTGAGGTTTGACAAATTTAACTTTAATAACCGGTATAATTCAATTTATATATAAAACTTTTTAAACTAGTTTTAATTAATCTCTTAGTCTTACTACTTAAATTTCCGGTAATTATTTCTTTTAAGTTAATTTGTAAATCCGGAAAAAAGAATTAGGTCCTTACATTTTCAAATTAAACCGCATAGATTAGTCCAACTTAGGGGTAGGACATCGAGTAGAGGTAATTTCTCAAATTAAAGTGAGAGTGATGGATGGATAAATAGATAGATAGATATAGAGAGAGAGAGAGAGAGAGAGAGAGAGAGAGAGAGAGAGAGATTGAGTGAGTGTGTGTGTGTGAGAAAGTTCAATGGTTAGCTTAGGCAGCATCGTGTGTTTGTAATCTGTTATAATTTTTTTTTAAATTATGGAATTGCGGGTATCGGGATGCAGAAGATATTCATGGATAGAAACCGTGGTTAGACATATGCAGTAGGAATTGCAAGAGTTCAATTCAAGCGATTCGCTAAGACTACACCCAATCACAGTAATAGAGAAGAGGCTAAGAAGTTTTTCTTTCTCAGTTTACTTGTGAAATGCTAATTCTTCCACCCGAATGAACCAGTGTTATTCTAATGTCTGCGACTCTTTAATATTGACTCCTGCCACCATTCTAATATAGGGTACTAATTAACAATGCGTCCTAGCCAAGCGATATATAAGATCCACTTAGTACGATTGATGTACGAGTACATATATACTTAATAAATGAAAAATCGAGGCAGTTCCCTACGGATTGCTGAGGGGATCTACAGCTCTGCTTGGATTCCTCTTTTATTCTATTTTTGTTAATGTTTTGTTTTATAAATTATGTTTTTGTTCTTCTTGTCCTTGTTTTGTTTTGTTTTAATGTTACTGTATTGTTATTGTTCCATGTAATATTTTTATGTTTCTTGTGCGTTGAACTCACTTTTGCCTTCTACGGGTAGATAGTTCAATTCCTTTGTTAGTTAGGTACTTTTAGTCTCGCTTAAGATTTGATGAGCTGTGTGAGATTATTTTAAGTTCATTAATTAGTAGTATACCGATGGGAATGTCACGAGTGACATTCGCATCGGTGGCATCCTGGCCGAGGCGGACTGGAATATGTCAAAAGCCGAGGTTTGAAGATGACTTCTCGTAAAGTCCATAAGGGCTCGGAACGGAGGGGGTTGGCGGAGGGTGTCTTCCCTACGGGGTCAGGATCCACAATTAATTAAGATGCACCACTATAAATATCGAGAGATTTCCGGAAGTCATACGAATCAGTTACACTATTCACGAAGTGTCCGGGTGTAAAACTAAATACGTGTTGCCAGTTTAGCAAAAGATATAATCATTCACAATTTCCTAGGATAAATTACGATTTTTTTTTATTTTAACATTTATTTCTGAATTATACATAACACAAATTTTAAATTTACATGTGATTATTTATTTTCGTTCAATTTTTTAACTTGTGTACTCAAAATGTAAAAAAAAAAAATACTTTACTAATGTTTGAAGGCTGATTTTTTATATTATTTTTAAAAACCCTTGCGTATTTATTATCTGTTATAGTGGTAAAAGACGTACACAAACAGTTATAGGGTATAGAGAACCTTTTTTATTGGGCGGGTACCTTATTTCCTTTTCACAACTGAACGTGTAAAAGAAAACAAAATTGTTTTTTCATCAAAAAGAAAATTTCCTTACCTAAATTACTTGCTCTAAAAAATTAAGTTACTTTTCTAAACGTTATTTTACAGTTTAAACTGTAAAATAATACTTGAATTACCACAAAATCGAATTATGTCATTTAAGTCTTTATTTCAAGAATAAAATCTTCATTCTTTACCTTGGTTGTTCTAATTAACTTCCTCAATTTTAAAATAAAGTTTGCCATAATAAACTTTTAAAATTACTATTTCTCGAGTACTTATTTTGGTTTGCCTTTACAAAAGTTCTCTTTTAAGTTTCCGCTTGATTTATTAATTGTTGTACGTATTAAATCATATCTGAAGGATCTTCTTTGTTATTGAAAGTTGGATAATAAATTAAATCGTTACTCAATTGAAATTAATTTTAGACTCAATAATTTTGTATATTAATTTATATTCCTATAATGGCTAAGTATTGCTTTTTATCAAAAATTCAGAAAATGAGAACAGTTTTATCCATTATTATACAATATGCATTTGCGTAATAAATATTACTACAAACTTTTTGACTTTTCGTATACAATATATTTACTATATATCCAATCCATATTAATTATTTCATTGAAATATTAATGAAAAACAACTGTTCATTTCTATCGCAGAATTTTAAAAGTAAAATTGCGTTTAAAAAACATTCCAAATTTTGTTTTACAATTTAAAAAATTCTAAAATAAGTTTTTTTAATATTAAAAAAAATTTGATAAATTTTTAAAATAAATGGATTTTTCATTTTCATTTATTATATGAAATAATTTTATATTTTATTTGTTCGATCAATTGGAAACAGCCTTAGAAGAAATGATATTGATTAACTGTAAAACAGTTACAATATTATTTAAAATAATTAAAGTAAGCTGGTCAAACTCGGAAAAAACTGATTGAGACAAGTCGAAATTTCTGATGTGGTTTCATAAAACTTTTCGTTTGACAACTGAATTTTTAAAAGTTAAATTTCCACTGGAAGTGTTCGGTTTAACCTGATCGATTATAAAGCCATTAGTAATCAGTATTTGTATATTATCGTCGGTTAAACCTATCACAAATTTAACATTTCGGTATCTACGCTTGAGCAGAGCCAAGCACTCTCACCTAATGTGGTTAGAGGTCGATCCTGACTCAAGCATCTCATACCATTCACAAAATACGGAACAGTCATATTCTACTCAAACCCTAAGTACGGATGATATACGAGTATTACAAAAAATATAATGTATTCGTAAATTGGGCATTACTAATTTCATGGATTCTATAAAATCTAATTATTCTTAAAACCATGATACAAGTTATAAGTATGTTTATTTATTACTGTGTATTAAATGTATTATAGTATTATTATATTTCTATAATATTTATACTCGTGTGTAAGTACATACTTATTAGTATGTATTAAACGTATTTATAACTTACTATTTTATTAGTATGTTAACTTATATTTTTTCCTCTGAACGTTTTTATTAATTACCTAGTTATAATAATATTGTATACTTTTAAACAATATGTAATGATGAATCCGGGCCAGAAATCGAACGCAGAACTAGCTTAATACTCAGAAAATATATTAAACTTGATGTCAATTAAACTGTTTAGAGATAAAATAATATTGTTATTAAATAAATGAAGATTATTCCACATTATGTTGATCTCCCAAAAGAAGTTTTAAATAACATTTTCAAAGTAATTTTATGTAATAAAGGAGTATACTGTGATTCTTTCTCTTTCTCTTCTTCATAATTTTGAACTAAAAATCATCTTTTATAACAATCATTTTATGAAGATATTAGAATGAAAATAAAAGAATCTCATAAAATATATAATTTGAATACAGTTTTAAGAATTCATATAGAGAATTAAAATTATATATTTTGTTGAAGTATGTATTTAATTTTTTTTATAATAATCTTATTCTAAATATTTCTATAAAATTTTCACTTATTTCCCAGTATCCAGTTGATTTGAGAATTTTATATGTAAGTTTATTTCCGGATACCGTATATGATAATTAGTAATTAACATCATTTAATCCGTAAGTGTAATTAATTATATTTGAAGTAGTCGTACAATGGAAATTTAATGTTATATGCTATACGATACTATGCGCTTATATAATAGTATATATTTGTAAAACTAAAAAGGTAGAAAATAAACATTATTATTAAGTTATATCAATTTTCATTTAAATACAAGGATAATTTAACGGGTAATCGTAAAAAAAAATTCGTATATAATAAAAACATTTTGTACTAAAATTTAAAATGGGGAAGACTAACGTAAGAATATGTAAAAGATTAAGATACGAGCATTCATTAATTTTTAATAATAATGCAATTTGATGAAAAATTATTTAACGTTTGGCTCTTCATAACGGTCACCTAAAGGGCGTAAAAAATTTAAATATGACCCAAATACGTTTCTAATCCTTCCAAAGACAAGCCCAAGCATATTGCAGATTAAGCACTGCCTCCAGAGATAACTTCAGGAACTAACTAATCAAAATATCGTATTTTTTCAACCAATCACGCGTACGAATACGATTGACCAATCAAAAAGGAATACGTTCCACCAAACACAACTATAAAAGTTATTGATTAATTATCATGCAGCAAATTCCAACCAATCATATTCGTTGTTTTTTAACCGATCATAAGGTGAGAGTAATACTTATCAATTGGAATAATACAAATTTTGGCTGATAAATCCATACTGTCCCTTAATGATTTTAATACTCATAAACAACCCCAACACTTTACATTTTGCCACAAACAACTCTAAGAAACATCTACACAATAATTATTTTCACCAAACATGAAACAGAATTACCCTCACCGTTATTTTATCCGATAATCAGAACAAAAATATTTGTTAACCAAGCCATGTCCATTTATAATTCATTATTTATATATGTATACACAGCCCAGTTTACAGATATACTGTAAGGTTTCATTTTAATATGCGAATTGACATATTACTATAGCATTTTTTATAATCAATATCCAACTTTTACAAAGCAAATGTAATGATCCTTAACTTATATTTCTTTTTTTATTCCAATAGCACTTTTGCGGGATCCCGCATCATCTGTTGTATATAAATTATATGAAATTACATATCCAACATAAGATTTTTTTTTTATTAACTATCACATACACAAAACATGAAGTCAATTAAATGAAATAATGACATAAATTTGACGCCAATTCAAATCAAAATTAATTAATAACTGATTAATTATCAAGCAGTAAATTCCAACCAATCATATTCGTTGTTTTATAACCAACGATAAGGTGAGAGTAATACTTATCAATTTGAATAAAACAAATTTTAACTGATAAAATCGGTTAATGTTTTTAACACTCATAAACAATCCCAACACTTTACCTTCTGTTAGAAACAAATCTGAGAAACATCCACGCAACAATTATTTTGACCAAACACAAGACAAAATTATCACACCGTTATTTTATCCGATAAGCATAACAAAATTATTTGTTAACCAATTCATATCTATTATGGTTCGGTATTTTTATACATATATACAACCAGATTTATTCTAAACTTTCGGTTTAATATTTGAATTGGCATATTACTGTAAATCTAGTTCTTTTTCAGATGCAAACAAGCCACTTTTTTAAGGAAAAATATTAATGTATTACCAGTTTTAATTTTAAGTGTCTTTATAAGCGACAGCAATATCTTTGGCACTCCGGAGAATGGGAAATGTATTTCCCGGAATTGTGAATTAAATTTACGAACTAACATTTCAGTTCATATGTTTGATTTACGAGTCGAAAACCTTAACGGCATACAGCGGTGTAGAATTTCGTTCTTTTACTGGAAAGAGAAGTTTGTCGCCACACGAGGCCATGTCAGAAAAAGGTAAATTTTGCAGATTTTACAAAACCATACTACGGAGTAAATAGTTTTAATACAGAATCGCGAGAGTTACGAAATGGATCCTGAAAATTGGCAGTCAGGGATAAATGCATTTTGTTTTAGTGATCACTAGTTTCAGTACTTTTTTTACGCAGTTCCGAAAGGATTCAGTTACATGTACTTAATTGCTAGTCGGTCGGTTACAGCTCAATTACGAACCAAACTAATTATCTTGTTAGTAAACTCACCTTAATACATTCTAAAAATTACATCTGGACTTCCGTTTTTCCAGTAGATTAATTTTTAATAGAATTAGTGTAAATATATGTGTTTGCCAATCGCTATTAAATATTAGTATTAATTTTTTTAGTGACCAATAAGAACGTAAAGAATAATTTGGGTATGTAAATTGTGGCAATTTCAGTATAATAAATGTTTATTTATATTTTATCACAGGGATAAATTTGTGTTAAATATATATTTATATGATTACTGCACTTACTAAATCCTTAAATGCATTTATATAAATGCAATTACATTTATAATAATAAATCAATATATTTAAATTAAAAAAAAAAATTAAAAAAAGGAGATGAAGTCTGATTCGATCCAATGTGCCTTCTCCTAAGATCCAAATATTTCATTAATTAAAATTTTATTTGGCTATAACTCTGGAACCAAAGAAAATAAGGACCTCTTATAATATATCGTTGAAAAGCTCTCAATGAGGACTTATTACTGCAGTTAAGAAAAAGTCCTAAATCCAAATACTTTTGGATTTTGGACACTTTTGTTTCAGTCAATTGTAATCAAAAGGGGAGGTGCACAAATAGATGTTGCAACAATCCAAAATTTCAACGTACTACGATTAATCGTTTTTGAGTTATGCGAGATACATACATATGTACGTACAGACGTCACGCCAAAACTAATCAAAATCGATTCAGGGATGGTCAAAATGGATACTTCCGTTGAAATCTGCAACCCGAAATATTTCGCGATCACAATACTTCCTTTACTTCTTACAAGGAAGTAAAAAATAGAAGTAATATAATTGGCTGATAAATATTGACTTTAAATTTAAGTGTTTGGATATTAAATTTTAACAAATTATTGCAAGAAAATCACCGCCTACATTTCAATACTTCATCCGCTTCCCACAGATTTTACAAGGTTTTGAACTTGAGGCAAAATATACCCTATCGTAATTTCCAGAAACGTATCAAAGTTGTTCTTGTCTTTACTTAATAAATAATAAGCGAATTATATACAAGAATGAGTATCATAACCCTAGGTGTTATATTATAATAAGTTTTTTTTCTATCATGATTGGAAATAGGGATATAGAACGTAAATTTAACCACTAAAGAATTTCAGTCTTCAGAATATCCTTTTATCACTGTAATTTGTAATATGTGGATTTTTAACTAAGTAATTATTAAATAGTTTTTGTGATTTCTTTAATTTTTTTTATCTATACGACTTAACTTACAAAAACTTAAAATACGCTTGGCTTTCTGTTATCACCTTTTAAAGAGTTATCCAATTTCATGGAGGCTGACTGATCGTTTTTTAAGAGGTAACAGACGGATTTGGTTTTTGTCTTTCAAATTTAGGCTGTTAGCTTTTCAAGATGTGTCAGAAAGTGTCGCTCTTTTTTTACAATGGTATTGCACCATTTTCTCATATGAAATTACATTACAAAAATAATTTAATAAAAATAAAACTTAATTTTCATTTGTTTTCAGTCTAAAAGATTTTTTTTTATCTCTACTCTTGTGCTCATTACTCTTGTTCTCACAACATCGAAGTATAATTAATAGCATTCTTTGTTACTGTGAAGGTTAAATGTAGTAAAAGCAGTTAATTTTTTAATTATAAATTCAGTCTAAAGCTTGCAGATTGAAGTATATATTAAGGGATTACTTATCAATTCTTAACTTAGTAAATAAAATTAGCAATCACTTGGTTAAATTTCTAAAGAATGCATTTTTTATTTGACTATTAGTTTGATATAATAAAAGTAATAATAATTTTGAATCGACTGTAAAGTTTTTTTTCTTCAATTTATATTATATTTATTAGGAAATTTATTGAATTTTTCTAAAAAAAAAGTAAAAATCTTGCAAAAAGAACTTGAATATAACAAAAAATACAATGAAACATCGATCCTTTATCAAAATTATGTAGTCAATTCGGATTTAATTGGGCCAATACGTAATTACACAAAAGAAGAGAATATAACAACAAGGTAAAAGAATGAAAATTAATAACAAAGGTAATTTATAATAATTATAATTTGTTTATCTTGTCTGGTCATGATTAAGAAAGTAGTATTTTACAAATCACAATGCTTATAAACAGGTAAGATCAGTGTTTACTCCTCAGTTTAATTAATTTCTCCTTTAAGTGATATAAAATGTCATTATTATGCTGTTAACCAATAATAAAAAACCGATCAGATTAACATAAATTACAAAAATAAGAAAATTTAGCGTAAATTTTTATTACACAAATTAATCAATAATTACTGTCTCGTCATTCTTGCTTTGTTTCTATATCGTGGTTAATCAATTAATTATCAGTCAAAAAAAAATTTATTGATTAAAAGGACTCCTGACGTAAATGCGTCTTTAACACGCTTTTAAGTTTATTTCCTGGATTTATATCTTTTATACAATGAAAAAGTTTATTGAATAACTTTCTACCAGAACATAAATAATTTGTATCAAACTATTTATTTTTAAGATTAAGAAATGGGAGAACGTTTTTAATTTTTTGTATCATTGTGATACAATAATTTAATACCGCATGGAAAACAGAAAAATTATTTTAACAAATATTTATAAGTTTAGAAAATAGATAAAATTAATTGTAAGTATCTTGTTTAATTTTAATTGATTTTTTATATATTATAAAATACTTTCTTTCATTAACCTTTCTCAAAATTATTTTTTCCATATTCTTGTTAGTAAATCACATTTTGTTTCTTTTCTTTTTTAATTTTTCGTCCTACAGTAAAATATTTTATACTCTCAAAACAAATTTGATTTATTCTCAAGAAGTGATTTAATCAAGGAAATGTTCGCTGAAAAGCCGTGCCTGCCACGTGGATTAAAAATTCACAGCGGGAAATTTAGGTTTTCATGTACATTTTTTTTTATTTATTTATTTTTTTTTACGTAATTTTTCTCATTAAGGATAATTTTAATATTTTCATAAATTTGTTCTACTTTGAAAATATTTTTTTTTTCACATTATTCAAACGATAATAGTATTATATGTAGGTTAATAAAATACATAAGTAAATGAGGTTCAATTTTCTCCTATAGAATAACACTTTACTCAGAATTAAATGAACTCATTGATTTTTTTTATATAAAACTAAATAATAAAGAAAATATCTTGGATAAGTTATTCTTCGTTCACAAAAATATCTCTGATAGACTTTTATTTCTGATAAAATAGATAAACAGTTTAAACGGGGGGGGGGGGGGGGGAGAGAATTAAGATTCTTTCAACAAAAAAACCCTACAGTTATCTCTTTTAATCATATTTAAAACAATAACATTACACTACTACCATCGGGAAGCTTATCAAGGATAAATCTTCAGTAATGTATACATATAAATCATTAAGATACCTTACAATTTTTATTAAATTGTTCAAAATTTGCTGAAGAAGCGAACAAAGAAAACATTTCAATTCACAATGATGTTTTAAAACCAATGATTTTCAATGTCCTAAAACTAAATAAAAAAAACCAATTAGATTGATTCAAATAAAACTTTTTATGAATTATCATTCTGTTTTAGTAAAATACTTTATCATTTTATATAAATTAATTAGCATATTCTGTTAACCATTTATATATAAATAGATTTAGTTTAATGACGGATTTTAGATGTGGAATTTTCTCAAGATTTACTTGAAAATATTTTTTTGTTATTGTTAATACTAGTTGACATGTTTGCTTCTCTGATTATAGTACATTCACCCCCATATATAATACTCACAAAACACCTGCATCTCATAACTTACTTTATATTCCTGTCTTAGTAAAATTTTGAATAGATCTCTTCTTAACTTGTAAACGTTGACAAGGAATTACAACGAAAATCACACTTGACAAATGATTACTGATTAGTGGAACTGATGTAGTGTAACTAAAAGCTTATCAGTAAAAGCTTGAATCGTATGTTACAACTATAAATTTAAATACACAACTTAAATTATCAAATTGTAGTAATAATAAATGTTCTATAGTGAGGAATTTAAAAAAAGAAAATTAAATTGAAAATTATATTATATTATTTTGTTTCCTTATTTAAAAAAAGTAAAAATGTTGCAAAATTTTGTGAGAATTTTAATACTAAATAAAATGAGTATATCCCAAAAGCAAACTAATACTAAGAACTTCCTTGCAGAATATTTTTTTTAATTAAATATAAAATATAGAAAATCTTAAATTTTTTTGTAAGAAATAGATTTCTACGGCAGTGTAATGTTGAGAATAGAAGAGTCAGGAGTTAAAATAAATAAGGCATTTTAAGAAATGTATATAAACAATTTTTATAAATTACACAAGAAAATAAGTTTTAAGTGAAGTTGAAAACTAATTAGAAAAAATAAGTTGATAACAGTATCAAATAAATTACAGAATCAATGACAGATCATTTCTTAAAATATCGAGGGGCTGGAAACCAGGATGTTATAAGGAATACAGACTTGATAAACGTGACAAAATTCGATTATATGAACCTACATTAACTGAAGATGTAGACATGTAATAAATAATTTGAGAAAAAAATATTTATCATAGAGCAAAAAGGAAAAGCCAATAACAACAAATCAGTCCATTAAATGAAAAATCCATTTAGTTTAAAAGATAACCCTTCGGCCTATGAATGGTTGCCGTCAATTTCTTTTGTTTTTGTATGTATTGCGACGAATTGTCAGTCAGGGATTTTTTTACTAGGAGACAATGGAATTTATTTCTAGCTAATAGATAGTAGTTCTTTTAGAATACATGGTTAACCTCTAAATAAATTTTTAAAGTTACATACAAACTTGTGCAAACTAAGGTGAACAAAAGGTAATTTTTGGTTAGTTATGTTTTATCATTGATTCTAGATATAGTACAGCTGTTCCCTCCTTTCCAAGTATTGCCTGAAAATATCTTGTTTGTTTTGAGAAGTTATGTGTAATGCTTACTTATTTTATTTTGGTTTCTTCTAGTGTAAGTGATGTTCTTGTAATTTCGTTAATAAATTTTAAAAGCAGCAATATGGAATTAATTCCTAAGGAAAGAAGCAAGATGAACAGAAGAGAAGATGATAAGGAACAACACTCAGTGAACATAATCGTTTGACTCAAATGCAGATAGCAGCAGAGTGTAAGGTTAATCTAGGTTAGTTAATAAGATATTAGGCAAAATCTTGAGATGGATACAATTTCACCCCAAACTAAAAGGTCGCTGTGAAAGAAAACGTAAAGCCACCTTAAAAGATGATGCTATTTTACTTAGAATAAATAAAATTAATTCGCAGAAAAATAGTTTTGACTTACAAAAAGACAGAATCAGCCGGTGTGAAAATTCATGATTTTACTGTACGCAGAAGACTTCTGGAAAATAGTCTATAAGAAAACAACTTTTTACGGACGCCATGAAAAAGAAAAGGCTTCTTTGGGCTAAAAAATACAACTGGAGTGCTGAGACTTGGAGAAAAATTCATTTCTCTCTCGAGAACCATTTTCTAGTTCAGGGCGTAAGCGTGTCACATGCGATGATGAGCGGGTTTCACCAAAGCACATCAAATATGTTGTAAATCATCCTTTAAAGAAGATGTTTTGGGGATGCTTTAGCTATTTTTGAACCTAAAACCTATCTCTGGGATAATGAATAGTGAAAAGTACATCCCATTATTGGAAAATAGGGCTCTACCAGAACTTTAAAAACTTGCATATTTATTTGTGAATTGAAAACGCTGT
The DNA here is from genome assembly GCF_047948215.1 of Lycorma delicatula. Classification (NCBI taxonomy): domain Eukaryota; kingdom Metazoa; phylum Arthropoda; class Insecta; order Hemiptera; family Fulgoridae; genus Lycorma; species Lycorma delicatula. Next base: position 81,659,352 of record NC_134460.1, read on the forward strand.
TTTTCAAGATTTGGCCTCCTCCAATTCATCAAAGAAAGTTAAGCTTTTCATGTTTCAAAAAGGGATTCATTGTTTGGACTGACCTGGAAATTCATCAGACCTGAACCCAATTGAAAATTTGTGGGCAATTGTGAAGAAAAGACTGAAACGATATGTGCTGTGATAAGGTGCGGTTTCACGATCAAGAAATATAAAGGAACATGTAAAAACTTATGGATTCAATTCCTGAAAGAATTGAAATGGTTATTAAAGAGCGAGGAGGACATATTAAATACTGTAATAAACACTGTACATTCTTTACATCTAATAAATTTGATTATTTTTGAAAATATGCTCTTGTTCACATTAATTTGCACAAGACTGTAGATATATCTTTATTTATCTTCTCACAAAGTGTATTATTGTTTTCATTTGTTGCCTATCGTTCTTATTTTTATTGAATTCATCGTAGCGTCTCTTTTTTATTCGTGACTGGCGTATTTAAATTACGAAGTGAAAGAGAAATTTGAATAGAATTATATTTTTATAAATAATTAAAGGGTAATTTTTATATCAGTGTTACTAATTTTTTATTTACGTGACCAATAATGCTACGTAAAATCCATTCTTTTTCTGCAGGTTAAAATAATAAAATTATATTCAGTAAATGAAATAGAATTTAAAAAAATAAACCTAGTGAGTCAGCTGCACAGTGTTTAATCACTGCACATGTTGTTCTATTTTGACATTCTCAAGCAATATTATTATACAGTGTAGTAATTATATTGTTTTGCACCAGACCGACCTTTCAGCAGTTAGCCAATGCTTAAGGCAAAAAGTGTTAGTGCGTCCTCCATCTCCACCAGTTAACGTATTATTTTGTATAATTATATAGTCGATTAAAAAAAAATATTATTTTTATTTTGCTTGAATCTTAGTTCTGATTCACCCTAATTCTTACGTAGCGTCGTCTACTAAAGTTTTGATTTTGACGTTTTATTTTCTTTTCCAGTACTCGGAAATTGGTATACAAATAAAAGACTTGAGATATACCCATGAAACTACTGATTTCAATTGAAAATTAACTCAGAAGAATTAAAATTCCATTTATAAATATGAAAAAGCTGCCAATGTCACATGCCAGGAAAGTCATTGCATGACTTTTCTGGTTATTAATAATGAAAATTAAAAGAGTTACGAGCTAAAAAGTAGAATATAATTTTTTTAGAGGTAGAAAATAAATTTTAAGAAAACGTTTTCTAAAAATAATAATATGTAGGTGAAACTTAATAATTGCTTAAGTAAAGTTTTGTCTAAATCTAACACCCCCTTCAATAAAGGCTAAAATAAGAAAAAGAAAGTTTTCATAAAACTTTTCTGCATTACAGGTATGGAATTTATAATTTTAAAAAATTGAAGACGTTTCTTGATAGCTCTATACATGAACTATAAATTTTCCAAAAAAATACAAAGCTTTCGGAAAGTCGCTATGCAGTACGCTGTAGAATTATATGGTGCATTCTGTTCTTTCGGTATCAGGATAGTTGCCGTTTGGGAACGTTGGGTGTTGCTCAGTAATAAACCAAGACGTTAGTTATTGAGTTGTGATTGAACGTGCTTCGTTTCGTTTCGTGTTGTTTTGTACGTAATGATTTTATCGGTATAGGAAAGCACTTTTCGCTTTAAATACGTCTTTCGTGAATATGATAATATACTGATTTAGTAAAGTATAATTTCTCCGAAAAATTTCCAAATACTCCTGTTTCTCACCGCAATGCAGTTTGAACTCATATTGAAAAATTTCGGGCAACAGGCTCTGTTGAAGACGCTGATCGAAGTGGAAGATACGAACAGAAGCTGCTTGATAATTCGGATACTATGGGCAATAGTCCATCAAAGTCAACGCGTAAATTAGTACAGCGGTCAAGATATCGGACTTCTTACCGCCATAAAGCTTTAAGAAAAGAACTGAAACTTTGCTCCTACAAAGGAATGTGTGTTCAAGAACTGAAACCTACAAATCACGCTAAAATACTAAATTTAGTCAATGGTTTAAACATTTTATTGACCAAAATTCCGTGGATATCCTCGACATTACGTTTTTTACAGATGAAGAGTGTTTTTTTCTAGAATGGTATATTAAGTCACAAAATACACGACTGTAGTCGACAACTAAGCCCCATGAATTACACAAAGCGAATATTGGGGTCTGGGTCGTTGTGAGTGAATGCGCATTTTGGGTTTAATTTTTTTTTGAAAATACAGTTAATAGTGATCGTTACTGTGCTGTAACTTCATTAATCAGTTAACAGAAGTGGAAATCAATCACCGTTCCTACCAACAAGATGGCGTCAAACACACACAGCTAACAGGTCAATGGCTTATTTATCTGTGGAAACGAACCATTTCAAGGAGTTTGTGGCCTGCACGATCGTCCGATCTGATTCCCCCAGATTACTTTCTACGGGGACAGCGAAATACGCAGTGCATCGCAACAGACCACGTACGATTGACGAACTGAAAACTGCAATAACGGCATACATAGGGAGATATTCCAGTACATCAGCTGGTTAAAGTGTCTGAAAACAAAACGTGTGCAGTTTGGAGATGTTGGAAGAGGCCATTTTCAACATATTTTATAAACTACTCCAGTTATCTTAACATCTGTTTGTATAAAATAATGAAATAGAAATTAACGTAATAATTTTTTTTATTACCCACCCCTTTAACTTTTGAAAATTAATTTAAAAAACATATAATCAATGCCCCATGAATGGAAATATTTTAGCCAAATTTGAAGAAAATCGATTTTGTCAATTCTGAGATGTAAGGTCAAAAGTAGTGCGTCACACGTATGTACATACATACATTCATTGATACATGTAATACTTTGGTTTAGATGAATTAGTTGGATCCTAAAATGTAAAGATCTATAAAAAAAACCCGATACCCCATTTTTGACATGATATAGTTATATTCGCCGAAAAAGTAAAACCTATAATAATAATTAAAATTACTAAATAGATTTTTCTAGTAAATTTATTTATGATTTGAAATAGTACAAAAAGCCCTTTGTATGCAATATATCTGAAATTTTATACAGATAAAGATTTGAATTTAAACCAGATTTTTTCAAATTTATATTTTTTAACGTGATTACACGTAGAAAAATTAAAGTATAACTTTGAACATTTTGAGATATATATAATTTTTTATAAATTACAAAGCTTAATTTTCGAAAAAGTGCTAATGAAACATAAAAGGTGGGAATGAAGTATTGTTGAGATGGGGAAATGTGTGAATGCAATTACTTGTGATGGATTCGAGACTGATTAGTTTGTTTTTAATGGGATAACGGCTGAGGAAGTAGTAATGTGAAATAATAGATAAGTTTCAATAATAATCTTTTTTGTCTTTTGTCATTTGACTGGTTTGATGCAGCTCTTCAAGATTCCCTATCTAGTTTAGTCGTTTCATTTCAATATACCCCCTACATCCTACATCGCTAACAATTTGTTTTACATATTTCAAACGTTGCCTGCCTGCACAATTTTTTCCTTCTATCTGTCCCTCCAATATTAAAGCGACTATTCCAGAATGCCTTAATATGTGGCCTATAAGTCTGTGTCTTTTTTTAACTATATTTTTCCAAATACTTCTTTCTTCATCAATTCGCCGCAACACCTCTTCATTTATAACTTTATCTACCCATCTGATTATTAATATTCTCCTATAACACCACATTTCAAAAGCATCTAATCTTTTCTTCTCAGATACTTCGATCGTCCAAGTTTCACTTCCATATAAAGTGACACTCTAAACATATACTTTCAAAAATCTTTTCCTGTTGTTTAAATTAATTTTTGATGTAAATAAATTATATTTCTGACTGATTTCGTTTCACCTGTGCTATTTGGCATTTTATATCGCTCCTGCTTCGTCCATCTTTAGTAATCCTACTTCCCAAATAACAAAATTCTTCTACCTCCGTAATCTTTTCTTTTCCTATTTTTACATTCAGTGGTCTATCTTTGTAATTTCTACTTCATTTCATTACTTTTGTTTTGTTCTTGTCTATTTTCATGTATTAGTTCTTGCGTAGGACTTCATCCATGCCGTTCATTGTTTCTCCTAAATCTTTTTTACTCTCAATTACTATATCATCAGCAAATCGTAGCATCTTTATCTTTTCACCTTGTACTATTACTCCGGATCTAAATCGTTCTTTAGTATCGTTAACTTCTAGTTCTATGTAAAGATTGAAAAGTACTCCATACTTGTCACATTCTATTTTTTATTACGTTTTCTTTCTTATGTTCTTCAATTATTACTGTTGCTGTTTGATTCCTGTAAATGTTAGCAATTGTTCTTCTATCTCTGTATTTGAACCCTAATTTTTTTTAAATGCTACAATAATAATCTACAATAATCTTAATATTGAAAAGTTACAAATAATAACTACATTAAAAACACAATAAATAATAATAATTAAAAGATACAATAATAACAAAAGATACGAGTAGTAATTAGACGTTTTAGAAAATGTTAATTGTTCTTATTTATAGGTAAGAATAAATAAAGCTACTTTAATTTTATTATTTTTATTTTATATTTAATGCACACAAAACTGAAGAAAATGAAAGTGGTAGAATGTAGGTTGACAACCAAGACAATTTGTGTGGGCTTCCTCAAAACCTAACGATGCATTATTACCATGTATCGAAAAATATAAGTTTACATCTAAAAGTCTCAATATATTGAGACATATCGTAAATGTTTTTTTTTTCTTCTAATCTTTAGTAGTGGTACAAAAACATTTGGTTCTAGATAAATAATAAGAGATGAAAATCATTTCACGTCCAAATAGAAAATTACAGCCAGAGTTTATACAACAACAAAATCAGTATCACTTCTTTTGATGCTGATTGTCTGCAATTACTTTACTCATTTTATATGGGTTTGTTTTTTTTTACTTTATATTGATTACAATCCCGATGGGATTCTACCTTGGCAAAAATAACACTTTTACTTCAAAGCTGAAATCTAACCCTTAGTAATAACAAGACAGATATTGTTTCACCCGATATTTTCTTATAAAATAAATGTTCTGTGTACCACAAGTAAGCCTCTTTTATAAACAGAGAACTGTAGTCTTGAGTTCCTTGTATTTTTGTTGTTCTTATTTTTATCATTGTTCTTTATTTCTATTTTCTTAAAATATGACAATAATTTTAATGTAAATGCTGCCCTTTATTTCGTAAATGCAAAGAATTGCAACGAAAAATAATTTTCAAATACCAATTAAATTTCAGCAGTTTTTATTATATTTTAAAAAGCAAAATAAATAATTTTGAGTTCAACTTAAATAATACAATTGATTGTTTTATTTGAGCGTGCGCGCACAATTTTTACGCCTGGCACGACTTTAATTAAATACATGAAGGATTTAATTTACGAATTAATTATTTATTAATGAAGTATGTTCTTCATGCTTGTAACTGTTAAAAAGTATTAAATTCGTAAATTAAATCCTTTCATCTATTTAATTAAAGTCGTGCCAGTCGTAAAAATTGTAATAAGCTTTGATTTAGGGAATTATGAGTGTACTAAGATTTTTACTTTCCCTTTTTTAAAACAGTGGGTTTATAGGGATTAGAATTATTTTGTTTTCATTTCATTCTGTTTACGCACTATTTCGTTGTTAAGATAAACAAAATTTCAGTTTATTTTCAAGCAGATCTGCATAATTTTTCAGACTAATGATTATTGGCATGTTTTTTTACTTCCTGGTAGGAAGTAACAGAAGTATTGTAATCGCGAAAAATTTAGGTTTTCAGATTTCAACGGAAATATACATTTTGACCATCCCTGAATCCATTTTAACAAGTTTCGGCGTGACGTCTGTACGTACGTACGTACGTGCGTACGTAAGAATGTATGTATACGTACGTATGTATCTCGCATAACTCAAAAACAATTAGCCTTAGGATATTGAATTTTGGATTTAGGACTCTTGTAACAACATAACAGCATCTTCCCTTTTGATTGCAATCAACTAAGCAAAATCGACTTGCAAAAGTGTCCAAAAACCCAAAATCCATTTTTTTTTTGGATTTTGGACTTTTTCTTAACTGCAGTAAGCCCTCATTGAGAGCCTTTCAACGATATATCATAAGTTGTACTTATTTTCATTGGTTCCAGAGCTATAGCCAAATAAAATTTTAATTAATGAAATATTTGGATCTTACAAGGGGAAGGCACATCGGTTCAAATCCGATTTCATATCTTTTTTTTTTAATTTTTTTTTAATTTAAATATATTGATTTATTAATAATTATTAACCTCTAATTGAAAAAAATATGTAAAAATCAAAAATTATCAGTGAAAAAAAAATTTATATACTCTTCATTTCAATTCTAAAACTTTTACTGAGGTTAATAATTATTAATAAATCAATATATTTAAATTAAAAAAAAAAAATATGCATATGAAATCGGATTCGAACAGGTATGAGTGTGCATGATTACGAATACGACATGTTCTCATTTACGCCACATAACTACTCGAGCTACGTGAAACAAAATTAATATATAAACTAATATAAAATGCTAATACGGACACACCACAAAATAATTTGATGCAATGTGGTGTCCACCACAATGCAACTATGTAACTGTCCACTTTATTAAAGAACTGAAAGATCTTATCTCACTTTCAAATGAGATAAGTTTAAATGAAGTGCAGCAAAAAATGTGTATATGTAATTTAATAGGCGTACAAGGAAGTCATGTGGTGGCAACATGAGATTTTTTTTAATTCACAGATATTTATTTTGCAGTCCCAAAATAAATTTTCAAGTACCCAAATTATTATAGTTTTGTACGTTTAACTTACGTCTTATATAAATATATATTCTCCAAAAATTAAGTTAGCATACAGTTAAAAGACACCTGCTCGAATATTAGGAGAACATTAATTCCTTGTAATTTAAATAAAAATACAACCGCATTATAAAAAGTAGAAATTTTAAACAGTAAAAATACGCTTGGGATAAGAGAATTCAGTAGAACTGAAATCTATTTGTAATAGAACGTTGTTGTAACATCACCCTTATATTACTTTTCAGTTTATGGTTATCAGAATACGGTAACCGATTTGATAGTGGCAATGTTTTTCCCATAAAAACCAAATATTGGTAATGTGATTTGTTTTCAAAAATAGATTTTAGAATATAGATAGATTAGGTTATTTACGATAGATTTTAGTCTATCATTACGAAGTTGTCCACGTGTTTTAATCTAAAAAAATATTCGTCCGTATCAATAAATAATTAAATCCAATTTGTTTTGTAAATCTCTATATAATGATATTCGTTTAAAATTCAAGAATCGCTGCACCAGTTTATTCTTTAACGAAAGTTTTTATAATTTTCTAAAAGTAATTAGCTGTTAAATTATCCAGATTTTTGTATTCATTAATGTGCAGTAAAGCTTAAACTCAAAGAATATTATTTTCGTAACATTTCTCGTGTAGTAATTTTTTGAGTCGCTAAGTATTCGTAAGTAAGCTCCATGAGAGAGATAACCATGAGAGAGATTGTACTTCTCGCTACTGAACTTTTAGCTTAAAGATTGAATTTACTTAAATGTTTCATTTATTTAAATCTTTTCGTTGTACTTGATCATGTTGTACTTGAGTTAGGCAAGGAACGAAATTTTTCTTAGCAAGTGATACTTATTATATACTCCGTATGTAATTAACAGTGCTTTTGTATGTAAATGCTATAATTGATTTTAGTTGGCTTTTAACCGTTTGTTCCAAATATACTATGAATTTATTTATACTAGACAATAATCTACAAGATTGTAATATCTTAACAATATCTGCTACTTTTTACTTAAATGTTTTCAAGTACTTCGGCCCATCTTGATTAAAAATATTCTTTCGACAATTCTTTAGACGATGGACTTCAAAAAAGTTATATTATATTGCTAAGAAATTCAGCCGTCCATTTGGTTAGCAGTAAAACTTCTAGAATTTATATTACATGCTAGTATAAATAAAATTTAACGACTACAAATGGTTAATCTTCGAAAATATTTTCAAGCATATATAAAAAGTAATTTATTCATATTTCCTGTAACATTTCTATTTCAGTCTTCCGGTTTTTGATTTTTTATTTCCTTGTGCAAAGTAAAGAAAGTATTGTGATCGCGAAAAATTTCGGCTTCCAGGTTTCAACGGAAATATCCATTTTGATCATCTCTGAATCCATTTTGACTAGTTTCAGCGTGACGTCTGTACGTACGTATGTATCTCGCATAACTCAAAAACGATTAGCCGTAGAATGTTGAAATTTTGGATTTTGGACTATTTAACATCTACTTGTGCACCTCGCCTTTTGATTGCAATTGACTGAACCAAACGTTTTTTCTTAACTGCAGTAATAACCCCACATTAAGAGCTTTTCAGCGATATATCGGTATATATATATAGTGGTACTTATTTTCTTTGGTTCCTGAGTTATAGCCAAATAAAATTTTAATTAATGAAATATTTGGATCTTAGGAGAAGGCATATCGGTTCGAATCAGACCTCATCTCCTTTTTATTTATTTATTTTTTTTTTGTAAAAAAAAATTTGCTATAAATAATAATTCAAAAACAAAAAAAAAAAAATGAAAAAATATCAGAAGTTTTTCATGTAATAAAATCTTATGTACTTTTCATTTTTTTAAATGTGCAAATTTATTTTAATAGGCGTACAAGGAAGTCATGTGCTGTCCAGATCTAAATCAAATTTCTAAACATTTAAAAATATTTTCTTTTTTTAAACGTGATGATTTTTTAAACGGAATTGACTAAATATTAAAATTACTTACAAAAAAATGTTCATACCGTTTAAAAAATATTTAATCAGAATATTAAAAAGTAAAATATTACCAATACAAATAGTGTTATATACCAGTACACTACTTGTAAATGTCTTAAATTATATTAGTTACTTCCTATGTCGCTTAATCCCGCCCTTCCGCTATCATTATGGTTCTACCATTTCTGTTCTATTTTGCTTTTACTTATATTAGTTTTCATTTAGTATATAAATACCCTTTTCCTTATATTATAGTACAATAGTGTCGACTGTTTTAAGTTTTCTTTTTTACTTTTTCTCCTTTGTTTTTTTTTTTTTTTTAATTGTTGCCTTTCTTTAATTAAGAAATATTTTAGTTTAAGGTTATTTCTTAGTTATTTTTTTATTTAATCTCTTTTGATTCTTTAAACATTTATTTATTACTTGTAAGTCCATTTTCTTGTTTTTCTTGATTTTAAAACCTTGCTTTGAACAGTTAAGAAGAGTAGTCTTTTACTTAAATGTTGTTAACTAACTGATTAAACCTTTTTTGATTAGTTTTGTTTGTTTCCTGAAAACTAAACTAATATTGTTTATAAGACATAGGTCTTATCCTTATTTATGGCTTTTAATTTTTTTTATTTAATTAATTAGAATAAAAGTTATTTTCTTCTTTCTATGTTATCTTGAAAGCTGAAAATTTTTCTTTTGTTACAGAAGCATCACCTGTTTTAGTTTGGTTTTTGTACTATCTCCCCTTTGGTTTTTAGTCTCTTCTTTAAGTTTTTTTAAACTGTTGTCTTTTATTTGTTTAAATACTTTTTTTTAGTTTAAAAAGTACTTAAAAAAGTTTTTTAGTTCTTTGTTGATAAAGTCTCTTTTGGTTCTTTAAATGTTTATTTTCAACTTGTAAATAAATATGTAAAAATTAAAAATATGATCTTTTTGTGATAGGGGCCCTCCACCCAACCCCCTCCATTAATGTTATGGTTCTACCATTTCTGTTTTACTTTTTTTTACTTATATTATGTTATTTTTCATTAGTTTATAAATATCTTTTTTTCTTAGAGCAGTGTCAACTGTTGAAGTCTTTTTTCTCCTTTGGTGTTTAGTTTTTTCTTTAAGCTTTTTTTTAACTGTTGTTTGTCTTTTATTTATGAAATACTTTAAGGTAGTTTCTTTTTTTATAAAATCTTTTCGTTTTTAAATGTTTAATTTAGTCCAATTTCTTGTTTAATACCTTGTTTTGAATGGTTAAGAAGTGCTTTCTTTTTCTTAACTGTTATTAATTAACTACTTAAACCGTTTTCAATTAGTTTTGTTGTTTATTTCCTAAAGCAGACTTTAATATTTAAATTGTCTATGCAAGACTTTACCTTATATGTGGCTTTTGTTTTCTTTATTTAATTGCAAAAGCTCTTTTCTTCTTTTTATAAAACCTGCAAACTTGTAAGCTTTGTTAGGCTGAACTTGTATAAGTTTTTAGTTCTTAAGTGAAGTTGGATAGATGTACTTATATCAGACATTCAGATAAAAGTGAATTTAAAAATAATATGACATTACTATGTTACATTAAACATTGTTAAAGAAAATTTCTAATACTGTTGCACTGTTGCACTGTTAAATTTTTTATTTATTTCTTATGTAATAAAAAAAATAGCTGACAACACAGTTGTAGACTATCCCAGAATGTGACTTTAATTTTCCCAGGTGTGGCGGTACTAGTGGTGATGGTTGGCACTAATTAAACTAACATAATTTCATAACTTAATAGAATAAATTTTGCTACGGTCGGCAGACTGGTGTAGCCGCGAGGCTTTGTACTCCAGGTACGAACTCAACCAAGCGATGAAGTTCAAGAACCAGCCAGATCGAGTTACTTTTTTACACTTTAATTTCATTTATTTAATTCTACTGCTCACCTGCTCACAACATAGCAGTAGTTTAGAGCTTTTTTTTTGGGCGAAATCTTGAAATACTGAGGGATTAAATCTGGCTCTACAGCCTCACTCCCTTGACCTTTTAAGTTAAAAATTTAATGGCATCAATGCCACATAATTTATATAGAAGTATGACCAAGTTTGGTCATAATCAGCCCAGTAGTTCTAAAGGTATAAGGTGATTTAGAGTAACACCGAACACACTTACATATGACCATTAACATCGGGAAAATTTCTATCTGGTTTTTTGGGTTCCTTGTCAAAATGTCAAGATTTGGTGAAAACCGCATATGTAGAAGTTGGACCTATTACCATACTTTCCCTTCTACAGCTATAGCTCTGCTAGAGGGCTATCCAAATGGGAAAGTAAAATTGCTAATATTTTGCAATATGTGAGCACATGAATATTTCCTACTTAGTTGAAGTGGTATATATATTCCATTGTTTCAAAATAGAATGGAACACATTTACATGCAGCATTACACTATATGTCCCAGTCTCTTTTTACAACTGTAATGCTTGTAAAGATAACAAGGCGCAAGAGACACCAGTTAGAGTAGCCTCTCCGAGAGCAGTGTGTTTACTGTACTGCCAATCCCTGTATTGAAAATAGTGAGAAGTACATTGTCAGCTAAATATTAGTTGACTTTTTTTCAAAGGACTTAGCATACTGATATGTTTGATTTAATGAAGAAAGCAATAGGAAACATTTCAGTCCTCCCTTTTCTTAGTAAATCTGGCATGGAATGGTTGTAATTCTTGATGATAGCTCTGCCATTTTTGAAGTAACTTGTGACATGACAGTCCTCTACAACTGTTAAGCCCTTATGGTATCTAATCGTAGATAAGAATGCATAATCATAAATTATTTGCTGTATAATATTACATCAAATATTGTGTATATGTAACTGTTAGAGAAAATAAAATAATGTAAGAATGTTAATATTGGAAATGTCAATGATTGGGATATCTTATAAAACAAAATGCCAGTTACAACCAATGTTAGTAATATCCATTAAATTAAGGGAAAACTGAAAATCTGTATGTTTTGAAAATTCACTCGTGTTGAGTCTAAAGAATGTTTTCAAAAATGTGGTTTTTGGTCATTCAATGATTTTTTAGTCAAATTTGGTTTATATACTCAGCATTAGGAATGCTGAATATTATATTCAATGTGATATAACATGTTTTATAGTTACAGGCAGTACATGCAAGCAACATAGAAACCAGCATTTAACTGATGAAGTACGTTTTTTTTAATAAAGTTTCATCCTAATTTATAAAATCAGGCCAAATATTTAACAGCTTGGATGGTTCAGGTCATTTGTATTTAAAGGAAATACCATGATTTTTTTTGTTTCACAAGAATGTAAAATTGCAAGGTGTCAAATTACACGAATGCGGTAGCTATTCATTTGTTTCTTTTGTAACTTAGCCATTCATAAAAAGTTTGATGAAGGTTATGGCTAAAATTTGACCCCTACATTGCTCAGAACACAGGGATGGTCTCAAAACATAGGGTTGTTTAACAGCTCAAAAACAAAAAATAACAGTATCTTGCTCGATTTCATAATCTTTATTGCCTGTTACACTTTTGTTGAAGAAATAATTTACTGACACTATTTTTTTTTTAATTCTACGATGTTACCCTTAAATACATTAATACCTCATGATGTATGAGGTAAATGTATGAGGTCTCATCCTAAATTGTATCACCTGTTTTCAGTTTCTCTTTTTTTTTTTCTTAACATAAGTCACGGCAATACAAATTCTTCTATAGCAATAGACCTGTTAATAAGAAGCAACCTGTGTAAGAAGCAAAATTCCTTTTCTTCTTCTGAAAAACGCTTTAATTTAGCTCAAGATTTCTGCATTTTTTGTACATTTTTTGTCATAATGATATTCCAGCTGAAACTTTACAAATTTATTATTTTTATATGTATATATAATATAAGCACAATAAGCTATTATGTAATGCGTAAATTGTATGGATAAAATTTTAAAAAAATTGCTGCCTTTTAATTTAAGCCGATTCTTTGTCACTAACTGGTTCTTTGGAAAAAATTATATTACTTAGTACTAACTGTTTTAAGAAATTAAAATCACTCATCAAGATTTTGAGATATCTTTTGAGATATCCAATATTCTTATACTCTAAAAAATAAAAATTATTTGAACTGGCAAACAGATTGGAAAGTCATGTATTTCATAAAATTAAAAAGTTATAACAACTTAATACACATATTTAAAATAAATAAATGAAAGTAAAAGTAGTTGAAATGTTTTATTAAACAGGAAGAGACTGTTCATTAATTTTGTAAGTCACAATTATTTTCTTGTATCTCTTCTGATTTTATTAATCACTGGTTTAATTTGATCTAGTTATTCATTGTGATTAGTTAAGTGAGAGTATAATATCAGAAAATAAAATAGTTAAGGTGGTTATGATTAAATATGAAATTTTCTTGATTAACTATACTCAATGTTAGTCGCAACAAGTTATTAATTAATAACTTGTTTCATAATAAAGGTAAAACATCAAGCGTGATATTATTTTATTCTAAGGATATAACAAGCCGGCCTCCGTGACGCGGATTTTATGGTAGCGTCTCGGCCATCCAGTGGTCCCGGATTCGAATTCCGGTGTAAGGCATGGCATTTTCGCTCGCTAAAAATCATTCATCTGATCCTCTGAAGCAATACCTAACGGTAGTCCCGGAAATTAAAAAAAGGATATAACATAGATACCAAACTAACAGAACAACAACCTTAACATAAAGTAGTTTCATGTAAATTACAGGGCTAGATTACATTACAAATATTTCTTCAAAAATTATAAAAAAACTAAAGAAAAGAACTTGTCAGTACGTTTTAATTTAAAAAGTAAATGCGGAATTTTTAAAAATAATTTTTTTTTAAGTCGAAATCAAACCAAAAAGGTTTATATTTCGAAAACTATTTCGTTAAATATTTGTAGGAAGTAACAGTTAGTTATTCTGAGTCTGCCATTTATATCCAGGATGTTCTACGTTTTTTCAAACGCTTTTTCAATTTGGCACCGACTTCAAAAAAGTTTATTTAAATTTTCCACATTGCCTTTTAAATAATTATTTTAAGAAAACTTTACATGATAAAATTTTGTACGTTAATGGAGAAGTAATATTGTGTAAAATAAATTATTGTGTAAAGACCATTTTATTTGTTAATATGAAAATCATAACATTATCCGTTTACCTTTGCTGTAACTATATATATCGAATAACTATAGTATCGAGTTGTTTTTTAATCTAAGCTTTACAAAATAAAGGGAATTAATTATTTGTATATATATATATATATATATATATATATATATTTTTTTTTTTTTTTTTATATAGCCTGAGACACTCACAGTAACGAAAGGATTCCAATGTGGGGTTATACATTTAAATCGATTCAGCCGTTGAGCTTCTACGGTTGAACACACATACATACATCCTAAATACATTAAACTCCTTTTTGGGCAGTCGTGTAAAAATCAGGAGATTATGAGTACGAAAATCATACAAATATACAGGATAGTCATAAATTATTCAGTGTCTTTTTCTGTTAATAAAAAAATAATCAAGCAGTGTACTTACATGTTTTATTGTTGAACAGGGCATTTCAAACAGTTTTTCAACATGAACACTTTTTATGGCGCGTAAAAAGTCCAGACGATATTCATTTTCACGCCACACATTACGAAGAATATCTGGAGTTATTCCATTAACTACATCTTCGATTGTTCTTTTTAGTTCATTAATGTTGACAACCTTCGTTGCGTACATCCTGTCTTTGACCCCCTAAGAAAGAAATCCCCCAAAGAAAGAAATCGAGTGGCGTAACGTCAGAGAATCGGGATGGCGAGGGAACTGGTCCAATCCAGCGTTGAGGAAATTGTTCATGTAGGTAATTCCTAACATGTAAACCCCCAGTGTAGTGGTGCGCCATCTTGTTAGAAGTAAACGTTGGGTTGCTGATGTTCAATCTGTGGTACCGCATGCTCCTGTAATATGTCTAGATAACTAGCGCTAGTAATCGTTGGCTCGTTGAAGAATGTTCCGATTATTTCATAAACAGTCAGTGCATACCAAACGTTAATTTTTGGGTTATCACATCACGTTGTGTTTGTCGAACAGTATGAGGTTCCCGCAACCCCAAATCTGACATTACGATGGTTAATATGACTAGAAACATGGAAAGTAGCTTTGTCAGAGATTATTTTTTCTGAAACCGCATTAACTTCGTTCACTTTATCAAGAATGTCCACGGCAAAATTGCAACGGCGTGGTTTATCGTCATCTTCAACTTTATACATCGAATTAAATTTTTGTACAGGAAGTTTTAGATGCTTGTGCAGATTCTTTACAATCATTATAGTTGTCGATTTCTGTATTTCCAGTTCTAAAGTCGCACGACGAGTCAATTTATCTGGGCTTCTTTGAAAAGTTTCTCTTGCTCGATCCGCAGCTTGCTCGGGGACGGGAGGTCAGTCAGCTACCTTTTTGTGTACTACACTCCTGCATCCTGAAAATGCTGATACCAACTATTAGTAAAGTCTTGATTAGGAGGATTCGGCAGTACTCTAAACAAAAACTCCACAAACAGTAATAACAGATCCGCTTTCATGAAACCACAGTACGCACATAGCTTTCTTCTGCACGGCAGCCATCTTTCGACTAATGTCCTCCCTGTCATTACATAGTGCCGACATATACATTGTGTTACATCATGTAATAACTCTAGTACCTAACTAATGTTTGAAAAAATCAATGCGCGCTATAATGCTTGTTCATTTTTTATTAATCTCTTTCTTCATTCTGTATATTTAATATTATCTCCCCTTCTCTGTTATGGTTATTTGCGTTTCCCGTAGCGTCAATCTTTTTATTTTGTTTATTAGTCAAATAACCGGAGGCAGGTGCACCCAGCCACACATTCAGTAACGGTGTGAGTGGTTGTGGTGGTTGATCCATAGCGCCGTATACCTACGCACTCCCTTAAAAACATCGGAATTAAAAAATCAGAAAATGGTTTTTAAATATTTATCTGAAGAGTAAATTCAAATTTACTGAATATCTCGTTTATTATAATGGAGAGTGGGAAAATTTACAATCATTGTTTAAAACCTCTTACCTTTCTTCATCTCCTTTCAAGGTTGAATTTCAAAAATCTAGAAATGGTTTATTGACATGAAGATTACACTCACCAAAAATCATGTTGATTTTTTCATTTGTTACCGAGAAATTAAAAAAATAACAACAGGGTTTCAAAAAAATTCGAAAATCAATTTTCAAAGTCAAACATTTTCGTGTTATCATCGCCTGGGAAACAAAAATGTGAAATATAAAATCTAATAAAACAACAAAATAAAAATATAAAGTAGAAATTAAAAACAAAATTAAAATTCAAACTGAAATAACTAAAAACAAAGATAAAATTAAAAAAAACTTAAACTAAAATGTTAAATACAAAAATATACAACTACTGTACAAAAAATAAAATTTGAAGAACTCTATTAAAAAGTATGTAGAACACTAATACTTCGGAGAAATAAAAATACAAACTCTTTATAATTAAAGGAATATTTCATAACAATTTTTTTTAATTTATTTAGTCTGTACAATACTATATGTATTTTTTTTTTTTTTTTTTTTTTGTCTTCAGTCATTTGACTGGTTTGATGCAGCTCTCCAAGATTCCCTATCTAGTTCTAGTCGTTTCATTTCAGTATACCCTCTACATCCTACATCCCCAACAATTTGTTTTACATACTCCAAACGTGGCCTGCCTACACAATTTTTCCCTTCTACCTGTCCTTCCAATATTAAAGCGACTATTCCAGGATGCCTTAGTATGTGGCCTATAAGTCTGTCTCTTCTTTTAACTATATTCTTCCAAATGCTTCTTTCTTCATCTATTTGCCGCAATACCTCTTCATTTGTCATACTATATGTTATACTATATGTATATAATAACTAAACTTTATTCTTGGTTAGACAAATATAAAAAAACTAAATAAGTTAGAAAATTATCCAAATTAACAGAAAATTTTCATTAGGTCAACAACCAAACAAACAAAATAACAAAAACAAAAGCAGAATACCACGACGTTTCGTCCAAGATGTAGAACTTTATGAAGATAAACCACAAAATCCCTGATAAAGTCCTACATCTCGGACGAAACGTCGTGGTTTTCTGCTTTTGTTTTGTTATTTTGTTTGTTTGGTTGTTGACCTAATGAATTGCATTAGAAAATATTTTGTTAATTTGGATAATTTTCTAACTTGTTTAGTTTTTTTATATTTGTCTAACCAAGAATAAAGTTTAGTTATTATATACATATAGTATTGTACAGACTAAATAAATTTAAAAAAATTGTTATGAAATATTCCTTTAATTATAAAGAGTTTGTATTTTTATTTCTCCGAAGTATTAGTGTTCTACATACTTTTTAATAGAGTATATTAACATAGTCATATACATATATATGACTCAGGCCGACCTTTACTGAGACGTGTAGTTAGTTGAACCCTAACCTCCATTGTACACCTGTATCCACTGTCTAACATTGGATAAAATTCGTATAAAAGTAACTAACTTTCCAGATACTAGTAAAAGTTAATTAATTGCTTTTATACGAATTTGAATATTAGTCAATGGATACCGGTGTACTTTGGTGGTTGGAGTTCAATTAACCACACGTCTCAATAATGATCAGCCTGAGTATACAAAACTACACCTCATTTACGTTATACATGTCATCCTCATCCTGTTGGTGCCAGGGGGGTGGTTATTGTTCACTAGTTAAACAGATTGCAACGTATACGTTAGGAAAATAGAGGTATATGTATATGTACAGTGTTTTTAATTTTAAATCTTTTTACATTTTTATCATTTTTTAATATTTATAATAAATACTAAAAATAAAAATATATTTGCTAATTAAATTTTTTTCACATTATTTGTTTAAAATAATTATTTTTTAAAACAGAAAATTTACATAACATAACTAAACTTTATTACTACAGTAAAATATATATTGTGTGGTGTTCGTATTACTATATCAACGGGCAATGCTTGGATAATGTGGGCTTAAACAAGAGGAATTAGATAAGATTATAGTATATTATAAATTTTCCCTTTTCTCACCATATCTCTTGTTACTTAAAATTTTGTCATTCCAGGTAGAGGCAGACTACGGTTAAAAATTTATTACCTTTTTTTATTACCTTTATAAGGAACTATGTTCCTAATACTTTTTGAGTGATAAGAAAAACATTTTTATTCAGTTAAAGTAAGTTTGGCTTACAGGAACTATTTTCAATGTAATTTGCATAAACTACCGTAACAGAAATGAGAAAAAATGAATTATTATCGTTAATATCATTGTGTTAAAACAAGTTATTTGAGACAGAAATAAATTTAACGTAAAGTTTTGAAATTTTTTTAAATGTAACTTAGTAATAATATCACTGATACACAGTGACGGATTTACCATAAAGCAAAACAAGCAGCTGCTTGAGGCCTTACTTTGACAGGGGCCTCGAAGTAAAAAATTTTGAAAAATAAAAGTAAAATTAACAAAAAATAAAGAATATATTTATAATACTTTATGTATTACTTTTATAACTTATGTATAATTGTAATTGCTATCTTTCTTTTATTAAAAAAAAAGGAGAGAGAAGACAAAAAGTTTATCCAGGGGGAGGGGGGCCTCAAAAATATCGATTTGCTTGTGGCCTCGTCCAAGGTAAATCCGGCACTGCTGATAACAAAGAAAAAAGAAACATTTTTTTAATATTTCTCTAAATGTGATAACATTTCTTGAATTGTTTTTTTGCGTACATTACGGATCTGTAAATACAATTTTTCTATCACCCTTAGTTTTAAATAAATTACGCTTCAAAAAAGATTAAGGGAAAATATAGTTAAAATCTGTAAAATTTAAAATTTTGCATGGCCATACCTGTGTTAGAATGATTTCGCTGACGCTTTTCTTTTATAAATAGCCTCAGGCACATCCCGAATTAATGTCCAACAGTAATCGGCTAGCATGTTAGTAATCTGTTTTCCTTTTTTAGCGGCTTTCCATCACCGAAATCTCTTGGTAGAAACGTTCACAGTGTTCGTCACTTACTTCTCCAAGGATCTCCGGGAAAAAATCCAGATATGAGAGGAGGAAAAGTATTTTCAAAGACATATTACATCCCATAGTTGTATGAAGTAAGAAGTTGATTAACAATATCGTGTTAATTGTCAGATTTTTGCTCGCCGAGAAAAGTTTTGCTAACGTCTTTAAACGAAGCCCAAGCTGCACTTTCTACATTATTTAACATTGGGTTAAGTACATTATCTTTGACCAACTCTCTTATTTGAAGACCAACAAATATTCCTTCTTTAATTTTTCATTCACTTACATTTGGAAATTTCTGCCTGATGTTAAAAAATCCGGGGCTTGATATGGAAAGGAGGTAAAAATATTTTTTTGGGTTCAACTAAGGGCTCATGAATAATTTTTTTTCCATTTAAAGTGAAGTTGTCTCGTTTCTTCCACTCTTTGGTAACATAATGTTTATCCCTAGCTTGGCTGTCCCATACGCAAAGAAAACACATGTACTTAGTATAGCGTAGCTGCATGCCTAACAATATAACTATAACTTTCAAATCACCACAGATGTTCCAGCTATCAATTTAGTGGTGAAAATTCGGGCAACCATGTGGAGATTGCGAAGAGGCTGGGATGCTGGGGTATTTGGGATGCGGTTTCGCGCCGGGCCAGTACCGGAACGGAAAGGTGATCACAATGCACCGGATCTAAATTTCGTTCAATTGCTCATCTCCCGCCTGCGGAAGAGGCTGCAGAGCCTCGAGATGGAAGCATGGCAGCTGGACTGGGATACCACGACTAAGGGAAGATCCCTGTACAAGTTTATACGGGGTCTGGGGGGAATGGTATGCCTAGAGTTCGTTTTTAAGGGCAATGGGTGCCCAGGTGCTCACCTACCATGTTAATTTAAACCAATATCTGTTTCGGTTCCGCCTGGCTGCTGATGAGCTGTGCGTCTGCGGGGAGATCCAATCAAATGAACACCTGATGTTTGACTGCCCTGCTCTTGGGGGGGAGGGGCAGAGACCGGGCCACTTTGGAACTTAAAGGTCACGGGGAAAATTGGCCACTCACAAGCGGCGGGTAAATATAGCGAAAGCCGCATTGTCGGACCGTGAGGGAGTTCCTTGATGCAATTGCTTTGTTCAACCGACATCAGTAGTTTACCTAAGGGAAAAGATTCCTACCGCATTGCTGTGGGAAGCTAACCTAGAGATATATATGGTTATGGTTGACCACCAGCCAATTAAGGCTCACTGCACTTTAATATGGTGGACAGGTACTTGCTGGAATTCAGCGACCTAGGCGTGGCAGCAAATTGCTGTCTAGATGAAATAAATTTTAATTTATGGATGTCATATATATTTTTAGTAGTTGATGGGGTGCGCCTTCTCATTTTAGAAAATATCTGACAAGTGAGCGATTATAACATGTAAACCAGTGGTGTATGGCACTGCGCTTAGTCCACTTACACTGATAAATAAGCTCTAGGAGCTATTTAGGATACTGGTCGCTAAACTGTTCGAGGCTCAGTAGCCGTTTGTGGCACAGACATTTGGTCGTATGCTTTAGGGCGACCGAATGGAATGGTGGCAGAAGAAATGCCAAGCAAACTAATGTGTTCCAGCTATGTTTTTTATAATTTAGTTTTTCAAGAACGTCTTTCATCATATCATATGTCTCTTTCAAATTAATTCCCTAAGCGATTGGTATCGAAGGATATTTGTTACCGTTGTGTAGTAGAACCAGTTTTAAACAATACTTGGATGAATCTATAAAAAGGCGCCAGTCCTCAGATCTATGAACTTGTCCTAATTTCAACATAAGCTCATCAATATTTGTGCAATAAACCAAATTATTTTCATCAATAAAGTACTGAGAAAGTTCTTTTTGTCGGTTTCAAAAGCCTGAAATTTTTGTATTTTTTTAAAGTAAATTCCAACCTTGCAGTCTTGATCCTAACAGTTTAGCTTGATTTTTTGATAAATTTAAATCTCAAACCAAGTAATTTAATTCACCTTGTGATATAAGATGTGGCTTATTGGAAGATAATTCAAAATCAAAATCATTGTTGTCTTCTTCAGTACTGCCTGATTCTTCATCACTGCTTTCAAAACATACATTCAATGGTGGCTCATGAACTAGAATAATTTCACTGGGAGGTATGGCCTGATTGCAGATTGCAATGAAGGCTATTACAGTATGTTTAGATTTTTTAGAAATTCCAGACACACTTTTTAAACAAAAGTAACATGATACTTCGGTTCACGCCAAACCATAGGTACACCAAATGGCAAAGCCTTCCGTGTACCTTTCAGCCATCCTCTTAAATATACAGAACAATTAGTGCATACTATATGAGGAGCTCATGTCTTATCCTGATCACCATTTTTACACTGAAAGTACTAATGATATGGTTTTTTAATTAAAATCAGTATAAATAAACTAAAAAATGCAGGTGTAATGTTTTTTCTATTTGATTTTATGGTAAATTCACCACATACATAACAAAAGGCATCCACATCATCTACACAATTTCAAGGCATTATGACAATGCACTGTTAACAAACTTAAGACAGCAACAAGACTGAACAAAATTAATTCATTCCTAGATCCAGTGCTTAATACAAACAACACAGCTCTGTTTTCAGCTACATGTATTGACCTGCACAGACATGATTAATCTTTTCCATGAAGGCTCACTCTAGATATGATGTCATAATATGATTTAATTCTTTATCTAGTATTGTTTATTTATAGCTTAAAAATTATGTTAACAAAGTTAAACAATAAAAGATGAGCTAACAAAATACAATATAGGAGCTTAAAATGCTAACTGTTGGTTGAAAATTAAAAAATCCTTTAATTAAAATTTAAAAACTTTTCAAAAATGGTGAGCGATAGGAATATCTGAGTTGATATTCGTTTTCAGTACCAAAAAACAGATTAAAATCATTTATCAGATGTTAGGAAAGAAAAATTATGTTTATCAGTGATATTTAATGGACATAAATGTAAGCTAATATGCAAGTCATAAGAAATGTTGAATAAATGTGTTCTAAATCTTTTCTTCTTATTGCCCACTTAATAATTTAATTAAACTACCATTTTTTACAGTGTTTTTTTTAACCTAATTACCATAATCCCTGATCTTTATATCATTAGGATGCTAAACTTAAAAAAACTGAAAGAGCATGGAGATAATGTATTATTTTAATACAAATTTAGTGCTAATATAATAGTGTTCTTAGTTATAATATAATAGTTATAATTAGTTTATTTTATAATTAGTTATTAATATAATAATTAGTTATATAATAGTGATCACCAGAGTTCATTAATCTGCGCCACTTTACATTTGGTTGATCTGACTTTGTATAATTATAACAACTGATAAAGTCTGAAAGCACTGTAATAAAGCTATTAAATCTTGTATTAATGGAAAAGAAAAGATAAGTTTTATTTTCCTGGTTGTTGTATATTACAGGAGAATAGTAATATTTATCTATAAAAAAATAATGACATCCTGAGATGTGATATTTCTCCATGTTTTGAGATTCCTAGGATTGAACCTGAAGCTTAATCCTTGCAGAGGCCAAAATCAAAGAATTTTAGCTGTACCAGCCAAGTCACAGACACAGTTGATCAGGGTGCAAACAATGACCAAAATCTATGTCAGAAACAGCTAACAGTAACTAGTCATAAAAAATTGTGTCAAAACATCTAACAAATTAATGTCTGGACTCTTGAAGCAAAAATTTTATTGTAAAACATAGAGTGATCTGTACTTATCCAACATATATCATGTTTTAATTTTACTGGTAGAAGATGATAATTACTTGTGTCACCAGATGGTGACACAAGTAACAACAACCAGATGGTTGTTGTTATCATCTAGGTAGCAATATATATTTTCAGGGATTCAGACAAGGCCTCCTGCAGCCAATATTTGAAAAAACATGAGGAAAGGTAGGAGAGTTTAGCTGAAAAAATCAAAGATCAGATCTCATGACAGAAATCTGTGATAGTGATTTAATATTCATAATATCAGATCTCTTGTGAACTTGGCACAAAGCGGAGTGAATTTCCAGATGATGACAACCTCCATTGATAAGATACATATTTGTTTCATAAATCAACCTAAAAAATTTTTTTTATTATTTTTCAGTAAATGAATCTAATTGCTGGGAGTGGTGTTAAGTTTGATATTATTTGAAAATAACTGAAAAGGTCAGCAAAATCATTCTCAAAGTATTTCTTTATACACTTTTGACCTGGATAAAAAAATTATGTTGATAGATAAAAAAGTTTTAAAATAAGTAACATTTCCTTCTACTAAATTAAATAAATGACTGCCTTTTAGTACTTTCAAAAAGATTCTCTCTGAAAAAATCAAAGAAATTATCACATTTTTTTTTATTTTCACAGCATTTACAAATATAAATGAGTGAATGATATAAAGGGACCCTTTTGTCTGTTTTTTAGTTTTAAGTATTAAACATTTCATGAACTTTTTTAAACAGCTTTGTCCCTGTCTCTGTTCTTTTTATCTTTATTTAACAACTTCCACTTAAAGTATTTTACCACATAAAAAGAAATAAATGATGTACAAAGTTACGATCACTACAAAAGGCAGTGGGAAAAAGTGGTATCACATTATGAGGAGAAAAAAGTATCTCTTTCCTCTCTTTCTCTGAGTGTATCTATCATTATAACTTTTATTTTTAAGTAATTAAAATCAGTAGTACTTACACAGATAACAAATTCAATCTCAAAATCACCATTTATATTTTTTTTATATTTCACTTTTTTATTCTAAGAAAAAAATCATAAATAAAATTAAAAAATACATTACTAATATACCATATGGTTATCCCTTTGCATTTATTTCCTTCGTTGCCAGTCCTAACAGTATATAAAGAGACTACGGTATAATTTTTAATATGTCCAACTAAAGTAGCTCATCAAGAGAAGTTTTTAATCAGAAAAATATATTTTGTATTTTGTGAATTTATTATCAGTTGTATTTATTTTGTTACTGCTTATTATGAGTATACTAGCAAAATTCTTTAACTTGTGATCTTTCAGAACTTTATGAAATCGTATTAATTGTAAGATAAAACAAGACTGTAATTATTACAATTCTGTTACATGCTTCATGTATTCTGATTTTCTTTGTACTAGATGATAATCTTTGTAATGGTAATTGCAGCCTTGGTAGGGTGAGCTATAAAGAGTAAAATTATGAAAAATAATTGATTGAAAGAGTTGGGAGGGGGTAAAATATTATAGTAAACATAGTTTATGAATGATCCTTAATTTCTTGTGCAGCTAATTCATAAAGAATTGTATTAATTAAAAATTTTGTTAGTTGAAAAAATCATTTAAGATGAGGTAGAAACATTCATGAGATTGGATGAGGAACATGAATATAAAAATAGATACTAGTATAGGTAGTCTATCCAATCTATACGTTTCATTCCTAAGGACATAATTTCACCAGTTTCCATGGCGACAACACGTGGACTGCAGATATTTTTATTTACTGTCCCAACTCCATTTCTAGATGAAATTTGGTGCCTAGCTCATTCCTCTATACTTAATTGGATTCTGCTGCTAAGGGTATAAGAAACTAAAAATTATTTTATTTATTGAACAGGCTATAAACTACATGATTCTAAATCAAAATTAATGTGAATGTCACTTAATAACATGAATATTTTATCACTATAGAAAACATGAATAAACAGCTCACATGTGCACATCGTGAAAACCCATTTAATATTGTTCAGTACAATGGATTTGAGATTTGATTCCAATAAGTCCATGGTATTGAATGCACATACCTGATTTGGAAATTATAAATAATTGCAAGAAAAATTAATTACTTAAAAAACTGCTAATAAAAAATCTACAGAAAGATGGACACCATGATACAGTTATAGAGCAGGAAAAATAGGCGAAATGATTAAAATGGGAAAAGATTTTTGGAAAAAGAATTAAAATTTTTAATTTTTTTTATCAGTCATTTTACTGTTTTGATCTTATTCTCCATTCCTTTTTTTTCTGTGCTAATGTTTTAAGCTCAATATAATTTACTACATCCTATGTCCTCACCTATCTGCTTTATAAATTCTAGTCTTTAATTTCCATCCTCTCCTATCCATCTTATTTCTTTTCATTTCATAATTTATCAACCACTTATTTTTAAAATCCTTTTGTAACATCAATCCCTACTCTTTTACTATTTGCTTTTCCTGGTTTTATGTTTCAATATCATAAATTGCTACACTTATCACATTTTTTTTTTTAATTATATTTCATTTTAAAAATATTTACATTTAATGAAACTTAATGTAAAAACTTAATGAAACTTAATCTCCTATTAAAAAAAAAAAAAAAAACAGCTGTATTTTTTATACTACACAGGAAGTGAGAAGTGAAAGTGATTTTTTTTAAATATTTTGAAAAATGTAGCTTTTCAAGTATCATGTGTAGTACACTTTTTAAAATTTATACATTTTTTTTCTGCTGAATGACAAAAAGTAAATAGGTACCCTTTTTACTGAATGTTTTACAAAAATTATTGTTCAACCTTAGGCCAACTTATCTAGAAGCCAGCATGGTTACCAATAAATCAGTCAATTGGCCAGTTTTATTACATTTATCTGTAATGTATTTCCAAAACAGTACTAAAAATTTCAAATTTCATTCAGAATTTTTTGCTTGTTGTAATCAGTTTTCTCTGTATTACCGATTGTTTTCAGGTAGAATTTAATTCATAAATGATAAATATAATTTATTATAGATAATTAAATTGCATATTTACGTCGATGTAGAACCAAAGGGAAGCTAATGTTTAATTTTTGATGTAATTTGATAGAAAGCCATTTCTTCATTTTTATTCTGTATGTTATGGCTCATACAGGAATAAGTTGCATAATCAGATACCAGATTGACTTGAATGGGGTTATAAAACTGAATTTATTCTAGTTAAAACATTAAGCTAATAATGATGATTTAATTTCCTAAGCATTTGACTCTGTTGTATTAATATAATTTGTTTAAATTAAAGTTTCCACTTACCAACAATTTTCAATATAATGTCCTAATACTTTCGGAGACACCACTCCATCATCAGGGACTTCATATATAATAGTCGTAAACATCTTACAAACATGACGTTACATTCTTATTGGCATATAAATTATTTTTAATTTTTTGACGATTATTATTACGACTATTGTGAACGTAACAATTTAATTAATAATATAATTATACATGGAGAAGTTTGTATATGACTTTTGAATTAAATCTTCTATGAAGTGATGACTCCGAAAGTACTAGGACATATATATTGAAAATTGTTGGTAAGTGGAAACTTTAATTTATACAAATAATAATGATGAATTTATCAAATAAAGAATAACATTAAGATGCAGTTTTTTTTAATTGCAGCTTATGCAAAGTAATTGCACACTGTGTATGCAAAGTAATTTAGTACTCCTCAAAGTTTATAACTTATCTTTCATCTACTAGGAAACTGTTCAAAACTGTCTGTATTAAAATATAAATTGTGATGATAAAGATTAGAAAAAAAAATTCACCATGTGACAGAGAAACAGATGAATTCTAGCATCTAGAAATTTAGAAAACTATCACTGACTGAAATTGGTAGCAGAAGAAACATAAAGATGTTTATTTACAGATTAATATACTAATTTAGAGAGGTAAACATTATTATACTGCATCACTAATGATGTAATTTAAAAGCTCTGATAGTTGTTCAGTTTGGGTGAAAGAACTGTTATAAAGGAAAAATGTCAAGGCAATCTCAAGAGCCATCAGACTCACTAAGGATGATGACATTGCTTGATTAGAAAATAAGTAATTTGTTTATAAATCAGAATGTCAGTATGTTGA
Source organism: Lycorma delicatula (assembly GCF_047948215.1). Taxonomy (NCBI): domain Eukaryota; kingdom Metazoa; phylum Arthropoda; class Insecta; order Hemiptera; family Fulgoridae; genus Lycorma; species Lycorma delicatula. Next base: position 81,686,175 of record NC_134460.1, read on the forward strand.
ATCTGTTATATTTCATTATGTTTTTGTGTATTTCATTATAATTGTGTTGGTGTTAATTTTTTAATGGATAACGGAAGATTTAATATTTTTTGTATTTTACTGATTATTCAGACTATAAGTATTAATTTTAGCCCGACAGTAATCGGGTAATTTTAGAGTTTTCTTATTTTTATTGTGCTGTGTTTGATACAATTCCTCACAAAATTTTAATACATAAACTAAATAACTGCAATATATAAGGATCAGTAAAAGAACTGTTTGAAAACTACCTTAAGGGTAGAACTGAAATTCTGACTTTAAATAATGAGTGATAATGGAAAATCCTCAAACTTTGAACTACCACAAGGTACTGTTCTCTCAACAATACTTTTTCTAATATATATCAACGATCTTTTCAAACTGAACCTTCCTAATGGTTCCATAGTGTCTTTCGCTGATGACACAGCTTTGTTTTTTTCAGGTGAGACATGAGATGAAGTATGTAAGAGCAGTACCTGTGAATTACTTATGGTAAATTCTTGGTTTGAAAGCCATATTCTTATGTTCAACCTAAATAAGACAAAATATATGTCATTCTTGCCTACTGAAACTAGCAAATCCCCTCATGTATTTCAACTAAAACTTCATACATGTTCAGTAAATAATAGTAAACCAATAAACAGTAACTGCCATTGTCAGTCAACAGACTAAGTCACGTAAATAAAATAGAATAACATTGGAAGATCATATGAAGTGGAATGTCCATGTACAGTATTTAACATCAAGACTAAATATCTTATTCATACTTTTACAAAATAAACAAAATTAAAGATCTGAGAAAATAAGAACTTTATATTTTGCATATGCTTATTAACTTCTTCAATATGGAATCGAGACATGAAGAGGAACATATGATACCCATCTTAATAAAATATTTATGCTCCAGAAATATTTAATTAGAGCAGCTCTTGATAGACTAAGGTTATATCCCAGTACACGCTTATTTAAAGAATTTAAAGTACCTACTTTGAGACAAATGTATGTCAAAAAATTAATACTACACGTAAAACAAATATATAAAAGATTTTGAATTTAAAAATACACCATACAATACTCGTTCAGCAGGAACAAATACTTATACCTCATTCTTTTCAAAATTAACTGTTTGCAAACTTCAATTTTCATATTACTTCTGTATATTTTCTAACAAAGTCCCCAGTCATTTTAACATCCAAATAATAAATAGTAGTCTAATCAAAGAAACAGATAAGTGAGTGAAACACAATATATATTTTAAATTACCAAATTGAAATACATACTGTATTATTTAAATACTGCATACAATACATACTGCATAATATAAATACAAATCTAAGCTCTAAAAACATGTTTACATATACATTTATAGAACACAGTGAGAAGATTGAGAAAAACAGAAACAAGACATTTATAAAAAAATGTACTGTTTAAATTCTAATTTTTAACTAAAAACTCAATACACTATTAAGTAGCATATGAAAATTCTATTAATATTTATTTACGTGTTTATAAACATTTGACATTATTTTCTTTTTTTAATTAATTCTCTTTTCTATTTCAAAAGTTAATATCTTTTTTTTTCAGAAATGTGCTGACAAAGTAGTATCGGATAAAAGAGTTTATTTTACTTTTGCAAGAACACTGCCACCATCAACAAAAGTTTCAAAATCTGTTGTTGCATTACTGCAAGCTTTCCAATGGAACAAATTTGTTGTAGTTGCTGGTAAAAATCCTGCTTGGGGTCCACAGATCAAAGAAGCTATAAAGGTAAGATCTGAGGTCTAACGATGCCATGATTATATGATTATTTCAAATTCCATTAAAAATAGAAGTCATGATGGTAATATATTTTTCACTTAATTTGAGTTATAAGGAAATTTTTATTTACAGTTCATGTTACTTTTTTGTTGAGTTAGTAAGAAAGTTTTTGTAATATATACTAATATATATATATGATCAATATACAGATAAATATATTTATTCCAAACACACCAAAGTCCAGGTGATATTCAGCTTTATCAGCGTTACCAACATTCTGTTCACCACATAGATTGGTTGGGAAGTGAACAGCATTGCTTTCAGGGAAAACAGATCAGCTAGCAAATGCTTTGGAAAAACTGAGAAAAATAATGTAACACAATAAATTAATGAACCTTTTCTATCAAGAATCAGTGCAGTGTAAAAACTGCCTCAGCAATGATTCATTATAGGAAAGTGTTGAGTAATATTTAATAATATTGTTATGTCAATCTGCTGTTTACTATTTGTTTTTCAATATGCTGCTTTAAGAATGAAACCAAATTAATAATTCAGACAGCAGTATGAAGATTATAAATAGAATAATATGTAACAGGCAATAATTTAAATCAGGAAGATTTCATTAAACACATTAAAATATTTTGTCATTACAACATTCTAATTAAAGCCTAAAAGAATTTATCAAGGTGACTTTCACTGTCAAAATTTTTTTCACTTATTTCCTCAGTTTACCAAAAAACATACATCTTCATGGTTAACAATCATTCTATGAGATTAAAAATACACTACTCAGGTTAATCTAGATAGAGGTCTATGTAGGTTAATTATATTATTAGTATGGTAGATACCAGTGCGTTGTATTTCATACCACTAATGTTCAGATGGACAATGTAAAACTATATTTACATATTTTAAAATAATAATAATTTGTAATAATCATAATTTTTTTAAATAATCATATTTGGTTTTTTTTTCCAAAAGATTCTATACCAAATAATCTTGTTTAATTATTATTTAATGCAACAAATAGATACACTACGATGAATTACCAATGCAATGACCACAATTTTTTAGCATGTTCTCTAATTTTATGAAAATGAGAAAATGCCACTTTGCTTTCCTTACGTCATTCAGGCAATTTCACATATATGTAATTATTTTGCATAATGATACAGGTTATTTAATTATGTTGTAGACAGAATGAGTAAATGCTAATATTGGTATTTACAACAAAACATCCAAAAAGGAATGATTGATTATCATTTTTTTTTTGTAAGGACTAGAATAATTTTCATAATGATCAAGATAAATAAGAAATAAGTTTTATTTTTAATTTATACTATTAAACAATAATATAATAGGCTGACAAAATATTAACTGACTACAATTTAATTCATTTCAAAAGCAGATAATGAAAGTATAGTAAGGGATATAACAACCTTCTGACAGTTCAAACAACTTGGAGTCAGATAGAAACTCATTTTGAGTAATAAGCGGGGTTCTTAAGGGAACTAGGTCTAAATTTCGCTGTGTGAAACTTTAGTGGGAAAGTTTGTTATTGAGGCTGTTAGTACGGATCTGAGACATTCAGTAATAGGCTCTTTAATAGTTAGGACTAGGCGCGGGGTCTTCATTCCGCGGTTAGGCTTCTAGCTTAGTTCCTGAGGGCGACATGGTAGCTGCAGGTGTCCATTGTCTTCATTCTGAAGGCATAAATACTTAAAACTATCTCGGGGTGAACTTTACCGATGCAGATGTCCCTCGGGGCATCTGCATCGTTGGCATCTCTGCGGGGCCTGGACTGAAAGCTGTGGTGCGCAATCAGTTTGAGGGCGAGAAGATGTCCTCTGTTAAAGCCACTACTGGCTAGGAACGGAGGGGGTAGTGTAGCGACCGGGCACGCTACAAGGTGGGATCTTCTCCCCTCGGGGGGAATAGAGTTCAAACAACTTCCATTTGCTGATACATACGCCATTGGAATCGTGAAAATTGGACAAGCGGCTGCCAAGATATTATGGTGGCACCCCATCACACCCCGAATTTTTGAATGACGCCCCGGGGGGCACTTGAAAATATTATCATCTGATGGGTACCATTGGGATCATAGCACAAGGGCTTATTCTCCAAATGGTCATAAACTTTTTTAGAGTGCTAGGACGACCGTTTTCGAGATATTTGAGATTTTTGTCTGAAAATTCGGATCCGATTAAAAAATACTAAATTTTGTCAAAACTTCGGTCACAAATTTTAGATCCAAACTTACTGAAACAGGCTAGGATATCTTTCCCTAAGAAAATTTCTTTCAATAAGAAAATATGCATGTAAATGGGGTTTTGTAAGTTCAAGGAGCACTTTTTTCACTTAGACTGTATATTATATACTTATATAGAAGTATAAATATAAGACGTGAATTTGTTTATTGATTGGAATAAACAATAATTATATCAAATATATATTGTCTTTAACTGAGTAGTATTATAAACCCGTGCTCATTTTGCAGCAAGATATACAGTTATACTGTTCATCAGATATGTGCCAATTTGGCTTGGACAAGCTATACTTACTACCTAATAACTGTTCTATCAAAAAAAATGTTTTTCAATTATTTGCATTCAGTAAGATGAGTATGTAGTATTTTGTGTAGTATTTGTGCTGATTTCAAATCTGCAAAAAAATTGAATCAAAGGCAGGGTATTTAGTAACACAGATTTAGAGAAAACCTGACTTTTTAAGGAATTATACAGCCTGCAAGATGATATTATCTTACCTAATATCTTCTTTTCTTTAGTTCTCTCCTGTATTCGGCCATTGGAATGTCCCTTTTCAGTCTCCTGCAATAATAAGCAAGCATATTCAAGCTCAGTTTTACCTGATGGTGTGTTTCCATAATTAATATATCCAAAGCATTTTCCATGCTCATCACTTACATCGCTGTAAGATCAGGGGGGAAAAAGCCCATATGTGAATGCAAACAATGGATAGTGCGGTGATGGTGAGAAAATTTTTTTCATTGTGTAATATTACATAAAAACCTCTTCAGATTCACAGGAGCTTGACAAGTAACATTTTTCTACCTGGTTATGAGTGCTACTCTACTTGACCAATATTTTTTAATCTAACTGTTTTTCCAGTCTTTCCTGTCCCACTCGCATAAGAAAAAACAGTACTTAGTATAACCACCCTGTACTTAGTACAGCCAAGTCTTACTTGACATGTTAAGTACTTAGTACAACCAAGTCTTAATAAAATGGCTATCACCTTTAGGTCTCCACATATGTGAAAAGAATACTTTTCATACTGTATTATTGTCAATAAAAATTTCCTCCTGTTATACATCCCTTCATTTGAGCTGCAAAATCAAGAGAAATAATGGTTTTTCATATTCATTGTGAAGGAGGACGGCTTTCAACTCATTTTAAAGGAATTTATGCACAACCTGCATTCAGTAGGATTTTGATGCTGTCCTAGTATATTCAATAAAGAATTTACATCACTGCAGTAAACTATATTATCTGGTAAGGAAAACAGATGCTGAAATTCTTGCTGCCTAAGACAAAAAAACCATATTTTACTGCTACTTTCAAGAAGGTTCAAATTGTTAACCTTGAAACCAATTCACCTGAGTTAAGTTTAGATAAAATAAGATAATGAACCAGATTATTAAGTCTCATTATTTATATAAATGTTGACTCATAATAAATCTTTACAAATGTTTAGTCTTAATAGAGAAACTAAATCATTTTAACATTTCCATTTTTCACAAGAAACAATTACAAAAAATAAAGCCGTTAGGACAAATTTTGAAGTCATATTTGGATTCAACAACAAAAAATACATAACAATAAGCCAAAAATTATGTTTTTAACAAAACTCTTGTAAAGATATATGTAGGTAGTATTAACTATTACTATTCCTTTACTGAAGTGTTAATTTTAGTTGATTGTTCAGCTTAATAGAACATTACATTATTAACTTTCATTATCAAAGTTAACTGATCAAATTTACAGGAATTCCTAGTGTAATCAGATTAAATAGTTTGTAAATGATTTCTGTTCTCTAAATGCAATGTAAGATGTTAAGAGCTACAATATGTAATCATTCTGGAATTTAGAATGTATTTTACTATATAGATACAATACTTAGGTTAATTAACTTAAATTTAATTAATTTAAATTATCAGTTTAAGTTTCTGTTAAATAAATATTAGTTTAAATTAGCTATTCATTTAATTATTATTCTTTCTCTTTAACCTGAATTAACTTAGAATGCCATTCTCTTACTGATTTCAACATTTCCTCATTCTCAAGATAAATATCATTAAAATTAAAAAAACTATCTAAATTTTTTTTAAGTCATAGGACGTACAAATTTGTTAATGGCCTTGACATTTTTGAGACTATCAACAACAGTACAAGCAAAGGGATTTAACAAAAGATCTTAGAATATCTGAAAGTACATTTCCACAAATTTAGGAAAAGTTATTCTAAAGTTTTGTCATATACATCACAAAAAAACTATAGAAAATATGTAATTTAATTTTGAACAAAGTTTAATATAAAACAAATAAAAATGGTATGAACAATGTATACAATAATGGTATGTTGCAGTAGACATAAGTCTATCGCAATATTTTCCTTTTTCCCTGATTTCAGCTTGTATTATTGATACTCATGTATCTCTTTCTAAAGAATGTTCTGCAATTCTTTTTTTACTCATTTTTCTATTAGAGATTTAAATCCAAAGAAAGTGTTTTTTATTGAAAAAACTAGTAAGAATGTAGAAATATTTAAAATCTAAAACTAGATGCTGTTTTCATTGTTAAATAATCATCATCAACAGATTCTAAGTTAATATCTAAATTAATAATAAAAAATTTAAAAAAGCATAATTATAAATGTTATTATTAATAACTAAATAAACAGTTCTTACAATTCTCTAGAAAATGAACATTTTTACCTGTATTAATAAAATTAAAATAACTGTTGACTAAAAATTATTAACTGCTGTTCTTAACCAGCTGAGATTTTTGTTTTTTTTAACTTTATTTTTTAACTTATTTACATCTATAATTAATAAGTTAGTAATTTACTTCCAGATTCATTTAAGTATTAAAAAATTTTACATTAACACAGCAAATTACATTTCCATTAATATTAGTCTTGATTTAACAACATTACATAGATTATTTGCTATTGTACAAACAAAGGATTAGATCTGAAATATCAGTCATAAAATACTAGTTACTGTTACAGAAATAAAGTAAACAATAAATCTTTTAGAAGTATGAAACTACATTTCTGATTTCCCTTAACACTGAAAATACAAAACATACAATTGGAAAAAATTCCTATCAGCACACCGGAAGGCGAAGGTAGATTTCACCGGTGCTAAATAGGGGATAAAAAATATTTCCACCTTTAAGTTAAGAAAAATTTAAAATTTACTCAATACAACAACAATGGTTGCAAGTAAAAAAAGTTTCATGTGTTTAGCATACAACAAGCCCCACCTTCTTACAGTTTTTTCCACCCATTGGTCCTTATCCAAAGAAAAGTAGGAAATTAAACGAATTCGATATTTTACTTAATAAGAAAGTTATAGCAATATTTTGTTTTCTGTTTATTTTTTGTTTTAGTCATCCCTTGCCGTAAGGATTGGTCACATCAAAAGTATTTTGAGAAAAAAGTTTTAGGTAATGTTTAAGGACTAACGACCACTTTAAACCGATTCGATACTGTGCCTATTAAGGGAGGTATGATTTTTTGTTTTCGAAACCCCATTTTTCCACCCCCTGGGCCAATGGTTGGTGATATCAAAAAACTTTACTTAAACAAGTTTTAGACCATTATCCAAAGAATAGTAGAAACTTTAAACCAATTCTATATTTTATTTAATGAGAAAGTTACAGCAATATTATGTGTTTTTGCAAACCCCCCCCCCCCCCCAAACCACCCCCATGGTCCGATTTTGCCCATTAACGAACTCGACCGAAATTTTTGGTCGTTACATTTTATGTATCAATTTGAAAGTGATTGGCTCAAAATTACGGCAGTTATCGTGTTCACAAAAAGTGAAAAAAAAAATATATATATATATAAATGTATACGAATATAGACTTTTGGACTGACGGTGGTTTTGGGGTCTGGGTAATGTGAAACGCGAAGATATGTCGAAATTTTCCGGAAGTCGTATCATAGTATCATTACAATGGGTAGCTTTCTTATGAAATCTACCTAATGTAACAAAACTCCCAATAGCAGATGTCAGAAAGTACAATATACGCGTAATTACGAGTTCGTTCAATAATTATTATTTATTCAATGGCAATGAAACTAACCCTATTTTTCAACATAATCCCCGGAAACATTTAGGCACTAATCCATGTTTATGTCAGTTTTTTTATTACGTGTACAGTAGTAAAGAATTGTTCACCTCGGTGTCTGAACCGTTCTTTTACCGCATTCTTCACACACTCATTTTTGTCGAACTCGGTGTCATGTAATAACTTTTTGAAAGGACAAAAAAAAATCTGATGGTGCGATATTGGGAATGTAAGATAGATGTAGCAACATTTCCTCATTTTTAATAGCTTCCCGTGTCTTTTAAGCAGTCGTTATCATACGGGTTAATTTTATTTTATAATGTATCGTAATAGTACTCGCTGTTGATTGTTTGTTTTTTCCAAATAATAGCAATAAGTTAGTCTTTTATAATGCCAAAATAAGATTAGCATCACTTTACTGGCTGAGGCGCAGAATTTGAATTTTACTTTCCCGGCTATAGCGACATATGCTGTTACAACAACTGTAGCTATAACGGAAAATATAGATCGGTAAAAAATTGTTTTTTTGTGTTTTTTAAGTAGATATTTAAAAAGTTTAATAAAAACACTAATAAGTTTAAATAAATTATAAATAGAATGCAACAAAAATTTTTTATTCCAATGCTCTCTAGTCTAAAAAATCAATTTTTATCAGACGGACGTGTGTGCGTACGTACTAGTACAATACAGAATACATACAGGCCAAAATATGTTGACCTTATTTCTCTGTGATCCTGACACATTATGTGATCTTATTTCTCTTATCTCTGTTGACCGATTTTCTTTAAACTTGGTAAATAGGTACTACCTTTGAGGGGAAAGAATGTATTAACATTTTTACGAAAATTGTCTACTTGCTGGTCATCAAGCGTTCAATTGAGAGTGAAATACAACTGATCTACGAAAAACGATCTGCAATCGTCTATTAAATTTACGGGTGAGTTTGCGACTGGAGTTGAGGAGTCTGCAGTCATGAATATTTCAAGTGTAATATTTTGTATGAGATGTTAGTACTCGATCACCACAAAACTGCACGGAAACCAATAGTACATAAATTTGAAAGAAGACACTGTATTCTGTCTGAGGATAGAATTGTGCGTTACGATCCCTGGGTTTTAAAATCAAATCGATCATACCGAAATTTAACTTTAATTTTATCGTTTAGTTTTTTGTGTCTTTGTTAGTTTCCCTGCAGTTCTGTAGCGAGTTGGGACTTTGACCATTTGTTAGTTGCAGTGAACACCATTACCTAGGGCGTTTAGTTTTTTATACCCTTGTTAGCTGCACCGAACACTATGACACATAATGTGATCGTACAGTATAAAATATTTTAATTTGATATTCTATTTTTTTTTTTTTTGTATTCTTATTAATAGTACTGGTAGGGATCAAAGGTAAAGTTTACAACAGAACCGCCATACCTACACTTCTACTGCATAATTATAATTAATATAATGAAGTAATATTTAAAAAGCACTCTGTTGTATGATTGATCGATCATACCTCTCATTTACTGTTACCTCTGTATCTGATAGATAATAATTAAAATTGACAACATCTAAATATTATCAATATGAAAATACAAACATGAGTATTTTAATTATAAACATGTGTAGAAACACGAGTAGAAAGAAAGTCACTTTCCTAAAAAAATCGGAAAAGAATTAATTTATATTAAATATTAAACAATATGTTAACCAACCAATATGTCGCCATATGTTAACAAATATGTCGCAATATGTTAACCATTGCGTTCCACAGTGTACTTTAAGTTTCTTCTTTTAATACTTTTCTATTTCAGGACCTAGCAGAGCAACACAATTTTATAGTTATTAATGAATATGAATTTAATAATTATATACCCAAAGACATCGCACAAATGGAGAAAATTGTCTCGGCTACTTATGAAATTACTAGAGGTAATGTTTAATTTTTACCAATACTTTATATCAGCTTGTTATTAACAGTTTTTATAGATCATTATAAAATATTTACATATGTATATTATAATACATAAGTACTTATCTATCACCTGCTTTTCCAAGGAGCACAGTTAAAATACCAAATACAAACTAAAGAGAGGTTAATGGACAATTTACTGAATTTTGTATATTTTCTCCGTAAGTACAGGTTGTATAAACATTTACACTTTTGAAACAGTAAAAGAAAACAGAGTTTGGTTTTACATTTAAAAATGTTTATGGGCAGGAACAGAATGTAATGCGAGGCTATTGCCACCTACACCCAAGATGTACAAATCAAAACTATAAAAACTGATAATATGAATTCTGTTTTTCTAGAACACCCAATTATTCAAATTTGTAAATTGAAAAAATAACACAACTATTGCATTCAATGTTAGACAAAAATGATCTAATCTGAAAAATAACTAAAATAAAAAATTGTTTATATAAGAATTCATTTTAACTTCACAGAATTATAAAAAATCTGAAAAATAATTATTTTTTAGTTATTAGTTTTGAAAAATAAGAAAAGGTGTAAATAAGAAAGCACATGAAAATTATAACTGACAAACCTAAAATAAGGTTAAACTTGAAAAAGGTGCAGATAAAGCTATGCTAAAGAATTTATGGCAGTTGTAGAAGATTTCATAATAAACGAAAATTTTACTAACTGATGTACAAAAATGGAAAAATGTCTTTTGCATTTAAAATTACCAGACATATTACTTTTAAAATAAAATAAATACCAGTATGTTTAAAGTTGCATATTTAGAAAGTAAGTAGTAGAGCCTTGTAAGTTACGGTAGGTGGTCGTGGTTGGAAGAAGTAATGTGAAAGACGATAGTAAGTTAAGTAAATACACTGATGGAAATGTCTGTCGAGGTATTTGCATCGAGGCCAAACTGATGACTGTGAAAAAAGGTTTAAAGGGTCCATAAGACAATCTCCAGTAAAGCTCATTGGTGCTAGAAACGGAAGGGATGGTGTGGTGACCGGGATCGTCACTTAGGCGGGTTCTTCCCCATAAGGGGGGTCAGAATGTTGGAGTGAAGTAGAATGATGCATAATATTTGTCTCTATTAAGAAGGTTAAAGCCATGTGGCCGGGTACTAAAAGCACTTTATGAATTGTTTTATTCTATACGATATAAGAATTCGTAGCTTCATTGTCAAAAGGACCATGAGATAAGTAAAGAGACAAATACCTGACGTTAAAAATATCTTTTAAATAAGAAGTACGATGTTTTCTTGTTCAAAGGTTAGCAGCCTTGTAATCCATTTAAAACATTTGATGGACTTCCAATTTATGTACATAATTATCATCAATCATTCAAAAATAGCAAATCCTTCTGAAAAGAACACTTTTAAAGGAAAACATTCAGCGAGTTACTGCTTTCAGAGAGCGTAGAACGTTTGAAATTTACTTCCAAATGATCAAGTAAAACAGTAAAAGTTTAAAGAATTGTGCAAATTTTTACAAGAAAGTTGATCAATTCAAAAGTGTCCCGATATGTGTTAGCGATAACCGACATGAGGATGATGAAATTTTCAATTCCAGAATTGATACAATCTTTCTTTTTCCTGTTCAACCTCCGGTAACTACCGTTTTTAGATAATTCTTCAGAGGATAAATGAGGATGATGATATGTATGAGTGTAAATGAAGTGTAGAGTCTTGTACATTCTCAGTTCGACCATTCCTGAGATGTGTGGTTAATTGAAACCCAACCACCAAAGAACACCGGTATCCAGAATTGATACAATCTGTCATTGATGAACTTATTCAAATAGACAGGATACTTATGGTTGGAAGAAAATTGCCTCAGGTTTTGCTGCTGGAATAAAAAATCAAGTAGAGCGATAGAAAAATATGGCAATATGACTAAGGTTAGAAGTTTCATTTTTTATAAACCGTATAAAATAACAGTCAAATACAACAAATAGAAATAATATTAGTACGCAAAAGCTTACAGCGTCTTTTATTTTCTTTCTAGAACTCCTGTTTTTTGTGTTAAACGGTTTTAGACTTCTTTTTAAGTAATGAACATTAATTTTACAAATTTAATAATATTTCTTTGGTGGATTTTAAACTAGATATAATAATACAAGTAAAAAATAGCTGTTATTACGCATGTTTTCTAATATATTAATTGCAGTTAAAACTGTGTAAATGTTTTATTTATTTTCAGTTTACGTCTTTGTGGGCGAACATATAGCATTAGTAGATTTTGTTCTGTGCTTACAAAGACAAAGACTTCTTGAATTTGGTGAATATATAGTGATATCAGTTGACGACGAAATATACAACCCTGAAGAAAGATTAAATATTATACAAAGAGGTAAATATTTTAAATTATAGAATAATTTAACTACTACTTTTTGCATTGAATTATTTTCATTCGAAAAAAGAACATTAACTACAAATAAAGCTTGATCATGGCTATGTTCTTATTTTTTTGTTGTGTGTGTGTGTTTTTTTGTTTGTTTGTGTTGTCGTTTAAAGGGTCTTATATGTAATATTTGTTGCACAAATGTTTTCTAATTGTATTGAAATAAGTTAGCCATTTTTAGTTAAGTGTACTGTCTTTTAACCTGCATACTTTTTATCACTACTTTTCGCAATGCTAAAGATCTGATCGTTGATTATAAGAAATATATCAACATGAAAAAGTCGACTGTAGCACAATTTGTTTTACTCTTCATTTTATAAAGTGAACCACTTTCAGTTTTTTATGAACGATAATTTAAAAATCCAAATAGCAATAGTTTTTTAGGGATGAAACGAAAATGGACGAAATTTCTTGTTAAGCATAATTGTGTAAAAATATCTTCAGTTTTTTAGATACCAATTGAAAGTTATGCGCGTATTCTAGAATGAAAAAGTGGAAACTTTCAAATTCTTTTGCATTTTTAAAAATCCTGTTTTACTTGTATAGAATACTGGACCCTAAGACCAGATCAGCCCAAACGAATCACGAACCCAAATCTGGGGCTCCTCGGGGCCCTCCCGGGGCCAAAGAGCTTACCCCGTGGCCGGTTACAAAAAAATAGGATTAACATAAAAAGAATTTTCCCTATTTAAAAAATTAGGCAAAGAAAGTCGGACAATGTTAATAAAACAATCGAATAGCTCCGTACCGTAGAGCTCGTTTCGCTCGCCATTGCCAATTTTCCAGAGGGGTGCCTCGGTCGCCATTTCCATCTATACAGTGGGCTCCACCCCCTGCAACACCTGACTGTACATTATCCTAATGGTTATGAAAATAATACTGATAAATAATAATTATAGTATTCAGGTTTTATAGAAACCTGAAAAAGAAAATAAATTTCAGAAGATAGAAATAAAAGTAACTATGGTAACTAAAGTACACACACCTTTGACGACGAGAAATTTGTAATTTATTTCTTTACCATGGTGGCATAAATATAATAATGAAGTAAAAGGATTAATCTATTTTTTTCTTAATGGGGTATCTTTAATTCACAGTGACACCCTCCTTCACGAAATAATAATGGTTTTTAATATCTTAACCTTCAACAGATCTAGGGCCTCGGTCGATGGTTTAAAACCTTTCCCGGTGTAACACGAATGTACCCTGAAAATTTTAAAATAATCGGTCGGTTATTATTAATAAGCCTGTTATTATTAAACAGAATTTTCTAAATTTATTTAATATTTTTTATTTAACGTAAATTCAATTTTGTTATTTTTGTAATATTAATAATTCAATTTATTCGAATCATTCGGTTCAAATCCAGCTCGCATAGTGATAGAGGCTCACAGTCAATTAATTCAATTCATTAAAGTTTGTGCTTCAACCGGTAAATTTCCACTACTACATTTACATTATTTTTTCCGAGATTTTTGAAGATGAAATATATCTAAAAACTTAGTTATGCCAAGAAACATGGGTAAAATTTAGTTGCGATTGATCGAGTAGTTTTTTGTTTATACCAAACAAACAAAAATCCTCTTCGTATTTATATAATAGTATATATAAATAATTTTTTTAAAGATCGCATGTTATATTATACAGACACTAAACAATATTGTGAAGTATCGCGTGTTTGATTACAACTAACGAGAATTTTAATTTAATACAGTTACCTCATTCCAAATTTGAAATTAATACCGTGAAGACACATGATTGGAGTGCGTTTTGAATTGTTGATTTATAAACATAAGTTTCACTAATTACCATATTTATTAGCATTCGATGTACACCTTTTTTTCTTAAAAAACAACATAAAATTTTTGGGTGCCCGTAATACGCGGAGATTTCCAATGGAGACTTAAAACCGTATTGTACACATATCGTAGTTTAGTGTAGTATACTAAACAGTTTTATGTAGTGTGCTACACGCTTTATTTAAACATACGTTTTTGATACTATACTATTTTGATATCAAATTAAACACAAAATTATGAGTCGCATTCTTTATTAATATAGTAATTGCTTGTTCGTTCTGGCGTACTGAGTAAAACTAGACATAGCGTTTGTTGAAGTTTGATCCTTTGTTTCCGGTATTTGAGTTCCAATGAAACACAGTAATTAATCTATAAAAAAACAATCTCGTTTTTGTCATTTAAAGATTGAATGCGTATTCAGTTTATATTTTTAGCCAAATAAAAATTAATACTGTGAAATGTTTCAATTCATTTACTACCAAAGAAAAATTAAAGCGTTTTTATAGGCCACGACATTATAAGATTAATTATAAATATAAAAAAAAACTGTAAGGTAAAAGATAAATGTCATTAAAGTCCATATTAATTATTCAGTAAATAATTAATCTTTTAATTATATTTGAATAATTAGTTTTTTATACCTTCTCCGGACGACGCGGACCATTTTGCAAAACACCGCACGTAAATCGGTCCACTAATTTTTTAGTCTGTAGCGGACACACATACGAACATTCTTTTATATATATATATAGAAGAAGAAATTCTGTTTGTAAATTAGTTATTTGTTTCGTAAAAATCTCGACACCGACGTCAGCTAACGGATATAGTTTTTGCAAAAACGTTTCTTTTCACGTAACTAATATATATTCTGAATATTTATTAATATATATATATATATATATATATATATATATATATATATATATATATAATATTAAATATATTATAATATTTTACATATATATATATATATATGTATGTATATTCTATTTGTTAATAATATATATTCTGAATATGACCCAAATTTGACCATAAATACAATTTTTCGAAATATCTCGACCCCAGCGCCACGTAGCAGGTCCAAACTAAGGTCAGAAACCTTCGCAGGCGTGCGCACAACTCACCAAAGTTTCATCGCAATCGGATGAATGGTATAGGAAAGCATACGGGACAAACAAACAAACATTCATTTTTGTATATATATATATATATACACTAATATATGTATACTAACTAGCCTGTCAGGGCTCCGTCCCCTAGATTCTTGTAGAGCACATTTATTCTTTCTGTTTTTATTGTTGGGTAGGAATTAGTGAGGTTCGGTGGGAAGAGGAAGGCGACTTTTGGTCAGGTGATTTTAGAGTAATTAACTCAGCTTCAAATAATGGGCAGGCAGGAGTAGGTTTCATAATGAACAAGAAGATAGGGAAGAGAGTAGATTATTTCAAAACGCATAGCGATAGAATCATTGTAATAAGGATAAAATCAAAACCTAAACCGACAACGATTGTTAACGTCTATATGCCTACAAGCGCCCATGATGATGATGAGGTAGAGTGTGTATACGAAGAGATTGATGAAGCAATTAAACACGTAAAAGGAGATGAAAATTTAATAATAGTTGGAGATTGGAATGCAAGCATTGGAAAAGGCAAGGAAGGAAATATAGTGGGTGAATACGGGCTGGGCAAAAGGAATGAAAGAGGGGACCGACTTATAGAGTTTTGCACAAAGTATAATTTAGTAATTGCCAACACCCAATTTAAAAATCATAATAGAAGAATATACACTTGGAAAAAGCCAGGCGATACTGCAAGGTATCAGATAGATTATATCATGGTTAAGCAAAGATTTAGAAATCAACTCGTTGACTGCAAAACTTACCCTGGAGCAGACATTGATAGCGACCATAATTTGGTGATAATGAAATGTAGATTGGGGTTTAAAAACCTGAAGAAAAGGTGTCAGATGAATCGGTGGAATTTAGAGAAGCTTGAGGAAGAGGAGGTAAAGAAGATTTTTGAGGAGGACATCGCAAGAGGTCTGAGTAAAAAAGATAAGGTAGAAAATGTAGAAGAAGAATGGGAGAATGTTAAAAAGGAAATTCTTAAATCAGCAGAAGCAAACTTAGGCGGAATAAAGAGAACCGGTAGAAAACCTTGGGTTTCAGACGATATATTGCAGCTGATGGATGAACGTAGAAAATATAAGAATGCTAGTGATGAAGAAAGTAAAAGGAACTATCGGCAATTAAGAAATGCTATAAACAGGAATTGCAAACTGGTGAAAGAAGAGTGGATTAAAGAAAAGTGTTCAGAAGTGGAAAGAGAAATGAACATTGGTAAAATAGACGGAGCATACAGGAAAGTTAAGGAAAATTTTGGGGTACATAAATTAAAATGTAATAATGTGTTAAACAAAGATGGTACACCAATATATAATACGAAAGGTAAAGTCGATAGATGGGTGGAATATATTGAAGAACAAGTTATACGGAGGAAATGAATTAGAAAATCGTGTTATAGAGGAAGAAGAGGAAGTTGAGGCGGATGAAATGGGAGAAACAATACTGAGTTCTGAATTTAAGAGAGCATTAAAAGATTTAAATGGCAGAAAGGCTCCTGGAATAGACGGAATACCTGTAGAATTACTGCGCAGTGCAGGTGAGGAAGCGATTGATAGATTACACAAACTGGTGTGTAATATTTATGAAAAAGGGGAATTTCCGTCAGACTTCAAAAAAAGTGTTATAGTAATGATACGAAAGAAAGCAGGGGCAGATAAATGTGAAGAATACAAAACAATTAGTTTAACTAGTCATGCATCAAAAATCTTAACTAGAATTCTATACAGAAGAATTGAGAGGAGAGTGGAGGAAGTGTTAGGAGAAGACCAATTTGGTTTCAGGAAAAGTATAGGGGCAAGGGAAGTAATTTTAGGCCTCAGATTAATAGAAGAAGGAAGACTAAAGAAATACAAGCCAACATACTTGGCATTTATAGACGTAGAAAAGGCATTCGATAACGTAGACTGGAATAAAATGTTCAGCATTTTAAAAAAATCAGGGTTCAAATACAGAGATAGAAGAACAATTGCTAACATGTACAGGAACCAAATAGCAACAGTAACAATTGAAGAACATAAGAAAGAAGCCGTAATAAGAAAGGGAGTCCGACAAGGATGTTCCCTATCTCCGTTACTTTTTAATCTTTACATGGAACTAGCAGTTAATGATGTTAAAGAACAATTTAGATTCGGAGCAACAGTACAAGGTGAAAAGATAAAGATGCAAAAGATTTTTGAAAGTGTATGTTTGGAGTGTTGCTTTATATGGAAGTGAAACTTGGACAATCGGAGTATCTGAGAAGAAAAGATTAGAAGCTTTTGAAATGTGGTGCTATAGGAGAATGTTAAAAATCAGATGGGTGGATAAAGTGACAAATGAAGAGGTATTGCGGCAAATAGATGAAGAAAGAAGCATTTGGAAAAATATAGTTAAAAGAAGAGACAGACTTATAGGCCACATACTAAGGCATCCTGGAATAGTCGCTTTAATATTGGAAGGACAGGTAGAAGGGAAAAATTGTGTAGGCAGGCCACGTTTGGAATATGTAAAACAAATTGTTAGGGATGGAGGATGTAGAGGGTGTACTGAAATGAAACGACTAGCACTAGATAGGGAATCTTGGAGAGCTGCATCAAACCAGTCAAATGACTGAAGGCAAAAAAAAAAAAATTGTATCATGACTTAATTGATAAACGAAAATCATAAAACATTTCAAAAGTTACACAGGATTATTTAAAAAAAAAAAAAAAAAACTAAATTTTTTTTTTAAACAATATATGAATTAATGTCAGTTCGACCACTTAGTAAGTCGGACTAGATGGTTTCTATCTTAATCCTTTCGGTACCAGGTAGAAACGTGATTAGACTAGTAACCAGTCAGTAGGCTGTTTTTGCGCCTGAAATGAGATTTTTACTCGTTCCAATTTCAATCACATAATATTACTTATAACAAAAAAAAATAGAATCTAATTACTTATAATTCAATTAATTTCCAAAGCTTTCAAGAAATGCTATAGTCTTTTTTCTTTTGTAAAGCAAAATGTCTTTATAAGATTTTCATTTAGAATATATTTTTTTTAAATTGTTCTATCGCATACGTTTTTAGAACTTTTACTTAAAACTATCTTGCTTTTCGAACGCGCGCACGCGGTTGTGTTTGTAAACTATTTCACGAATATAAACATTGAAACATAGTCCAGTTATATCTGAAAGGGAAATTACTTTAGGAGATTTAAATACAATTTAAATAAATTGTACATTACCAAAGCTTTCTTATTACTTTTTATAACCTATCGACTCCGGTTATCATAAAATCATAAATATGCCGATATTCAAAAAAGCAAAATCTGCAAATTTTAAGTTATTTTATCCTTCACCTCCTGTAGCGACGAACTTCTCATTTCTGGTAAACGACAAAAATCCAAAAAGCTTATATGTCGATAGAATTTTTTTTTATTTTTTGGGGTAAAATTTAATCAAATAAACGATAAACTCGCCCTATCCTCTAAATGCTAATCTACATATACTCTCAAGAGCTAACGTGAAAATCTAGAAGTGTAAATACAAAAGCGTCGATTTCATTAAAAAATCTCTTTTTAGTATAACTCTGAACAAAAATAAAAATTACATTAATTTACCTATCACCAAAATAATCATCTTATTTGTAACAAAAAATATACTAAATTCACAGTTACATCCTTTCATCCATTAGATTAAAAACTACTACCAGATATAGGAAATTGTAGTGTGGTTTGAATTGATGAATTATGAGCGTAGGCTACTAAAAATGTAATTTTATCGGAAACTTTAATTTGGTAACGGCCACATTAATTCCAATTTTAATTTTAGAATGAAATATTGCGATTAAAGTAAATAATATCAGTCGACCAAGCCATGCAATTTGTAGTACTGTTGCAAAATAATGTTTTTGTTATTGTGGAGGATATTATTATTAGTGTTTGTGCCATTAATTCCAACATTAACTATTTAAATTTTGTTATTGGATGTAATTCTGAAAGTAATACGAAGTAAAGAAAGTTACTACAGAGTAGTTTACCTCATTTTATCAACTGCGATTTTTCCGTTTTTGCAACTTTGATTGCTTATAACTGAAAAAGAAAAACGGTTTTCTAGTAAAACTTTACATTAAAAATCATGTCCCAAATGTCCAACTTCTTATTTAAAAAAAAGGATTCGATTCGATATAACAGATCTAAGATGAAGAACAAAAACTTGAAACACACCAAGTAGTAATTTTATAACAATGCAGATCTGCACTTGTTTCTACCTCCTAATATTCTTCAGTTTTGAAATTCCATACTTTAATATCACTCTACACAATCGGCTTAACTTTGAAAATGTTTTATAGAAATACTCCCATACATGAGTAACCAGTACTTAGATGGGTTCATGGAAAACAAGTGTTCTGCGAGTGGACCGTTAGTCACATGGCAGAAATCAACACAGTATTCCAATTCATCACAAATTTGTGAACAGCGTTTGTTCTAGCAACAGTGTTTGAGTGAAGTTATTTAAGTCATTTGCATTACCCACCGGGTTGGTCTAGTGGTGAACGCGACTTCGCAAATCAGCTGATTTTGAAGTCGAGAGTTCCAACGTTCAAATCCTAGTAAAGGCAGTTACTTTTATACGAATTTGAATACTAGCTCGTGGATACAGGTGTTCTTTGGTGGTTCGGTTTCAATTAACCACACATCTCAGAAATGGTCGACCTGAGACTATAAGACTACACTTCACTTACACTCATACATATCATCCTCATTCATCCTCTGCAGTAATTCCAGGAGACTAAACAGGAAAAAAGTCATTTGCATTAACAAAAAGGAAAGGACAAAAACTTAGTCTTTTATCGCATCAATGTCATTCTCAAGTTGTCTTGCTCTTTCATCAGTCATTCATTTAGGGGTTTGAATAAAGAATTGTCCGTACACCTTTACGCGGGAAATAGGTAAAAACACTCTTTCGGGTTTACTGTTCCCCCTTATTCTCACGCTGTGTCTATTGCCCTTTCCAAATATCTTCAGTGTGAATATCAAAACGTCGATGTGATTCACCCACAAAAAATTAGGCGATAAAAGGAACATTTTTTGGTATATCCATTCAGAAATCTTTACATAAGATTTTGTCGTTCTTAAACTTTGAACTAACTTAACTTATAAAGCGTCATTTTCAACCGTTTTTTTTATCAAAAAAGTTTCCTCACGGCCGGTTTTAGAATTTGTCGAAGCAATTCTAAACTTTCTATTTACCTGGAATACATCGGTACACGGCGGCAATTAGTTATTCTAGCACGGTAGATCTTCTAGAACATTTTTTTTACAGAGATACCCTGTGTTTACTAATTGCTTTATACCGTCTTTATTTGGAATGCCTTGTTGGTGATCGTTTACCGATGTTCTGGAACATCACTGCACGATAGTAGCAGATTTTGTTTTGGTTAATTCGAGACATAAAAAAGCTTTCTCCACAATAGTCGCGGTGATCTGTTCCAACTGGCTATGCGACACAATAATCACAATTATCAGAAGCATTAGTTAAAAACATTAAACACTGACTTAAAAACATTCCTGTATTTATATACAAAAGTTAATTATTTTATAAACTATCGAAAATGTGTGTGTGTGTGTTGTAATTTATGGATTTTCTTCGTCTGATTTAATTTTTCAATTTTGTCACGTAGTATTTGTAATGTATTTAAATTCATTGAAAATTATTTTATTAATATGATATGAATTCATTAAAATTTTATTAATTAACAAAATACTATTTCATCACTCATCTTTCTAATTTTATATTTTCCCTAAGGTTACCTGGATCCATTTCTTGAAGATACAAATGATAATATCTTAAGTTTTCGCTCAGTACTAAAATTAACTCCATCTCATCCACGTAATCCACATTATAAGTAAGTAAATAAGCTATTTTCTGATACTTTAATTAATTTATGTAAATTCATAATTTTTTATTTAGATCTTATTCCTTCATACATTGCTTCTGTTTTCTTGTAATTGTGATTATTTGATTTCAACATATATTTTCCCTTGTGATGAATAATGATAGAAGCAAAAATGTTCATCCTAGGACTAATCCTAGAAGCTACGGTACAATATGTCAGTTGATCACTTCATCAGCTAGTTATTGGGGATCAACTAGTTAACTATGAATTAAGTTATTAATATGCTGCATTAACTTAATAATATTAATACAGCTTATATTGGTTTCTTGGTATTACAGTGAATTTTATACTATTGAGCTTGATACTCAAGAGAAAATGTAACATTTATAATAGATCACTAAAGTATTATATAGTACAATCTACAATACACATTGTGTATACATGTATACTGTATTATAATATATATATTTTAATATTATGTACTGCTATAAACTATTATGAGTAGTATACTATACAGCGTGGTTGGACCAAGGAGGCCAGAAATACATATTTTTGAAGGTCATCAGGGTGGAATGGCTCACCAGAAATGGAGATGTTTCCTAGTACACCTTGCCACTCTATGTCCGAATCGTTGTCATTCAAAGCATCATATTGGGGTTGGGATAAAAGGACATAGATCCAATCTGTAAAATCTGGCTTTTATTATCTCTGGACATTTCAGTTTATTGAAGATCAGGACGTATGACGCAAATCTATCTATTTATAATTCCTCTTAATTCCAATTACTGCTAATTTATTTAATAATATGTTTTGAGATACAAACTAATAAACTAAAACTATTATTGTTTAATTAAAAATTATAAATTGAAAATTAAAATTAATTCGTTTACATCCCAAATATACATGATTAAATAAATTCAAAATAAAAGTAACTATATTTTTAAACATTTATTACAAAAACCATTAAAAAAGTTTTTGAATGAGGAATTTGATAATTCTATATCAATTTATAATACCTAAGTAGAGGTACCTATGTATTTTTACAAAACACTAGTTTCAGTGACTACCGGATATCTGTGCTCATGTCATCTGCTATTGAATATTGATAAAGATAATTATGGTTAATGTGACATTATATCTAATATTCATCAAACAATATATTTATCTGGTGGTACTAAATTTCAAATTTAAAAATATTAGGTTATATTAAAATTTAAAAAAAAAAAATACCACTATTAATAACTGCCAATATTTATTTGAAAAACACTTCGCTAATCTTTATATAACATTACAAATTTTGACAAATTTCATTATTTGATTTAAAAGTACATTTAGTTTTATTCTACTGCATATTCCTTAATTTTCCTGAAAATAAAAATTAAGGTTAAGGTTATGATAATAGTTAGAGTCGAGTGAGGATACTCCATCTGCTAAGACGTGTCTATTTGAGCTCCGCGTTTTATTGTGTTTTCGATTGGTTTTTTGCTGATTTCATTGATTTGGACTGTTGGGAATTTAAGTGCTTTGGATAACGGATACAACTGTAAATTTTTATGAGATTTGGATGTGGATTTACCTTGTTATTAAGAGTTTTTTTATGAATTTGGTTTAAGTGACTATAAGGCAACTTTTTTGGCTTATTTTGGAGACACTAAGTTATGTTTTTAGTGATACATTGTGTTATTATGTGAATGAAGACATAAGAGAAGATATTTACATACATATATCGTGAGTATTAACCTTTTTTACGAAGTTAATAACCAAAATTGAGGTTATATTATAGACAATTTTATTGAAATTTTTCTTAGTTAAACGAACTGGACAATACATGCATATTTCTAACTGGTAAACAACCACTTAGAAAATTTTCCATTCAAGTTGACTAATTTGTATGAATTTAGTCGTAAGTCCTAGCGAGCGTTATATAGGGGAAATAGTTTTTCCTACATATCTCCCGATCCATAGACAATAGAACCACAATTCCTCGACCCAAATTTGATTCATAAATTTTCCTACCCCCTGACCCCCCAAAATTTTTTTGGACCTCATTTTTCAACTCATACATTTTACCAACCCTCCCAAAATTTTGGGGCCCCCTATTTTGGCGTGTGGGTACTCGTTGGACGCGGAATTGTCCAAGGAGTACAACCATAGACAATGAGACGCCGTGGGTCCCTCCCAACGGAAGAAATGACCGGATAAAGAGCTGGAACTTCCAAATCCGTTAAAAATGTTAAAAAGGTGGCCGATTCAAAAGGCAAAAAACGATTCAGGCAGGGCTCCTCCGAGGAAGAAGAGTCTAACCCAAATAGTCTTGGTAGTATCACATACCAACTGGGACTTGTTATGATGGACCTAAAGCAGCACATGGGCTCAGGACTTTCTAAATACATTGGCGAGCATGAGCTCGAACTTAAGAAAATAAATATGGGACTGAAAGCCCTATCTGAGATGTCACCACCACTAAATGTGGTGACACAGGCAACTCAAACCGAGATGATTTCACTGGAACAGGCCGATATATTAGATACTGACCTTAATGACGAAGAACTGATTGAGAGACTTCCTCAAAGATGGTCCTCACGCGCAATGGGGAAATTTAAGGCTGTCTCACCCGCAGATGGTCATGGGGATACTTGCCAGTTTGTGGACATTCCAAAATCCAGAAGAGCTACGTCTGAACAAATCAAACCTGGTATGATAGCTCATGATGTCACTACTATGATGACAGACCTAGAGGAGAATGAAATACAAAAGAACAAATATACTATATTCTACGACTCGACTCTGGATGAAAAACAGACGGCCAAATGCTTATTAAAGGCACTAAGGCGAGTGCTGGATAAGACAAACATATGTTTTGCCCGGCGGTCCCCATGGAAATATTATTAAAAAAATTTTAATATACATGAACAGAAATAATGCCACTATGGTCTCCCTAGTTGTCCCTGGGAGGGCCGATACAAGCCGGACAAGATCCAAATCGGCCTCCAGACGACGTGCTACTCCTCCTGTTGAGGGTAGCAAAATCGTAGTAGTGAAGGCACAAGGCAAAACCTTTGCTGATTTACTCAAAACTGTTAAAAACACAGTAACTAAGGAAGAGGCAGGGGTAGTATTATCCCTTAGGAAAGGCAGAAATGATGAGCTGGAAGTCAGAATCAATGGCGTAGATAATGCGGCACAGTTTACTACCACCCTGCGAGACAGAGCCGCCGAGCTACAAGTAGACTTGCGGACTAGAGGGGATCGGCGAGCAGTCGTTCATATAAAAGACCTAGATGCTGACACTACGGAAAGGGAAATTAACGATGCAATTGCTACAGTAGCGGACTCCACTGAATCTTTCCATCTCTCAGATATGCTTACGGTGACACGCGCAATGCCACAGTCATTACTAACTACAGAACTGCAACTAAACTAGTCGCCAGCAGATTAAAAATAGGTTGGGTACATTGTCGGGCTTATATTCGCACAGACAATGATAAATGCCACAGATGCTGGGCTTCTGGGCATAGGACTATAGATTGTAAAGGTCCCGATATGTCTGCCCTCTGCTTCAATTGCGGGGACAAAGGGCACGTAATTAGGGACTGCAGAGACGGTATGAAGTGTTTGGACTGTGGCAGCGAATCTCACCGCACCGGAGGCATGAAGTGCGGCTCCAGAGGCGATGCCCAAGTTATTAATGGCAAATACCAATAGGAGTCGTCTCTCCCATGATTTAGTGGGAGCGACGGCTATGGAAATCGATGCCGATTTATTAATTATAACCGAGCCTAATAGAATTGAAGCTGCTCGTCACGTCTGAACCACCGACACTGCCGGGGATGTAGCAGTTAGGAGCTACAGTAACAGATGCCCGTGGCAACTGTACCACCGTGAGGAGGGGATCCTGGCCATCACTTTCGCCGAATTTGTTCTAGTTGCAGGCTACATCAGTCCTAATGTTCTTTTCGAGGACTTTAAGACATATATTGACAGAATTACAATCTTAATAATACAAGCACCCAAAAGGGTCATAATAATGGGTGACTTTAACTGTAAAGCCATTATAGCCGGTAGTCACTACACTAACAACAGAGGTCGGGTATTCGCTGATATTATGATGGCTACTGGCCTCATTTGTCTTAACGACGGCACTTTCACCTTCGAGGCAAGAGGACACAGAGCGGTTCTCGATCTCTCCTTAGTCGATAGTAGATGGAATGCACACACCTTCCACTGGTGTGTGCTTGAATCTGACACAGGCAGCGACCATCGCGCTACCCTCTTGACCATGGACATTTCTCATGCTCCCGCCCATGCTTCTTTTAAACCGCCACGTCTTAACGGATGGCAAATCGATACCGTCGTCAATAGGACTGCAGCTAGATTGACAAATAGTGATGAGCTCTCTCCGTTAGTCCTGCAGAACACAATTATAGAGGAAATGACTAGGATCCACCAATCGGCTAACAGAAAGCATCCAGTTTACTGGTGGTCACCTGAAATTGCTCTGCAGCGTAACAGGCTACAGTACTGGAGAAGGGAGAAGTACAGGTTACGAGCAAGAGGTGGCCCTCCTTTCGAGGCCGCACTTATTGAATTTGCGGCAGCAAGGCGTGTACTAAATTACATGATCAAGCGAGCAAAAAAGGACCGATGGCGAGAATTATGCGCTGAACTGGACTCCGACCCATGGGGGCGGGCTAACCAAATTGTAATGAAGAGGTTCGGACGACGTTTGCCCGTCCTTACGTCGGAGATCGCAACGGTACAACTATCAGATTTGTTCCCGGTCAGAGATGTTTGCCGTTTTGAACGGCCGGACTGCGAAAGATACGGATTCACACAAGATGAGGTAAAGGATGCAATAGGCCGCCTCAGAGATAATAAAAGTCCAGGACCTGACGGCATTCAAGTCGCTATCCTCAAGGGACTAATGAGAAAGATCCCTTGGGAGATGACAGATATTGCTAACTTTGGCGTCTCGCATAAGATCTTCCCCGACTGCTGGAAGGCTTCTAGAACTGTATTCCTTCCAAAAAGAAGTACAGATGCAAACATAACTGCATACAGGCCCCTCAGCTTAATAAATCACATGGGCAAGGTTGTGGAGAGGCTAATAGCCGACAAGCTGTCTCAGGAACTAGTAGAAATGAATGGTTTACACGACAACCAATATGGTTTCAGGAAGGGTAAGTCGGCGGTTCATGCCATTCATAAAATAGTTTCCTGGGCACAGGAAACAAGAGCCGGGTCCTGGCGAATCAGGAAAATTCCGTTGTTTATTACTTTAGATATTAAAAATGCCTTTGGCACCGTCAGGTGGGGATCGGTACTGAAGGCGCTGCACAGGAAAAGGGTTAGCTCTTTCCTCCTGAGACAAGTGGCAGATTATTTAAACGACAGGTGGACCGTGGTCGAAACACTCGACGGCACTATTAGGCACCAGATATTGGGCGGCGTACCCCAGGGGTCAGTCCTTGGCCCATTATTGTGGATTATAGCTTTTGATGACATCTTGAGACTACAAATGCCTGCTGGTGTCGAATTGGTGGCATATGCTGATGATTTGGCCGTTCTCGTCAGGGTCAGTGCTGGGAATGAGTTAGAATTTACTGCAAATATCGCTCTGGGTGCCATTCACGAATGGCTGACTAGTGTCGGTCTGACCCTGTCTTTAGATAAATGTGAATATAACATTCTTGCAGGTAGAAGAAATATACGGAATCTCGACCTCAAAATAGGCGGACATAATATAAGGAGAGTTCAACATACAAAGTACCTTGGAGTAATCATTGACAAGACGCTCACCTTCAGTTCACACATTGCTAATAAATGCGGGGAATCCGAGGGGTTACTGAAGGCTTTACTGGGTCTTATGGCAAGAATAGCTGCGCGAAAGCCTCTAAACGTAAGATCATAGCGTCGGCACTGACCTCCACATTGTTATACGCCGCCCCTTTTTGGCACAGAGCCATGAGCATTAATAAAAACGTTAAATGCATTCAAAGTGTGCACAGGAGGATGCTGATCGGGGTTATTAGTGCATACCGAACCATTTCTTATGAGGCTGCTTGCGTGTTGGCCTCTGTCCCACCTATAGAGCTCTTGGTTATGGAGCGATGGCTTCGCTTTCATGGCATGGATAGGAGAGAGGCCAATGAAGCAATATACGATGTGGCAGGAGAGGTGGAACAGATGTGTTACTGCCTCTTGGACTAAACAAATCGTTCCGGACATCCGTGTATGAACTAAAAGAAGACGTGGAGAATTGAGCTACTATATTACACAGGCCATGACAGGACACGGAAATTTCGAGAAATATCTAAATCGATTCGGACGTCGTGACTCCTCAACGTGTATGTTTTGTGATGAGGAAGATACTGTTGAACATACATTATTCACATGCATCAGATGGATACCCCTAAAATGGCGCTATGGGATACAGGCTTTGACCGCTATTGATATGCTATCTTTCCTGACAGCCGACAAGAATAACTGGAACAACTTCGAATCTTACGTTACTCAAGTTATAAAGACAAAGGACAATGAGGGAAGACGAAGAGGTTTTTAATGATTTAGTGGGGTAATTAAAATCAAGACCGAGTCCCGGCATTGCTGATGCGGTGGGGAACGACATAGTCGGGCCTTGCCTGTGTCCAGTAGGGTTAGAGGCAGGCAATGTTCAAGACCGAGACCCGGTTCCTGGGGCTGGGGCTGGGGACGGCATAGCCGGCCTCGGTCCTGGTCTTGGGAATTAGAGGCAGGCAAAAATAAAATAAAAGATCCGACCGGTGGGGCCGAACTGCCGTGCCGGACGTACAACCGGTGGGCGGTGAGGCCCCTTTAGAGTAAAAGGACACTCCCTCGGGCTGCGTATACTTAATTGGATAACTGGCCCGGGTGAGTAGGGGGAAAAAAATAAAAGAAAAAAAATTAATAAAAAGGTTATTACATAGTTGCCCACCAGGTCGGTCTAGTGGTGAACGCGTCTTCCCAAATGATTTGGAAGTCAAGAGTTCCAGCGTTCAAGTCCTAGTAAAGTCAGTTATCTTTACATGGATTTGAATACTAGAATATATATGCTGGTGTTCTTTGTGATTGGGTTTCAATTAATCACACCATTCAGGAATGGTCGAACTGAGACTGTACAAGACTACACTTCGTTTACATACACATCATCCTCATTCATCCTCTGTATGTAGTCTCCGTTCTGAAGGATCGTTTCTGATGCCCTTAGAATGGATGGTCCTTTTATGTTTGCCGAAAAAAAATTAGATACATCAAAATTATTAGTTTCGAATCGAAGTATAGAAATCCAATACCAATCAATCAAGGAAGAAATTTTGCCCGATCCTATTATTTGAAACTTGTATCACCAAAATAATAATAATAAATCGCTAGCATATCTGTTGGTAAAAATACGAATACTACTCGGTGAATCTAAAGATTGTGGATCTGACTTCACTCCAATTTACACAAACGATTGATCAACTCTGGGGATGGGTTAAATGGAATAATAAAAAATTCATTTCTTGGATTCTTATTTGATCGTTTTTCTAAAAAGACAACAGTTAAACATATTAATGCAACTCTTAGGATTTTATGTTAAATTATAAAATGTCAAGTAACATTGAATAGATAGATAATTGATTGTTATTAAAATTCAGGGAATTGTTATTGTAATTTTTCTTAGTTTTATAAATAATAAAAAATGAAATACAAGTACTTTTTCTTTTGTCAATGCTGCTTATGAAATATTTTTTTTTAAATGAAATTTACTCATATCATCAGAAAAATGTTGGTATTAATGTAGTAGGCGATCTACTCCTGTAGTTACTTATTTCTTAAGATTACGCCACTGAAACGCTGCATCGAAATAAGAAAATAAATATAAAAAAGAATGAATAAATGGACTGATTGAGGACCAAATACCACATAATTTAATCAAACTTAACCTACGCTCGCTTTTTTCGCAAACCTTCGCTCGCTAGTCAAGGTTAGCGAGCGAAGCGGGCTTAAGTTAAGTTTGGTTAGATTATATTTTACTTATTTCAATTCAGCTTTCAGTGGTGCCATCTAAGAACTAATTAAGTAACTACAGAGGTAGCTCGCCTTCTCTATTAATACAAAAATTTAAAATTTTTAATACTAGAATTTTA
The DNA here is from genome assembly GCF_047948215.1 of Lycorma delicatula. Classification (NCBI taxonomy): domain Eukaryota; kingdom Metazoa; phylum Arthropoda; class Insecta; order Hemiptera; family Fulgoridae; genus Lycorma; species Lycorma delicatula. The sequence goes on from NC_134460.1 coordinate 81,715,557, forward strand.
TCAGACTACCAATAAATCCTCTTCCACGAAAAACTGCAACAGGCTGTAGAAAACTGTTATTAACAGTTTCTTTCATTAAAATGCAAATTGTGAAAGCGGTTGAAGAATTATAATACTCACAGGAAAAAAAACACGAATTCCCTTTAGCGTGTTTCTAATTTTTTTTAGTTACATTTTTGTAAGGTTATTATTTCTTTTTAAAACAGTTATACACTTTCTTTATATAATTTCTTTTTTAGCAAAAATAATATTTCTGTAACGAAAATAGGTGATCAAACATATTTACAATGACTTTTCTAGAATGTGAATCCTGTCTAAAATGATCGGGATTAATTGATAGAGAAAGGAGTAAGAAGTATACAATTTATAAAGAAGATTAAGTTTTTTTTTTATTAGCAGGGACAGGAAACTTTAGTCATTACCAATTCAAAATACTTTTTTTAAATTTGCAATAAACTTTACGAATTTTATGTTTTGACACAGTATTTTTCTAATTTTCCAGGTCAGAGAATCGATTAAAAAGTGTCCCAGCTCGATATCTACAACGCTAAAGAAATTAGAAATATTTTTGCAGTTTTCTAGTAGTTTTTTTTTTTTTTTTTTTTAGGAAAACAAATCTTATGAGTTTCTGTCAAAATATGCCCATGGAGGTTTCAAACTGCACAAAAATCGTTAAAATTGGCCCGGTAGAACTCTGGAAATAAGCATGTTTTTTTTTTATTTTTTTATAAAAAAAAAATGTTTCCGTTGTATATAACACAGTTAAATTGTTTATAATTTGTTACAGTGTAGTGCTGCACGATAAAATTCTATAAATTATTTTAAATCTGCACCTAACACTTTTAGTTATACACACAAACATCCAACACGGAATAATCTTTGATTTTTTTTTTTTTTTTTTGTTATCCATTTCTTATTTTTTCTGATGCTGTCATTATTGTTTTTTTTTTCTAATCTGTTAATCTCAAAATATTACCTACATCTTACTTCCCAGTTATCTGATAAAATAAACCTAAATGTCATGGTTCACCTGTCCAACTCGTGTTTCACAAAATATTTTTCACAAATATTTCCATCTTCTTCTTTCTCTGTTTTTTATTTTTTATAAAGCCCATCGTTTTTTCTACTTTCTTCATTAACACCGCCATTTTTTAAATGCATTTATTATTTTTTTCTAATTTTCTCTGACTATCTATTTGGCACTGACATAAAACATTTTACTTTCTGCAATTTTTTTAGTAAAGTTGAATAATTATCTTAGAATATTAATTCTTAGATCTACAAATTAGCAATATTTTTTACTGAATGAAGTACATCATTCATTATGCCAATTTGTGTTAACTTCCTTGTACGAAGTAAAGGAAGTTTGTGATCACGAAAAATGTTGGTTTTCAGATTTCAACGGAAATATCCATTTTGACCACCCCTGAATCCACTTTGACTAGTTTCGGCGTGACATTTGTACGTACGTGCGTATTATGTATGTATGTACGTACGTATGTATCTCGCGTAACTCAAAAAGAATTAGCCGTAGGATGTTGAAATTCTAGATTTAGGACTGTTGTAACATCTAGTTGCGTACTTTCCCTTTCGATTGCAATCGACTGAACCAAAAGTGTCCAAAAAAAACCCAAAATCCAAAAACAACTTGGATTTTGGGTTTGAAATTCTTAACTGCAGTAAAAAGCCCTCATTGAGAGCTTTTCAACAATATATCATAAGTGATACTTATTTTCATTGGTTCCAGAGTTATAGTGAAATGAAATTTTAATTAATGAAATATTGGATCTTACAAGGGCACATCGGTTCGAATCAGACTTCCTCTCCTTTTTTTTTAACTTTTTTTTCAATTTTAATATATTGATTTATTAATAATTATTAACCTCCGATTGTAAAAAAAATTTACGATAAATAATAATAATTGAAAAAAATATATGAAAAATTATCAGAAGTTACAAAATAAAATTTTACGTACTTTTCATTTAAAAAAAATGTTTATATGTAATTTAATAGGCTTACAAGGAAGTCGTGTGGTGTCCATATCAGATTTTGTTTTGTAGAAGTAGGACTGACCGGGTTCAAATCCCGGTCAGGCATGGCATTTTCATACACGTTACAAATCATTAATCTCATCATCTGAAGTAATGCTTCACTGTGGACTCGGAAGTTAAAAAAAAAAAAAAAAAATATGAACTGGAACTGATAAAATAAATTAAATGAAATGACAAATAAAATAAAATATTAAGAAATTTTTATGTAAATTAGATCCAGAAGAGGAAAATAAAGCTCCTAAATTGGAGTATTCTTTTTGAATAGTCATAAATCTTTTAACTGGTTATCAGCTGTAGTGGCTTTCCCATTGGCTTCTATTCTTCCCAGAAATTTTATCTCCAGATACGTTTTTCTTCATCTTCCATAATTATCTTCCTTATGCACACTCAGCAATTTTTCCCTCCTACCTCATCTCTGTTCAAGTGCCACATCAACTGTTTTTTCTTTTAACCAATAACTTTTTTAACCAATTTAGTTTTATTGCATTACTGATTTTTTTTTTAAAAAACCCAAAAATAACTATACAAAAAGGCCTTTTTGTCTATTCTTTAATCTAACTCAACTTTCTACTCATAAACACAATAAAATTTAAAAGACACCAGGTCCTACTAACTAATCTTTTCTCATTGTCATCGAACAGTTTGAGTGGTTTTTGGATGAATGGTTTATCGATTATTGGAAAGTAATAACTATTTCAAACTTTATTTTATGTTTAAAAATAAAAATAAAATATATTTTATTTTGTTTTTATAAAAATAAAATTTTTATATAATATACTATTATAGTATATTGTATATCATTATATGATCTTGAATAGTGCAAAATGTACAGTTTTGTTTCTTTATGACTCAGGGTAGAGAGATTAACAGATTAATCTCTCTACCTTTTAGATAATTGGGTAAGTGGAAGGGATGAGGAAAGAGAGCTGGTGTAGAAGGAACACGAGTGGCTAAAATTTCTAAAAGTGTTTTTCCAAAACTTGAGTATCACTTAAGAGAATTTTATTTTTAAGTCCGTCTTCTAAAAATTATCATTTCTTGAAATAGACATTTTCTTTATTAATAATTTTTTAAAAGAGAGATAAAGAGGCATAATTTTAATTACATCATAAACAGAACTTATTTTATTATACCAATATTTAAAAAAAAAGATGAGAACACTAATTTGTAACTTAATTCTTACTAATTTTAATATTTTAATCCATCCACATAGGTATGTGTAACTTGTAACTTTGTGTTTATACCGTTTTTTAATTTGGAATTTTTTCTTCTTGGCTGAATGGGATTTATTCTGATCTCTAACAAAGTATGTATAGATGTTTTATTTTAATATGAGTGAAATTTTCTTACTGTTCATTAACTTAGCTAATTTGTCATTCATCACCGTTGAATGATTTATATTTTAAATTACAAGTTTTTAATCTCCATTTGCATAATTTAATAAATCCAATGTTGTGGAAGAGAAAAAAAAGTTTTTTTTTCAGTTTTTACCTTCAATGAATTTGCAGCTATTGCAAAGATTGTTTTATTTATAATAACATTGAATTATTTTATTAAATTCTATCTATCATGAAATGAAAAAAATAAAATATTAATATGCTGTATTGCTTTTGCAAATTCTTTCATGTAATTGAGTTAAATTATGCATATTTGTTGTGAGCAGTATATCCAGCATGAACACACACACACAAACAAACAAACAATTAACAGAGAGAGGTGGGAGGGACAGAGAGAAACTTATATATATTATCTGTATACATGATGTTTGTCTAAAAAGAAATGAAAATTTGAAGTAGCATTTCAAAGTAACTATTGCACATTTCTCTGTTACTGATGCTGCATAGTGATTTCTTTTTTAAATTATTGTGACATTTATTGGTTAATCTACAAAGTCAAATAGATATAGATTAGCAATTTCAAAGAAATCTGTGTTTGATTCTCACAACAAATTTTAAGTTTTTAAAGAAGTTTATCATGATATGAAATTCTGTTTTACAAGATAAATAAAGAAAATTTTTACAGAAACATAAATTTTTATATGATAATTACAGATAAAACATCATTGCCAAGTCCCTAAAAAGCTTGTCAAACTTTCTAGTGTAAATCATTTAAATGACATATGATTAAATGTGATTGTATTGACTTGTTCTTATTGCAAAGACATATTGTAATAGAAAGTCAAATGATTAGTAAGAATTTTGAATTTCATAAATGGTAATGAAGCATTTAAATGTGGCAGTGAAACATAAAGTACTTGAAAAGAGTAAGCCATGATAGGCATGCTACACACAAGGAATGAATGAATGGTTAATAAATTAAGTAAGACATATTTTCCTAATCACCTGATTTAGCTCCTACAGATTCTTTTCATTCTTATGTATGATACCTATCCTAAAAGCTCATAATTATGAACTAAAGAAAAAAATAAAAATAGATTCACTGCAGGTACTGTGCTATGCTAAAAAAAATCATTGCAGCCCTTTAACAATGGGGAAAAAACATGATACCATTAACATTTGGTAACAATATTTTAAAGAAATGTAATCAGATTAATTTATGTGCATATAAATAAAGATATTGTTTGAAAAGCTTGGTTTCTTTTTTAAAATGAACACACTGAGTTCTATTAAATTTGTATTTTGTGCAAGATACAGGACCATCACATAAACTATTTCTTGTATAATTCATTAAAGGATCTTCTCATGTAATTTTACGTGAGTTAACATAATTGTAGAATAGTATCTTCTGTAGTGTGTTGATTTAACAAATTTCTTGTTAGAAATCTGAAGATCCTGAACAATAATAATGTATACCCAGGCTATATATAAAGGATTCTATTTTTCCAACAATCATAAAAATATTATGAAATAAAATTATCAAACTGCAAAAGAATTAATCTTATTTTCCTCAGCAACAAATTTCTTACAAATTTTCTTTCTGTATTTATAATACACTAAGCTTATTTTATGTTTTATTATTTGCAGAGAATTGTGTGAAGCAATGAGAAATTTTTCTGCACAACACCCATTTTCAGTTCCTTATCATGAGACAATATTTGATACAATAAGTGTAAGTAACAATACATATTTATCTACATAAATAAAAATGTAAATGTTGTTTGTTGAAAATCTTAAATCTTCTAAAGTTCTTCACTGATTATTTTGAAATTTTGACAACATTGTATTCAAATATGCGCATGTTTTTCTATACTTACTATTTACATACCTAAGATGTCACACCTGTGGCAGGGAAAAATATACTTTTTTTGAAAAACACACCATCTGTTGGACATAAAAGCAACACACCCTATACTAAATATTTTACAATTCTATTTCAATGTTTCCGATATGTGTATCCGCTATAGACTAAAAAGCTACTGGGCCGATTTAGGCACGGGGAAAGAGGGAGAAAGGGAAAAATCAGAAAAGGGAAGAAGGGGAAAATGGGAAAAAGAAAAAGGGGGAAAACAGGGAAAAGAAAGTGGAAAGGGGAAAGCAGAAAAAATAAAAGAGGAAAGGGATAATGGAAGGAAAGGAAATGGACTATGGTGAAAATGAAAATGTGAAAAATGAAAAGGGAAAAAGGGAAGGGGAAAGGCAGAAAGGGTAAAAGAGAAAGGTTAAATTTTGTGAAGTTACGTAATGTTCATTTTGTAATGCTTTGTCAAACTTTCAATTGTGTTCACTTAATCTATATTTATATACTCAAATCCAGCAATAGCGAAGCATTTCCAGGTATATATATATATATATATATATATATGTGTGTGTGTGTGTGTGTGTGTGTGTGTGTGTGTGTGTGCGTGATTAAATTCACGAACAGACAAGATTAACAAGAAAGCAAAAAATTAAAAAAAATAATTTTTATATTTTATCAAATATTAATTTTTTGTACTACCAAGACAGTAAAATAATGTCATTTAAGGAATGTTTTTTTCATTATTACTCACAACATCATAAGTTTACTTTTTAAATATTTTTATGAAAACTTTGTTGAAATAAAACTGTACGTTACTACTGCCAGAGACAGAGACAGACTAGATTGCTAATTAAAATAAATATTTCTAGATTATAGTCTTACTTGTTTATACAAGTCACTATCTATCAAATTATGTTTGTGGGTTTATTAGTTTATATCAATTTTTAAATATAAATATGAAAAACCACCAAGTTTGTGGCCACAATCAACAACAATGTCATTTGCAATACCAGTGAGGATAAAATTAGATCATGGTCTCACAAATCTTGTGGAACCATATATCCACTTCTTCAGAAAGTGAGTCATGTTTTGAGAGGTGATAAAACACTGGTGCAGCATTAATCAGTTGGAAATATAAAGTAAGAAAGTTGTACCAAAGTGAGCAATAGGTAGTGACCCAAATGAGAGTAAGGTTATATCTGCGTAGTGTTAGGAAGTTGGCCAGAAAAAATATAATATTCTGTAGAGGATAATCATAATTAATAGTAGAAGGAAAAAAAATGACAAACATTCTACCTCAACAAAAAGGTAAACAGAAGATAGCAATGAAACCATCTGACATTACAAGAAACTTGCCAATTTGAAAACTTTCTTTTCCAAAACCTATGAATATATGCATTGAACATTGAAAATCAATTATGGTTTTGAAATTACCTTCAAAATTAGTCTGAAGATGATTTCATAGAGCTTGCTGTTAACAATAAGTTTTTAATTTTTCTTTTAACCTAGAATTAATTAACTTTTTTATTAGAGAGGAGAGAAATATATTCCTCATCAAAAGATATTTTTCAATTAAAATCTACTTTAGTCTTTGACTGGCCATTACAATTTTATTTGGATAGCTCCTGGAACAGACTATCAAAATGATTATCTGCAGCGTTTTTCAATCATTATTAATAAACACTATCAAGAAATATTATGAAATCAGATTTTATATTTTTTTGTTTTACTACCAACAGACTCATACAGATAATTAAAGAAGACAGAGAATCATAGAATGAACAGTTCGGAAAATTATGGTCCTTCTGCTTCTACAAGACCAGCTAGCACATTTGGTCCAGAGTAAGTGCCCCTCTATTACATGGCTTCTAGTTTCAAGGTTAATGCAACTCAACAGCTGCTTCTTAAAAGTGGAATTTCTCAAAGTAAATAAAATAGTAAAGACTCAAAGTTTCTCCCAACATACATGTAGCAAAACATTTTAGGTCAGTTTCAAGGATGTTGTAGAAACTCTGATACTTATGAAAAGAGGAGAGTAACATTCATATCACATCTCGAACACCTGATCAAAGATATGAAATTCAACATTCTTTGTTCAAAACTCTGTTGATAAACTCTCTTATTCTGGATAGTTTAGTGGTAATATCCCAAGCAAATACTGGTCATATATTTGTATGCATTCATTAAATAAATTTTATTTTTGACAAATCAATTTAATTTTCTGTAGATCAGTAGAATACTTTTGTGTGACACCATAAGTGCGAAAATTTCATTACTGTTCAAATTACAAAAATTTAAGTCTATAGAAGTAAGCTTCAGGCTTCAAAAACTTTTGCAGATTGTGATTACAAAAAACATATTCTTCTTATGCTAGAATTAATTCATTTAATGCTTGCCTGTTTTGTACAATAATTTCCAGACTTGCTATATTTTGTTTAAGGTTCCTATTCATGCTGCTCATTTATATGATGCTGTTATGATATATGCTAGAGCACTGACTGAAGTATTTAGAGAAGGTGATGATCCTTCAAATGGTTCTGCAATTCTTAAACATATTCTCAATCGATCATATGATTCCATTCAAGGGTATACTGTAAGAAAATTATTTTTAAAGTTATGGTTCTGTGTTTCTTTATTACTTATAACATATTATCATAATTTTAAGTAATCTCAAAATCTTCAAACATAAGAGTTTATCGTTTATAATTTTGTACATTTATTTCCCATGAAGAATAAATAAAGTGTAACATGAAGCAAATCCAAAAAATCGTTATTCACCAGAGCTACCACTTCTTTCAAATGGGTAACAGTTTTTCACTTAATTATGTGATTCAAATTTTGCATATTTAAGATCCTAACCAATAAGAAAAACAACAAAATGGATAGGTCAGAAAGACCTCAAAAGGTAGTTGAACCTTATTGTGAAAATTCAGGCTCTTACTTATTTATAATCCTATCTAATTATGAGCTTTATTAATTCATTGATTTGGGAAGTCTCAATGCCTAAGAAATAGAATGCATTGAATTTAGTTAACTTTAACTAAAAAAAACCATAATATTTGCAAATTTATTTGTGGTTTTTAAATTGAAATATAGGAAATAGTGTTAAAGTATTTACAATGATATCCATGTGTGTTAATTTATAAAACAATAATATTAGGTAGTATTAATTTACAATCAAATCAAATATTTATATTCCTATATTTACGTGCATACTTAGATCTTGCTTTAATTCTGCGGTGTGAAAAATTTTTCAAGAAAATCACTAAAATTTTTTTGTTGCATTTAGCCATTAAATTATTCAAATTTCTTATCTAATTGGGATAAAGTAGAAGATAAAAAAGAATGGATTGTATATTATAGTGTGATATTCTCGGATTGAAAAAAAATTGAAAATGAAAATTAGGAAATTAATAAATTCGATAATTAGAGAAAACGATATTTAACATAAATTATTACCCTGAAAAAATATGAACATTTATTAACTATAATGTCGTATATTGTCTTCCAAAGATACTATATAATTTCCTGTCAACCCCTGGAAAAACTTAAGCTAATATTATATACCGATTGACACACGTATTTCTATTCAAATACATACATTAAAATTTAATACCCATGGAAAACGAAAGACCGAAACTACTTTCAAAATATTAAAAAGCAAGATTTCTTCCATCAAAATTATTAGTTTCGTAAATATAATTGAATTGTTACCGACCGATCACCAAGTAAGACTATATATCTCCATCCTATTTGTCTTGGTTTATAAACGTACCGAGACTAGTAATTACTAATTCGTGCTGTTAGCAACCTGAATGCAAAATTTCCAGGTACTATTTCGTACTCTTCGCGATTCTTTAATAAAAACTAAATACTCCTTGTATAATTGTGTAAAATCTGCAACATTTACTTTTATGTGACATGACCTCATGAATCGATCAACTTTCTTCCCGGTGAACAACACAAATTAAACACCGATATATGCCGTTTGGTTTTTTCGACTCGTAAAACAAGCAGATGAAATTAATTATAAATACGTAAATTTAATTCTCAACTCCGAGAAAATATATATCCTTTTCTTTCGAGTGTTAGAGATGTCGATATTCTTTTAAAATTACATAAATAAAAACTTCTAATACGTAAATTTATGGCCTACAAAGAGTTTCTTGTTTCGATCTTTTAAAAAGTACTTGATCTATAGAAATACATCTTTTACATATAAAATTGAAATCTTGCAGTGTACGTATAGTTGGTAAATATGAAATAAGAATCGGATTTGGATATTTTTTTTATGCTTATCAGATAAAATAATGGTGATAATTCTCGCTTTTGTGTTTGGTCAAAATCAATTGATTTTGCTTTATATATATTGCGTCCCGTTCAACAACCGCAGCCGAGAGGCTACTACAAAACATTATATCTCGCCTTGATGCATGGTCCAAGGTTACCGGCTTTACATTTTCATCTAAGAAAACAAAATGTGTAGTCTTTTCTCGCCTGTGAGACCCCTTTATTCCGCAAGTCTTTTTCAGTGGAAAGCTAATTGCTATCTCTCCTTCTATCAGATTTTTAGGTTTATTTTTTGATAGTCGCCTTACGTGGGTCAAATACATCAAAGAATAGAAAACGAGGTGCTCCAAACTTTTAGATGTGCTACGAATCCTTAACAATACCAACTGGGGTGCCAATCGGACGTGTATGTTGGGTTTTTACTACTCCTTGGTTCGTTCCCGTTTGGATTATGGTTGTGTCGCCTACTCTTTTCAGCGAGTAATACCGTACTTAAAATGGTAGACGCTGTACATAATGCTTTCCTTCGGCTTCCTACAGGTGCCTTTAGATCAACCCATGTCTTAAGCATCCTTGTTGACTGCGGTGAGCCGTCACTTTAGGATAGACGGAACCAGGTGTTAGCATTTTATTTTACCCGCCTTAAGGACAGCCAAATCACCCGGCTTTTGGCACAGTTCTTGGAAATACTTATTTTCGAAGATATGTGGACCGTCCACGTTGTACTGCACGTGAAGGTTGTTCGTACTCGACGTTTACTGTACCTTATGAATGTTGACGCACCTTCTATTTTTCCTGTTTATTCGTGTTCATATCCTCCGTGGACAATCAACCTTATAAATTTTAATTTGACCTCATGAAATACAATAAAGAATTAACGCCAAATGTTTTCTTTCAGCAAATGTGTCACCATATTCTCTTCAAGGCAAACCCGGATGCAGTGGTATACACGGATGGATCGAAACAGAACGATACCATTGGATGCATGTTTGTTGTTAATGACCGAACCTAGATGTTTGGTCTACCCAATCTTACGAGTGTTTACTGCTGAACTATACGCTATACATAAGGCTTTGACTACCATTAATCTTAAGTATTGTCATATCCTTATTTGTAGCGACTCGTGTAGTGCTGTCCAAGCCTTAGAAAGTTTTTATTCCAGACATCTTATCGTCACCGAAATCTACAATGCAATCGCCGAGTTGAACCATCGCAACACACAAGTGAGTTTCTGCTGGATTCTAGTCACGTGGGGATTACGAGTAATGAACGTGCAGATTCCGCTGCTAAAGACGCATGTAGTCAACCATCCTTCACCCGTGTACTACATCCGACTTTATTAACCACGTCAAACTCGCACTTCGCGCGTCGTGGCAAAATGACTGTATTGCCACGGTAGATAACAAACTTCGACACGTCAAAGATACTGTGTTGCCCTAAGATACTGTGGGAGGAATCCCACAGGAAATTTCACCGAGAGGAAGTGGTCCTCTGCCGATTGCAGATAGAACATACGAGAGGTACTCACGGGTACCTGATTCAGCAGAAAATGCACCGATATGCGTACGATGCGAGTGTCGCTTGACTGAGCGCCACATCCTTGTGCACTGCATACTTTATGCGGGTTTGCGTCGTAAATTTAAATTGCCCAGGAATTTTCGTCAAATTCTGGGCATTAGTAAAGAAGTTTTGGACTAGGTATTTTTATTTCTTCCAGCTATTAGCATTTTACAAACTTTTTAATAGTGTTCTTAAATTTGTTTGTACTGTAGTTGTATATTTTGTGTTAAACATTTTAGTTTAAGTTTTTTTTATTTTGTCTTTGTTTTAGTATTTTAGTTTGAGTCTTAATTTTGTTTTTAGATTTCTATTTTACGTTTTTATTTTATTTTAATCTTTTTGTCTTAGGTTTTATATTTTATTTCTATATTTCATATTTTTGTTTTCCGGGCGATGACAACACGAAAATATTTTTCGCACAAAAAAAAGTTGTGATTGGTGGAAACTAGTGATTTTTTGATAAATCAATCGTTTTCGTACTTGTGATTGGTTAGGAAAATACGGTATTCTGATTCTTTAGTTACTGAAGTAATCTTTGGGGCGGTGAAACTAATTGTAATCTGCAATATGCAAAGATGAATGTGTGTTGTCATTGGTTTATTTTTTATCGGCTCTGCTTGGGGTGGATTAGAATCGTGTTTGGGCCATATTTCATTCTTTTTCGCACGTAAGTGACTGTTAAGGGCAAATTTAAATAAATGTTTAACAAATTTCATTACAAACCAGTAAATGCCGCTATACCAGTAAAAGTTCATATAACAATTATTAACCTTTACGTATGTATTTTTGCGTTTACCCGTTAAAATATGTTAAATTTAAAATAAAAATATTTAAATATATGTGCATACAAAATATATATGCCATATATGTAAAACATAAATATATATATATATTTTTTTTTAATGTAAAATTACATAACGTATCGTAAAACGTTACCTGTTTGGACATTTAAAAGGACTGAATATTTACTGTTCAATTTCATTAATTTGTAAACATTTTATCCAATTTATTTCAGATTATGATTTTTCAGAACTTACCGTTCAATTCGGTATCAACTTTATTTTGAAAATAACAAAAGCATTTGCAAAGGTATTTGTGGTTTCTAAATAGAAATATAAGACGTTGTGTTACTGAATTTACAGTGATTTCCATGTGTGTTAATAAAACAATAATATTAGTCTGTATTAATTTATAATGAAAACAAATATTTACATTCCTGTCTTTAAGTACATATTTAGTTAGATCTTGCCTTAATTCTTCTGCGGTGTGACAAATTTTTTCAAGATCACCACTAAAATCTTTCTGTTGCGTTTAGCAATTAAATTATTCAGATTTCTGGTCTTATCGGGACAGCATCAACAGAGAATGAATGTTATCTTATAGCATGATATTCTCGGATTAAAAAAAAAACAAATTGAAAATGAAAATTAGGAGATTAATAAATTCGATAATCATAGAAATTAATATTTAAAATAAATTGTTTTCATGAAAAAATATAGACATTAAACATTTATTTACTATAATGTCTTCAATTTACCTACCCAAGATACATTATAATTTCCTATTAGCCTTAAAATGTAAACTATTATTCTAATACCGATTGACATACACATATCTCCGATCGACTATATATCTTCGTCCTGTTTGTCCTGTTTTATAAACGTACCAAGACTAGTAATCACTGTCGGGCGGTTTTAGTGGTCTGAATGCAAAATTTCCAGGTATACCTACCTCTCGCGATTGTTTAGTAATAACTAAATACTCCGTTGTACTATTGTGTAAAATCTGCAAACTTAGTACTTTAGATCCTACTCAGTATCTTGAAATCAGTTTTTAGTTCTTAATTTAGAAAGATAATATAATTTTTTTTTATTCTGTTGTTCTCCATTCTTTTTAAGCGTCTGTAAATACCTAACTTCTTTTTCTTTAAGAGCCCTTTTTACAAATTTCTTCATTTGAACTTAAAATAGTTGATTATTTTTTTTTTAAGTCTTGAAGTCCTTTCCCCTTTTTAAATAATGTTCTCCATCTCGATTTTGTGACTTTACGTTTTTTCACGAGAAATTTTTAATCCCATTTTTTCTGTAATTTTTTTATTTATTTTATATTTATTAAATTATCTTTCAAATTTTAAGTATAATTTAGAACATGAACATTCTTCCTTGTCATTCATCATATATTTTTTTTCATATCTAAAATGTTTAACAATTTGTAGTAGTTATTAACGGTATAGCCATGTGGTTTCAAACCTTTTAAATACCTTCTACTAAATAACCTTTTAATAACCTTTTAAATACAGTTTAACTTTAGGTATTGTTCTCATGAAGAAAGAAGGGTTAACTTGTATTCTTTTCAAGGTGTTTTATCACTAGTTTTTTCATCAAGCATCAACTGTCATTAGTAATTATTAAATGTTACTAAGGTACAGTGAAACTGCAGCAGTTTATTGAACATGGTTTCAACCATTGTAAAGAACTATTCTTTACATCCTTAAATTTTCAGAATAATACTCACACAGATATTTCACCCAAAAACATCAGGTTTTAATAAATGCAATTTACTATTTTATCCAGACACATCTCATTTGTTTGGTAATAGTTTAAATAGGAAGAGATGTTTGGAAAATATCTCAAATATTTTTACCAACTTACTGTCATTAAATCACATTATTTATTGAATTATTGATAAGTTTGCTTTATAACTAGTAAATCTACCTCTAACTCATTTATTGCAATACATAAAAATGTAATTTAGTACATAAAAAGAATACAAATTAATGTGTCAGTTGGTTGAAACCAATCTCACTAGATTTATTTAAGTTAGTAAGTCAATGTAGACTTAGTAATACAAAGCTGTGATGCATTTAATTGATAGTAAAAATAACTTTTAACTTATTACATCTATTAAGTTTATTTCATTTTTCATTGAAGTGATAAAACAGGAATAAATGTAAAAAATAAAATAAAATGTTACTTTATTTTTAGAAAAAAATTAATTTTCTCTATTTAAAATTTTTTTAAATGCCTGAAGCTTTAAGGGCCTTTCTCCATACTCTAAAACCTTAAAGACCAACCATATTTCTAGATCTGGTTTTAAGACCAGATATTTAATTCTTGTAGGCTTTTTTAAAGCTACCTCAATTATTTTCTCAAAATAAAATACATATTTTCTTTTGAAGTAAAATGTTATATTAATGTAATTATAAAAATAATATTAATTAAAAATATTATTATAACAAACTTGACAGTAATAGTTCTTTATTATAATGGACCCCATTTACTCAATATGTTATAAAGTGTATTGAGCTTTTCACAAACTGAAAAGTTTTCTTTCCTTTCAGGTTTATATAGATGAAAATGGTGATGCAGAAGGAAATTTTAGTGTTGTAACTCTACTTGATGATGAAGAAGTTAATGGAAGTGTCCGTATGAGCATGCAGCCTGTTGGGTATTTTCAGTACAATTCAGATAATTCTAGCGAGTTACCTGTCAGTATATTTTTTTAAACTATTGTGCATAATGTTTTTGTAGCACAATCAGTAAAATATTTTAAAATAACATACAAAATATAATTATATATGGCTCGGTACAATCGTTCATTTCATTCTGGCAAGACACAGCAAACACATTTGTCTACTGTTTGATGTCAAGGCTTCTAATTGTATCATTATTATTCATTCATTCATAATAAATGATCAGTAACATATTCTGAGAGGAATCCAAAATATTTGTTCAAGTCACCTCTCACAAGTACCTAGGTTTTTTTTATAATGTATAGTTGTAATACTGATATGATAATTGAGTTAATTTTTGATCGCTCATACACAAGTACAATAATTATATCACCTGATATGATATTTTCTGTTAAAATTAATGATAATTATGAATATATTTACTGTTATTAAAGCAAATCTAACACATAAAATCTTGATCAGCTGCATATCAGCTCTCTGATCCCTGAACACTGCACTGAATATACTTCTATTCCAATCATTTGTTAATAATCCTTAACCCACCCACTTAACCAGGTGTTCAGTCACTAGACTAAGCAAATGTTTAAATAATACATTCTTTTCTTCTAAACATTAGGACCTTGCAATCTATAAACCAATTTCTATAGATTAGTGATATGTTTGATCAAGCCAACAAGTTTTGTATGCTGCTTAGTGACAATGTAATACATGACAACATCTCTTAGGTAATCTAAAATCCTACACTCTCCTCTAAGTTCTATTTTAACAACACTTCACTATTGCAGATTATTTAGTCTAGCTTTCCATCCTCCTTGTCATTTCCACACTCTTCAAATAAATTTCATCTCATCACACAGACTACTTTTCTTAAAAAGAACATTTTATTAGCTGGTAAACTATTTATATCCTTCAACGTTAGAACCCACATTTCATTCTTATAAAACCCATCAAAGAGGATGGGTTCAAAATTGACTCAACTTAAAAATTTATACTCAGCTAAACCCTTTACAGACAGTTTCTTAATATGTTTTAACATTTGCATTTGTAATTAAATAGTATAAATATCCTCTGTTTTGTAATCTTAAAAAAAATTCTTAAATTTTAAAATTAATCTCATAAATGTTAATACTCTTTCTCGTAATTTCATTCTAGTGTATCATATCAATTCAAGAAAGATAAATATCTATTCAGATTTTGAATAAAATGTATCTTAGTATAGACACTAAATTAAGTGATTTCATTATGATGCATACTAGAATATAATGAACGATTTATTCTGATCTAAGACACTGGTACAAGCAGAACTTGCAGATAATTATATCTTAAAAAAGTATTAAAACTTGTTGTAAAACTATATAAATGCACAAACAATACATAAAAATATTCTTAAGAAATGTAATAAATGATTAATAAAGATAAAATCTACAACATTAAAATTTGTAACAAATTGGGCATGTGATAGTTTATAATTAACTGTAAAAAAATTTTCTTATTTAAAATATACAGAGTGATTTTTTAGTCCTGTTACCCAGTTTTAAATGTAATTTAAGAAAGGGAAATTTAGGTGAAATAAAAAAATGTATTTGTTACTTACAAAAGAGATTTAATAAAAAGCTGTTACTTACATAACTGTTAAAGAATATGCTCAAAATGCCCACCCCTTGCGGTTATACAGGCACGGACTCTTTTCAGCATATTAGCAGAAATCTTTTTAAGAGTTGCATTGGAAATATTCGTGATTAAGTATTAATCAATATTAAGATTTAATATTGACTTTAAGTTCTTTAATAGTGTGAAGATTGTTTTTGAAGGCCTCGGACTTAATATAGCTCCACAAAAAGTAGTCAGGAGATGTGAGGTCTGGGGACCTTGGAGGCCATAAGCCCCTGCTTATTATTCGATCATCAAAGAACTCTTGCAGAAAATCCATGGTTTCTCGAGACGTTTGGCATGTAGCACCGTCTTGGTGAAACCAGCAATACCGTTCTTGAGGTTCCAGGAGGGACACAAATTGGCGCACAATATTCCTGTATACTTCACCATTTACTGTCTGTTCGAAGAATATGGGTCCGACTATACGACGACGAGATACCGCACACCACACACCAATTTTTTCAGGATGCAAAGTTTTGTCTTGTAAAGCGTTAGGATTTTCAACCGCCCAAATTCGACAGTTTTGACTGTTCACATAACCATCGAGATGGATCCAAGCTTCATCACTAAAGAACACTGTGTTTAAAAATTCGATTCCGTTATCATTTACGAGAGACCTAAACCAACGGCAATATTGCAATCGCTTGTTTAAATCTGGAGGCTGAAGCTCTTGTACTAATCGTACGCGATACGGATACAATTTCAATTTTTTAGCAGCTTTCTGAACACTCGAATATGACTAACCAACGTGCGTGGAAAGTTTTCGTAAAATTTCCGTGGAGAATTGAGCAATCTTGTTTTCACATTCTCTAAAACCTCATCTGTCACGCGAGTTGGTTGACCACTACGTTTTCTGTCGCAAACACTACCTGTCTCTCGAAATCGGTTTGCTAGCCTAGAAATTGACATTTTTTCTGGTGGAGGAACACCAACAAATTTAATTTGAAATGATTCTTTTACACTCGCGTACGATTTCGTAGCAAAATATTGTTCAAGAATGAAAACTCGTTGTTCTATGTTAAAAGACATTCTGTTCGTAATACGACCGGAAACGGCACAAAAGTTTACACAGCTCAAGGAGAATCAACTCACACTGCCGTATCTATACCGGTTGAGTAGCGCTACTAACTTCGTGTCACAAAACAAAAATTTCCCTTCTGGGCTAAAATGTAAATACATGCATTACATTAAGAACAAGTAAAAGTAGATTTAAAAATATCTGATGTCACCACATGAATTCCTTGCACACCTATTAAGTTACATATATACATTTTTTTTAAATGAAAAGAACATAAAATTTTATTTTACTAATAACTTTTGATATTTTTTCATATTTTTTTTATTGTTATTATTGAATTATTTTTATGGTAAAAAATTTTTACAGAGGTAATAATTATTAATAAATCAATATATATTAAATTAAAAAAAGTTAAAAAAAAAAAAGAAGATGAAGTCTGATTTGAAAACCGATGTGCCTTCCTTCCCCTTCTAGGATCAAAAATACCATTAATTGAAATTTTATTTGGCTGTAACTCTGGAACGAATGAAAATAACACCACTTATGATATATCGTTGAAAAGCTCTCAATGAGGCCTTATTACTGCAGTTAAGAAAAAGTCTAAAATCCAAATATTTGTGGATTGCAATCAAAAGAGGAGATGCACAATTAGATATTACAACAGTCCTAAATCCATAATTTCAACATCCTACGTAAGAATTATAAATTAAATTTTTTTATTGTTACTTTCCAATTCTGATTTGTCTTGTTTATACTTTTTTTTAAGAAATTGTTTTTACTTCCTTGTACGAAGTAAAGGAAGTATGGTAATCGCGAAAAAATTCGGTTTTCAGATTTCAACGGAAATAACCATTTTGATCATCTCTGAATCCGTTTCGACCTGTTTTGGGCGTGTACTTATGTGCGTACGTATGTATCTCGCATAACTCAAAAACGATTAGCCGTAGGATGTTGAAATTTTGGGTGTAGCACTGTTGTAACATCTAGTTGTGCACCTCCCTTTTTGATAACAATCGACTGAACCAAAAGTGTCCAAAAAAGCTCAAAATAAAAAAAAAATTAGATTTTGGACTTTTTCTTTACCTTGTCGTAAGGCTTGGCATATCAAAAATTATTTCAGACAAAAGTTTTAGGTAATGTTTAGAGAACTAACGACCACTTAAAATCGATTCTATACTGTGCCTGTTAAGAGAGATTTTTTGTCTTTGAAAACCAGTTTTTTCCACCCCCTGGGCCAATGGTTGGTAATATCAAAAAAACTTTACTTATATAAGTTTTAGGCTCTTATCCAAAGAATAATAGGAACTTTAAACGAACTCAACATTTTACTTAGTAAGAAAGTTATAGAGATATTTTGTTTTTTTCGAAAAAGCCCCATGATTTTTTCCACCCCCACGGTCCGATTTTGTCATTTAACGAACTCGACCGAAATTTTTTTCGTTATATTTTATGTTTCAATTTAAATGTGATTAGCACAAAATTACGGCAGTTATCGTGTCCACAAGAAGTGAAATATTCACACACACACAAAATATATATTTAACTTTTGAACTGACGGTGGTTTTGGGATCTGGGATGTGAAACGCGAAGATATGTCGAAATTTTCCGTAAGTTGAATCATGGTACCCATTACAATAGGTAGCTTTCTTACGAAATCTGCCTATATATGTGTATATGTAATTTAATAGGCGTACAAGGAAGTCATGTGTTGTCCACAACAGATTTCTTTTCCATTTCCCTAGATTAATCGATAACTGTTCATTTTAGAGAAAATATCGAGAGAGGAAAAAGTTTTGTTATTAACTTTTACAATACCGGTTTCAAATCGAAAATACGTTATTGATGCAAAAATAGCACCAACTGTCAAAAAAAGAAGAAAAACAAGATTTTTGGGGAGTTTTTTTCGAGTGCTTATACAAAGGACTTCCAAATTTTACCTAAAGAATTTTTTGATATGATAAAGCAACACGCCAAATTTCAACAATATTGGTCGGACAGTTTTTGCACAATAATTTTGCAATCCAGATATTTAAAAAAATGCGATTTTTTCCAAATTATGTAGAGCCTGAAATAAAGTAAGTCTCTTCTTAAATTTTAATCACATATAAAAGAGCACTCAAACTTTCAAATGCATTTTGATAAGTTTAAAACGGTGAATTAGAAGAGCCTAGAGAATTTTTCAAATATACTTGCATTTTTTTTTGCTTTTAAACAAATTGTTTACGCCGTTGCCGTGTAAAGTCGTTTTATTCCAATGAATTCAAGGTTATGGTCAAGTCTTGTAGTTTACAGGCTTGGTTATTTATTTTGCTTTTTTGTAAGGCTTATCTACGTGTATTTTTAAATAGGTTATTTGGATTTATTTTCGATATCAATTTCTCTCAGGCTCCAGCTTGTCTAACTATTGCATCATCGTATTGGTGTTAGCTTATTTATATCAAGCATTATTTCATTGCTGTTTAGTCTTAATGTATATATTAGGCTTAGTGTTTTTTTATTCTAAACCAATTTCAATATTGTCATAATTCCTAGAAGTCTATTTCTCTTTGTCAGCCCTGATGTCATTTCTTCAACTTGCGTATTCAGAAATTATTTTTATCAGTCTTACGTAATTCTTTAGTGGACTGCTCGCTTAAATTATTTTTGTTATGTCTTCGTTCCCGAATTCCACACCGTTTCTCTAATCGTTCTCATACTAACACTAAGACACTACTCTTGTTGTCAACACACACACACTCTTCTGTCCATTGCTTTGTTCGCTTCCCCTACTTCTCACCACGCCAGCCTTTATTCATTCTAGTTCGGACTTTCACCTTCTGCGGATCCTGGTCCTCTTGAAGGGCCAGGCTTCGATGTTTTCTTTCTTTCACTTAATGTTAATACTTTCGTCGTCTTCGCACTTATAAACGTTGCGGTATTTCTCTGTTAAAATATTTTCTAATTCTACTTGTCAGTTTTTCGTGATTTCACAGTTTTCTATGTTCGTTCAGCCTCGTTTCTTCGTTAAGTTATTCTTCACATTCTACATTACTTCTCTGTGGAAAGTGCTTCAATTACTACAAGCTGTCAATTCTGTTGACGTCGAAATTTTCTCCAGCTTCTTATTACAATTTCAGCGAAGCAGAATTTCTTCAAATTCGTTGCCACACATTTCAGACGCCCAGTCTTGCTCAACCTCGAGCCACATTCTCACCACTGTATTCCTGATACACCACGGCGGACTACGCCCAGGAATTTACTGTATGTATTCGTTTTACCTTCATTCATGAGTTCCTCTCTTACAAATATTTGTGTGCTACAGGCAAGTTTAGTTTTTCATTACTTATTACGTTAAACCGTTATGTTATCATTAAAATTTGTGGAACATTCAGTTCATCATACCTATGCCTTTCATGTTTTCAATTTCACTTAAGTACAGTCACGACAGGTTACTTACATAAGGTTGTCATTGTTCAGCTGCAACCTATTTTACGTGCTCAATACCTATTTTACATGCGATTATATTGTAATTAACTCTTTATTTTTATGTTTACTTATCACAATTTGATTATTGTTATTAACTCTTTTTGTACCAGAATATCATTGTGGCCTTTTTTCTACACTAAACTAGAATTACATGTATTAATTATTTAACGTTAAGTTTGTTGATGTTCTTAATTCAGAAAAGGCCAGTGCTAATTAAGATTTATTGTAATTCGTTTATCTAAGTTAATGACATCCGTTCATTGCTATTTGTCACATTATAGTATATGTCAGTAGTACAACTCTTTGCCAGTTACATTTTTCTATTGATATATGTTTTTATAAATTTACAATTAAAATTAAGTTGTTTCATGTTCTTTTGTTTTTCAGGCTTTGTCAAAAGTGTATATTGTCAAAATCTGTATTTAAAAGTGTATATTCATGTATTTTTTATTTTTATTTATTTAACATCATTGTTCAGATGCTGTTTTCAGTTGATATTCTTCTGTATCATCAAATTATGTTATTTTCATAATTTCTTTTTAGTTTTTAAGGTTATGATTTAATTAACATAAGTTCAGTTGTTTTCTTTCTCAATTAAAGTCCAATTTCTTTTGGCAAATACGAGCTGTGTTTTTTGTTAACTTTACCCAACACAAATTGCTTCACGAATTTTTTCTAAATTAATTTTTAAAAGTACAGCTTAAAAGTACTCGGAAAGACGCTTATTTAATAAAAAAAAGTTTCGATTCGTTAATTATCTCCGGAGATATAACCGATCAAAATCGACCGCCGTTTACAACGAAACTAAAAGTGAAGTAGGGCTGTTTTTTTCGACAGATATCTTCATCTTTCCAAGTACTTTCCACCTGTAAATTTTCCACTCCTGCACTCATGTGCAACCTAGATAGAATGTCGATTAAAAATTACTTGCGCTGCTCAAAAAAAGCATGGGCGGGAGCGGTGGGGGTAGAAAAAATTTCAAGTATGTTTGAACAATTCCCTAGGTTTTCCTAATAAACCGACTTATTTTTCAAAATGCCTTTCAAAGTTTGAGTGCTCTTTTATATGTGATTAAATTTTAAACTATCTACAGACTTTATTTCAGGTTGTACAAGATTTGGAAAAATTGCATTTTTTTTTAAAATCTGAATTGCAAAATTATTGTGCAAAAACTCTCAGACCGATTTTGTTGAATTTTGGCGTGTTTCTTTATAAGATCAAAATGTTCTTTGAGGCAAAATCTGAAGGCCCTACGTTAAGTATTCCAAAAAAATTCACAAAAAATCTTGTTTTTTCTTAATTTTTTTAAATTTGTTGCTATTTTTGCCTCAATAATCACGTATTTTCGATTTGAAACCGATGATATTGTGTGAAAAATTTAATAACAAAACTTTATTCTCTCTCGATATTTTCTCTAAAATAAAAAGTACCGAGTTTAGAAAAATAGGAGGAAAAATGGGTATTTTTGCGATTTTTTTACATTTTGTTTAATAAAAATTTAACCACACCTTTTTCAAGTGGCGCATAACGAAACAATCATTTCTGATGATATTCCAGAAACATTAAAGCAAAAATTAGCGATCACATAGAAAATGTCCAACCGAAATCAGATACCGTCTGGACTATAAACATAATTAATCTTAATAATAACATTATTAATCTTATAATTAATTTAATAATAACCTTAATTATTTTACAGTTATTAAAACCAAGAATAAGTTACTTGACTTAGCAGTTGAATAGTCAAAATCCAGACAATCTATTATATACATGGTGTTAGAAACAAAAAAATTGCATCACGTTTCAATTCTGCAGTACTTTTAAAATTTCTAATATTGTAATTATTATTTACACGTTTTGTCGTAAATCTTGATCAAGTGTAGCATTTTTCATATATTATAAATTTCCTTACCACACTTCACGCAAGCATTTGGCACTAAAAATCCTGCCAAATCCCATTCTCCAAAACGCAGAAAAAAACAGTTCTATCATCTTATGAATGATTAACAATCACAAAAACACTCAAGTAAGAAAAAAGAAGTAAAACAGTCAAAAAATTATTTAATTTTTTAAAATAGTAAACTTATTCAAGATAAATTTGAACTAAAATTAAATATTTGAATAAAAGATTAAATATTAAAAACACAAAATCAAAATATTATTTTAAAATAAATTTTTTAAATGACTCCCTTCCAAAATAAATGGAAATTCACAACTAAAAAGATCTTTCCTTAGCTATTACACAGTACCTTTATCAGTGATGTCATAAACCGCCAATAAAGCTAAAAATGAGTAGTTTGTTGATTTTTTTATTTTATAAAATTTTGATCATGAATGTATTTTGTCATACTGATATGTACAATATTTTCAAGAACAGTGAAGTAAAAGTTGATACCAGATTTTATTACATTATTCTTTTTTACACCTGTATACATTTTTAAATTTTAATATTTAATTTTTGTTTTAGGAGTTTAAATACTATGATGATAAACGTATTCAATGGGTTGGAGGGAAACAGCCAGTTGCAGAACCCAAATGTGGCTTTAGAGGAGATTATTGCATTAAAACAAGTAGATGGAAGATGGACATCACTGTATTTTCAATAATATTACTATTTGCTGTTGGTGCATCTGTTCTTATTAAGTACATTTTATTATTTATTATTTATAATTCAAATCTCCCAAGATATTTGATTCTTTTAATAAAAATGTTATTTAAATCTAATTTATGTCAATATTTGTAATAAGAGATTTTATTTAATAGAGAATTATAGTTCATGCTTAAGTTAACTAATCTTAGATAGTGGAGGTTCATGTAATCAAATAAATGTACTCCTTAATGTAAAAAAAATAGCTCAATCACTTGCATCACACTTTCCAATATAACATTTGAAATAAACTCCTGCATTTTTAAAAGTCAACACATCCGTCATAACTGTTTTTATGAGGTTAACTGTTTTTTACAGGTGTTATTAAGTCATTTCAGGTTTCTAAGGTTTATGGTGTAGACCATTAGGTTTTATCATTTCTTTAACTACAAAAAACGGTATTCTTGAAGCCAGAAGAAAAAATTTTTTTTGAGTTAAAAACTATTATACTTTTTTATGTTTATGATTAAATTTGACATTTTAAAACAATGAAATATTTAAACACGTTTGTAAAATAACATTTAAAACTAAGTTCTAAGATAGCTTATGAATAATTTTATATGTTCGATTGTAAATTTGAGAGATATGTTCATTGGCATTGAGCAATTTTATTTAGAATTCTTACAACAGAAATTGTTAACATATTTTGTACATCATGCTTGAAATTTCACTTATTTTTCTTGGCTAAAGTTAGAGAAAAATTTGCTGCACACTGATATAGTGTGCTTAATAAAGTAGTGCTGATAAGGTACTTAATAAAGTAGGTTTTTCTAGTTTTTTTACCTGATCTAGTTGCTCATTTGAAGTATTAATGGTTCACACTTCCCACAATTGTTTTGCCCTTACAAACTGTTCCCCCAAAAACAATCTTAATCTGCCTTTTACCTTGGTTTCTCAGTTACAGATTGCTGCCATTAGATAACAACCATAGCTTGTGATTAAAATATGTGCTTAAATTTCAAAAAAATGTATTGAGATTTAACAATCCTAATTTTAAGTGTAATGTTTTATGAAAAAAATACATTAAAAATATTTTTGCAGTGTTGAATGCGAAACAAGAGGTATACCTTGCAAAAATTTAATTTTAGTGTTGTAAAATGAACATTCTGTTATGAAAACTATGAAATCAGAAATCAAGATTTTTCCTTCTAGTTGACATAATAGAAATAAGCGCTCTTTAAACATGATTTAATATTCAATTTCATAAATTCTCATCTAAGAATTGTCTGAAGGAATTAAATTCACTGAGTCATTATAATCAAAATTTTTTTTGTTAATAGTGAAATTTTTATTATAACATACTTAGTTTTTCCTAATATTATCAATAACAATTGATGTTAAAATTCTAATTTACTATAATTTAATTTTTCATTGTAGAGTTACTTAATGTTGAAATCTAAAAAGACTTAATTACAATTGTGTTTTATTTTTTCATAAAAAAAATTTCTTCCTTTTTTAGATATTATCGTTATGAACAGAAACTAGCTTGTTTATTGTGGAAGATTGATATACGTGATGTAACTATTATACCTACTACTGAAACATCTGCAAAAAATAGCATGGTCAGTTCAATTATTACGATATGACTATTTTCTCCTACTGAGTAAGACAGGTTTATATTACTTTTTTTTCTTTTTTTGAGAAAAAAAGGATACATTATTTTATTGTTTTACACTACCTCTTTCAATCAATGTCACGTAACATAGCTAAGGAACAAGAGGCACAATCAGAGTTGTTTTCTCTGAGATAATGAAGTTCAGTTTACTACCAGTCGTGAATATTATAAAGTTTTGTGGGGCTAAATGTCACCTACACTTTGGTAGTCTCAGCGTATTGAATTGTTCAACTCTGTGAAGAAAGCAACAGTAAATTATTTTACTATCATTTTCTCTAGCAAGCCTGACATGGGACTTGTTGAGAATTTTAGTGTCATGTTTGGGAGGGACATGTGCATCATGTCAGGTCATCTGTAATGGCTTGGTTATGGCAATAAATGGACATGACAATTATATTAAATATTATATCATCATGAAAAGAGAAAATGTATCAAAATTAAATAGAACTGGGAAGCAAAATCTTAAAAAGTATTTATATTTTAATGCTAAATCACTTTAAGTATTTATATAATGCGGTAGTCTAATACTAAGTCAATGAAGACATTGAATTTCAAACACCAACATAACCTCCCTTAACCATTGGTAGGATGTTTTATCATATTGAGCTGTATTTATCCATTCAAACTCACAGTAAACCAGTTAAGAATTAAAAATTTTACTCTTTTATGGAGTTACTGCTTACTTTCATCAAATCAAAAAAAGTTAGCATCTACATAAAACTTCATCATATATATACAAATTGAGTCAAAAGTATAGAAATCCCTTAACAATTTTAAAACCGTTCCAGATAGAATACTTTAACTTTCAGGATAAGGTATTGGTCAACTAATTTACTTTTTGAAGAGAAATAAAATTTCAAACCCTTCTTGCGGGGTGGCCCAGGAGTTGTAACTCAAATATTTTAAATGATAACACTCTTCGTGTGATACATTATTTTAAAGGTCTCTTTAAGGCAAGAAAAATTGTGTAAATAAAAATATGTTAAATGTATGTACCCAAAATGGCAGCAGGATAAAATTTGGTTTTGAAAAAAAATAAAATTGATAATTTAAGGAACTGTTATTGCCAAAAATAAATTTATAAAAATTTGTTTAAATGGATATTATTGAATAAATTTATTTAAAAAAAAATTATTTATTAAGCATAACATTTGCTTATTTACTTACATTTCAATAATAAATGTTCAAAATGTCTTCCTTCTGCTGTTTCAGTATACTAGTCAGTTGTGAAAGGATGATACTGCATTATTCAGTGATTCCCTAGGGATATTTTGTGCTGATTCTCAAGTTCTATTTTGTAAATCATCGATATCTTAGGATTTATTATTATGAGAAACAATACTCTTTAAGTGGTCCTATAGAAAGTAATCCAACAGTGACAAGTCAGATGATCTCTCTATCCATTCTCTTTGACCCCTTTGGCCAATCAATCTTCCAGAAAAAAAGTATCTAAAATTTCACAAATCTGAAGACTGAAATGAGGCAGGCCACCTTCTTGTAAAAACCAAATGTTTTGGAAGTTGGAGACAACTTTTTGAATGTTTAGAATGATATGGTCGAGAAGCAAAGCCTCGTACTTCACTGCATTTAAATTTGCATCAATAAATATAGCCTCTAACAATCTTCTACCAACAATACCTGCTCATACATTTACTTCGACTAGATACTGTGTATGTGTCTCATGATACCATGATCAACAATTATGGTAATTTATATTGACATTTTTTAAAAAATGTGTGCTTATCACTAAAAACTATATTGTTTAATAAATTAGGATCTGTATAAATATCGTTCATCATAATTTTGCTGAACTCGTCTTCGATTGGAGTCACCTTCTGTATACTATATGCAGCAAAATTACATGCACGTTTATAATATTATTTAAAATTTGACAATAAAAAGACATTACAATTTTGGAAAAATCTGTATCATTTATCTCTGTTATATCTGTATCTTTATTTATTTATTTATATTTTAATTTATTGTTTGACTTGTTTCATATTTAGCTCTTCACTTTGCTATTTCTTTTTAAACAGTCATCATAAAAGTTTTATCAAATTCTCTGACTCATAAAAAGGAGAGTTCTGTGTATAGTAGTAGATTGGCATCCCCCTGACAAAACTGAAAAAAAAAAACAAAATTGCAAAATTTCACTAGATGTAGAACATCTTTGAAAGAGGCATTTACAGTAAATGTTGTGAATTTAACTTTTTGGAAAAAAAATTTTTTATCTGCAATCGCCATGTATCAGTGAGAACCTTATACATGAAGATTTCATTAAATAGTTAAAGCTATATACACCACATATTATTTTAAAATTATTTTTTACAGATTCAGGTTTGCAGGCAAAGTGTTATTCAAAGTCTAGTACCTGATTTAAGTCCTAAACAGGCCTTCACACAAATTGGATTATATAAAGGAAGTATTGTTGCCATTAAACCAATATATAAAAGAAGTATCGATATTACAAGAAGTATTCGTAAGGAATTAAAACAGGTAATTAATACTACACATTAACACGTTTAACTATTTTTGAGAGAAGAATTATCTAACAGATGCCACATATATATGTAGTTTCTGAAATCAGTAAAAATAAATAAACAAATATTATTTTATTTTAATCATTAGATTTGCATTTCATGTGTGTGTGTGTGTGTGTGTATACTAATATCAGAATTGGATAGTTAATTACTTCACAGGTTTCAGAAGGAATGTTTTCACCACTTGCCTGGAAGGATTAGGTAATAATATGAGAAAATCTTGATAAAGCATTAAACAATTCATTAATTTGACCAAAAATGGCTATAGTTCATACATATTAATACACAAAGCAGAAAATTATACTAAATGAAATCAAAATGATTTAATTAGAACAGAATAAAACGATCTTAAAAGTACTCATAAAAAAAATTATAGTATATATTTGTGTGCAGATTAAGGGACAGTGCTGAAAACTTCAGTTTGTATAATAAAGTATTATCAATAAAACTCATTAATAGAGAGACAATATTACTTTTATGAAAGGAAAAATCTTTTAATTAACTTTTAAGTAAATTTGTCAAAAATCTCTTAGATGGTTACATAACATATGAAATTTTACAGTTGTTGCATAATAATGTTCATTCTTGTCATTGAAAAATAATGCTGTAAAGTGTAAAATTGGTTTGTCTGATAGACATAATTTTTTGAAAAATAATGTATTATTTTTTCAGTTACATTCATTTAACTGTAAACATTCATTTAAATATAAACTTATGAAACACAAAAATGTTTAATTTTTAAACTATTGGTTTATTTTTGATTCCAGAATCTTCTCAGATTTTCTAAGATATAGTTTATGCAGTGATTATATATATATATATATATATATATATATATGTGTGTGTGTGTGTGTCACTTTATGGTACTTATAATGTATTATGTATACAACAAAGTTATTGTATATCAAACATAAAAAACAGGGGTTTTTTTACCCTAATTCATTGGTTTTCACTCCAGATTTCTCAAAAACGACTGCAGATACGATTCTGGGATCTATTTTATTCGATTTTTCAGATCAAAATTCATTAGAAATCACTAACTATGCACCATAATTAACGACCTAAAAATTTCAGTACAACCTCATTTCACCGCCGTCTTTCACTAGCCGTAACTCGCAAACGAAGCACTTAAGGACATATACAGGGTCATTCACGGGAACCGGATGTTTTTAAAATAATCATAAAAAATTGAATATTTACTTTAAAAAAGTTTTATTGGTAATGAAACACTTGTTAAATCAAAGCATTTGTTACTTACTCATGAACGAAAAATTATGTCCGGCAAGTGATGTCCATTTTGGGCAATACATTGTTGTAGCCTTTCACGGTAACTGGCCTCAATTCTTTGCAGCATGTCTACATCAATCTGGGTGATGTGATGACGAATTACGATCTTTAGGTCCTCCAATGTACGCGGTTTATTGCCGTACACACGCGATTTCAGAAACCCCCACAGAAAAAAAACACAACTACTCAAGTCGGGGGACCGAGGGGGCCAAGGAATGTCGCCGAATCTGGAAACGATCCGTCGCGGAAACAAGTTAGGGAGAACAGCCATCGTTGCCCTCGCTGTAGCTCCATCCTGCTGGAATAACACATGTTGAAAATTGATTCCCCGGTTTCGTAACTCAGGGATGAAAAACGTATTCACATCGCAATGTAACGATCAGCTGTTACAGTTACGGCAACGTCATTTTCTTTAAAAAAATACGGTCCAATAACACCGACCTTTCCTATTGCACACCAGACAGTCATCTTTGGGCTATGAAGTGGTCTCTCGTGAAGCCGATGTGGGTGTCTTTCTGCCCAATACCGGCAATTCTGTTTGTTTACGAAACCATTCAGATGAAAATGGGCTTTGTCACTCATTAACAATAACAAATTTTCATTTTCTTCAAAAATGGTAAGCATTTGTCGACAAAATTGTAATCGCTGCGTGAAATCTTGCTCGTTTAACTGCTGCACGATGGCTATCTTGTAAGGATGGAAATGCAGGTCTGTATGCAGAATTCGTCTTACCGTACTTGTACTCATTTGAAACGCTGCTGAATGCCTCTGAATAGAGCGGCGTGGGCTTCTGACAATGGCTTCCCTTACTCGTTCGATGTTCTCCGGAGTGCTAGCAGTTCGTCGGGGACCCGGTGGTTTTTTCTTCAATATTGAACACTTGTTCGAAGGTTGTTTACCCATCGCAATATTGTGTTACGATAAGGGACACTTGCATTACGATGGATATTAAACTGACGGCGGAAATCTCGCTGAACAGCAGTTACGGATTCGTCATTTCGCACAAAACTGTCATACGCTTACAGGCGTTGGTCTAGCGTCCACGGCTCCATCTCAACGACTAAAATGTAAATGCTATGAACAAAGGAAACGTCAGACACCAGCCACGTGCCCCTCCCACCAAGAACGCCCGAGTACAACTCACTTCAAAAACATCCGGTTCCCGTGAATAACTCTGTATTTATATGAACTTTTCCCATTATTTTCATGAGTAGAATAGGTTATGAAAATCCTGTGAGAATTTTGTGATACAGTATATATATATATATATATATATATATATATATATATATATATATATATAATTTAAATTAGGTGTGAATTTTATTCACACCAAATTTAAAAATTCACTGCACCAGACAGTATTAAAAATATATATTAAAGTTTACATTTTTTATAATGTAAGAACGGGGAAATCAGTGTATGTACATTACACTGAATATTATTCAATAAAGCAAAATAAAAATTGAAACTTTATCATTGTCAATGGATAAATAGCGAAAAATGAAAAAGTGCTAATAGATTTGGAGAATAGAGAAGGATAATTAAACTAATAAATAAAGAAAAAGAAAGTAAGGTACTATGAAGAAGAAAATATTTCTTAATTAGGTTCTAGAAGGAATGTTGGAAGGAAAAAGGAAGGGACAGAGAAGGTTTTAACCAGTTGATATCAAGATGAAAGGAGAGTACAGGCAAACAAAAAGGTTAGCAGAGAATCAATTGGCTTGGAGGCTGACTAGTGCTCCTGCCAGATGTTAGCACACTTGTTACTATAAATTGTAACAACAGAAATAAAATTGTTCGATTTTCTAATAAAAAATTGTTCAACATTTACATTTGATAGACCTATATTTTACTTATGTCAAAGTACTTTCAAACTAAGTAACCTCCTAGAGCAGTTGTACTTACAGCTTACAACATTGTTGACAGTCATAGACTACACCATATTTATGTATCTGTAAAATAGAAATTTATTGTCCATAATAAACATTTTATTGCGTCTAAGTGTGTAACTTATTACTAATATTTTTTATTGCTGATATTATTCTCACACTGTGTTTTAAATGGCAACCTTGTTAAATTTTTATAAAATATTAAATTGTTCATTCAGATATGAATAATGGTTGCTTCAGATATATTAACCTAAGATGTTTTTATTTTATTCTTTCTGTTATTTTAGATGCGAGATGTACGTCATGAAAACATAATACCTTTTATAGGTGTCTGTGTTGATGCTGGTAATTTATGTATATTAACAATATACTGTGCTAGAGGTAGTCTGGAAGATGTATTAGCTAATGAAGATTTGCATCTTGACAACATGTTTGTATCTTCATTGGTTGCTGATATAATTAAGGTAAACAGAATAAGTTATTAACAAAGATAATTACATTTTTATAATATAATGAAAACATAATGTCAAACAAAATGATCAGGTGATGAAAGTTACATAAAATTATTATTTGTCTATAACACAATGGTAACTTTATACAGTAACTAGACATCTATCTGCTTCTCAGAAAGAGATTATTAAAGTTAATTACTATGAGTAATTCTCATTAAGGACTCCAGTTAAATTATTCAATTTGTTAGGTAAGAAATCACTTTGTGAAATTAATTATCTCTAAAGTAAATATTACAATAATTTAAATACAGTCCTCAATTATTGTATATTAATACCATATGTATTGATTTTAAAATTATAAAAATATTTTTTCCATCAAGGCTGGGAGGCCTTCAAGCACATACTTTAATTAACTAAAAGAAAGTTGTGGCCAAAAAATGCCAATCTTAATTAAATAAAAATAATTTTAATCTTACATTTTAATTTTAATTAATTTAGTGTTAAAAAAAGAGAGCTTGTTACAACTCTTGTCCAACATAATACTGTATTTTCATTTATATTACTGTATTTTCAGAGGAATATTTGATATTACTCCATTAAAATATGTTATGCTAAGTATTACAAGAAATTATTTCCCACCATTTTTTTTTCTTCTTTTCACATTACATTAACTACCTTTCTTTCCTTAACCCAAAGACATGCATCCATTTATTCATATCACACACAAAAAAGGATTAAACAAAAATTTACACTAAATTATTATTAATTATTTATACTGTATACTTTTCACAGGCAAAAATGTAATTAGAATTGTGTGAACTTTACCAACAATTAATTATTTTACAATTTTATGAAAACTAACTAGAACATAAAAATTCCAGAACACTTTTTACTACAAAAGAAAACATCAAAGTGAAATAAATGACAGAAAGAAGAAATAATACAATAATGAAATTCTGTAAATAAATTACAATAACAATAATATCAAAATTAATAATCAATAGATTAAGAATTAAGAAAAAATCACACTTATTGTAAAAAAAAATCCAACTGGAATAACAGTAGTGTCTGATAAATGTAAAATTAATAAAAAATAATAATAATTTTTATATTATGGGTTAAAATAAAGGATCATGCACAACAAAAATACAAAGTTACTTTTTACTAAACATAAATTTTATCGTACACGTGGTATTAATGATAAGTATTTACTTTTAATGATATTACAAGATAAAGTTTAAAAAGAAAAACATCATTCCCAATTAGCTGTTATATTGTAGTTAGAAGTGTATAATGTTCATCAAGATTTAGATACATGATATAGTGTGAAGAATGTAAATATAGACTACTAGTTGCACTAGTATCACTACTGTGTTACTGGTGCATTGAAATTAATCTTAATCAACATAATTACTGAATACAAAGAATAATAAAAGTGAGGATATCACATCATACCTTGCTATTGTAAACTTTAACCTTTGAAAATTCCAACAAAAGGTAGATGCCAGAGGCAAGAAACCATATATTTTAAAGTATGTAAACCAAAGTAAGGATTCTATTCTAGAGATTGGTATTGAAGAAAATGAAAAACCAACATGTACCTTGGATGATGATGCTTTTGAATTATTTTAATTAACTGAAAACAGATTAAACTATTAATTTCAAAAGGAAATTTTTATATATGCTTTAAATATATAGTATATGTTTGGGGAATATAAATATATAGATATATTTTATTCATTCTCTTTGTGAGCATCCTCTTATAATTTCAGTACCTCTCAGATCGCATATACTGTTACATAATAATAACTATTAAATTAAGTGCATTAACTTCAGCTAATCTATAGATAGTCAAGTAAGCCATAATAATAATCATGGTAATTTTATTTTCATGATAAATTTTTCTTAAAGTCTAGTATTAAAATAACTTTTCACATTTCATTCAGAAAATTGAAAAAACATTTTATTTATCCAATCAAAATCAGTTGAACTGTATTAATTTGTCAAATTCAGATTTTTATTTTGATTGTGTTAGACTGAATCTTATTTTCAGTGATTGTTATCTTAATTACTCTAACAACACATTAATGTTTTCTTTAGTAATAAACATAAAACATTTTCCTCATTACTATAAAATTTTAGGCCTTGTTTATTATTTTCTTTTTTTCTTACTTTCAATATTATAATGTTATATATTATTTACAGATTATATTGATTATATAGTAGGCTGTTTGCTGTATGTCTGATTAGTTTGGCAATTGGTCGTGTTCAATATTCAATCTCAGGATTTACCATCCCTGAAGCTGTATAATTGATTAAAGTACACAAAAAATATTAGCATTTAAATTCCTTCTAACCAAAAATGAACTGGGATCTGTAGTACCATATAATAATTGACCATCATTGATGATAGCATTCAATTTAATGTGTAATTCTGTGTATAAATTTTGTGTGAAATAGAACAGATGAAAATTCTGCTATTACATGTTAAAGAAGGAGTGAAAATATGAATGGTTGTGTGTGTAATTGTAAAAAAGAGATTAGAAATAGATTAACAAAAATACTTTACTAATTTATTATTTGAAAAATAAATATAAAGAAACTACAGTATAATTACAAATTCAGTACTAAGTTCATTCTTTGCATATTATTAATGTACAGTAGAATATAGACTAACAGTATATTTTTTTATTGTATGATTTAATAACGCTCTCTTTTAAAATTGTCGTAAAAATGCATGTTTTATTTTTTATGCTAATTTATTTGAAATAGAGATTCCTTATCTAAATATAAGATGTTGCACCACAAGTAAAAACAGTATCATGATTTCTAGAAAAACACATTTTAAGTTTTAATATTATGGAAAAACCCACAACTTATCTCCATTAATTATCTGCTTAATATTTAGCTTTAATAATTATCTTATCTTTATCAATTAAATGTGAGCTATAAAAATTTTAATTTTTAACTATTTGAATAAAACTTCACAGATGACATTATCTTAATAGAAAGGATTAAATATTGTTTATGATTTATAGTAAAGTATCACTACTGTTTACAATAAATTTTTTTATTTGTTTTTATAATCAACCATTTTGTGTTAATCTAAACCTTTAAAAAATGTTATTTAGTAAGAAATATTATTTTGTAGTAAATAAAAGTCAACAGAAAATATAGTTGTTTTTTTTTTTTAATAAAAAGTTGTTTTTATTTTTATTTTATGTGCAAATTATGTAATTTTCTTTACAAAAAAATTCAAAAATATTTGTTAAATCTAACAAAAATAATTACTTTAGGCAAAAATTTGAATTACTATGCTATTTCACTGAATATGTAATTGTCTAATCTCAATTTGCTTTAATTTGTTTGCTAAGAATCTTTCCCTAATCTGACAGTTTAATTAAGTTAATCATAAGTTGACAAAACAAAACCTCTTCATATACACTTACCAAATAGAATAGAAAACCAAACTGCAGATTATAATAACAAAATAAAGTGTTCAATTAAAAAATTATTCCACTTTTTTAGTAATGATATTTTGTAAAAAGAAAATTTTTATAAATTAATCTAATCAGACTACTATTATTTTAATTAGAAATCTCTTAACTGTTGATGAAAAAAATATCAGTATCACCATATTTTTATGCTATTTATATGACTTATTATTGTGTAGGGTATGATATACCTACATGACAGTGAAATAATCTCACATGGAAATTTAAGATCAAGTAACTGCCTTGTTGATAGTAGATGGGTATTGCAAATCACTGATTTTGGACTTCATGAACTTAAAGGTAATTGCACATGTATAACAATTTTTAAAAAGCATGTTATATATTTGTATGAAATAAACATCCAGATTGTTGAATTTTTTAATTAGATTTTTTTACTCATTTCAACCATACATGTACTTACACTTTTATGGGTTTCTAAGTTGATGCTTCTAGGTGATTACCAAATCAGTACAAAAATTATAGTTAGTAATAATAATTGTATAATAATTGTTTTACGCATGCTACAATTATAATCAGGTAGTGCATATTTCTAGAGGATGGGAAAGAATTTATTCTTCCATTCCGTAACTCCTAATTTAGTGCTACAACACCTATTGAGTATAATGGTGTATTCTTCACACAAGTCTTCCACCTATCTGATCAGAAGCCATTGTTGTAACAGTACTTAAATCTGGCAAAGTCAGAGCATGCCCGTCAAGCTACCACCCTATCTCCTTGACAAGTGTTTTATGCAAAGTAATGGAGAGAATCATGAACCGTAGGCTTACATGGTACTTACAAAGACAGAGCCTTTTATCTCCAGAACAGTGTGGTATCCAACAAGGTCAATGTTCCATTAACCATTTAGTGTCATTGGAAGCAGCTATTCAAAACGCTTTCCTACTCCGCCAGCGCCTTGTCGCTATCTTCTTTGATACCAGAAAGGCATACGACATAGCCTGGCAACATGATACTCTAAACACCCTTAAAGAATGGTGAGTCAAGGGCCAAGGGCAATATGCTTGCTTTTATTAGGGGTCTCTTAAACTACCAAACTTTCTGTTGGAAATCATTAAATAATAAATCTATTTAATATAATAAATATAAATTTCCAACTGTTCGTGTTGGAAATTCTTTATCAGGTAGCATCATCTTGGAAAATGAAGTACCTCAAAAAAGTGTATTAAGTGCCACCTTACTTTCTACAGCCATCAACAGTATTACTGAATGAGTACAGTCACCTGTTATGTGTTCTTTATCTGTTGATGATTTTACTATATACAGTACATTACATCCCGTTCAACAGCCGCAGCAGAGAGACTACTACAGAACATTATATCTCGCCTTGAAGCTTGGTTTAAGGTTACCGGCTTCACCTTTTCACCTGAGAAAAAAAATGTGTTGTCTTTTCTCGCCTGTAGGACCCTTTTATTCTGTAAGTCTTTTTAATAGAGAGCTAATTGCTATCTCTCCTGATGTCAAGTTTTTAGGTTTATTTTTTGATAGCCATCTTACGTGGTCAAACACATGAAACAATTAAAAACAAAATATTCCAAACTTTAGATATAGTGTGAGTTTTTAGCAACAC
Source organism: Lycorma delicatula (assembly GCF_047948215.1). Classification (NCBI taxonomy): domain Eukaryota; kingdom Metazoa; phylum Arthropoda; class Insecta; order Hemiptera; family Fulgoridae; genus Lycorma; species Lycorma delicatula. The sequence goes on from NC_134460.1 coordinate 81,751,779, forward strand.
CAACTGGGGAGCCAATCAGTGATGTATGTTGTGCTTTTATTATTCCTTAGTTTGTTTCTGTTTAGATTATGGCTCTGTCACCTACTCTTCAGTGCATTATACCATGCTAAAATGCTGGATGTTGTACTTCATTCTTTCCTTCGGCTTGCTACAGGTGCCTTTAGATCAAGTCCTGTTGTAAGCATACTTGTTGACTGTGGTGAGCCATCACTTTGGGATAGACGAGACCAGCTTTTAGCATCTTACTTTGCCTGTCTTAAAGGTAACCAAATCACCCAGCTTTAGATGCAGTCCTTGGGAATCCTAATTTATGAAGGTGTGAGGACCATCCATGTTATACTGCACATGTAGGTGTTCATACCCGACGTTTACTGCACCTTATAAATGTTGACACGCCTTCAATTTTTCCATTGTATCCGTGTTCATAACCTCCATGGAGAATCAATCTTATACATTTTTATGTTTGACCTTACGATATACAATAAAGAATCAACACCTTCTTTCCAAGATAAACCCAGATGCAGTAGTATACACACAGGATCGAAACAGAATGATACCGTTGGATGCGCTTTTGTTGTTAATGACAAAGTCTACATGTTTGGTCTACCTAGTATTACAAGTGTCTTTACTGCTTAACTATACACTATAAATAAGGCTTTGAATATTATTAACCCTAAGTACCATCATATTATTCTTATTTGTAACAATTCGTGTAGTGCTCTCCAAGCTTAGAAGAGCTTTAGAAAATTTGTATTCTAGACGTCATATCGTCATCAAAATCTATACTGCATTCACTTAGTTAAACCACTGCAACATACAAGTGAGTTTCTGCTGATCTCTAGCTATGTGGGAATTCCAGGTAATGAACATGCAGATTCCACTGCTAAAGACTCATGTAGTCAATTGTCCTTCACCACCCATGTTACTACATCTGACTATTAATTTTATAGAACTATTCAAGCAAAGTGACAAGGTGACTGGATTGCTACAGTAAATAATAAACTCTGGTACATTGAAGATACTGTATTGCCATGGGACTCGTGCAGAAAAATTCATCAAGAGGAAGTGGTCCTCTGCTGATTGCAGATAGGACATACAAGAGTTACTGAAGAGTTTTTTAATGTAGTTGTTTTATCTTTTAATTGTTACAATTTTCATGATAGTTTTTTATTCTGTTATCCAAGAAGGGGCCCTTTACACCCCTCCCGGACGTTGTTAAATTTTATTTATGCTTATTTATAAGATTATATTTTTTTGTTCTCTTTTTAAATAAATTTATCTTATTGTTATTATTTGACTATGATTTTTGTTGTATTTTTTGTGATATTTTATCTTTGTTTGTTAATTGTAGTTTTAGTTTTTGTTGTTAAAGTATGATATTTTAGCTGTGATATTAGCTGTAAATTTTTTTAGTTTTTAGTGCATTTTTAGTTATGTTTTTTCTCATATATTTTTATTCCGGGCAATGATAACACACAAGTGTGTTTCACCCTCAAAAAAAAATATTATTGCAAATGTTCCTAACTTTATGTAACATCTGATGATGGGATTATTGAAATTCAAACCAGATTGCAGTGATTTATATATTGAAAAATTCCAGAAGGATGTTTATACAAACATTCATACATGCATATGAACAAATAATCTGCTGATCTCAGTGGTGGAGTGGTAGCATATCAGCCTTTCATCCAGAAGTCCCGGGTTCAAATTTTGGTCAGACATAGCATCTTTCATACATTATAAAATTTCAATATCATATTCCCATACACAAGCTTTGAACATTTAAAGTGAATTAATCATTACAAAAAGATTAATAATTATTCCCTTAGATACGTAAAATAATTCCTTTTGGTGTTTGGTCTTATTCATATCTTATTAAAGAGGGAGGGGAACTATCATGTTATGTTTACTTTAACTTTGTATAAATGAATGAGTGTAAATGAAAAAAAATAACTGAAAACTAACATAAGGATCATTTGGTATGCATTTGCATGTTATATAATAATTAAAAGTCTTTGTTATGTTTTCAAGTACATTATATTTTTCTGAATCTAAGCAAGGTGCCTATTTTTCAGTAATAAAAAGTTGTGCATTGGAAAGATTCTTTCATGTGGAATTCAATTTTTGTTTAACAATTATTGTTGTACGTATTAAACTTGTCAAAAATTGAGTTTTATTCTTTCAATAATCTCATTAAAGAATCATGTTTGTATTGAAAATTTGAAGTGCATGTTGTAGGATAATCTTTTACAAGTTTATATGATCACATTATCCAAGCACATTACTTTATCCAAACTTAACTTCTTATTAAAACTGTTGCAGTAAAAAAACTACGTAAATTTGGGCCAGTATATTTAATGTGATAAAAGGGTTAAAAATAATGTGGGCTTTCTTAATTGAACTAATTTTGAAAATAGAATATTTTTCTTCCATTTCTAATACAGCGGACTACCTCTTTTATGTTTTGCAACACACCATATACTCATTTTTCAAGGTATTTCTTATCCACTAAGTTTTTTACTTTAATTTTGTCATCTGATTTATTAACAATTCTTGAAAAGTTGTTTTTTGGAAAATCACTTGTAGCTTGATTTTTTTTAGCATAAAAAATGACTCTGTTGCTAGTGCATGCTCGATGTTCATATTTTCATGTTCTTATTAAGAACAAGAAAGGAAAGAGAAATGAGCATTGGTAAAATAGACGGAAAGTTAAGGAAACTTTTGGGGTACATAAATTAAAATCTAATAATGTGTTAAACAAAGATGGTACACCAATATATAATACGAAAGGTAAAGTCGATAGATGGGTGGAATATATTGAAGAGTTATACAGAGGAAATGAATTAGAAAATGGTGTTCTAGAGGAAGAAGAGGAAGTTGAGGAGGATGAAATGGGAGAAACAATACTGAGATCTGAATTTAAGAGAGCATTAAAAGATTTAAATGGCAGAAAGGCTCCTGGAATAGACGGAATACCTGTAGAATTACTGCGCAGTGCAGGTGAGGAAGCGATTGATAGATTATACAAACTGGTGTGTAATATTTATGAAAATGGGGAATTTCCATCAGACTTCAAAAAAAGTGTTATAGTTATGATACCAAAGAAAGCAGGGGCAGATAAATGTGAAGAATACAGAACAATTAGTTTAACTAGTCATGCATCAAAAATCTTAACTAAAATTTTATACAGAAGAATTGAGAGGAGAGTGGAAGAAGTGTTAGGAGAAGACCAATTTGGTTTCAGGAAAAGTATAGGGACAAGGGAAGCAATTTTAGGCCTCAGATTAATAGTAGAAGGAAGATTAAAGAAAAACAAACCAACATACTTGGCGTTTATAGACCTAGAAAAGGCTTTCGATAACGTAGATTGGAATAAAATGTTCAGCATATTAAAAAAATTAGGGTTCAAATACAGAGATAGAAGAACAATTGCTAACATGTACAGGAACCAAACAGCAACAATAACAATTGAAGAACATAAGAAAGAAGCCCTAATAAGAAAGGGAGTCCGACAAGGATGTTCCCTATCTCCGTTACTTTTTAATCTTTACATGGAACTAGCAGTTAATGATGTGAAAGAACAATTTAGATTCGGAGTAACAGTACAAGGTGAAAAGATAAAGATGCTACAATTTGCTGATGATATAGTAATTCTAGCCGAGAGTAAAAAGGATTTAGAAGAAAAAATGGACGGCATAGATGAAGTCCTACGCAAGAACTATCGCATGAAAATAAACAAGAACAAAACAAAAGTAATGAAATGTAGTAGAAATAACAAAGATGGACCGCTGAATGTGAAAATAGGAGGAGAAAAGATTATGGAGGTAGAAGAATTTTGTTATTTGGGAAGTAAAATTACTAAAGATGGACGAAGCAGGAGCGATATAAAATGCCGAATAGCACAAGCTAAACGAGCCTTCAGTAAGAAATATAATTTCTTTACATCAAAAATTAATTTAAATGTCAGGAAAATATTTTTGAAAGTGTATGTTTGGAGTGTCGCTTTATATGGAAGTGAAACTTGAACAATCGGAGTATCTGAGAAGAAAAGATTAGAAGCTTTTGAAATGTGGTGCTATAGGAGAATGTTAAAAATCAGATGGGTGGATAAAGTGACAAATGAAGAGGTATTGCGGCAAATAGATGAAGAAAGAAGCATTTGGAAAAATATAGTTAAAAGAAGAGACAGACTTATAGGCCACATACTAAGGCATCCTGGAATAGTCGCTTTAATATTGGAAGGACAGGTAGAAGGGAAATATTGTGTAGGCAGGCCACGTTTGGAGTATGTAAAACAAATTGTGGGGGATGTAGGATGTAGAGGGTATACTGAAATGAAACGACTAGATAGGGAATCTTGGAGAGCTGCATCAAACCAGTCAAATGACTGAAGACAAAAAAAAAAAAAAAAATTAAGAACAAGAAAATAAATTCTCATTTATTGCCTTCCCTTAATCAGTCATATTTATTTCTTCAACTTTCAATTCCAATATCTTGTTAAAAAATGTATTCAATCTACGTTATTGTGTATGTTGTCACAACAAAATTAATTGTTTCATTATAGTTTTTTTCATAACCATTAAAAACATTTAAATTAATTCAATATTATATTCCTTATAGAGGAGAGTTCATTAAAATATTTTTAAACTGACAAGACAGCAGGACATAGAATTTAAAATTTGTAGTAACTCTTATGAAAAATATTTCTTTAAGCTGAATAGTTGATCTTTTGTGTTCAAAGAAAAATGTGTTTAAAGTAAAATTTAACTTATTTCAACAAGAAATTTAACAGCTCAGCTTTCATTCTTGATTATGCAAGTTCTCAATTGACTAGTTTTGGTTTCGTCATTGACTGGTTTTGGTTCTTTGGTTTGAATCACTCTTCCAAATTATGAAAAAAATTTTAAACATTTCTGACTTTTCGATATTTTTTACCACATCGGGAAACTATTTAGCCACTTCTTTTAGTTTTATTGCTTTATAACAAGAATTGCACTTATGATTTGATTGATAACTCATAATTTTTTATTCTAATTTTGTAATCTTTTTCATAACTTTAATTTGAAATGTCAAAAAATTTAACTGAGTATTAAGAAATTAACCTTCACAACAAGAAAAGAATGTGTTATCATTTCTGATATTTGTTAAAATTCAAAATTATTTATATTAATAATACACCTCTGGAGGACACCATATCATTTTTCAACACTTTCAAAATTTGAAACATACAGTGAATTGGATCAATGATTAGGAATTTAGTATTTTAGATTGGCAGCTAAAGCCTGATCCTAAACAAAAAAATTTGTGGTCCCATTAAAATAAAGCTAACAGTTATGTAGAGCTACTAACTTTGATCCACATTTTTGTAAGAAAATCAGCAAGTAATGGCCTTCCATAAGTAACAATACATACAAAAATTAGTTGAAAGCAAATCTACAGTTAATTAAGTTAGATGCTTAATCATTTTCATTCTACATAATACTCTGCCAAGAGCAAAGTCCACAGTAGTCAAGAGTTCAACTCTCTGCCAAATTTTTATGTAGAGTAATCAAGTGATATTACTGAAAACAGTCATTACCACCACCAAGTCTTAATATAGAATCAGCTGCCTTACTGGCCAGTGAAAGGTGACAGCATGATGCTGCAGATGGAAACAGGGCAAATAGCTGTTGTAACTCCCATCATGGTACTTATCTGAGAAAGGGTAAGGAAAAGAAGAGTAAAGAAAGCAGCATAAACCACAGAGGAGTCCCTCTAATCACAGTAGTTTACTGTCTTAGCCAGGACCATGAGTTACACGCTACTTTTATATATTTAACTCTTTATTATAAAAACACATTTCTTTGAAATATATATATATATATATATTTATTTATTTACTTACTTATCAAACATGTTTTCCACTTTGTTGAATTATTATAATCTAAACAATAATAAAATTATAAAATAAAAACCACCAAATACAGTACATTAAAAAGTAAGAGAAAATTACCAACTGCAGCACTTTTAAGTCAATACTTCATCAGCAGTTAAAATTATAAATTACAGATAAAAGATATTTACATATAGTGCTCCGTAATTTATTATTAAAATCTCTATCTCATACCATAGCATGACATTAACATCAATGTCATACCATTTTGTCATCATCAATGTCATCCTTTTTATGAAAGCACTACAGTTAGTGTCTCTTACTCTTTAATTTACTTATTTGTTGGTTTTGATTTTGTAATTTTATCATTGCTAAAAATTATATATATATATATATATATATACTTGTATGCATATGTGTGTGTGTGTGTGTGTGTGTGTGTGGAGGGGGGTTGCAAATCAATAGTATTACACATAGTTTAAAGAAATAATATTAATATCAGCTAAGTTATATATATATATATATATATATATTCAACTTTTTGTGTATCATATATAATGAGTAATTCAGTACTAATATATACACATGCATCATATTGCAAATACTTCGCATGTATATGCAGTGACTAAATTCTAATGGAACAAACTGAAACAATATTCTAGCACCTTTATTTCAATGCACCTTCCCTCAGTACCTCATTCGGAATAATTTACATAATTCTGAAAATAACAGCTTCATTTAAAATAACCTGATACAAAATTGAAACTTGCCATAACTAATATTGAAGAATATTTAGTTTATAAGTTTATAAGAATAATGGTTGTGCAGAATTATGGAACACACTTCATAGAATCTGTACTGAAACTCCAACAAAATCAATTATGAAGTTGTTCTTTCATTTAACCCTTAACTGGTTCAATTTTGTTAATTGTCGTTAAATCATTTATAGGTTCTCTTATGTCCATTTTGTTAGTAAACTAATAGCATATAATAATGAAGTTTTGTGTAATTAAACTATAGAATGTGATGACTCAATGATAAGATTTTTTGTCTTTGGCACAGCAACAGACACAACTTTTTCCAAATATGGATCTTAACATGATACATGATAATATTGGTGATTGAAGTCATTTCATTTTAAATAATGAAATAAAACAAATTTTTACATATTTTCATTTTTCTTTATTTTTTAGCTGGACAAGATGAACCTAATGCTGAAGAACAAGAATTGTATCGTAAACTGTGTCGTGCACCAGAACTGTTAAGAAATCCTCATGCATTACCACGAGGTACACCAAAAGGAGATGTTTATTCATTTGGCATTTTATTATATGAAATTGTAGGAAGACAGGGACCATGGGGAAAAATTGCATTATCAAACAAAGGTAACTTTATTACATATTACTTTTTTTAGTTACAAATGATTTAATTGTTAAAATTAAGACTAATACCAGGTAAAAATTTAAATTCCTGTATTTACTAGTAGTTTAATTTATTTTATTCCTCGATTTGTGCTTTTTTATGTTGAAGTATTTAAATTATAATATATTAAATTTCCAACTATATACTCTTTTGCCATTGACAAATAATTGCAGTTGCTTGCCATCTAAGAAGTTTTGTCCAAAAAATCAATGCAGATGAGAGATAACTACCTTATTCTCTGGTAAAGATCTTATACTGTCATCTAAATCTTCCTGTCATCTTGATTTTTTATTTAGTAAGAACAAGATATTTAAATGAAAAAATTCAGAAATTACTGTCCATGCAGAACATCTACATAAAATTAGATCTCCATCTCTGCACTGTTTAATATTTAAAAAAGAAGATACTATTACTAATTTTGACCATGTAAAAACTGTACAGTTAACAGTTATAAGAACATCTGAACTAGGAAACATAATGCTATGTCAAATGTTTAAGCATGATTAAATAAATATTTTAGTCCATAATCATACAATGACCAGTGGTTTGCCAATTTACTGATTTAAAAAATTTTGTTTTTATCATGGATATCTGTTAAAAAAAAATTGTAGAAACTTTTCATAAATAAAATTTTGACATTTTCCTACAATGACTTATTATGTAATTGATACATCTTTCTGTATTTATTTACACAAAATTTGCTTGTTTCTTTGCTAAACTAAATAATAGAAGTGAGTGTAATAGTTTGCATTGTACTCATCTTGTGCACTTTCATATCTGTTGTCTGTGAATTTGTGTTTAAAATGTAGCACTTCAAACACATTGATATACTCTACATCAAAGAAACCTGATAAACCAGGATTTGGTAGGAGCAGCATTTAGGCAAGACCAGTTGTTAGCCTAGATCAGCGGAACTCAAACATGCTTGTTTTTAACAACTAATTTGGAAGTATAACTCTTCAACTAAGCTGTTTTATTAGAAATTTCATGCAACAGCCTCTATATATAGGTGTATTACTATTAATGGCATAGTTTTCATGCCAAAACTGATAATTATTTATGCAGAACTGATAATCCAGACTTTGATAGACTAGATTTTCAATTAATCAACCATCCATCAACAGGTAAGTAAGCTGGTCAGGCTTTTGATTGAGATTTCTAACACAACAATAGTTCAGTCATGTACATTTGTAGAGGTTGATTAAAAACGAGCTGTATAAAAAAAAACGTTGATATGCATATATATGTATATATACATATAATATATATTTATACTATTATATAAAGAGAGAAAGAGAGTTTTTGTTTGTTTGGGATAAACAAAAAAACTTCTCAATCAATCACACCATGTTTCTTGGCATAACTGAGAAGGTTTTTAGGTACATTTCATCTTGAAAAATCTCTAAAAGAATATATACATATATACATGTGTGTATGTAGTAGTTGAGATATGCCGGTTGAAGCACAAACATTAATGAATTTAATTAATAAACTGTGAACTATGAGTCTCTATACTGTATGAACTGGGTTTGAACTGATTGATTTGAATCAATCAAATGAATAATATTACAAAAATAATAGAATTAAATTTAAGGGGTGTTCAAAAAGTAATGAAATTGGTGACCCTGAAGGAAAATGCATTGCGACGGGTGATAATACTGCATACCATCATGTAGCCCATTCTTTTAGCCATCTATAACGATCAGTTTCAAGTCAATCGATGCAGTGAGTGGACGTATGTGATGATTCGCATAATGTGTGTTAGATATTTGTCTACCATGTCCAGCATGGATAAAAAGTTATTGCAACGTTGTAACATGAAATTTTTAGTGAAACTTGGGAAGAACTGAAAAGACGCATATGAATTATTAACTACAGTGTATGGTGAATATGTTATGAATCAGGTGACCTTCTACAACCCACTGGATTAATCTACTGGTGAACTCATCTTCGCAAATATTAATATTTTGAAGTAAAGAGTTCCAACATTCAAATCCTAGAAAAGGCAGTTACTTTTATACGGTTTTGAATACTAGATCGTGGATACCAGTGTTCTTTGGTGGTTAGGTTTCAATTAACAACACATCTCAGAAATGGTCGACCCGAGACTGTACAAGACTACACTTCACTTACACTCATACATATGATCCTCTGAAGTAATACCTGACAATGATTCCCGGAGGCTAAACAGGAAAAAAAGCTCATCTTCTACAACTGGTGTAAAGCGTTCAAGGAGGGTAGAGAGAGCATCGCCGACAAGCCATGTGAGGAACGCCCTTTAATGTCTTGCACCAAGGTTGTAAAGAATACAAGTAATCTTTTAAAATTTAAAAGTCCTTTTTTAAATAAAATTTAAAGTTCCTCATTATAACAATATGTAAAATTCCTCCTTTTAATAAAATTTAAAGATCATGAAGTGAAACCTGATAACACAGTTATCTCAATTACAAAAAAAGTTAAGAGGATATTGTAAATTACAGCTACCCAGTATATATACATATATACGAGGTGCGACAATAAAGTAATGAGACTGATTTTTCTTTTCAAGATGTGGCAACCCTGCAGCTTGCTTAGGCACACCATCTTTGACCTTGGTCTATAAGCTACTTCTAGTCCAAGCGGCACATTGATGCAACTGCTCAGTCGTAAGTTGTGCTGTAATAAGTGAACACGTGTTTGTGTCTATCGTCACAGAAATGAAAGCTCAAAATATTGCGCAACGGTATGCCATTTCTTTTTGCGTTAAATTGGGTGAAAACGTGACAACAACTTATGGTAAGCTTCAGAAGGCTTTTGGAAAGGAGGTTAGGCAGAAGGAATGTTGAAGATGAAGACCGCAGTGGACGACCATCAACCTCACGGACAGATGTCAACTTGATCAGGGTGCGTGAAATCGTACGATCTGATCGAAGATTATCAATCGAGAAACGGTTTGTCTAATATTAACTGAAGATCTTGGTATGAGAAAGATTTGTGCAAAAATGGTCCCCAAAATTCTCACACAACAACAGCTAGAAACACGGAAAAATCTTGCAGCCGATCTGTTAGAGCAAACGGAAATCAATCCAGATTTGTTGAGCTGTGTTATCACTGGTGATGAAGGTTGGTTTTTTCAATACGATCCAGAGACAAAACGCCAAAGTTCGCAATGGTGCTCAAAGGGATCACCCAGACCAAAAGAAGCTCGCATGTCAAAGTCAAAAGTGAAATGCATGCTTGTGTGCTTCTTCGATTCCAAGGGAATTGTTCATAAAGAGTGGGTGCCTCCTGGACAAACAGTTAACCAATATTTCTACAAAGAAATTTTAGAAAGACTTCGTAAACGAGTTCTTCGTGTCTGTGCCAACATTGCTGATTATTGGATTCTGCATCACGATAATGCGCCATCCCGTACTGCTCTGTCAGTACAGCAATTTTTAACCTCAAAACAAATTTCAGTATTACCACAGCCACCTTATTCACCAGATATCGCTCCATGTGACTTTTTTCTATTTCCAAGAGTCAAAATGGCGGTCAAGGGACACAATTTTCAAACAACACAAGATGTCCAAAAAGCTGTGACGAGGGTCTTGGAGGATATTACAGAAGATGAGTTCCAGAAATGTTACCATCGATGGCAGAAGCGCTGGAATAATTGTGTGCAATCAGAGGGGAACTACTTTGAAGGAGACAACACTAAACATGACTAAAACGGTAAGCAACATTTTTTTTCATGTCAGTCTCATTACTTTATTGTCGCATTGTCGCACCTCGTATATATATATATATATATATATTTTTTTTTTTTTTTTCAACCAGTTTTTCAGCTACTGCCGAGTCCAGGTATGAGTGTATAGGCAAATTAAATTACTGCTACCGGCTTCCCAGGCCTGATGTAGCTGTAGATGTAGTACAATGTAAGTGTAATTGTACCAATAAATAGATAGTCTGGAATAGACTCAAGTTGACCACTCCTGTGATGTGATTAATTGAAACTCAGCTATAAAAGAACACCAGTATTCACAGTCGAGCATTCAAATCTATATAAAAGCAGTTGCCTTTTCAAGGACTCAAACCTTAGAACTCATGACTTTTGAAAATCTGCTGATTTTGTAATGACAAGTTTAACAACCTCATACTAACTCAGTGGGGGTTAGTCTAGTGGGATATAGTCTATTGGAGTTTGTTATATACAAATAAGAAATTACCCAATAATATTATTATTGAAATTATCATTATTTTTCTTTAGATAATCAACTAAAAATATCACACAAATATAATATATAATTATGTATTTATTATATTATATTATATTATTGTATTATTAATATAATAAGTGCACTACATTCAAAATGTATTTTCATATACATATAATATAATAAAATAAAATAATAATGATATCCAATTTACAGAAATAATTTCAAAAGTAATGAGAGGTGTTGATTTCCGACCAAATACTGTTAGACTGGAAGTTGCAGAATCTGTTCTTAACTGTATGAAAAGTTGCTGGCATGAAGATCCAGAAGCTAGACCAGATTTTCGCTTTGTACGAGTAAAATTAAAGGAGATGCAAGCTGGCTTGTGAGTATTATGTCCACATATTTGATCTTTAACTCAACCAATATCTTTGGTAAGGAAAGATGTTTAGAACTTGTTCACTATCTATGATTGCGAGTTCTAAGCAAAACAGTACCTCTAAAATATCCTTATTTAATAAGAACATATTAATTAAAAAATTCTTATTGCATTTTAATTAGTAGTTCTCTGTTAAAAAAATCCCACATTACTTCATTTTGAGATACATTACTGTTTTGATGATATTGTATTATTTAATATTGAAAATGAAATTGATAAATCAATTTTACTTTTCTGCAAAGAGGGCATTATATTACAGATATTTTTATCGTGCGCGCGCGCGTGCGTGTGTATGTGTGATCAAATGACAATATTTTAACTCATAAAAACATATTTCTGTGTTCTGTATTTATATTAAATTAAATTTAGATTGACATTTTTAAAATGAATTTGAAATTGATGTTTTAATTACGATACTGTTCTTTCTAAAATAATAAAATGATATATTCCTGTAATTGCCATATATTTTTATTAGATTAAAAATTACTGAAATGTAAAAATAAGATTTAAAACATGAGCTGAAAGTTATTTTGATTTTAGCTGAAAAAATAATACACATTCCTGCATTCCAAGAAGTTCATGCTTAGTAGTCTTTTATGACATTTCGTGACTCCTTTTCTTTTCATTTTTTTTTTCAAAGTGAAGGTTTATTGCCTATTGCGTTTCTAGCAAAGTGCAGTTATGTTTTTTTTGTCATATAGGCAGTCTTTTTTTGTATGTTTATCCATATTTTAAGTCAATAAACAAATTAAAATTGTGTAAATAAAATAAAAATAAATTTTAAAAAACAGAATACGAATTTCAAAAATGTTTTTCCATTTTTTTTTTAAATGTTGGTTATATGAAGTAAGTAGCAAATTAAGGTTCAAAAGTTGTTGGTAGTAATATGTTTTTGACCAACTGCAAAAAGTTGAAATTTTAAAAATATCATCTTTGCTTACTTTTTAGAATTTTTAAGTACTTTTTTGTTAAATTAAGTAAAAATTATAACTCCTAATTGAAATAGCATTGTTACATTATGAGAAATAATTTTCTCTAAGTAACAAGTTTACCTGTTAAAGAAAACTTTTCTTTTACCATTTATTTCTTAGTGAAATTTTGCATTATATATATATATATATATATATATATATATATATATATTTATTAATTTTTTATGAATTTAACACTTTTTTAAAAGAATGTACTGACATTTAAGTATGAAAACAGATAATTCTATGAAAGATTAATCTTCTTTTATCACTAGTAAATTCATGATAAATAAATTTAAGTGATTTAATGTTGTCAGTTATTTACAGGAAACCAAATATATTTGATAACATGTTGGCCATGATGGAAAAATATGCATATAATCTGGAAGGTCAAGTTCAGCAACGTACTAATGAATTAACAGAAGAAAAGAAAAAGACAGATGCATTATTAAATAGAATGCTTCCAAAGTATGTTTTTAAAAACCTAATCATTCAATCTTCTTTATTGTAATGAAATTTTATTTATTTTGTATCAACTCTCTACAAGAAAGTTATTTTTTAGAAAAAAACCTACTTAAATAATTCAATATACAATATAAAAATAATTTGTTTCAAGAATTAATAAACATGTATATTAATGTTTATATAAAATAATAGTAAGTTTATATAAAATAATAGTAATGTTAATAAAATAATAGTATCAAAGAAATATTTTAAGTACAAAATTAAGTTATTATTTTTGCGTTATGTGAGCATCACAACAAATTTATTAAGTATTATTGAAAATAAGCTAAATAAAAAATGCTTTTTTACTTTCAAAATATTTTTCTTTTGCAAGTTTAAATATTTTTCCACCAAAATATATTGATTAGATGGAATTTGTGGTCAAATTTACTTCAGGTAGGCAAATTTCTACCAGTATTTGATGGAAATTTCCACCAGTAGTTGGTGGAAAGTTTGCCTGTTTTCAGTTGTTTTTGCATAAACTGTATGAAGATGACTTCATGTTATGTCTAGCAATATTACTGCATTTTCCATTTCATTATAAATAAATCTCAAATTCTACATTATTTCATACTTTCTTTTTACTTTCCTGGTTATTATAGTGTAGAATATTAGATGAGGGAGGAGTGTTATTATAATGAGTCACAATTTTTGATAGCCAATTATTTTCTATTTCCTAATATTTTGGATTCTCTTAAGTTCAAAAATGACTGTGTGGATTGCATCCATTCTGTTTAATAATTCTAGAAATGGTGAACATATGATCATGAAATTTCAAGCAATGACTCATGCATCAGTATATGCATGAGTCATTGCTTAAAATTAAATTGCTTATATAGTGATGCTTTTAAAATTTTATGAAAATCAAAACTAATTTTTTATGAAAAAAATATTAATAAAGATAAAAACCCATAAAATGCTTTATAAATTTTGAAATAATCTTTTTTTAATTTCGAAGAGGATCTCTGAGTCCATTGTTTAGGCAGATATATTTTATTTTTCTTGTGTAAATAGCCAGCCAAATGTTTTTCTGTAAATAATACAAGAGAAAATGCAGGATAATAACAAATGAAATAGGCTGCATCCGTTCAATAGTTTATAGTTTTGAAGCATTGAAAATTTTTACAGTAAATTTCATAAAATTTTTTCTATAAGTACTCCATGTATGCACCATTAGCCACAAGGCAGATGTTAACATGGTAATCCAATTCATTCCAAATACATGAAAGTAAATTAAACACTAGCTACACCTTTTGCAATACATTGTCTTAAGTCAATTTACACCATCAACAAGGAGAGGGGCAAAAACATTTTTTTTTTATAAAACCCCAGAAAATGTAGCTACAAAGCATTAAATCCATGAAATCCAGCATTTTCTTGGTGGTCAACAAATGAACTTCATATTTTTGTCAGTTGTACAGCCAATCCAATTTTTTTGAAGGTATTCAGATAATATCAAACCTCTGAGTACCAGAGAGGCAGAGTCCATCTTGTATATGAATGAAGTTAACAGTTTCTTCCTTAAGTTGAGGCATCAGCCATTCACTTAAAATGTCAAAGTAAATTCCTCCAGTTGCTGTATGTTTGTAAAAAAACAACAGTCCGTACACCTCCTTGCAGGAAATAACACAAAACACATCCAGTTAGTCAAATTGGTATATGTTGCATAATTTTCCTAGAGTTCTGTATTCCTTACATTAATATGTTATTGATCTTATTCTCACTAATGCAAAACATATTCATCACAAAAAAATTAGGTGACAAAATAAATTGTTTTCTTCATCATTGCATTTCTGCATGTCATCACAGAAATCATAATTGTCACTTTACCATATGAAATTTTTAAATGCATCATTCTCAACCATTTTTACATTTCTACAAGATTTTCCACACTGTGGGTTGCAGAAATTTTAATTTTACCTGGACTACCATGGTACATGGCCCAAACACATCAACTTGATCTTCTGACACGAAGCCCTTCCAGAAAATGCTTTTTACAAAGAGCTTTCACACAAAAAGCTTTCTTTGCAAGAGGTAGCGGCTATCCATCCAGATTGGTTATGTGATTCAGTAATCGATATCGATGTCTACAACAGCAACTGTGTCAACTTAAAAATATTCCCTGCAAAACCATATTAGTTACTGTCTTTACTTATAAAAGTTATATTCTTTATAAAGCACCAAAAGTGTCTATTTGTTTGTGATTACTTTGTATTTAATAGGACAAAATTTTGGGTACAAAGGTGTTTTCATTTTTTAGCATTGTGTGTTGTGGTATAAATTTTACTTAATGTCTCTGAAATGGGTAATCATAATAAAATCATAAAATTTGTTACTGTAATTTTTGTACATGGCTATTAATACAATTAAATTTGTATAAAAATTGAGTTAGTGGATGAAATAGATCTTTTTTAATTCTTGGAGGTATTAAATACATACAGCATGGACAATTTAACAACAATGTTTGCAGGTTTTTTAATTACAGATAATTACAACTTAACAAAAAACCCTAGTATAACCATGTTTGCTCATGTCCAGAACAATTGTAAGAGTAGATATCATGGTTTGAGAATGAAGGGTTAAAAGATTATTTATACCAATAAAGAACTAATTATTGCTTTCTATTCTGTAGTTACTGATACTGATACTGATTTTTGTCTTCAAATTGATCAATCTGTATTTTATTAATATAGTTGTTTTATTACTATAAATGGTAAAAAATTTAGTTGACGAACACAATTTTTTTTTCTAATGTGCACATTGCAATTTGTTCAATTAGTGATTAACAAGCAAGCAACCCCCAACACCCAATGAGATGAGGATGATGTAAATGAGTCTTGTAAATATCAGGCCAACCATTTCTAAGACATGTCGTTAACTGAACCCCAACCACCAAAGTACTCTGGCATCCATGTCTAGTAATCAAATCAGTACAAAAGCAACTAACTTTTACTTGGATTTAAACCTCAGAGTTCATCTTAAAAAATCAGCTGTTAAACAACTGATTTGCCACAATGACTCAACCACTTGACTAGCTCAGTAGGCTAAATATAAATTCTTATAAACAAAGTAGTAAATAGCCTAATGTAATATCTTTCCATTCTTTAGTAAAAGATTGATTATTTTATTTAATTCTCTAGCCTTACAGGAAAACCAACAAAATGGTTTTTCCTTTTTTGTTATTGATACAAAAGCATCAACATAATATTAAATTTGGAAAAAGCAGTTATAAAATCCAGCACATCTTATCACTAATAACTTGTTACAGAACAGTTGCAGATGCTTTAAAAAGAGGAGATCCAGTAGAAGCTGAAAGTTTTTCTTGTGTTACTATATATTTCAGTGACATTGTTGGTTTTACCGAATTATCAGCTGTTTCAACTCCATTACAGGTGAAATATAATCTACTTTTTTCATCTGTTTTGCTTTTGTATTTAGGTATAAAGTGGAATTTATAATACTTAAAAAACATTACAGTTTCTTTATAAATTTAATTATCATTTAATAACTTTCCCTTCTCTGCAATAAAATTATTTCATTCTACATTACAGTTCTAAATGTGTGTGTGTGTGTTACTGAGATAAATAATATAAATAATTACCTAATCATAAACAGTTCCTTTTCTTATTTTAATTCAATTGGGATTTAAGGAAACTAACAGCGACAATATGAGTGAAAAGGGAAGTGTTCATTCCAAATGAAAATTTATTTTTGTAAAAAGGTTTGATCTGAGTTTCTAATAATGAAAGTCGGGTGTTTAATTCTATGCATTCTACAGGGATCATGGGTGTACAAAGCTGTTGAACTATGGCACAGATTCAATTCTAAAAGATGTAATTTGATGACAGAGGGGTAATTTTTATTTTTGTGACTTTTCTGAAGATCTTTGCCCAAGACAACTGTGGCTGTCCCTGTAAATCGAAGTGTTGAAGTATATTGTTACTATTCCTTAATTCTTCATCTTTTGGTAGATTATGTTATATGTATCACTCACATTATAACAGAAATATTACATATACTCATAGTGTCTCTTGTATACTTCCCAAAGCTATTCCTGCAGGTATTTGATTATTTTCATTCTACTGTTGGCTTTCTTTCCCACTGATTCAGTAAGCTTTGTCCTATTAGTTTATTGCCAACAGTGATTCTTAACTATTTTATATTTCCACTTTTTATTTGTAAAATTTAAATAAAAATTATGATATTTACTACAAATTCTTTTTTATGTGTCCATTGAGTCCATTAGCAAGATTTCTGCTTCTTTAGAATGGATTTTTTTACTATAACAAATTCATAAAAAACACAATTTAATTTTAAAATTGTAGAGATGGATTAATGGATTTTAGACAATTTAATAGATTTTAAAATTAATTGATGGAAATCTCCGTCAATCAAATAAAATGGATGATTTATTTTACAAATTTCTTCAAACATCTGTCTACATTTTTTAAAAACTTAATTATGATTTCATTTATTTTGTTATGTTAAAAAAAAATTCACTGAAAAATAAAAATATCTGGTAAATTATTCAATATAAGCACAAAAAAGAAAAACTGGTAAATGGTAGACTCTTTAAATAGAATAATGTGTTCTGCTTCAAGGATGCAATTTCTTAAATTATTTATTGTGATTTTTAATAGTTTTTGTTTTTGATTACTTAAAACAAGTTTTTGAACAAGAAGATAGGGAAGAGAGTAGAGAATTTCAAAACACGTAGCGATAGAATCATTGTAATAAGGATAAAATCAAAACCTAAACCGACAACGATTGTTAACGTCTATATGCCTACAAGCGCCCATGATGATGATGAGGTAGAGTGTGTATACGAAGAGATTGATGAAGCAATTAAACACGTAAAAGGAGATGAAAATTTAATAATAGTTGGAGATTGGAATGCAAGCATTGGAAAAGGCAAGGAAGGAAATATAGTGGGTGAATACGGGCTGGGCAAAAGGAATGAAAGAGGGGACCGACTTTATAGAGTTTTGCACGAAGTATAATTTAATTATTGACAACACCCAATTTAAAAATAATAATAGAAGAATATACACTTGGAAAAAGCCAGGCGATACTGCAAGGTATCAGATAGATTATATCATGGTTAAGCAAAGATTTAGAAATCAACTCGTTGACTGCAAAACTTACCCTTGAGCAGACATTGATAGCGACCATAATTTGGTGATAATGAAATGTAGATTGGGGTTTAAAAACCTGAAGAAAAGGTGTCAGATGAATCGGTGGAATTTATAGAAGCTTGAGGAAGAGGAGGTAAAGAAGATTTTTGAGGAGGACATCGCAAGAGGTATGAGTAAAAAAGATAAGGTAGAAAATGTAGAAGAAGAATGGGAGAATGTTAAAAAGGAAATTCTTAAATCAGCAGAAGCAAACTTAGGCGGAATAAAGAGAACTGGTAGAAAACCTTGGGTTTCAGACGATATATTGCAGCTGATGGATGAACGTAGAAAATATAAGAATGCTAGTGATGAAGAAACTAAAAGGAACTATCGGCAATTAAGAAATGCTATAAACAGGAAGTGCAAACTGGCGAAAGAAGAGTGGATTAAAGAAAAGTGTTCAGAAGTGGAAAGAGAAATGAACATTGGTAAAATAGACTGAGCTTACAGGAAAGTTAAGGAAAATTTTGGGGTACATAAATTAAAATCTAATAATGTGTTAAACAAATATGGTACACCAATATATAATACAAAAGGTAAAGTTAATAGATGGGTGGAATATATTGAAGAGTTATACGGAGGAAATGAATTAGTAAATGGTGTTATAGAGGAAGAAGAAGAAGTTGGTGAGGATGAAATAGGAGAAACAATACTGAGATCTGAATTTAAGAGAGCATTAAAAGATTTAAATGGCAGAAAGGCTCCTGGAATAGACGGAATACCTGTAGAATTACTGCGGAGTGCAGGTAAGGAAGCGATTGATAGATTATACAAACTGGTGTGTAATATTTATGAAACAGGGAATTTCCGTCAGACTTCAAAAAAAGTGTTATAGTCATGATACCAAAGAATGCAGGGCAGATAAATGTGAAGAATACAGAACAATTAGTTTAACTAGTCATGCATCAAAAATCTTAACTAGAATTCTATACAGAAGAATTGAGAGGAGAGTGGAAGAAGTGTTAGGAGAAGACCAATTTGGTTTCAGGAAAAGTATAGGGACAAGGGAAGCAATTTTAGGCCTCAGATTAATAGTAGAAGAAAGATTAAAGAAAAACAAACCAACATACTTGGCGTTTATAGACCTAGAAAAGGCATTCGATAACGTAGACTGGAATAAAATGTTCAGCATTTTAAAAAAATTAAAGTTCAAATACAGAGATAGAAGAACAATTGCTAACATGTACAGGAACCAAACAGCAACAGTAATAATTGAAGAACATAAGAAAGAAACCGTAATAAGAACGGGAGTCCGACGAGGATGTTCCCTATGTCCGTTACTTTTTAATCTTTACATGGAAGTAGCAGTTAATGATGTTAAAGAACAATTTCGATTCGGAGTAACAGTACAAGGTGAAAAGGTAAAGATGCTACGATTTGCTGATGATATAGTAATTCTAGCCAAGAGTAAAAAGGATTTAGAAGAAACAATGAACAGCATAGATGAAGTCCTACGCAAGAACTATCGCATGAAAATAAACAAGAACAAAACAAAAGTAATGAAATGTAGTAGAAATAACAAAGATGGGCCACTGATTGTGAAAATAGGAGGAGAAAAGATTATGGAGGTAGATGAATTTTGTTATTTGGGAAGTAGAATTACTAAAGATGGACGAAGCAGGAGCGATATAAAATGCCGAATAGCACAAGCGAAACGAGCCTTCAGTAAGAAATATAATTTGTTTACATCAAAAGTTAATTTAAATGTCAGGAAAAGATTTTTGAAAGTATATGTTTTGAGTGTCGCTTTATATGGAAGTGAAACTTGGACAATCGGAGTATCTGAGAAGAAAAGATTAGAAGCTTTTGAAATGTGGTGCTATAGGAGAATGTTAAAAATCAGATGGGTGGATAAAGTGACAAATGAAGAGGTATTGCGGCAAATAGATGAAGAAAGAAGCATTTGGAAAAATATAGTTAAAAGAAGAGACAGACTTATAGGCCACATACTAAGGCATCCTGGAATAGTCGCTTTGATATTGGAAGGACAGGTAGAAGGAAAAAATTGTGTAGGCAGGCCACGTTTGGAGTATGTAAAACAAATTGTTAGGGATGTAGGATGTAGAGGGTATACTGAAATGAAACGACTAGCACTAGATAGGGAATCTTGGAGAGCTGCATCAAACCAGTCAAATGACTGAAGACAAAAAAAAAAAAAACAAGTTTGAAAGAGAAGATTTAATGTTTCAGATAAAAGAATTTACAGAGCAGATCACAAATATGGTAATATTTTTAATGTTTCAGATAAAAGAATTGACAGAGCAGATCACAAATATGGTAATATTAATGATAATTTTGATATACAGCAGATAGACCCCTCCCAATTTTTGACTCTTAGTCTTCAATCTCTCAAAATAATTTCTTATGACCTTCATGATTTACTAAAAATAAGAGGTTAACTAATAATACAAAAAAGTGTATATGCACTTTGCTATATGTTTCTGTCTAACAGTATAACTTTCCCCCTTTCTTCTCACTGAATCTCTTTTTATTTCATTTACTCCATTTAGTTCTCCATTTTCACCTCTATATCACAACACAGTATTTTTTAATAAGAAAATTCAGTAATACAGTGGATATTTAAGTGTAATCATCTTTTTTTTCTTTTGGCAATTTTAAATTTAAATTATTCATCTAAAATTTATTATTATGTATTCGAAGGCAAAGGGATTCCTTCTAGAAAAGGACTTACGGAAAAGTGTAGAAGCTGCAAACAATAGAAATTATTATGTTTGAACAATCAAAAGGACAGGTCAGTTACTAGTACTGTAGGTCAGGAGGTATAAACACTGCCAAGGATCAGTGGAGTAACAGTACAAGTTCAACTTTGATACAGTGAGTGATAAAAAGCAATCACAGATTACTCCCCGTAGGGGAAGACACCCGCCTAGTGACATTCTGGTCGCCATCCCCCCACCCACCATTCCTAGCCCTGTTGGGCTTTAATGGGAGTCGTCTATCACCCTCTGACTTTTTACATCTTATAGTAATTAGACTGGCCTCGTTGGGATGCCATTGATGTAAATGCCTCGGTAGACAATCACAGATTACAGAAGCATTCGGAGTAAATGTTTCATAACAAAAAAGTGAAGTATCTCATGAGTGTTTTATTTTGTACAGCTGTTGAAAACAAGAAGCTGTTCGACGAGTTATTTGTGAACAGGAGTGAAAGTGATATTATTATATTCATTGATAAATTATAGGGTAGTTCTTTTTTAAACAGTAAAAGTGAATAATATTGCCAAAAAGTGAATTGTATTAATTGTAGATTTTTTATTATTATCTAATTGTTAATTCAATATTAGTTATTATAATCTAATTATAGTAAATCATTATTGTATTTTATTATTAATAATTTAATTATTGTTACATTAATTTTGTATTTAATTTGAATTATTATTTTGTATAAATTAACAATCTCATTGCTCTGGTTCCAGTTTCTAATAAATATAAAAAATTTCAATAATTTTTACATCTGAAAATGGTGTTCCAAGGCTTTTAAAATGTGTTTTCTTTCAGTTCCTTGAACTGCTTCATGGTTCCTTTTTTTAATTTATATCAAAACTTTAGTCTATGATTTATGATGAATTTTAATTATATTGTGTTGCATTCATTTTATATCTTTATATTAGTTAAAATTCTATTTTAGTTATTAATTATCATTGAATAACTGATTGCCATAAATAGATAACTTAGTATATCTTTGTAAGTATATAACTTTTTAGTGATTCAATGGCAAAAAAGGAATAAAAAAGCAATTCAAAAATCGAACAAAGGAGGTTAATTTAGAAAAAACAATCTTGAAACTAACAGAATCACAAAAAGAAATGAAGTTGCTGGAAAAATGCAAGTAATTATAAAAATAAGGCACTTAAAAAAAAAATGAACATGAACACAATCAAAACAACACTTGTCATCTTAGAAAATTACCAATTGTAATAACTGAACAAATTTTAACCCAAGGAAAAATGCATTTTATATATATATATATATATTTTTTTTATCATAAAAACAATTACTAAAGTGGTCGCCATGAAAGGTAGCGCTTGTGTTTAAACTATTGTATCTCAGTTACAAATATTGCACAATTAAAAAAGAAGGTCGTCGGAAACTGCAATTATTTTTTCGCTAACTGGATTCGGCCGATTTTAGTTTAAAAATTAGAGGCTTGAAAGGTGGAAAACTCAAGACTTTTTGCTTTTTTTTTGAGAACGTCAACTTTGAATTACTAAAAAATCAAAACTGATCGAGGTAAAAATTTTCTAATTTTAGAGGTAGATTAAACGATTGTTTCTCAATAATTATAATTAGGATTTACCCCAAAACTATTATTATTTAAGCGTGCAAAGCGTTTTTTACGAGAAAACCTTCTTTAGTTTCACTGAATATTTTATGGGAAAAATCGTTGTAATCCTTGAAACAGTTTGAATTAGATGACGGTATTTTGAAAATAAAATATTTAATATTAAGCTTTTAATTGAGGTTGGAAAGGTATGAAACGATCATTCAAAAACTACAGTCGCAACTAGTAGTTAAGCATGCTTCCTGTTCGTTACTATGCAGACCAGCGACACGCGGGCATAGGTTAATATACCTTTCACACAGTTTTATCAGATTACTTTATACTTCGTTAGTATTATAAATTGTAATTTTTGTAAATACTATTACAAAGATACTATTATTATTACTACTGTTGGTATTATTTTCATATATTTTTATTTTTACAACTATTCACAATATTTCTATCAAGACAACCGTATAAAAAGAATAACAGATTGCAAAAATTCATTAAAATCATATCAATAAACATTTTACAATTTAAAATAACACTGAAATTTAAAAAATGTGTAACTGGTTACACATCATTTATTTTTAATATTTTATTCCAGCAGTGAAAATTCTAGCGAAAAGTCCGAATAGAGTTAAGACCCTCAGTTTAAAATCATACAAAAATTCGTAAAAATTGTTTTTAATGATTACTTACAGTACTTAATATGGAAGTCGTTCCACCAATGCTTCATCCACTTCTTCATTGTTGTATGAAATATCAAAATTATTTTCATCAGTCTGATTCCCGAAGATTTATGATGAATTTCACTATTATATATCTCGCATGATTTCATTGCGGAAATCCTCTTCGATATTTTTTTCTGTATGCAAAACTCATTTTTCCCAGTCCTCTGCTGTAACGTTTTCTAATCTGTCGCTGATTAATTTCTCAACGTCTGCCAACTTCAATGTTCGATTTCGATCAGCAACTTTCCTTTTCACTTGCGCCTATATAAGCCCTTAAGCATTATACTGGCAGTGATATGGCGGTAGGCGAATAACAGAATGTCCTTTCACGTTGACTACAACATCAATTTCATACAGTTTACGTTCATTCTTATACGGAAGAATTTTTTGCAACAGCTCTTGTTCAGTTTCAATTATATCTGTAAGCAATCGCTTTTTCTTGAAGCCACTGTTGGATTTCACCTTTCTCCAGCTGTTAGTGGAAACGTTATTCATCGCAAAAGAGTGATAACTTGCGTTATCCATTATTATTAAGTATTTCATTCAAAAAGTCATTTGTAGACCAGTTTTTAAAACTAAACGTTCTTCATTTCTGAATGATAATTTGAATGGGCATGCAGCTGAATCTGCATGACACACTATTAAACGACCGCCTTTTCCGATAGGTATTTTAATCCCTCCATTTTTCTTCGATTCTTGACCATATATATTTATAAGAATGATTTTCATTAACCTACGTCTGATTTATGTAAAATAAAGAGTCGATCATCACCTTACGCGTTTAATTTCTGAAATGTCTTTAAAAATTCAATTCGTTTTATTGCAATATAAGGTTTTTCCATCAAGAAATGTCGACCATCTTTCATTTTTTTTAAAGCAAAAACAATTTTCTTTTAAAAAAACGACAAACAGTACTAGATGGCAGATTTACATCTAGGTTTTCCCGTATTTCTTCTCTGAGCTTCTCAACGGTAGGGATTTCATTACGATCGTAGTACTGATATATGATTCTGCGCAATACATGACGGTTGAAAACGTTCAGTAACAGATTTGTATTTCTTGGCCTATTTTTCACAGGTGTTTCAAATTGAACGCAACTGTCGTTACTGTCGCACTCCTTTGCTGTCCTACATATCCTTGGTACTGACCTCCGATTAATGCCGCATACTCGGCAATGAGGTCTTGAACTTAATCAAAGTTAACAGCGCTACGGAATTCAAAGTCAGATAGCTTTTGAAAAAAAATGTATTCGTTGTAGATTACATATCTCGAACCATTCTTAATTGTACAACCATGTTGACCGGAAAACGAAGGTTTTCCATCTCGTTCATATTACACTTAAGATAGTCGCAGAAAAATTATGAAAAACAAAAAAATCTTTAACTTATAACCGGTTAAAAAACCGCAAATTAACATACTATTTAAACTGTTTTTGACATAACACGGTACCGTTAAATAAACTCGCAAAGAAACAGGCATGAACTGAATATATTTTAATCAAAAATCCAACTTATTTATTATATCACAGCTGAGAGCTTAATGAACCCACCAGACTGAAGATTGGCATTGCAATTAATTTAAACTTAACATGCAGTCGCCGCTTGACAGTCGTCGAGAGCTTGAAGTGGCGACATTTTACTACCCAACGTAAATTGCATCATGTTTATACTACTAAGAGAACAATAATATAGCAGTAACGTGCGGACTGAACATCCAAGTTCGCCATTATATCGCGGCTTCTGTATAATGATATCATAATTTGAGATAACATTTAGTAACACTAACTTAAATTATGATTCGTCCTATTATAACATTATCTGCTATTGCACAACTCTTATTCATGACAACTCTTATTCATGAACAGGGGAATAAATTTAATTCTGTTATTAGGCCTTTCTTTCTTTTTCCTGTTTAGCCTCCGGTAACTACCGTTTAGATAATACTTCAGAGGATGAATGAGGATGATATGTATGAGTGTGAATGAAGTCTTGTACATTCTCAGTTCGACCATACCTGAGATGTGTGGTTAATTGAAACCCAACCACGAAAGAACACCGGTATCCACGATCTAGTATTCAAGTCCGTGTAAAAATAACTGTTTTTACTAGGACTTGAACGCTGGATCTCTCGACTTCCAAATCAGCTGATTTGGGAAGACGCGTTCACCTCTAGACCAACTCGGTGGGTGTCTGTTGTTAGGCCTACATCAGTATTCAAATAATAATTAAAGAAAACAACGATTAAAAACAACCTTGTTTCTTAACAATTTCATTATTTTTATTAGTTATTTATCACTTAATTTTTTGTTTTATAAATCTTAAGTAAGGCCCCTTTTTTATTTCATGCATGCCTTGAAACGTACGAAACGTTTGAAAACTCGTTGAGACGGCTTCTTAATCCATCATATATTGGTACATTTTTAATCAATTTTTATGATCCTGTAAATGAATCTCACCAAAAAATGCAAATTCTAAAACGAAACTAATGCGAATTCTCACAAAAACGAATTATAAAAAAATTAATGCCTGTTATTAGCGGAAATTTCTATTTTCTACTCCTAATGTTAATCGAAATGCGATGTTTTTACTTGAAACGACCTGCACGCTTGAATAATAGTAGTTTTAGGGTAAATCTTAATTACAGTTTGAGAAACAATCGTTTAAGCTAACTTAAAAAAGTAGAAAATTTTTATTTCGATTGATTTTGATTTTGTAGTAATTCAAAGTTGACGGTCTTAAAAATCGTGAGTTTCCCGCTTTTCACTGCCCTAATTTTCAAACGAATGACGTTATTTAAAATCGGCCAATTCAGTTTGCACAAAAATTATTGTAGTTTCCCGACGATACCTTCATTTTTATCGTGCGATTTTTTTTTTTTAACCGAGATACAATAGTTTAAACACATGCACCATCTTTCATGGTGACCACTATAGAATTTTATATGATGTATGTATGCTACCTTGCTCATTCCAAGAAAGCAATATTCTACTGTTTATGATTATTAAGTTTTTTTTTTTTTTTTTTTATTTCAGGTAGTTGAATTATTAAATGAATTATATACTTGTTGTGATTCAATTATATCTCATTATGATGTGTATAAAGTGGAAACAATAGGTGATGCTTACATGGTTGTTTCTGGGTTACCACTTAGAAATGGTGATAGACATGCTGGTGAAATTGCTTCAATGGCATTACACTTATTATCAAAAATACATAGATTTGGAATAAAACATAGGCCTGGTGAATTATTGAAGTTACGTATTGGTATTCATTCTGGTAATTATGTATACAGTACAAGTTATATGCATGAATTTTTGTGGAGTTTTTTACCATGATTTTATATATAAAAAATATATATAAAAATTTTTATATATAAAAAATTATATATGTGAAAATAGGTTATATCTGTGGTTAGTGGTTAGAATATTAGCTTTCAAAATGTGTGTTAATATTTATTCAGAATTTATGTATTGTGAAAATAAATTTTAATTCAGTACAAATTTTTCATTATGATTCACTAAGTGAATTTTATTTCTAATGAAGAAGCGACATCATTTGACATAAGAGGAGAAAGTACCAATATTTTGTGATTAAGAGTCAGGAAAAAACATCCAGTATAGTTTAGATCTAGCTGGCCTCCATGGAGCAAGTAGTAGCATCTTTACCTTTCTTTCAGAAGTCCCAGGTTCGAATCCCGGTCAGGCATGGCATTTTCACATATTACAAATCATTCATCCTCTGAAGCAATACCTAACGGTGGTCCCGGAGGTTAAAAAAAAAGTATAGTTTAGATCTGACCTGGTAGAAGAATTTATATAAAATAAAAATTTAACGTTCTCCCATTAATCTAATAGATGTTTGCTAATCTTTTTAATTTACTTTGTTAACTAACTATAATAAATAAACTTATCAAATCATGCTTTTTTGCAAAATTTTCTGATTCTTATACCCCTGCAAAGCATTGGGGTTTTCTTTATTTCTAGCATATCTAAAAATTAGTTTAAAGAATTGATAGAGTTAGTAAAAACATTTTTGTAATAAGATTACTTAAAGAAACCCATGAGTTTCAAAAACATTTTCTTTTATCTCAATTACAGTAATACATGTGCATAATATAGTGATACATTTGTGATTTTCATATTAATAAACTGCTTCACAAATAATTTTAATTAACAAAGAGTAATACTCAAGTCATAATTTTCCTACCTCTACCAACAAGAAATTAATTTTATATATATATAATTTTGCTAATAATTTGTTGATTTCTCATTAATATATTTATTTTTGAAATATTATGCCAAAATCTAACTATATTTGGATGTAAGTAAAGGTGGATATTTTTTTAAAAATAAGTAACTATTCTTATTTAGTAAAGAGTGCACATTCATAAATATAAATACAAAGATAAGTTAACATATTTAAATTTTCTAAATATTGATCTACAAGATTCATATCCATATTTATATCTTAAAACTTGTTCTGACTTTTTGATGGAGTCCGAGATGATATAATTTATACGCCTATATTTGCAGGCATAATAAATATTTAATTATAATGAAAGCTTAGCATTTTATTAAGGCACTTTAGAGCAAAACAATACGGTTTGATTTCAGTTGTAATGAAATCAATTTGATCATCCCATGAGAATGTCATTTAATAAAACGCCCAGAAATTTCATTTTGTGGTCAACAGAAATGCCATTGTTATCATTAACAGGAATTTTAACCACACAATTAGCAAAGTTACCTCTACCTGAAAAACATAATGCAATGGTTTTATCCACATTTAAAGTTAGGTGGCTACAATCCATCCAGAGAATAATTTTTTGAGCTGCTGTCCTAGAATCTTCAATTCATTTTAAGTAATTACCTTCAGATATAGATAAAGTGGTGTCAAAAAGGGTTAATTGAATGGCTCATCATTTTGAGGCAAGTCATTAATAACCAATAAATAAAGCAAAAGGCCAAGAGAGAATATTTCCTTGAAGCTCTCAGTGTTCTACAACTTCAAATGAGGATCTAAATTTGACTTATATGTACTTATCAAAAGATGAATTTCCCAGAATTAACGGTTAATTTTTTCTGCAAATTTACGATAACTTTCAATTTTATTAAAAAAAAACATATTTTGACAAAGATTGATGTCCCCTAATATAAAATGTAATATGTGCTGTCTACAGAAAACTTAAGCAATCTAGAAATTAGCAATCTTAGAAATGGCTTCCTTTTTTGAAAAAAAATACATCTGCTAACTCAATGAAATAAGTACTTCAATTAATTTTGGTTTCATGAAAAGTTCCGCCACCCTTCCAAATTGGATTTTACAGTTGTTTAAAAACAATTCAATTTGTTTTTAAAGAAAAGTCGAAATACAGATTTCCATGACTGTAACTACTTTGGTTCCTGAGATTCAAAATTTTCATTAAAAAATTTGTCTTCCATTTTACCCCCTCATAGGATAAGGTTTCCAAAATCCTTCCACAGTGGGTGCCTATGTTATGAAATCAATGTAACATCAAAAATTCACTTATCTAGATTAAGTGAATTTAACGAACAGCTAAGTGGCTTTAGCTATGCATTAATAAGTAATACTTTGTCAGGATACTTTGTTTTAAATACGTAGATTAATTTTACAATTTTAATTTATCAGTTTATCCATTTTTAATTTTCATATATTAAGACTAATATTTAATGTGTATAGTAAATTTAAAACTAATTTTATATATATATCACTGAATTATTTATTTTATTGAACACTTTAATTTCTTTCTTTGATATTTATCCAAAAAAATTTTCTAACAATCTACTACTTAACACCACTTGCAACCTATCACATTCATACTGTATGCAAAAACCTTACACACTCTTCAACTTTAATTATATGTTTAAATAATATTAAAAGGCACTTATTACGTACATATAATTAACTAATAAATGACATTACATACCTTTTTAAGATTAAGATGGTTTGGAATTCTAGCTGCCAGCTGTTAAAATCCTTGTCAATTTTACCTGATTCTCAAGAAGAGTCACTGTAAATGATTCAAAAATCAAATTACTTCAATATTACAGCAGGCTGAATGGGGAGGAACAAAGAGAAAGTAAAAAAAGAAATAAAGCTCTTGTTTAAAAAAGTTATTGTGCATAAATCAGTTAAAATAGTAAAATAAATTTTTCTGTTTTTTTTTTTTTTTTTTCAAGAACCTTTTTTTTAATTTTTAAAACACTTTATAGTATGCCAATTTATGTATTTTTCCTTTTTTTGTTTTTTAGGTCAATGTGTTGCTGGTGTTGTAGGATTAAAAATGCCTAGATATTGTTTGTTTGGTGACACAGTTAATACAGCTTCACGCATGGAATCTACTGGTGAAGCCTTTCGCATACATATCTCACATACCACACATGAACTATTACAGAGACTTGGAGGTTTTATATGTGAACAACGAGGTTGGACTGAAATTAAGGTTACTAAAAGTTTAATTATATTATTTATGTTATACAATAACTCATCTTATCATTAAGTTACACTGTGCAGCTTATTAAATATTGTGAGGTCAGGTTTAATAAGATGCCCACTGGGTTGGTCTAGTGGTTAATTCATTATCACAAATCAGCTGACTTGAAGTTGAGAGTTCTAAGGTTCAAGTCCTAGTAAAGGCAGTTACTTTTACACAGATTTGAATTCTAAATTGTGGGTACTGGTGTTCTTTGGTGGTTGGATTTCAATTAATAACACATTTTAGGATTGGTCAACCTTAGACTGTACAAGACTGCACTTCATTTACATTCATACATATCATCCTAATTCATTCTCTAAAGTAATACCTTATGGTGGTTCCAGAGGCCAAACAGAAAAAGAAGGTTGAAGAGTAATGAATCATTGGAGCAAGTACTACCCAACCACTTGACCCATTTTTGTTCTTTATTTGTCATTCATTTTAATTTGATCTTCTGTATAATAAAATAATTTATTTGTGTTATTAATGTAAAATTATTTCTTGTAAATCTTCTGAGTTTTCTATGTATAGAAATTACTTCTGTCTTAATTAAACCTAAATTAAATTAGTTAAAAGTATTCACTAGATCCCACGGGTATGTTAGATAAAGCACACACAAGTTTTTCAGATGTAAATATAAAAATCAGAACAAAAATACTTACAATTACAATGCAAATATTATGTTCTTGAATTTTGTATAAGCAGATCTTTACTTATAGTTAATTATGACTTATAGCTGACAAAATTTTACTAATGTTCAAACTATCCATTTAATTTCACTATTTCATCATAATTATTCATAATAGCATAGAGGTATTATATCTGTATCGGTAATATCATATTTATGTGAAACACGATAAAACTGTAGGCATAATGAAGTAGATCCCACATGCAGACGATGTACATAAGCCATAGAAAATAATAGTCCAGGAATGGGAGAATATACATCACCCACTCCCTATGGTTGAGGGGAAAAGGAATTTTTTGCTCCCAGTTTCAATATATATGGCATCTTCAGTGGTTTCAAAAAACAACATTAAAAAAAATTGTTAAAATTTTGTATTAATTTTCATTAGATAAGAAAATAATTAGTCACAAGAGTACAAATTGTATTCAACTTGATCACTGGAGGAGGAATAAAAGTTTAATCTATATATGTAAATTGTTTAAAAGGTTCAACAGCATTTTATTCTTTTTAATTAATTTATTACTTTTATGAAGATCTATCTTTTAGTTTTAAATTTTATCTGTTGTTATATTGATTGTTGCAGGGTAAAGGTAAAATGTTAACTTACTGGCTTTTGGGTGAAAATCATGATAGAAGGTTAAAACGTTTACAAGAAGCTGTAACTTCATATCAGAGTTGCGAACGTTAGTATTATAGATAAATAATTATTTTTTTTAACTATTTTTATTTTATTAATCTAAATTAATCCTGAACTTAAAATCTACATATACTGTGTGAGTATGACTGACCACAAAATAATTTTTCCAATGATTCATTCACATTAATTTAACCTGTTCCTCCTGTTTATTCTAATATATGATTCTTAAAAAAACACTTTTATTTGTGCTGTGTCATTATAAAAGGTCTAAATTGATACACAGTTTCACATACTAAATGTGTTCTACAACTTTATAATGTTGTTTTGGCAGTTTAATTGTCCATGAGAGTAGCCGGCCTTTGTGGCACGAGTGGTAGCATCTTGGCCTTTCATCCAGAGGTCCTGGGTTCGAATTCCGGTCAGGCATGCCTTTTTACACATGCTACAAATCATTCATCTCATCGTCTGAAGCAATACCTAACGGTGGACCCGGAGATTAAAAAAAATAAATTAAAAAAAATAAAAATTGTTTGTGAGAATTCATAAAAATTATACAAAAAGATTCAACTAACTAAATTTAAAATGTAACACAGCAATAGCATTGTGTAGAATTTATGCATAAAAATAACAGTCTTAGTATCACTATTGATAATTTCCAGCAAAAAATTGAAAACCTTTGATACAAGTAAGGTATTTTAACTTATAGTTAAAATTTGGTTCAGGTTGTCAGTAAGATTAATCATGTTCTATAATTAATCATTTTGTACACCTATGTATTTAAGGTTGAAGGTAAATTTTGAAATCTTATAATCAGTGTACTGTATCTTCAACGCCTTGATCACCTTTTAACACCTTGAACAAAATAGAAATTCAAGTTAATGTTTATTATTGCTTTTAAAACATCTGCACAATTATTTAACATTACCAACCTCTACACCAGAGTTATAATATTCCTATCTTTTTTTAAAGAAGGTTCTGAGTTTATATCCCTGACAACCTTGGAATTTTTCACATACTATAAAATAATGATAATTTTATTTCACACTTTATTGATAATTTCATACTTTTTAATGATATTATTTATTATCTTTAAAAACCAATAATAAGTTTGGATAGATATAAAATTATATGTAGGCCAGTAGTTACAGAAAGAGAAAAATCAAAGAAATAAATAAAAATAAATTTTCCAATTTATTAATAAATAAGGATAAGGATGGGGCAAAAGTTTTTTGTAGTGAACACAAAAATTAATTTAGTAAATGGAAAATTTTTTACAAGATACAAGTATTAAAAAATATTTTCTTACAAGGAACAGTTCTTAACATTTTTCCTTTAAATTCAATTTACCAATTGAAAACTATGAATATTTTATTAATCAAGATTTATACATTTTTTTTTTTTTTTATTGCTTATAGGTTTAAGTGAAACACCAGATTTATTAAGAAGACCAGCTGGTAGTGAATTGCTACCAGATGCAGGTGGTGTTGCATTTAACCAGTTGCTTCATGAATTACGTTTAAGAGCTGTACGATCATGCACCAACCATCATAGCCAAGTAATTATTCTTAGAAGTAATATAAAATTCATAGTATATTACTATTTTAAAATCCATAATGCCAAAAGATTAAAGAGTAAGTTATAGTAATGTATCTTTTAGCTAATTATGCAAATGTTTTTTTATCCTTAACTGTTTCAATTATTTCATTCTTATAAATTACACACTAGGTACATCTGGATTTTAAAAAACTTGAAAAACATATTTAATATTTATAAAACTCATAGAGCAGCCATTATTAGTTTTAAGAATTCTGCCATCAGAAATCACATATTTTTTTACTTCCTCTTACTTTCATAACTACTTTTTTTCTATTGATACACTCATTTAATTAAGTTGGCAGCTAGTTTATAGGTAACTACTATGTTATATCATCTACATAGACAGAGTAACTCGGCCATGAACAGAATAACAACCAGAAAAATATTTAACTTTTGTAATTTTTTTTTATAAAAGTATTTAAAATTTTATGAAAATTAAATTATATTCTTATTAATTTGTACTAAAATGGCATTCAACCTTACTCTTGGGTAAAATTAGTTTTGAAATGCTACAAAACCCAAACAAATAAACTTCAAAGTTAATTGGTCTCCATCAAATTGTTGTCACTCACAGAACATAGTGGTTCATTTGTGTAAATTACCATACAATGCTTCTCAAAATATAAGGCTTAACTTCCCTATTTCTTAAATATTTGAAAATATTTTTGTAATTTTAAAGACATTTAGACTGAAAACAGTTAGTTAATCATAGCTGTTTTCAATCTAAATGCCTTACTCTGCAGTTTACTGTACTTTACAGTTTTACTTACTTTACTGCAGTAGAAATGATTAGAATAGACTGACAACATACTGTATATTACATGTATCTTCTTTCTCAGATTGGAAAACACTAATATTGTTAAATAAAAGCAAATGTAAAATAATAAACATGTACTTATAATAAGTCTATACTTGTAATAGTTGTAGAAACCCGACGTTTATAGAAGATTTGTGAATCAGTCATTGCTTTCAAAGAAAACTGATTAGTGCCTCTTTTCCTATAGCTCAATTATAAAAAAAGGGCTAGTCAGATAATAAAAGACATCATATTAACGTATATTTCTGTAGTGAAACAATGCATACATTGCTTCAATATAGTAGATTGCATCTAAATGCTGTTTAAAAAAAGGTCCTGCTGTTCATTTATATCAATGACAATACAAACTCCATTTTTTGAAATAAACAAAAGTTCATTATAAATTCATTTTATTTATTTAAAATTTATAATTTTATCATATTTTTCCTGCAGATTAATTGTCACTTATTTTAAAATTAAGTTTCTCCTCGCAGCACTGAACAATACTATTTTGCTGCAATAGAACATATTCAGTTGTAACAGAATTAGAATATAAAATAATTGTAATAAAATCAACAAGATTTCTTTAAAAGAAGTAAAAATGTTCATATAATTTTATGTTTGAATTACAAATAACAATATACTTTTATTTTTATTTTTCCTGTTTAGCCTCTGGTAATTACTGTTCAGATAACACTTCAGAGGATAAATGAGGATGATATGTATGAGTGTAAATGAAGTGTAGTCTTACACAGTCTCAGTTCGACCATTCTTGAGACATGTGGTTAATTGAAACCCAACCACCAAAGAACACCAGTATCCACGATCTAGTATTCAAACCCATGTAAAAATAACTGACTTTACTAGGACTTGAACGCTGGAACTCTCGACTTCCAAATCAGCTGATTTGAGAAGACGCTTTCACCACTAGACCAACCCGGTAGGTTAACAATAATGCCCTTCTTTCTTTTTTCCTATTTAGCCTCTGGTAACTACCGTTTAGATAATACTTCAGAGGATGACTGAGGATGATATGTATGAGTGTAAATGAAGTGTAGTCTTGTACATTCTCAGTTCGACCATACCTGAGATGTGTGGTTAATTGAAACCCAACCACCAAAGAACACCGGTATCCACGATCTAGTATTCAAGTCCGTGTAAAAATAGCTGGCTTAATGCCCTGGACAAAACCAACCCCACATCCATGCAATAACATATACGCACACTTCCTGGGTGGGCAACGACATGGACTAGGGCACCTTGACTTATGTCGACCAACAGGGCAATGGTCTTGCTCAGGAGCTCCCTTGTGGAGTACGGGATTGGCAGCCCTGTGGTTGTACCCATCGGGTTGGTCTAGTGGTACACGCATCTTCCCAAATCAGCTGATTTGGAAAGTCGAGAGTTACAGCGTTCAAGTCCTAGTAAAGCCAGTTATTTTTATACGGATTTGAATACTAGATCGTGGATATTGGTGTTCTTTGGTGGTTGGGTTTCAATTAACCACAAATCTCAGGAATGGTCAAACTGAGAATGTACAAGACTACACTCATACATATCATCCTCGTTCATCCTCTGAAGAATTATCTAAACGGTAGTTACCGGAGGCTAAACAGGAAAAGAGAGAGAACCCTGTGGTTGTGTTTATTATGCTTTTCAGTTTCACTGTTTGCAACAGCAGCAGTAAGCATGACCATAATCTGTTTTTGCCGACACTGGGCGGAATATGGACATGGAGTGCCCATCCCTTTTCTCGGTTGTGGAGCCAGGTTTAGGGTGAGCTGCTGTGAATTTAGCTCAAAGTCTTGCACCGATCAGCATGTCAGTCACTTCTGCCCTTGGCAGGGATTATCCTATAGGTAAGGATATCGGAGCCCTTACTGCTACATGCTAGTGTTGGGATGTAGGTATCGTCATTCAGCAGTACCTGTCTCTCCGGCCCAGGTTAGATTTGTGGGAGGCAGCGACTGGGGGAACCAGGCAGATCTACGATCCAAGGCATGCCCAACCGTCTTTCCACCCACACCTCATGACATATTGACTGATGGCACTATAAGGTATGGATAGGTTTACTTCCACAACTTCTGTGGCAAAGGATCCAAGTAAAAACCCTCATCTTGGAGAGCCTCTGTCTTCATAAGTGAAGAGCAGGAAGAGTGTAGAATACACGAACATTAAGTCAGATCAAACCAAGTTTCGACCAAAAGGCAATATAGAGATACCAAAATATTTGGTTATCAAAAGAAGTGAAGGAGATTTTAGCAAGATAAGTCCTTTCATGATAGCCCAAGGCATCATGGAAGACTGGTGCAGAAGGACTGGTAAAGGATACAAGGAAGACTGAAGTAGGATTGTGTTGAAACCATCAATAATTTATAACCATCACGGATGATGAAAGCGAAGAAGATTGGACTGTTAGACATTGAGGTTTCACCACACAGGGCTCTAAAAACCTCGAAGGTGGTAGTTGTGTGCAGAAACTTTCTGAACTGCATCAAAGAGGGACTGAGAAGATAGAGGTAAAAATATTAGAAAAAGAAGACTTAGGAACAATAAGAATGGAGCCTCCAAAAGCACAGGCCTTTAAGTGAGAGGGGAAGGAGTTCTCCCACCCCACAAACATTAGCGATTGCGAGTCACTTATTTTTTAAGATAAATGTTTTATTAATTTTTTAACTGTGTTTTTGTAATACTTTTTTGAAGTGAATTTAATTGTTTTGACAACTTTTTGTTAGAAATGGTTTATTTTTTTTAGTGGCAAGGGCCCTTACACCCTTGTCATTTTGCGTTTTTATTCTGGGGTTTTAATAACCATTTGGCAAGTCTAAAAACTAGTCTGTTGACTGTGTTGCCAGTGAATTAATAAGGAAAGGAAAAGAAATATTTTCTCATTTTTCTTTCTTTTTTTGTGGAGGGGGTCTAATGACCACAGCAGTCAGTGCGCCTTAAACCTAAAAAAAATTTTAAATTTACTGAACATGCAATATAGCAATATGTAGAGATCTATTTTTTCATTACTTGTAGAGATCAAGTATTTCATTACTTGAAATTGCTGCACCATAGGCATTGTTGCTTGTATGACAGATTACTTGTAGTTGATGTTGTTCACATGGTGTGCATTCTTAAAAAGCAAATTATTCTAATGAAAATAATGCAAAAATGACCTCTAGAATACTAAGGATCTTAGTTATTCAGATAGTGTTCAATATGTTGATTTTAAATCAAACTTTTCTGTCTCTTGCTAACCACAATATGCACTTAACGAAACATAATACCAGGATAAAACTTTAATGAAAGTGTAGTAAGAATAATGAACTTCAAAGAATTAAAAAATTATAACTCTCCCTTTTTTTGTTTTGTAGATATTTGAAGTAAACAGTTGCAAAAAAACATGATTTTTTTTCTTTTCAAAACACAAGTCTGGCTGAAGTGTAAACCATTAATCCTGTTTTTAATTTTCTTCTTGGTGAACAGAATTCTGTTGATTAAAAAAATGTTAAGTAAATATTTTAACTTGAGACTGGACACCCTCAAATTCAGCTCATTAAACCACTTTTTAGATACTTGACCTTGTCCTCCTGATCTGTCCTAAGGATGACCTAATTAATAACCAAAATACATTTATTATTTCAAATGGATTTGATCATGGATCATCACTTCATTTTTGAATTGATCAGTGAAAATGACAAACTAATATTACTAAGGAGTTAGATGTATATGTTGAATAAATAGATAAAAAAGCATCTCTATTTTCAGAGTAGAAATGCTTATTCTGAATAAATAAAAATTTACACGAATAAATGTAATTTACATGATTTTTTCCAGGAAGTATTATTTGATAGAGACAGCAGAGGAAAGCAACCTGCAGTTAGAAGTACTGGCTACCACTCAGCACCTGTAATCACATTCAAGGATACAAGCCTGGCTTAAGAAATAAGATTATTAAGGCAGGAGAGTAGTTGGGCTATTGTTTTTGCTAGTAAATTGCATACTACCTATTAATTATGTGACAAGAGTTATCACATAAATTAGCCCTTTTGGTAGTAATTTTAGTATAGTAAACAGCCTGCAAAGTGACCAGTATTTTCCACTCTCAACTTTACATATAATTCTGATAAATTCTATTTGATGATTTCCCTTTAAATATGCTCACATAGTAATAAATGATTATTATTTTAGTATTAAAATACAAGTATACAAAAAAGGATATCAGAGTTTTAAAGCTGTTTAATATATCTTAACTTTGACTTACAGGAATAAATCGCAAATAAAATGAAAGAGTAACTCTTAGCAGTTTTTCCTTGTAGGTGTTCAATGTGAGCACCTTTCGTCAAACAGCACACACCAAATTGATAGGAGAATTTACCCTATACTTCAAACAGTATGTAACTGAAGCAACAATTGCTTCAGTCCTGAGCCTCAAATCAGGTAGATCACTAGGTTGCAAACGCACATACACAAAATCCTTCATAAAACCCCTGAGGAAAAAGTCATATGAGGACAAACAGGTTACCTTGGAGGCCACAGTATTAGTAGTACTGACAAATTAGATGAATAAACATGTAACTCTCATATCCTACCAAAATCAAATAAGAACTTTAAAATTGATTAACAGATTTCAACAGTTGCCTAGATAATTATTATGGAAAAGTATCTGTTAGCGCAGATTAAATTAATTAAGTATGAACATTATGTAATTCTTTTATTAAAATTGCTATGTTTTTAATTACACTTTTTTATTATCTTTCAGATTTTGTTCATTACTATTTAGCTAGTTCTGTTTGAGCCCCTGATCATGCAAATGATTTAGTTAAGAATTTTTTTCTACTATTTTTTGTAGTAAATTAGTATTTGATTAAGAATAGGTAGCTCCATTCTGTGGTAATGTTTTAGAACAAATATTCCTAAAGTAAATGATACTTGATACTACATTAATAGATTGCCATAATTATTTATCAAGTTTTAAGATTTAAATGATGAGGCTTTAAGTATGTTTATTTATGATAAATGAAACTTCTAGAGAATTGTAGTTTTAGTTTTTTTCTTAATAGATTTATGGAAATTCTATGAAGATTTTTCTCGCCATCATTTTCTGATGTTCAATGCAGTATTTGTTTTTTTAGCATTAACACTGATTGAAGATCTGATTAAGTAAAAGAGGCTTGAGATATTCAATAATCACTCTTTTAAAATATTAATTAAATTATAAACCTTCAGCTGAGTTTGAAAATTAATGATATCATGTAAAATAACATTTGATAATACCCATAATAACATCACACAATCATCAATAGTCAGAAAGTGCAATGAGAAATTTCAATTTCCTTGATTTAAACATTTCATTGACTGTCAGTTTTTTGTGTTTTTTTCTAGGTAAATCATTCAGAAATTATTTTTGAGAATTGAAATGGAAAATTTAGCTCATTTTCATACATTTAATATGAATATGTATGTAAATATACTACTGCAGTGGAGGGAAAATGCATTTTTTTTCACTGGCGGCTGGTGAAATGTTAGTTTTAAATCCACAAAGCTGGTATATTTATTAGCTCAACTACTCTCCCAATGTAATACTTTATACTGTACAATAAGATACAACATTACCGTGTTCATTGTTATTTGTGATATTTATTATTATTATAAGTAGCATAATTTCTTTTACTATTATTCTATATTAATAAATTATTTATTTATATTTTATTTGGTAATTACCTTAATTTCCCTATTTATTGAATTCTTTTCACCATACAAATTATTTTAAGATAAACCACAAAACAATATATAAGGCTTCAGGCTACCAATAGAGGTCCCCTTAAGTGCATCCATAAAAGTAGCTAAAACTGAAACTTAAAATATATCTTTGATAGAAAGATATATATCAAATATATCTTTGAAACTTTAAAATATATCTTAAAATATATCAGCAGTAGATCTCCCAATAAGCCAAGTAGTTCCCAAAATTCTATTTGTTATGACCACCAGTCAAAGTAAGCTATTTCTGGTACCTCACTAAATTCAGAGTGTACAATTTAAAACCAAACCCTACAGAATAAACATAGTTGCGATAACACTTTATGAATGAAATAGAATATAGATTAAAATTAAATTCTGCCTTTACATTACCAAAAGTTTATACCTATTTTACTATATATTTACAAAAGATGTTCAGTGCTTGGTGTAGCAATGCACTTTTGTGCTCTGTATTAACAGATGTAGATTAGGAATATCAATAATTAATGAATTTATTATGAATATGTCAGATAAAGCTTGAAGAGCACTTCTGAATCATAGCACACCAGAATATGACACAATATCATAGCACACCAGAATATGACACAATACATTTGTGATATGATGAAGAGTCATGATTATTTCATAAAATTTGACAGTATATATAGTGCATTAATGTGGTAGACTGTGTGATCACACCAACAAATGAAAACCAACAGAATCTTCATCTAAATCATCTGCATAAATTAATATAATAGGCAAAGAAGTTTACAAAATTGTTGTTGTAGACTGGTGATTAGTGTTCAGGTTTCTTAATGCTGATTAGCTGAAAGTAAAAATAAAGTGGTGAAAGTTTCCATGATGAAAAAGTGTGCTAAGGACAACAAATAAAGCAGGTACAAGTAAATCAAGACCCAGCTTAAAAGTTTTAGCAAGGGGTCATGTACATCCTACATCTGTATTAAATACCATGTAAAGAATAGTAAGGTTGTGCCTTTATGCGAGTTATAATTTATAAAAGTTATAATAGGAGACATCATTATCATAAAGAAGCTTCACCACTCTTTTCTAAAGCTTGAGAGCTGTTTGAGTTTGCTTAGAGTTGGGCTGGAATGAAATGTCAGCAGCTAGTCAAAGAAAGTTGTTTTGAAGGGTATCCAATATACCCGATATAGCTGTTTATCTAATGCAGTAGTTTATCAAACAGTAATCCAGTCAATATCTTACCAAGCCTCTGTAAAATTTAAGCATATATGTTCAGTCTGCATTCCAATAGCTTTTACAAGCCATGTGCATTATTTATCAAATTTAGATCCCTTAATGTTTAATCTACACGTTTATTTAAACAAAAAAATAAGCTTCAATAAAGAATTTAACATGGTATAATATTGCGATTGTGTGTCAATTTAAAAACAATTTAGAAGTATTAATGGTGATCTTAGATAAGAAGAATGGATATAAACAGTTCTATGATTGAAAATTTTAACTCTATAGTGTTCAAACTTCTACAGAAGAAAATAGATAATATAGAAACATAAATTGTGAAACCATTAACATACAATGGGCCCATTGCAGTTTTATTAAAACATTTTCAATTTTATGTATTGCCATGGCAAATAATATGATTTTTAATAAATAAATATTTTATTCTGGTTGGTAAGCCGAAATCTATTACACTGATTGATTGCATGTGGTTACATCATATGCATGGATGGGTGTGCTAATTTATACAAAAAATAAATAAATTTCCTCAGTAATTGAGTGGACAGATCAATGGAAAACATTATAAAACCTTGATTGGAGCAACATGAAAGAATATACCATTAATTATTAAATAAAAAAGTAGATGTTAAAATTCATGAAATAATAGTAAATTAGATGCATGAGAAGATAACAAGTAAATGAAATAAGTATAGAATAAATAACAAATTCATAAGTTATACATGAAAGTTATATATTTATTTGCCTATGTTAAACGAAAATACAAAAAATTCAGGGTTTTTAATTATAGTGTTATTTAAAACTCATTGACAGAATAATATTAATCGTAAAAAGAAAAACTTAAAATGTTATATGAATTCTTAATTAAAGCTCAATTTATGCCCATCTACTTCATTCCTTCAAGTTGTTTAATATACTAACCAAGCCTATCTGTAATCTTTGATGTCTGTATATCTATGCAACATTTTTATACATAATAAAAGTAACATATTTGAAAAATGACATTTAAATCAGATTGTTTTTTTTTTTCAAAGCGATGCTCTCTTAAAATGAAAGAACGATGGACTGTCTGAATGATTCTTTTAAGAATTTATTCATTGAATTTTGAGGAAGTTTTAACATAATTTATCCAGGTAGCATTCATTTCATTACAAATTACAGGTCTCAAACTGAATTATGAAATCTCATCAGAGATTTAATGAATAATATTATTGTTTGACATTTTAGATTGGTGAGTGACCAACCTAGTTTTTCATAGTGAATGCTATCTACCTACTCCATAATAATTAAAGTTTTATTTACAAGTTACTAAGAATGCATTTTAATCATCTTATGGAGGCATTTCAAAAAATATTATAGCACCAGAGATTATTTAAAAGCTTACAAAATATTTTCCTTTAAGTCTGTTTTTACAGAGTTCTGGATGAAAAATTTATTTTAATGAAACTTATTGAATAATCTTATTTTAATAAACATAATAATTTACACGAATGAACTCCCTTGTCTCCTGACTTTACTTGAAATTTTCATCTATTAGCAATTCTTCAAGATGAAAATGGATTTTTAATATTTACTCATTTAGATTACCCCCCCCCCCCCCGCTACAGGTACTTAGGAAAAAGATTATGTGGCATATTTAAGTTTTAAGTAAAAAATTATTCTACTCTGAATAAAATGTTGAAATACATGACCCATGGTGATAATATGTCCCTGCCAATCATAACCAACTTTAAAAAAAATTATCTTCCTTAGTACTTCTGTATTACACAATGGCATGATCAGATAAAACATACATGAATATCTAAATAATTTATTGTTGCTATGAGTTGTGATTTTTCTAACACAACTGGAATCTACAAGTAAACCTAGGTATATTATTTCACCTACCATTTCTATATTGGGGCATAAATATTGTATACTGAAAAGAACATATTTGGTTTTAGGGCTCATCGCCATGTAATTGTTTGTAAATCATAATTTAAGTAAATTAATATCATTCTCCATGTGGACTTATAATTTTGAGATAGTTTTTGCTATAGAACAATGCTATATCATCTACAAAGGCAGATCCTTTAAAAAGTTCATTACATAAGTCTATAAACTAAAAACAAGGGCCCAGACAGCACCAAGCTCTGGGATATATTTTTTCCTTATCACTGGTTTCCCTTCCTATTTTAGTACACTGTGTCCAGTTTGATAAGTACAGAACTACTGATAAGGTATACCCCTAATACCTGCATCATATAGAGGATAGAATAAAATATGGTGGTTAAATTTGATGGTATTAAAAGCCTTCATTACAAAAATACCAGCAAAAAAATTGACATTTATACCACCATATAATTGTGGCATAAAATATATCAGAGCATCCGGGTATTCAGTTTGTTTTGGAAACCAAAGTGTTTTTTGCTAAAAAAGGACTCTGTTCAAAAAACTTACTTTCTGATTTTTATTATTTTTTTCCAAAATTTTGGATAACATAGGAGGACTATAGGTCGATAATTACTCGGGTTGGTCCTGTCAGACCCCTTATGTACAGGTATAACCACAACTTTCTTCAACACATCTGGAAATGTAACAGAAGTTATACTAGATAAAATAAACAAGGTAAACCATTACATCTATTATGTATTCAGTAATAGTTTTTACAATTAACAGGAGTTATTTCATTAAATCCTGGAGATTTTTGATCATGTAAGGAATTTATAACAGATTTTAGTTCTTCTTTTGTAGTCGAGAGTAAGAAAACTGAGTTTTTACGTTGATTGCCCTGAAGCTGATATTCTAATTTGTTATTGTCATATCATGTTACTTTTTATCCCTGTTAATGTTTTCCCTTATATCATCATTAGCTACAAATGTAAAACATATATTTAGCATGTTAATTTAACACTATTGCAAATTAGTGGAATAATAATAATTATGAGAGTTGAAATAGAAGTGCCTTTTGTTTATGTACAGAAAACGCCAAACACAGGTTGTGCCTGTGCTACAGCTATTCTTGTACTTGGTAGGATGCAGGGTTTAATGTGGGAATGAAGCGTAAGTTTAGAGGGAGATTTATGTACCTTCCTTCTTATTACAGAGCCTAGACAAAATTCCATGCTGCTGTGTCATTTTTATTATTAGGCCGGTATTTGTTTATTTGGCAGAGTAACACATTAGTTTGTTTATTTACTGATGAAGTTGTGGATTGCGTTCCGATCCTGAAAATCTTTACTCGATTGATCTTGGGAGACTAGTTGTATATGTGCTTTGTTCTCTCGGCACGAATCCCCTTCAATCTGCTGAAGGCCTGTCGATGCTAGCGCCTTCCAACCTAGCAGGAATGCACCTCTTAGTGGCTCTAGGAATCCTAGTTGTTAGAGGATGCAATGCACTTCCCTCAACAGAGGGAGTCACATGTGCTGAGAGTAATCTAATTGTAAGAGTTAGGAAAGGAGTATGGTTGGTGAAACAAAGATTAGGAGAAACTCTTCTTCACTCTCACTGTCTTCATCATCACGCCTCGACCGGATTCAGCCTGGGCCATGTTACTTCCATAGCAGTGGGAATTTCTTCTTTAGCCTGCCTTTCCGTATTTGTGAATATTTTACTGACCATAAACCTGAAATTTCCCATGGCCCTGAAAAGGAAACAGGGGAAAGTATAGGCCTCTTCTCTCCTCTGTCACGCGACTCCTTCTTCTTTTATATTGGTCCCTGTCTTCTGGGGGTTATGATTCTTCTGGAGGTCACGATTCACGTTAAGGTTAATGATTTTAATCAACAGAAAAATCGCATCACGAGATAAATTCAAAAAAATATCGTCGATTCCCGACTTTATTTTCGTTCCTTTACTTTTTAAAAAGGCAAAGTTACATGAAATTTTTTTTTTTTAAATTTCAAACATTAAAGTTTTCCAGGGCCA
This sequence comes from Lycorma delicatula, assembly GCF_047948215.1. Lineage (NCBI taxonomy): Eukaryota > Metazoa > Arthropoda > Insecta > Hemiptera > Fulgoridae > Lycorma > Lycorma delicatula. Next base: position 81,796,424 of record NC_134460.1, read on the forward strand.
CGAAGACATATAGGTTCATCATATAAAGACTTACTTCGGGGTAATCTCGAACACCGTCCAAGCAACCTGCCTCAAATAACGAAGTTTTCCTCACCGTCTACATCATAAATTTTTCGAGGCCACGACGAGTTACGACGTTAACCTTCTAAAAAAAACACCCCCTTAGGATGTGAAACGCCGTAACTACCACCGATTCCTGGCAATAATGACTTTTCCTTTTCTGTTAGCCAACGAAAGGTACTAAAACTTAAGAGGATGGTATATGAATGTAAATCAATTGTAGTCTTGTACAGTCTCTAGTCTACCATTCCTGCGATGTGCGGTTAATTGAAATCCAACTACTAAATAATATCGGTATCCACGATCTAATATTCAAATCCGTATAAACGTAATTGCCTTTACTAGAATTTGAACCTTAGAGCTCTCGACTTCGAGAGTTCTACGCAATAATGAGAGATCTGGCAGTGTACCTAATTAATAAGGCAAAATATATTTAAAGTAATTTATAAAAATTGTCAAATATTATATTTTGAGAAATTTTTCTGGGCCACTGCGAACGCTGAGATTTAACCTTCGTAAAAACGCATAACTATGGGGGGACATAATGCATGGCGTACGATAACAAAAATGTTCGCACAATGCGCACCTAACGTTATCTTCAAGTACTCGTTACAGCACGCAAAAAACATCGCAAATTCTCAATTCAGGATGAAAAAATCTATAGTAATTTATGCTAATACTCAAAAATCGGCACCAGTTATATTTAGTCTTTTATAAATATTGATGTATTATAACTCTTATATATATTATATTGACTCTTATATATTATATTATATTAACTCTTATATATTATATTGATGTATGTATAACTCTTATACTAGTCAATAAATAAAAATCAAAGGCTAACAATGAACGTAATTTAAAAACACACGAGGGGTTATTAAATTCATACTACCCCCGCCAGACTGCGTGCTTGTTAGCTTACAAGAGGTGAATCCGAACGAAGGAACGATGCATGGATTCGGAAAACCTCGTTGATATTCGTGGTTTTCCGTCAACTCTGTCAATCCGCTAGGTTTATTTACTAGAATCAAGGGCTGGACTGTGTTCGTTGAATTGATAACCTAAACGCAAACCTCAACAGGAAGAGTGGTTACAAGTCGATTGAGTGTTTAAAACTGTGAATTAAGTTAATTTTTCATATTCATCCTTATTATTTTAGTTTTAAAGATGGTAAATATGGTTCTTTTTCATTTCATAGTATTATAAATGTTACATCATGTTTTGGTTTATATAAACATATTAAAGAATTGTATTTATAAATAAATTAGTTAATGTAACAAATCACGATTGATATTTATAATTACGTTTTACTTGTACTTTAATGATTAACTTTGATTTTTAGTTTTTGATGTACCACATTAATTATGAAGGTTATGTCTATCAAAATATTTCTCAGATTTATTTGGTGTAAACTGGACTTCATGTTTAATTTAAGATGTTATTCACCCGAATTTTTCTCAGATGAGAATTGGAGGATATTTGGGATTAGGTGTAGTGTAAGTTTTGTTACTATATATATATATTTATATATACTTTATTGCATCCACACACATATTGCCTATGTAGAAATTGTTTTAATAAATGTTCAAAAATAGGCCCAATAAAAAACTACAGAAGCTAGTACAGTACCCTGTTACATTAGAAAGGTATGTAAAGTATAAGCTTTTGAACAGACATCATAGCCAGCAATGGTGGCTAGTGGCCAAAATTAGTGGGGGTGCTTCTCCAGAAAATTTTTTCGTGGACCTTTCCAAGACCATGGTTAAGGTTTTCTGTAAAATAGAAGAACCTCCAAAAAAATGAATCAAATAGAATAGCTGGAAGCAGGATAATAATCTAATTCTACACTTTATCACATTCAAGAATATTGTACATGGTTTTTAAGCACATTGTGCTTAATCCATAAACAAATACGTAATGAGTTTTTACTAATTACCTTCTCTTTCACCCTTTCAGTGTGTTTTTGGACAGATTTGGCAATCAAAGAGCCCTTGCTTTCTGCCATCTTTTCATCACTACTGAAAACAACTAAACCACTTTCATATTCCTTCCAGTGACTAAACTAGAAAAGGAACAAGGAAACAAAAACAAGGAACGTTCCATACCCATGCAAACTAAATAAAAAACTACCTTCCACCAGCACACTAGGGTCAGCACTGAGGGAGAGACAGCAACAGTGCTGTCTCTCCCTCCCAGCTTCCTATGTGTGCATGCACACAGCAGCCAAACACCACACAGTTCCATATAAAGATTTTTGTATCTTTTTCATAAACTGGGAGATGACTACTGACATTAAACTTAAGGATTATATATTATACATGTATAAAGAAAAAAGGACTAATTATATTAAATGTTATCGATAATATCAAGTGGAAATAGGGGGATAGTTAAAAACTGCAAGCATAATACATTAAATGAAATTAACATACACACTATTTTTGAAAAGAAAAAACAACATACAAACACAAATCAAATATATAATTTGACCACATAAAAGCAGTTTTTTTTCATCATTTACAGGGTGTCCAACTTTTATAGCACCACCTATCAAGGAGCTTAATAGATCTGAAAAGATCTTCTGGAAGCACATTTCATCCGTATAAAATTACAATTTGAATTTGTTAATTTTTTTTTTCAAAATTTAATTTTATATTTTCATATTGATTATGGAATAATGTTATAATAACAAAATTAACATTATTATTAACCAACATTTTACAAAATTAAAGTTTCATTCACTGGACAGTAATTTTTTCATGGTTAACATGAAAAATAGCATTACTATTAGCATTCATATTAGCATACTATCTTCTAGTAGGCCTATATGAAAATCCAGTCAGCAAAGCTTTGTTTATGAACTAGTTTGACTTCAGGGATCTATTTTCTACATATCTGTAGTTAAACAAAACGCAGTTCCTGTGCATGCTGTTGGCATTTGTTTTTTGCCAATTATTTAGCAGTCAGTCCTTCTTAATATTTATGTATATAAACTTATTTACAAAATTATAAATACACTGTTAGATGTAACAATGTCTGTCTTAGGCAGCTGATTTAAAACTTAGCTCAACCGTGATTCATCCATTTAATAGTTTTAATAAATTTTATTTTCAACAAGAGACTTTTTGTTTACAAAATTACCAACTACATTATATTTTTTTCTGGTTACATTAATTTTGAAGAATGTCATAATCAGTATAAGACTTATATGTTGTGATGATGTTCATATTGTTTATGGTTATTTACTTAATAATCATAATTTTATAGCTTAAGACTAAATAACATTCTACAATTATATTAAGTTATTTCATAGCTGATTAGGATGCAAATGTGTATTCTATTGTGCTGTAGAATTTAAGATGTTAGTATTTGCTTAAATTATTAATTCTTCTTTTTTTAGTATTTATTGTTACATTTTTTAACTTTGGTATAATGCATCAAAAATAAGATTAATTCTCATCAGATATACAGGCAGCATCCTTATAATCTACAATATACTTGTCAGATGGTGCTATAACCAAAATGGTTATAGATGCTCTGATATGATGTACAATTTCTGAAATTCATAATAATTCTCAAGATATAAAGTCCCCATCAATTCTCTCCAAGATATCCCATACCAGGTATACTAAGGAAATTGAGGATGAAATTAGTTTCCAATTGTTTTCTTCTCTGAACCAAAAATTCTGTCATGCATCAGCATGCCAAGCCCACCAAAATGCAAATGTTCAGTTCTTTTAGTGGCACCTTTACTCTATACAAAGCAGGGACTGGCTGAATGGTGAACAATATTACTCAGAGAAAGCAACTTTGACCAGTGCTTCTCATGCATTAGGTGCTTTTTCATGCATCACAGCCATAAGTTAGATTAGGATACTACTGTAAAGTAACAAAGTGATATTTCCCGTATGACAAGAAACAAACCATTGTCTGTTTGATAGGCAATAATTTACAATAAACAGATTAATCAGAGTATAAAATAATATGTAAACCAGAAGAGCTTTCACATCACCGACTCATTGAAAGTATAAAACAATAAGAGAATGAATTTTTTGGGTAATATCACAAAAAAATAAAATAAAATAAAATGACATTCAGTTTACAGAAAATAAATAGTTCCAATTAACAAATCAGAACTTTGTTACCAAAAATAGCAACTTTACAGTCAATAGAGCTCTAAATTATATATGCATGTAAAGTATGTAACTTGCAATATGTGAAATGCAGATTTCAGATTGTTTTATGTTTGTTTAATGGTTTTAATTTAAAGTTCAGATGAAGTAAATATAAATTTTAACATGAAAACAAAATAAACACAAAAAATAAATGAATAATATCTAGCTATTATCCGCAACAAAGACATTTCCAAAAATAAAATTCTAACTACAAAGATCTTTTTTTTTAAATCAGCAAAACTTTTAAAAAATAGTAATTATCAATTTTAGAAATTAATAGAAAATTTATATCATTGAATATGATTGAAAAATTGCATACAGTAAAATATATTGATTATAATAATTGTAATGAATAGTTAAAATGTGGAAATAACAATACCCAAAGGAAATTATGCAGTTAATTTAATGTTCAACTTTCATCAAGACTTATTGTACAATCATAAATTATACTTATGAGAAGGTAGTCACATAGCTAAATAATTAGTTTTTTAATGTTTTTAAGTTTTTTTTATGTAAATTTTAAAAGATTAGAGAGCAAGCATAATTTTGCATCGCATTTTATAAACTTAAATATTTTTCAAAAAGTGTATGGAAACACTTAGTTTATATTGAAACAACTTAGTTAATGTCGTAAAGTATGCAATTTAAAATTTTTATTAACTTATTCTGTTTGTAGGATACATTTTGAGAAAATATTTATTATGATTTTTTTTTTAGTGTTTTGTAGATGAAGTTTGTTCTTTCTTTTAGATATTACATTATGTACCCATGAAGGATGTTAAGAAAATTGAATACTAGTAGAGAGAGTTTTTATCATGTTTTTTTTTGTTATTTGTTAATATTTCCTTGTTAACTTCCTGTAAAAAAAATAGTAGTAAAAACATATTTGATAATGGTACTAAAATGATATGTACACAGTACAGCCACAACAAAATATTAGATAGTATTGGTTAGGTGTTTGTTTTTATAATATATTAATATTGTTATAAATCAGCATTAGTGATTTGTCATACTTAATTTAATTAAGCTCATCTATTTTCTGACGTAGAATTTAAATTTTTCCCTCCTTAAGTGTTATGTAATCTGTTTAAAAATGTTATAACAAATGTATTATTTTAAAAAAAAATAATAATTTTTTTACAATCAAAATTTTTTAGAAAATTAAAAAATTACTCTTCTTGATTATAAAAACGTATCTATGGTATGTACAAATCTATAAACAATATGGTAGCAGTAATAACCATATAATTTTAATGGGTAGCATATATAATAATCATGCATAGTATACATATAAACTTGACTATTTGGATCAAGAATTCATTTACATTCCATTACAAATCTGTAAGTCCATATTTTGTATTATTTTTCATTAAGACCTGTAAAAATTCACATAAATGAAAAATCATCTCTGCTGTTGCCTTGCACAAATTTTTATATAGGTTAAGTCATAAACTTAAGTACCTAAGCTTTTAGTGAATAGAAGAATATGCAGATTTTATAAAATCATCCAAATTTATTTGTTTACTGTTTTTGGTACAATCTCATGTAAGTTTATTATTCTGGGAAGTTTATGCTACTAGATATATATAACCACCAACTATTCTCCCTCTATGAAGTACACTACACAGGCTGTGTCTCTGGTAAAAACAGAATGACATCTTTTGAAAGGCTGATTATCAATCAGATATTGCTGGCTTGGCATTCTGTTGTGCAAAAGCAAATTTGACTGTGAAAAAGGCTTCAGGAAACTATTTACCTCACTCAGTTTTTACTCATAAGCTTGCCATAGTAAGTTTTTTTATTTTTTTAAGAAAGTAAGGAGTGTTATATATTTACGTGTGTTTTCATATTTACTAATATTCAGTTGTAGCATGCGACTACTAAACTTCATTTTGGACATAACTTCCAGATGTGCTGTACACAACCATAGTCTCAGTTGAACAAAAAATCAGTATTGAAAAATGCTTTTTCTCATTGTTTGATTGAAGAGTTCATTTTTTAATTTTTTTCACGTAAAATTTTCAAAAAGAATTTCTTGTATGGCAGTAAACATTTATAATCTTCAGATTAGTTTGATATGTTCATTAACAAACGTCCTATTTAGCTTGATATTATTGACAATAGTTTATAATGAATTTTCTAATAGTATATTGTAAAAATGTAGGTAATTTTAATCTTTGATTGGAATCTCATTTTTTATGTAATCATTTTTTTTTCAGTCTCACAATGTTAAAGTTTGTGACATAGAGGATGATGTAAAAGATGCATTAAAGAAGTTCAGATTTAGAAAGAGTGAAACAAATGCTGCTCTTATATGTAAGAAATTTAAGAATGTTTTACAATTTTAATAGTATTTTAGTTACTCTCTCATAATTGATGCTTTAATCAGCTTTACATTAACCTTTCAGTTGTGTGAATCAGTATGCTCCTAGTAAAACTATCTGATCATATTTCCCATTGGTTAATTGTATTTATTTCAAAAAATAACAATTTTAAGACACTGGTAATGGTTTCCTTATTCTTTTAAGCATAATTTGCATGTCTTAAGCATAATTTGCATTCACTTGACCCAAAACACTAATTATATCTTCACCATCTCCACATATATTTTCCATAAATTTGATCTACCATTGAGGGTTTTTCACATTCTACTTAGTTACCTTGTTTGTTTAAACATTTATCATAGCATTTTATTAAATTATTTATGTCCACATCATAGAAATAAGCCACTTTGAAGACAATAGTCTTTAATCGTTTTTTTTTATTATTTCTTCATTGGTGTCAAACTGCTGACCACTGAAAAGTTCCTTCAGGTAGCAGAATAGGTGGTAATCATATACCTCAAGGTCCAGGCTGTACAGTGGATGATCCATTTGCTCCCATCCAAAAAATCTGATTAACTCTAGAGTTTGGGCAGCAGAATGAGGTTATGCATTAACACGCAGCAACAAAACTTCAGATGGCCGTAGGCCATATTGCTTATTCTGTATTTGTTAAGATCTTGCAGTACGCATTTGAGTTTATTGTTGTCCCTTTGGCAATAAAATTGAGTAACAGGGACACTGTGTCTATCCCAAAACACAGTTGCCATAATCTTGCTTTACATTAGTTAACATTGTTTGGCTTTCACTTTGACTGGAGATATTGTGTGTCGCCTATGCATTGACTGCCACTTTGATGCTGGAGTGATGTGGGAAACCCATGTCTTGTTCCCTATGACGTTGTGGTCAAATGTTCATCTCCTTCCTCACTATTGGGTCAAAAATGTTAAAGCACTAGCCATTTTCCTTTTTGACGTTCTTCAGAAAGCAACCTGGGAACCTCACAAGCACAGTTTTTGAACTGTATGATTTCAGAAATGATTTTCTATAGCACTGACTGTAAAACTTATATCAGTGGCAAAGTGGAAATCAAGAATCGCCGATCATCATGAATTTTTGCGTCAACAGTTACACTGTATAACCACACACTAAAAACCAAAATCCCAATTATTATTATTTTCAATGAAACTATACTTTTAAAAAGATAAATAAAGGCACCAGACACATGCTTAGCCCTCAAAACTAAATTGATGTTCTGCAATCCCTTACGCCTCTTTTATACTGCTGAGAGCACAACTTGTTCAAACATATCATATGTATGTTTAAACGTGTTGCTCTCATAATGAATATTATGCAAGTAGACCAAATTACTAGGGGCATGTACACATCAAGCTAGAATTGTTAAATTACTCATGTTTGTACAATTCATATATGCATGTTCTTACCCATTGCTATCAATGCAGCAAAATAGTTTTAACTAGGTCTATTGGGTTGGGTTTAGGGAGTCTCAAAATATTCATTATATATTCTTTACTTTTTGGGGGTCATGAAGCTAATCCAGTTGAGAATCACTGATATAGACCAAAAATATATATGTATGCGTTCATACATAAGTATTTATATCACACTGTCTTATATCTCAGGATTGACCAGTCTGATTTTCTTCAAATTTTGCCAAATATTTCTACATTTGGGGCATTGGTAATAATTTTTTTTCAAATTTCATTAAGGGTGAAGGGATATCATGAAAAACCAATTCTGATTTTCTTTAGAAACATTGAAGAGAAACTGATAAAGCGAATTTGTTACCTGCAATGCATATATAAACAAAAAAAGTTTTTGAAAAATCAACCCCCCCCCCCCACATCCTAAAAGTGAAATATATGTTTTTTGTTCTTTTGCTCTATTAATCCTTCGGTGTAAATAGTTTTCAAAAATGTTTTTCAAAGCTTATACTTTGTGTGTAGAGAGCTATCAAGAAATGTTTACAATTTTTTAGAATTATATTTTATTTTATATTTAAAAAATTTCTTAGGTTTTATAATTACATGATTTTTGTTATATTTTGTATTGTAATAGAAAATGTAATCATTTAAAAAAATTTTTTTATTTATTTGTCACAGTTTTAAATAAGAAAAAAAGTCTCAACTTGTAGACTACGTGATACTTATAAATTTAAAGTTAGCAATAAGTATATAAAGTATTAATGCATTCTACTTTTAGGCCTTACTTTCATACTACAACAGAACAAAAACAAATTTTAAGTAAAATATGAAAATAATAAAAAAATTACTTTTGTATTTTATTTTTGTTAGTAGTGTAAATTTTTAATTTTATATTAAACATTATAATGTCTTATTAAGAACATTAAAAAATTTGTTAACCAAAAAAGCTTTCTGATTGTGTTAGTATATTTTTTTTATTGTTTTATAAAAAGATTTATTAAAAAGTTATTTTGTTGCATAAAAGATATTTATTATTTTATTATAAAAATGTAAGCCAGAATTTTTTTTGTATGACTGTACAAAAAAAATTCTGTGCAAGATATTTGTGATTTGCCTGATGTAGCCAGGAAAGCCATGCCATTTTTTTGCTTTGCCAATTGTTTTTCATATTTTTAAATGTAAAGGAAATTGTAAAATGATAATTTGAGATTGTACTGAAATGTGCTAAATATTGCTGAAATTTCTACCATGAAGTTAATCTGTTGAGTCCATATTCCATTTTAAGGTTAAAGAAGGCCAAATGATGTCGATCTAAATTAATTGGTATTGAAGATACTTGAAATATTAAAAACAATTGGTTACAGAAATATAATGATGTATCAAAAATCTATTAAAATGAGTGTGCTGTATGTATTGGATTTATTTAATTCTCAAGAACTTAAAGACATTAGTTATACAAATTTTTTAACGTAAATTGATACAGATTTTCTTTAAGAGAAATTTTTTAATTCCTATCATGAATAGTAGTAGTACTTTTTGTCTCAAAAACTAGTACTTTCTGACCTATACTGTCTTTCTTTTGTAATTGCACCATACTGTTAAAACCTTTGTGAACTTCCAATAAGGTCTGTTTGCCATTATCGCTAAAATACTTTTTTCTGAGCCTTCAATTTCCATGATGTACTGTTTGAAATATTTCAGGTATTGTGAAACCTTCTGATATAAGGAATGTAATTAAAAAACTTATCTGAGACCATGATCTTTTATTTTGAATACATAATTTTTTTTTTTAATTTAACATAGCAGATGAGTTTCTAAACAGTTTTCTTCTAAGATGTTCATTTTACTATCATAATACCTTTTCTATCTTTCAAACCATCCAGCGCTGTGAGTAATTCAGAAACTTTATTTCTGTATTCTGTGCTTTTTTTATCACTCTGTTGAAGATAAACATGAGGTGCTTATTTAACATTTTCAAGATTTACTTCTTTCCTCATAATATTCTTTTCTTGTAAACATAAATCAGAAATATTCTGATAATTGTATTTCTGTAACTTTATTTGTTTTCATCTTCTATCATTTACATGAATGGACATTTCAGTTATTTCATACTAAGTAGTAGTTTTTCACAAAGTTAAAGTTAAATGACATGTTTTTCAGCAATTTTTTAACTTGATAATTATAGAAACCGGTTTTTATTATTGCTGACAAGCTTCACTTGTCAGCATCCTTTATTTTACCTTCCAATTTCCAGGATGATATATCCCTTATGTTACATTTGTGGAATTATTTGGTTATGGTTTACGTAGAACTAAGGAAATCTTAAATTTAGCTGAAAGTGATAAGTATGGAAACATTAGTAAAAAATTATGTATTATAAAACAATGTAGAAGTGATAGACTGAAATTAAAAGGGTAGATTTAAATTTAAAAAGAAATTGTAACCAAAATTATCAATTTAATAAAAAATTAGTTTAAAAAAATTACTTTTTCATGTTTGTCATATCTATCTCTCGTATTTGTACTGTAACCATCAATAAACTATCTATTGGGTTGAAATTAAGAACATATAACAAGATATTAACTGCCATACCATTGTTAATTCCTATAATTATGAATCTTGCGTAATAATTCATGTAAAGTTATTACCTAAGATAACCAGCATCCTATGATTAACATGATCAGTAATGAAGATCTTATACTTTTTTTACCTAATTTATAATAAAGGTTTTTTTTTAATAAACTAATTATAAAAAAAAAAATCATCATTTTATGTATTATATTTAAATATTAAAATTCAATATTATCAGAATATTTTTCGTTTTTATGTTAATAGTAAAAGTGGACAGAGAAAAGCAAAAAATATGCATAGATGAGTTTATCGAGGTAAGTAAAGGTTTCAGAATATTTTTAACAATTTTTTTTTTAAGTGTGCGATTGTTATAATTTAAAAATCATTTGTTTTCTATAATAATAAGACAGCTGTTTGATTAGTTGTATTAAAAAAAATAAAAGTAGTTTATAGTATTAATTGTTTTTGCTTTAAGTTTTTAAGCATATGGAGGTTCTGGGTTCGCTTCGAATCCTAGTCAGACATGACATTTTCACACACGACAAAATTGCCACTTCATCTCATACTCTGAAACAATAGCTAACAGTTGTCCTACAGACTAAAAAAATTAATGGCAGCTTTTGCTGAATGATTGCCATGTTTGATAAATCAGTTTTTTAATGGAAAAGTAGTATGAAAAAATAACCAATAATTCATTACAGTCAGAAACAAACAATAAATTTGATGAAACTCTTCACACAAATTGAAGAATATTTCATGTGATGAAATTGAATCCCTTGTAAAAATTTGGCACTCTTTCCATGTTAGATGGTGGCGAATGGGCCAAAGTAATTTTCTATTGTAAGTATCTATTCTCAAAAGAAATGTATCTTGTACATTTTTTAACCTTATGATATTATGTTTTTTGTTTTTTTCTATATAATAAATAGATTATGTAGAATAAAAATTTTATATGTACATAGTTTATCCCTTTCCAAACAGATTTTTTTCTCTCAGTCTTTTTTGAAACTGTAGTTTCAGATATGTGTCAGATAAATATATCAACGTATGTTTAAGTATGTTAAATGTTGAAAGAAAATTATTGTGAAAAGTAAACAATTAATGCTGATGGATTTTAGTTGACATTTATATATTTTTTTCATGATCTGATTATTTTATAATAAAAATTTGACACTCAGAAGTTCGTACTCTATGTTGACTTTGCAGAAAATTATTTTTATAAATATTGAGATTCTTGCATGATTTTGAAGCCTACAGATATGAATTTGATGTTGATAATGGAATTTGATAATTGTCACTATATTGTCAGTTTTTAAATTACAGATATCAGTTATGATTTTTATAATTTTTGAATTCTGAATTTTTTAGCCTGTACTCTGTTAAAAAAATATTGTAAAAAATATTAAAAAAACATAAGTTTTACAATATTGAAAACAAAAAAAATTTTTTTTTTGTTTTCAAAATTTTGTAAATGTGTAATAATAAATGATCCTAGTTAGACCTTATTTTATGTACATATCCATAATCATTTTATTAAAATTAAATATTTTTAATTCATATCATTCCTCTATACTGTTAAATTATATTTTAAGTTCTATTAATAATAACCACCTATTACAGAATATTGAGATATGACATAACTTATTATAATTTTGCAATGAGAGTACATTTATGGGATCCCAAAAGTTTAATTAAATTCTTCAATCATGACTGAGGGTGTAGGATCCTGTGAAAGTACTTTCATGGTAAAATTAAGGTATATGTCTTATCTCAATATTCTGTACTAGGTTGTTTATATTAATAGAATTTAAAATGTTTCATAATCGTATTACTATACTAATAAGGTAAAAAAAAAAAAAAAAAAAACATTCTAATCTATACTTAATACATATGTAGATCATGTTAGGAACTGGTAGATTTGCTACTCCACAGATAAAAAGGGAACTGCCCCAGTATTTGCCGGCTTGGGTCAAGGGAAACCATACTTAAACCTTAATCAGAGCAAAATGCACTATTAATAATAAAATTAAAAAAATAAATCTGATTTAAGTTCATATTAATTATTTAAAATTTAAAGACGTGAAATAACATTAAAGTAAATACATGAAGATAACAAATGTGTAAATTAACTATAACATAAATCACAATTCCAAAGATGTTAATGAAAATTATTTGCACATATTTCTGAACACATTGAGAGGAGATGCAAAAAGTTGAGTTTTTTGTATATTTAATTAGTGTTATTTAAAATGTCATTGACAATGTTTTTGTTTATGTAAAGGAAAATTTGTTAATTTTAAATCAATTGGTGGAAATGCTTTTTAAATGGTTTGGTAATTTACTAAAGATAGGAACCAAAGCATAATAAGGCCTTTTCTTGTAATCTGAAGAGCTTATAAAAAAGGTCCTTATTGTGTTGAGTTATACAAACACAGTTCTGTTTTCTGGTTTGATAGAGGTGGATATTATAATTTTCAAGAATAAGTAAGTATTCTTTTTTTAACTAAGATTCCACATTCATAAGTATAAACACATGATAAGTTAACATTTTTAATTTACTAAATATCACATACGTGACTCATAGTTTTAGGCGCCAAACAATGATAACAGTTCACTTTTGTATCTTGAACTTGACTTCTTGAGTGAAAGACTTTTTGATGGAGTGTAAGGGCAGGAGGGTTATTCAGACGATTACATAATCTATATTACCTTACATTTTAAAGTATTCTGTGGTTTTTGGAGAGGAATAACGTTTTAAACATCATTGAATGATTTTGTTTAGTTTTCAGAAGTTCTTGAGATTACCCAAAACAAACTTTGTGCCTTTATAAAATAGTGTTGGCAATACAGTAGATTATATGAAGACAGAATACAAAGGCACTATTTTGTCATTTTAATGCTTGTATTTGAAATGGGGTGATATTTTAAGAAATTAATTTGACAGTTTTCAACATAGAATAACACATAAAAAGACCTAAATATTTACTAACGTATTCTCTACTTTGAATATTTTCCAAATAGAAAATTTTTGTAGTGTTAACAAATTAGTATTATTCTGTATGATTAAAAAAATGTGGCACCAGATGACTTCCTTGTACCCCTATTAAATTACATATACACATTATTTTTTAATTGAGAAGTACATAAAATTTAATTTCATTAATAACTTCTGATTTTTTTTATTTATTTACTGTTAAAAGTTTTACTATCGGAGGTAAGTAAATCAATAAATTTAAATTGAAAAAAGGAGATGAAGTCTGATTCAAACCAATGTGCCTTTCCCTTCTAAGATCCAAATATTTCATTAATTAAAGTTTCATTTGACTATAATTCTGGAACTAATGAAAATAAGTACTACTTATGATATATTGTTGGAAAGCTCTCAATGAGGGCTTCTTTCTGCAGTTAAGAAAATGTCCAAAATCCAAATTTTTTTAGATTTTTGTAGTTTTTGGACACTTTTGGTTCAGTTGATTGCAATCAAAAAAGCAGATGTACAACTAGATGTTACCGCAATCCTAAATCCAAAATTTCAACTTCCTACGGCTAATCGTTTTTGAGTTATGGAAGATACATATGTACAGATGTCATGCTAAAACTAGTCAAAATGGATATTTCCATTGAAATCTGAAAACCGACATTTTTTGCTACCACAATACTTCCTTTACAAGGAAATAAAAATGTAAAAATAAACTTTAAAAAATCTGATGTGGACACCACATGAAGTCATGTGGTGTACAGGCATACAAGGAATTCCTTGTACGCCTCTTAATAGGCGTGCAATACATATTCACATTTTTTGCTGCACTTCATTTAAACTTATTTCATTTGAAAGTGAGATACGTTCCTCCAGTTCTTTAATAAGGTTGACAGTTACACAATTGATGATATATTAGTTTTTATTAACATCAAATATTTATACAATTATTAATTCATCAATCTTACATGAAATATTAGGATAGAGTAAAAGTCCCTTTAACATTAAGATAAGATGATAAATATAAAGAGGAAGAAAATGTTAAAACCAAAGAAAGAATAAAAAAATTAAGAGAGGATGATGAGTATAAAGAAAGAAAATTGAAAACTAGAGAACGTGTACACAAATTAAGATCAGAAGAATTATATCAAATCAAAGAGCGATTAAATGATTGACAACAAAAAAACAAATAATTGAAATGATGATTAACTCCAACTTAGGGAGAATATTGTCCAACAATATCAGAGGAGTAATGAACTAAAAGATTAGAATTTTTTGCAATTTATTAAAGATCAGGCATGTATGCCTCAGTGTTTGTGTTGTTCTTGTGAGAATCTGTTTTTCAGTCACTCTGTAGTAAACTTTAATGTAGATAAAATTAAACAAATTCCAGAATAATTAAGTAAAATTAAACTAGAAAATCCAAAAATAATGCAATTCTAAATTATAATTTTCAATTAATATTAAATAATCAAATGTTTCACCAAATCTATTACATACACACTTCTGTAATAATGCTTATTAAATTACAATACACATTTTTAAATGAACATAAAATTTTATGTTAACTCTTATGAAATAAGAATAATTTATGGTTACTCTTATGAAATATAATCCAGATTTATTTCTACCCTTATAAAAAAAATTTATGTATATCATCAATTCATATATAAATGTGAAGTATCACTATGCTTTGTTTTCAAAAAACAAAGCAGTTAACAGTTCTATAGTTAAATCAAAAGTCAGCAGGACTGGACACATGAATGTTATATAGGTACAATGAACATAGTGGAACTTATGAATCTTAAGAGCCCTGCTTTCTTTTAGATCAAGTCACATACTACATCTTAGTCTCCTGTTTATTTTAATATTTGATAGAAATTATTTTGTTAGTTATTTGTTGGATATATATTTTTATCTACATACATATTTTGTAAAATATTTGTTAATATAAATTTGATGCCTTAAAACTCAAATTACCACTTGGGCATTTTGTGCTACTTCCAGGTAGGAAACTGGCACTTATCTAGACCCCGTGGACCATAATATTCCTCCATAAGGTCCTTCATTGTACAATATATGGATGGTGACTAAACATGGTTTTCTATACAATTCAAATTATACGGATACAATTCTCATTGCCAAAGAATGGATGAAAAATAATATAAGAGTGGAGGGGTTGTTCATCTGACTGTCTTGTCCAGTACCAAATTTTTGTGTAACTTGATTAATATTTTCTTTTATTTATTTATTCATTATAACCTTGGACATTCATTCACACACACGTATATATATATATATATATTATATTTTAAAAACAAATATTTAAATCCACCAGATATAGTTCAAATTAAAGATAAGAACGCTCGCGTATCTGTAGCACTTTGGGAGTATTACTCCATCATCAACAGGTAAATTTTATAAATAATATAATTTTAAATTAAAGTATATAGTATGAATAAAGAAATTGAATATATAAAACATATTGCAAATATAATTGGATATAATAATAGATTCATTGATAAATTTCGTACATATTTAAATAATAAAAATATATCAGAAAAAACCATATTAATAACAGTAATAATGATAATGATGAACGTAAACATATTTCACATAATAAATATATTACTTTTAAATATCATAACAAATTGCATATATACCTGGTAAATCAATGAAATATATTGCATAGTTATTGAAAAACATGAACTTTGTGGAATCTATAAAATCAAATATAATGATATATATATATATATATATATATATATATACAAAGAACCACCAGGTCATTTATAAAAAGATTTTCAGAGCATATTAGTAATTACAAAAAAGGAAAAAATACAAAAATATGTTTGATTACATATAAAAAATTATTTTTTAAAAAAGCTTTTATTTAACTAATATTAATATTAACATTAATAAAAAAAAGGAAACAATTAGAAAAACCCTCTAAAAAGTAAAAAATAAGAATTAAATCAAATTGAGAATTTTAAACAAAAAAATATAATATATTAACAAATATAAAAATGCACTGAAAAGTAAAAAATAAATTATAGAAATATCTAATAAATAAATAACCAATAAATAAATGTAATAATTATTAAATTTTAAAATTAAAAGTAATGAAAATATTTATTTAAATAAAAGCATGGTGCAGTTTTTATAATTTATTTAAAACAACACAACATTTATTTTTACAACAGTTAATTTTCATTTTCAATAATGATGCAAGGAGGCGGAAAGATCTGCTGGAACCTCTCCAGTTGAGATTGACTAGTTACAAGTAACAATCTGGGAAAATGCACCCACTCGGTTTCTTTGTACGTGTTCTCACATAGTTGAAGTTCATCTTCGAAATCTGCTTGTAATCTAAGCCAAATTGAACGCACTCTTTCCGCTAAAAGTTTCATTTTAATTAATTATGAATTTTAATTTAATGAATTCATAATTACGATTTCAATTATAATAATTAATAATTTTTCAGATTACCGTCAAAATGTAATAACTTTGTGCAGGATTTCTAAATTTTATTTTTATTTTTAATCTTATTAATCCTTAAAGGTCATCTCGGTGCAAATTTGAACCATCAAAGAATTAAAACTTGAGTTACTTTATTACAGATAAATGAAGTATATACATATACTAAACAACCTCATTAAACAAAAAATATATTTTAAAATACAGCAAATGTCTACAAATACTTATTCAAAAGGATAATTATAAAAACTGCGCCATGCTTTTATTTAACTAAATATTTTCATTACTTTTAATTTTAAAATGTAATAATTATTACATTGATTTATTTTTTATTTATTGGTTATTTATTAGATATTTATATAATTTATCTTTTACTTTTCAGTGCATTTTTATATTTGTTAATATTATACTTTTTTGTTTAAAATTCTCAATTTGATTTAATTCTTATTTTTTACTTTTTAGAGGGTTTTTCTAATTTGTTTCCTTTTTTATTAATGTTAATATTAATATTAGTTAAATAAAAGCTTTTTAAAGAAATAATTTTTTAAATGTAATCAAATATATTTTTGTATTTTTTTTGTATTTTTTACATTTTAGTCTTAATGAACAATAAACTTTTTACATCCAAAAAAAATATTCTTAATAATATTTATATCTGAATATTATTGTTTGTTCAAGTTTGTTTGTTTATTAAGACTATCCAAATTCGTTTGTATTACTTATCCAAATTCTAACACCGTAGTATTGTATTGTCATCAACATTACATACGTGTACCAAATTTCATTGATTTTCATACTATAGATCAATAGATATAGCAGTTGCAAGATTTGATTATAACTAAAGCAAGTTAAATAAAAGCGTATAAAAAATAAATATTAAAATTTCAAATGTTACTGAACATATATTGAAGAATAAACATGAAATTGCTGACATTAATAATAACTTAGAAATATGAGATATAAATAATATTAAAGAAGTTGATATATTAGAGAAATATTATATTAGTAAATAATATAAAAATAAATACAGACTATTAATAAACAAACTGAATATGATAATACAATGTTTAAATCGGTAGACCTTTCATAACAATTGAATACTATGATAAATACTATATACTAATGATTTTTTATATTTTAATTTGTAATTGTGTAATTTATAAAACTTGTCTGCTGATTGAGTAATACTCTAAAAGCACTACAGATAAGTGAGTGTCCTTACCTTTTATTCAAACTGTTTATGGTGGATTTAAATATTTGTAATTATTTGTTTTAAATATAGCAGTATATAATCTTCCAAAAAAATAAGTATTTGCATACATATATATATATATATATTTGCCCATGTTATATGGTTACTTGAATTTCCCATCACAGTCAGGGCTCACTAAACTCTGCCCCCTGGACTCCCCTGTGTTCATTAAACTCATATTTGTGAGAAAAATAATGATAAATAAAAATTAAAGCTGGTTCAATTTACAAAAATATCATTATATATTGTAATTTCTTCAGAGCAACAGTTTGGACAGTACAGTTTGTTCAGTAACTCTTGAATGATCTGAAGAAGGCGTGTTTCAAAATAGTCAGCCTACATTAAAAATATTAGTTATAGCTGGATTACCTGTCCTTTGTACAGGTAAAAATGTATTTTGCCTGGTTGTTAGGATTACTCTACAAACATCACTAGGAGGTGACCATACTTTGTTTCTCATTTTTTTAGTCAAACCAGAAGTAGATGCAGCCAGTCGCATTTCACATACAGTAACAGTGGCAGTGGCTATGTTGGTTGAGCTACTGTGCTGTACACCATTGCACCCCTTAAAAAAATTAAATTCAGAAACCTTGAAAATGGTTTTTAGGTATTTACCTGAAGAGTATTTGCAAGCTCAAATCTAGTAAATATCATGTTAGTATAGTCAGAAATAAGGAAAATTTGCTATCATTCTTCAAAAATTTTTTTTACCTTTCTTCACCTCTTTCAAGGTTGAATTTGGAAAAATCTGGAAATCGGTTGTGAGGTATTAACATGAAAATTATGCA
Organism: Lycorma delicatula; assembly: GCF_047948215.1. Classification (NCBI taxonomy): domain Eukaryota; kingdom Metazoa; phylum Arthropoda; class Insecta; order Hemiptera; family Fulgoridae; genus Lycorma; species Lycorma delicatula. Next base: position 81,815,490 of record NC_134460.1, read on the forward strand.
CATCAAAAAATCAAGCTACTATCTTCATTTGTTACAGAGAAATTAAAAAAATAGTTGGATTTCAAAAAAAATTCATTTTAACCTTTTAAACTAGGAATTTCAAAAAAAATTTAGAAATTTGTTTTTAGATATTCACAATTAGATTTCACACTCCAAAAATCAAGCTGATATACTCCTTTGTTACAAAGAAATTAAAAATTTAGTGAATTTCATTGTTACGCCATTTTAACCCTTTAAATTCAGAATTTAAAAAATCCTTTCTAAGTGTGGACTTATGCCGTAAGAATGTGTATGCAGATTTTCATCAATTATCTTCTGTAGATTTGCTGGGCATTTATGAATCAGTTTTGACATGTTTTATTTATATATAAAGAAAACAACATATATTTATAAAAGTATAACATTTATATAACATATTTTATTATTGTAACACATATATATTATTTATATATAAGAAGGAGAATATAAATTTGATTGCAATTTCAATTGCCACCAAATTTTTACCCATGTTTCTTGGCATAACTGAGAAGGTTTTTAGACAAATTTCATCTCGAAAAAAGAATATGTATATATATCTTCTTTTTTTTTTCTTGCACATATATATATGTAGCAGTGGAAATTTGCTGGTTGAAGCACAAACTTTAATGGATTGAATTAATGAAGTATGAAGTGGGTTTGAACCGAAAGATTCAAATCAATTGAATGAATAATATTACAAAAATAATAGAATTAAATTTATGTTCAATTTATTGTTTGTTCACGATAAAAAAAAGTACCTGATCAATTACAATCAAATTTCTACCCATGTTGTCATAACTGAGATGCTTTTTATATATATTTCATCTCTAATATATATATACATATATATATATACACATGTAGTATGGGGATTTGACATTTGTAGTACATTGTTAACTGTGAGTTGAGTTTGAACTGAATAATTATGAATATCTAAAAATTAATTTGTAGATTTTTTATTTAATTTCTCCATAAAAAATGAAGAAATCAGCCCTGATATTTAGTGAATGTAATCTTTATGTCAATAAACCAATATCTAGGTTTTTGAAACCTCTTTACCAATTTCAACTAATGAAATATTATATCTCTAATGAGATATTCAGTAGATTTGGGCTGCAAATACTCTTCAAATAAAAATTTAAAAACCATTTTTGGTATTTTTTTAATTCCAATTTTTTTTAAGGGTGCAAAGGTATACGGCACTGTGGATCAACCAACACAGCCACACCGCCATTACTGTATGTGTTACTGGCTGCAGCTGCTGGTTACTTGACTGAAAAACATAAAATAAAAAAATGATCGATGTGGGAAACGCAAGAAAATCATATAGCACAGGCAAAAATGTAATGTGGAGCTAGTATTTATATATATATATGTTACATAAATACTATATGTAACATATAGTATTTATATACTATAAAGTATTTAAATACTAGTTCTAGTATTTACTAGTTCTATCTAGTAGTTCTAGTTCTATCTAGTATCACTAGTTCTATAGTATTTAAATACTATATGTAACATATAGTATTTATATATATATATATATATATATATATATATCTGTTTGTATTTTAGGAAGAAAGATAAAATGAAGTTCATGTCATTGAAAATAAATTTTTTTTTATTAATTTTCAGTAATTTAATATAAGTAATATTTTATTTAAAAATAGTGTTTTCACTTTGACTCACAGGATCATCAAATCTTCATATGAATGTTAGACCATAAAACCATATTAGTTTTATACTTATATAAAATAACTTATAAATATTTAAATGCAGATAATACATCTCATAAAAACCAGTTTAGAAATACATCTTTATAAAAAGAAAAAAAGGAATCCAAAGTCACAAAATTTTCAAACATTACTGTACAGTTCAGTCTACTTTTGCCTTCAGTTCTACTTGTGTATACCTTTCAATAATTGTATCAGTTTTTTAAATAAAGAATCTATTATCTATTTTCAAAAGAAACTATTGCCAGAGACTGATATTCCTAATAGTAAAAGTTTTTCTAAATGTTAATAAATGTGAAGACAGAATCAGTTGTGTAATTTTTGTAATGAAATCATTCAAGACAGAGAAACTCCAAGTAATATGAAACTAGGACAAAAAGTTATTATGGCAAAAGTTATTTTGATCCTAGTTAATAGGAACTTTAAATAAACATAGTTAAATACATTCACTATTTTTTTAACTATCTGCTAAAGATTGTTAGGCCTGATAGGAAATGCTAATGAGGAAATAAAAAGGCCAGATCTGAAATATTACAAAGTAATCTTGGTTCTCAACTTAAACTTTGACTGGACAACTAAAAACAAAATGCTGTGATATAAAGTCACATTGCTACTGCAGATGTAAAAGAAGACTATGGAGAAGGTGCTTAATTATAAGAGAAGAAATATATATTTATAAATTAAAACTAAATTTCTGTTATTTATTTTGTAATTTAAGGTCAATTTAAGCATTTATTTTTAAATATTTATCAAAAAAGTTTTCTAATAACCCTTTATGTGCTGAGTGTTTTAAATGTATTGTATTAGTACTGTGTAATAAATTATATATACAAATTACATCGTACTGTTTATGTAATCCAGTGTATTACTTTAGGTTAGATTTTGTAGATGATAGAGTTAACTGCTCTATATGCACTTTAGTTAATGCTCTTTATGCACTATAATTACTACATTAATGATTAATGAATCTCATTCAAATTTATAGTAGCGATGTTCAATTCCTTAAGCCTGTTAATTTCATTTACCACTGCAGTTTGACATTAATATGTGCATCCTGATAATCTGAACACTCATAATCCAAAATAAGCAAACCTTTCTTTTTTTAATAAAGATATAAATGTTTAAATAGAGAAACACACGTGCATATATATATATATCCTCCTCTATGAATCATGAGACCTTGCTGTTGGTGAGGGGGCTTGAGTGCTCAGGGATACAGAGTAGCTGGACCGAAGGTGCAACCATATCAGAGAGGTATCTGTTGAGAGCCAGACTAAGAAATGATTCCTGAAAGAGGGCAGCAGCTCTTTCAGTAGTTGTTAAGGGCGTGAGTCACAATCACTTAAACGGCCATATCAACATCACTCAGTCCTCTGAGTACTGCGCAGCTGAAAGCAATGGAAAACTACAGGTGCTTTTTTTCCAAGAAAATGTGGCTCTGCAATTTCATATAGCAATGATGGAGGCGCCTTCCTTGGTAAAATATTCCAGAGGTAATCTAGTCCCCCGTTCGGATCTCCAGGTGGGGACTACTAGGGAAGTGGTCACCAGAAAATTAAAAAAAAACATTCTACGAGTTGGAGCGTGGAATGTTAGAAGTTTAAAAAAGGTTGGTAAGCTAGATAATTTAAAAAGGGAAATGGATAGGATAAATGTGGATGTAGTAGGAATTAGTGAGGTTCGGTGGGAAGAGGAAGACGACTTTTGGTCAGGTGATTTTAGTATAATTAACTCAGCTTCAAATAATGGGCAGGCAGGAGTAGGTTTCATAATGAACAAAAAGATAGGAAAGAGAGTAGAGTATTTCAAAATGCATAGCGATAGAATCATTGTAATAAGGATAAAATCAAAACCTAAACCGACAACGATTGTTAACGTCTATATGCCTACAAGCGCCCATGATGATGATGAGGTAGAGTGTGTATACGAAGAGATTGATGAAGCAATTAAACACGTAAAAGGAGATGAAAATTTAATAATAGTTGGAGATTGGAATGCAAGCATTGGAAAAGGCAAGGAAGGAAATATAGTGGGTGAATACGGGCTGGGCAAAAGGAATGAAAGAGGGGACCGACTTATAGAGTTTTGCACGAAGTATAATTTAGTAATTGCTAACAGCCAATTTAAAAATCATAATAGAAGAATATACACTTGGAAAAAGCCAGGCGATACTGCAAGGTATCAGATAGATTATATCATGGTTAAGCAAAGATTTAGAAATCAACTCGTTGATTGCAAAACTTACCCTGGAGCAGACATTAATAGCGACCATAATTTGGTGATAATGAAATGTAGATTGGGGTTTAAAAACCTGAAGAAAAGCTGTCAGATGAATCGGTGGAATTTGGAGAAGCTTGAAGAAGAGAAGGTAAAGAAAATTTTTGAGGAGGACATCGCAAGAGGTATGAGTAAAAAAGATAAGGTAGAAAATGTAGAAGAAGAATGGGAGAATGTTAAAAAGGAAATTCTTAAATCAGCAGAAGCAAACGGAATAAAGAGAACTGGCAGAAAACCTTGGGTTTCAGACGATATATTGCAGCTGATGGATGAACGTAGAAAATATAAGAATGCTAGTGATGAAGAAAGTAAAAGGATCTATCGGCAATTAAGAAATGCTATAAACAGGAATTGCAAACTGGCAAAATAAGAGTGGATCAAAGAAAAGTGTTCAGAAGTGGAAAGAGAAATGAACATTGGTAAAATAGACGGAGCATACAGGAAAGTTAAGGAAAATTTTGGGGTACATAAATTAAAATCTAATAATGTGTTAAACAAAGATGGTACACCGATATATAATACGAAAGGTAAAGTTGATAGATGGGTGGAATATATTGAAGAGTTATATGGAGGAAATGAATTAGAAAATGGTGTTAGAGAGGAAGAAGAAGAAGTTGGTTAGGATGAAATGGGAGAAACAATACTGAGATCTAAATTTAAGAGAGCATTAAAAGATTTAAATGGCAGAAAGGCTCCTGGAATAGACGGAATACCTGTAGAATTACTGCGCAGTGCAGGTGAGGAAGCGATTGATAGATTATACAAACTGGTATGTAATATTTATGAAAAAGGGGAATTTCCATCAGACTTCAAAAAAAGTGTTATAGTCATGATACCAAAGAAAGCAGGGGCAGATAAATGTGAAGAATACAGAACAATTAGTTTAACTTGTCGTGCATCAAAAATCTTAACTAGAATTCTATACAGAAGAATTGAGAGGAGAGTGGAAGAAGTGTTAGGAGAAGACCAATTTGGTTTCAGGAAAAGTATAGGGACAAGGGAAGCAATTTTAGGCCTCAGATTAATAGTAGAAGGAAGATTAAAGAAAAACAAACCAACATACTTGGCGTTTATAGACCTAGAAAAGGCATTCGATAACGTAGACTGGAATAAAATGTTCAGCATTTAAAAAAAATTAGGGTTCAAATACAGAGATAGAAGAACAATTGCTAACATGTACAGGAACCAAACAGCAACAGTAATAATTGAAGAACATAAGAAAGGGAGTCCGACAAGGATGTTCCCTATCTCCGTTACTTTTTAATCTTTACATGGACCTAGCAGTTAATGATGTTAAAGAACAATTTAGATTCGGAGTAACAGTACAAGGTTAAAAGATAAAGATGCTACGATTTGCTGATGATATAGTAATTCTAGCCGAGAGTAAAAAGGATTTAGAAGAAACAATAAACGGCATAGATGAAGTCCTACGCAAGAACTATCGCATGAAAATAAACAAGAACAAAACAAAAGTAATGAAATGTAGTAGAAATAACAAAGATGGACCACTGAATGTGAAAATAGGAGGAGAAAAGATTATGGATGTAGAAGAATTTTGTTATTTGTGAAGTAGAATTACTAAAGATGGACGAAGCAGGAACGATATAAAATGCCGAATAGCACAAGCGAAACGAGCCTTCAGTAAGAAATATAATTTGTTTACATCAAAAATTAATTTAAATGTCAGGAAAAGATTTTTGAAAGTGTATGTTTGGAGTGTCGCTTTATATGGAAGTGAAACTTGGACAATCGGAGTATCTGAGAAGAAAAGATTAGAAGCTTTTGAAATGTGGTGCTATAGGAGTATGTTAAAAATCAGATGGGTGGATAAAGTGACAAATGAAGAGGTATTGCGGCAAATAGATGAAGAAAGAAGCATTTGGGAAAATATAGTTAAAAGAAGAGACAGACTTATAGGCCACATACTAAGGCATCCTGGAATAGTCACTTTAATATTGGAAGGACAGGTAGAAGGAAAAAATTGTGTAGGCAGGCCACGTTTGTAATATGTAAAACAAATTGTTAGGGATGTAGGATGTAGATGGTATACTGAAATGAAACGACTAGCACCAGATAGGGAATCTTGGAGAGCTGCATCAAACCAGTCAAATGACTGAAGTCAAAAAAATATATATATATATAATATTGTCAAGTGTTTGTGGTTGGACCAGGATATTGAGAGATTAACAAACAAAGATTTCTTATAAATACAATCTGTTACTCTAATAATGATAATAATTTGAAATAATAATATGACTCCAAAATAGTAATTCTAATAAAAGGTCAAAATTGATTAAATAACAATTAAATTATAAATGTTACACTATGGAGTCCAATTTACTAAACAGTTTACAAATAACTGATATAAAATAATATTGCATTAACAACAAGATAACAGTAGAAAAGTCTAAAGTTCATACAATTCACTTTTTGCAAATATTATTACTTTTACTGTTTATAAATGAACAATCCTACACATTATGAATGAATGGAATACTGTCACTTTCACTACTGTTTACCAATAACTCACCGAACAACCTCTTGCATTCAACCACTGCCCACAAAGGAATGCTCATGATGTATTCTTCACTTGTTATCAAATGCTTACTGTTATCACTGTCACTGCAACTGCATCAAACTTGGGTTTGCGAAACTACTTGCTGTTATTGCTTGTTATCACTACTGCGCTGAACACAGTCTTATATAATTAATACCTTGTCTGCTGGTCCCTGGCAGTATATATCCCCTGGTCTGCAGAACCAGACCCTGACTCACCCTTTTAATTTTTGAAGCGTAATAACTTCCTTTTTTTGTCCACACCCTTACACTTTTCCATAAATCTTTTTCTCAGTCATGTAACCCTTCTGGTTGACAAAAAACTTTTGGAGGTACCAATATCCATATTTCAAAAAACAGATTGTTAAATGGACCCATTATTCTAAGATAAGGATCCCTTTTAGTTCCTTCAAGATTCTTCTTTTCATTATTTTCTCTTTCTTTCTTTTTAATTGGAAGAAATCTGTTACCATGGTCCACATTATTGGTCATGTTACAATGTATGTGTAAACTAACTCAATTAATTTCATCATTTTATAAATGGTTTTTAGTAAAATGAAAACAACTCTAGTCAAAAGGGGCAGTTTCTCACCAGAGATTACCCTTCTGAAATAATAGAGGATTCATTCTCTTCTGTCAGTAGCAGCTTTCTTGAATTACATCAACCATTGCCATTACTCTATCTCTGATGTGCCTGGCATTTTCCTGTATTGTTTATTGATTGAGCCTCATTGGATGTAATTCGGCTTATGGACTGTCAAAAAGCTAAATTAGCGATGAAGATGCCTATATATGGTAGAGCCAGCCTCTGGATTCTAATAAAATAATAAATATGAAAGTTTATAAAAGTTTTAATAGAAGCTCAAATTTGTGGTTAATCTGGATTTTTTTTTAATTTGCTTAACTTAAGTGCATTTTTAACATAGCATTTTCAATAGATTAATGGTTAAAATTTTTAATGTTTTGTTTTAGAACTTTTGTGGTTTTTATTGTTATAATATAATTATAGTAAGTCGGTTTTCATTTTGTTTTAGTAAAATTTGCAAATTTCATTAATTTAGAATTTTTTATTATGATGATGATATGTAATGAAAAATTCAGTACCTATACCAGAATAATTTTGTTTAGGAGCAGTATTTATTTTAAATTTAAGCAAGTTTAAAACAGGAATATTGATTTACTTAGTCTTATAAAATCTTTAGCACGGTAATTTACTTAATTATAACTTCTATAAGATATTTGTAATATTTTAATTAACTTAGTTATATAAATAATGATGACATATATATAAAGGTTTTGCTGTAACAGGATGTCAGCTTAGATGAATTAAGGGAAAGTTATCTTCCTAGTCATCAACCCCGTTATGTTGTTTACTGTTATCGTATGGAACATAGTGATGGTCGTGTCTCATTTCCAATGTGTTTTATATACATTACACCTAGAGGTAAGATCTATTTAATTTTTTTAATCTAATATTATTTCTTAAATCTAAATCTTTGAATATATTATAGTATGATGTTTTATTGTAGCTCATGTTCATTTTAAAAGAGAGGGTAAACATGATATCTCTGTTGCTATATTTATTTTTCTAATTTAAAATCTCTACAGCAGACTGTAGTGTTATAGATTAAAGTTTTGGTTACTAGGATTATAAAGCAATGAGATGGTATCTCATAGAAATTTAATATACTTTGTTACAAAAAATGCACATCAATGCCCTTGAATCAGTTTCTTCTACAGCTCTCCACCATCCAAGACTCTGCCACAGTTTAGCTATATCAGATTTGTACTTGCAAGCCACTTTCCTTGGTGGCTTTCTTTAGATAAGCCTTATATCATCATAAGCTTTAACTTCATGGATAGAAAAGTTGGGATTTTATGGAATTTAGTCCATAAGTAAAAAGCCTTCTATATCCCTTCTTTATATACTCATATTTATAGACAATAAAAAGGAAAATATTTAATAATTTAAAATAAATTATATTTTTTTTAATCTACACATTTACATCATCTAAAATTATAAGAAAGAAAATAGAACAATAATCTTTCTGGAATAAATTAATTACAAAAATTATTAATGGTATAAATGTATATTGTTAATATAATACATTAACTAATGTAAATTAATCTAACACAATTTCCAAAGCGAAATTTAGAGGCAAGCTTTCCGAATCATTCAAAAAACAGGGGGACAGACTCTTCCTGTTACTATTTAATTGCCCCCCAGAAAAAGTCATAAGAGTGGACTAAAAAGTGCAGGTCAACTATTAAGATTGGTACCAATATCAATCTTAATTGCCTTACATTGACCTTGCTTTACTTGTGAATAATGTGGATGAAGCTCAAACACAAATCAAAGAACTGGAAAAGATAACAGCTAAGATTGAATTGCTGATTTCATTAGAGAAAACAGAAGTTATGCCCACTTTTAAAACAGAATCTCCAGTGCTCCAACTAAATAATAACAAGAAATTAAAACCAGTCACCAAATTTAAATACCTTGGTGAAATACAGTCGAACCTCTATGTAATGAAATCAAGAATACCAGGAGAAAATTTGTGAAATAGAGTTTTTTGTTGTTATATAGAGCTAACAAGAATTCCCAGTCTAATTTTTTTTATGAACATTTTATCCCATTTTATGATGAATTAAAATTAAATACAGCTATTTTTCTTAATTGTGCTACAGAAAAGAAACGAGAATGTATTTTTTTATGTCATGAGTTTAATTTAATACATTAAATGTACTGTATAAAAAGTATGTGTCTCAGAAAAGGACTTAACCTTGTACTAAGGATGGATGTAGGCTATACTTAAAAGCTTGCTGTATCAGCAAGCTTTTTAATTGGTAGGAATCTGTTAATCAAGTCCACTATACCGGTCTTGTTACATTACTAATAATATAAATTTAAAGCTGGGGTATTTAGTAAATCAGTTAATAAAGATTCCCATTCCCTTATTTTTAAGGATTCCTAATCCATTCTGTTCATTTTGTTTATGATCACTTACTTAATTTGGTGAAGAATGAAAAATATTGAAACTGTAGCTAAATTAACAATGAAGTGAATTATCATGATGTACATTATTTCATTACAAGAAGAAGTACGTTACTTTGTTCCTTTACAATGTCTATTCTTTCTTATGGCTGTGGTGCATATTAAAGCATGTGGGGTTCAATTTACAATAGTCAGATTTCTGTCTTTCAGAGTAATGATGTTAATTTTACTGGTGAAGAGTGCAAGATGTCACTTTTAGGGTTGCATTTATTGCATCACAATATTTCAATGGACTTGGAGGTCGATTTGGAACAGTAAATTCTGCTCAGTCTAAAAGCCCACTTTACAGATTTCCTTTGTAAGCCTGGCTTGGGAACTGGTTTTTTTTTTGGGAATGGCTATACAATTTTTAGGGGTGATTGATCTCATGTCAGATTGCCTTCAACCATTTTATTTGGTTATATACCTAACAAACTTATTATTGTAATTTATGAAAAACCTATCTTTCATATAAAAAACTAAAGGTAATAGAAAATGAAAAATCTGTTTAGTGGAATTCATATTTGATTAGTAGGTTATTCTGTTTTAAAAAAATTAAAGTAAAAGTTGATTCATGGTCAGTTTTAAAACGTAATTCGCACTTAATATATCTTATTATAATTTAACTTTGATTGTGAGCAGTTGGTATTTAAAATTAATTAAAATGAATAAATTACTTATGGAGTAAATGGTTATCAGTACACAATGTGTACACAAAACGCTTGTATCTTAATAAAATTTTAATACTTTCTGTTATGAATTTTAGATAGTCAAATGGAATTACAAATAATGTATGCTGGTACAAAACTTGCATTACAAAAAGAAGCTGATTTAACGAGGATTTATGAAGTCAGAGAACTAGATGAACTTACTGAAGAATGGCTTCAAGAAAAATTAAATAAGTAACACTGTTAATTAAAAATGTTTGATTAAAAATTTAAAGTGTAAAATTAGTTTGTACATGTAAATTTTATTTAATGAGGCGAATGTCTATTTCCTAAAATATATATATATATATATATATATATATATATATATATTATAGATTTTTGTTTATGCATGTATGTACTGTTAAACTGAATGACCAATTGTTTGTAAAACCGAGTTAACGGTACTTTTATACTGTAGTTATCTATTACCTGTAGAAAATATGTAAAAAAAATTTAATTTGATTATTTCGTTATACAGAGTGTTTCACATAAAATAGGCCTCAGCCATTAGCAAAACAAAGTCACTGTGATGTGGAAAGTTCTGTAAAAAGATAAAGCTCAAAAAACTTGGTTAAAACTTGCTTTATCTTTAAGTAAAATACTTAAATAGTTAGATAAAGGAGTCACCGTAGGGTAAGTTTATCCTTTCTAAAGGATATATTTATTTTTGTTGAATGTTTACTTGCTCCTTTGGAGTTCTAACAACATGTATGTGGCTTTGTGTTACATATGCAGTTGTATCTGTTATCTGAAATGTTTTCATTTAACCTGAATATAATCACTGTCTTCTGACATTATAACTATTTGATTTATGATCATCAACAATTGGCTGAATATTATCTAGCACAAATATAGATTTTTTGGCTCTCGGTTAGCACAAATAAGCAAAAGTTGTTAGCTAAAAGATATTAATTCATGTTATGCAGAGGTAGGCCAGTTTTATATCAAACAATCTGTATACTATAGTTTAGTTATATATATATATATCTATTTACCTAAATGGGACCACCGTCAACTGTATAGTACCTTATATAATTTTGTATTCAAAACAACTGTTAATACCTGTTGTCTGTTACTGTAATGCAAATCTTGTTTTTTCATAATGTTAAACTTTTGTCTGTGACTAGCCCTACAATGCTAGTCATTGACAAAGGTGTCTGTGCATAGCTTAAACGCTGAAAACACTATGATGCAATGTTACAACATATGTGAAATTTGGCTAGACCCATCTGTAAAACAACAATTTCATATTATTTCACTGCTGATCATCATACACAATAAAATCTTCGAACATCTTTTAATAGTTCATGCAAGTTTTTATCAGGTAAAAGTACAATTGTAAAACAAGTTCATTTAATAAAGGACCATTACACTTATTCATAGTACAATAATAATGTATTATTTTTTGCGATATATGTTTCAATTTTAATTGATTTAACTAATTTTTTATGAAGATTTGTGTACAGTAAAACTCATTGAATTTTATTTATGTTGGCTGTTGTCTTGATATTTTGTCATAAGGCTGAGATGTTACTTTAAGTTATTTTTTACAATTACAAGAATATTAATTCATTATGTGTTTTAATATTCTTGTTGTAATTTTATCTCATAGTCGTCTTGTTAGTTGATTGTACCTTGTTTCAGTTTGACTATTCCTAAAAAAGTGCCATTAATTCAATCGCAATAAATGTATTTAGCTTGTAATAAACTTTAAAAACTTCCCCAGATGAAGTGTGAGACAGTAACACAAGATGAATATCTGTCACAAAGTATTAGGAAGTTATTCTTTAAGATAGTCGTACAATATTAATTATTTAGAATTTACCATTTGTATTGAATTTATTTACTACTTATGTTGCTATCAAAATTCTTTTTTGTTAAAGGTTGTGAAGTATGATTTTAGAGGTTATGACATTGTATGAAAGTATATTAGATACATATCTGTCATATTGAAAATTGCCACTTTCTGAGTTTAGTCCAGTCTGCTAAGGTATCCACTATGTGAAAAAGGTATGGTTGTGGTTTGATGCTAACTGTAGAGATGTGATTTTCTTGACCATTATTGTTCATGATACTGGTCTCAGGGATTGGATCTGAGTTGATTTAGGTTTTCATGTTAATTTTAATTGCATTTATGTTTCTTTTCATGTATTTTAGTTGTATAATAGATTATATCAATGAAATAATTTTTCTATATTGAATGAATAAAATGTTATGAAAGCTGAATTTTTGTAAGGATACTGCATTCCAATTAACTATGTATTTGATTTTTTTTTCTTTTGGTTAACAGTTGTTAATTATTTGTACTATCCTTTCAAGAGAATTTAAACTACGTTAGTCGGTAGGTTCTGCAGGCAAGGCGAGTTTAAAAATGTACCTAATAATTAATTTCATCTTCATTAAAATACCTGTACAGATGAAAGATGTAAGAGAAAAATATTAATAACTTTATCATTTAGTTCATTTAATTTTTTTTTCAATTTTTGGTTTACTTAGTTTACTTATTTAAACGGGAACTCAATAATGGCAAATAAATGTTTTCTTATAAATAATAAGCTTTACAAAATTTTGGTTCATTTTTATATATGCAACTGTGTTAGGTTTAAATTATGTCATGCATAGGTCTATTTATGAAGTGCAATAACCCTGGATTTCTCTTTATGTAGTTGTATTCTTTTTTATTACTTATAAATGAATAATTTGTGTTAATGGGATTGTTGTAAAATATTTCATTTAATGTCATTGGATTGATTATTAGTTTCATTACCGAGTTATTCCATCTAGCTTGCCACCTAGTTATCAGCAATTCCTGCAACCTCTTCTTTTCTATCACCTCATATCTTTCTTCCCATTGACGTGCAAGAAAATCAATTGTAGGTATGGCTTCTGCCATCAACACAGCCTCTTTGGATATTGTATGATATCCAAAGCAAACCCTCAATGTGAGGAGTCTCCAAATTCTCTCTAGCATAGAGATGCACTCTTTACTCCCAATCCTCTTGTCCAAACAGGGACCGCATAGAGAATGATGACATGAACAACATTTTCATACAAGCTCTGTTTTGCATAACTAGGATCAAAAGCATTAACTAAAATATTGTAGAGGGCTTTAATCACCCTCTGTGCCTTCTGAGCCGTCTGCTGGATGTGTACTATATAGGATCTCCTAGTATCCAACCACATGTCCAAATATTTAGCCACACTAGAAGGGAAGATCTCTTGCCCATCTCTTGCTTCCTTGTGAAGGAAGTGCCTCTAACCCCTCCTTCTTCCTGCCATCAATACTGCAATACTTAGCCTGTTGCCAACTTTCCAGCCCCTGACAAGGCCTAGTGAATAGTTGCCAACATCCATGACTTTTCCTCCTCTGTATTCTTGCAGATCACCAATAACAGATCATCTGCAAAGACTACAGAATATACCCCATCATAACCAATATTCCACAACAAGGGCCCAAGAACCAATTCCTGGGGCACTTCTCTGGTGATTTTGACTTTGTATTCACTGTCATCTCCAACTATGATCACTGATCTATCCACCAGGTAGTCATGGACAATCCTTCTTAAGTAAGGACTGATTCCTCTCTTCCTCAACTCTTCAATAATGCTTGACCAGCACAGGCTATTAAAAGCATTTTTAACATCTTTTAAGATCACTTCTGGAATCAGCCTTCTGTGTCGGCTCTCGCTTGCAACCTTGTTCACTATTGACGTAAGTGTTAATGGCATCTATAGTGGAGAACTCTGCGCTGAATCCAAACTGCTTGTCACTTAGACTGCCTTTCTCTTCTACTTTGTCCAAAAGTCCCCTGATCACCATCCTCTCGAATAGCTTTGCTATGCTGTTCAAGAGATATACTGGTTACCATATCATCCGGTCAGTAATATCCTCCTTTCTCAGTAATATCATTCTCGCTTCTTTCCATTTGCATGGAATGACTCCACAAAGGAGGATAGTATTAAAAGCTTCTAGGATCACCCTTTAATAGCCCACTTCAATTCCAGTCTTGCTTCTAACTCATACAAGACAATTCTTCTTACAACATCCCTGGTCACATCTCTGAAAGACCCTTCTGGCTTTCCAACATATCCTCCTCAATCTGGCTATATCTGGCATCCACCAATAAATATGCTTCTTCTATTGGCCTTGTTTAATAACCTCCAACTCCCCTTGGTGTGACTCAGTCACCACCATCGACAAGAGCTCTGATGTCATGTGCGCTTCCTCAGCAAACCGGCTTGATATTTTTTGCTCAAATTTCCTACTAGGTTTTATTGCAAGGAAACAATATTAAAATTTAGAGAAATTAGTTGAATTTTATTGAGTATTAATTATCCTTCTATTCTCATTAATATATATAAAAAGCTATCACTGCATTAAGTAATACATAATCATTTACCTTATTTAAACCTTGATCATGTTATTATAAATCATTGAAACCTGATTTAATTTGTGAAGCAGATATATAGTGACTAGTACATTTTATTCTGTCTCTTATTTATTAAAAAATATTTCCACCTACATTGATTCGGTTTATTTATCAAAAGATTATTTTTGTATAAAATTTTGAAAAATCTCATAGATTGTTCAAAATTTGCAGTGCAAGGATGATTAGTATGTCTTTGACATATAATTTATATGTATTTATTCTCTCTTCATCTCTGGGCCACACCATCATTTTACCTTTACAGTGTAAAATTTAAAAGTGTTCAAATGTGAAATCTTAAATTAAATCTTAAATTAATTAATGCCTGTTTTGTATAATGTTAAATCAGTTTTTCTTTTTATTATTATTTGTTTTACAGCTTTTCATGTCATGGGATCAGTAACATATAATGTAAATATAACACTATAAGATTTTAAAATTTATAAGAGTTAAATTAGTAACAGATTAAGCAAATAATTGTTTACATTTTTTTAAATTTAAAGTCTAGAGTTTCATAATAATGTTGATTTTGTAAATTATTTAAAAAGAGTAAAATCATCATACTTATAATATTTAAGTTTACAATAAAAATTAAGCTTTTTAAATATTTTTTTAAAATTATTTCTGTTTTATAGACTTTTCTGGCAGTATTATTTAAATTATTATAAAAGTATATACTTACATACACGTTTATGTCTTATGTATAAGACATAAACGTATATGTCTTACATATGTAAGACATGTATTATGTTTATGATTTACATATATTTCTTGACAGTAATTATTTTAACAATAATTATTGCTGTTATGTGTAAACAATTGTTTTGAAAAATCCATTACTTCTGGATTGAAAATTAAACCTCTCAGTTGTGTGAATTAAACTCATTTTCATATTCTGTTTACTAATTGATCAATATATTATCTCTTTGAAACATATTCTTTTTCATTAATTTGAGTTTATATTTACATCTATTAGTTATGGCTATGATTCATATAATTATTGTTTAATTGAAATTATATTTGAAATAATTGTTCATTTTCATAAAAATGAAAAAATTATAAAAATGAAAATTATCCTCATGTAGACCAGTAGATCTATTGCTTTAATTATTTAGGTGAATTTTCTTTTATTCTGTTTTTTAATAAACGGGTATTCTTTTTTAATTATAAAACATTGTAACATTTTTATAAAACAGTTACTATAAAAATGTAATATACGTTGTTAATTACATTGATTATGTTAATATGAAGACATTAGTAATAATAATGTAATTGATTACTTAAATTATATAAAACAAATTTAACCAAAGAAAATAAGTTAAAAGCAGAATAAGAAAATCCTTTCCAAAAATAATATTCACTAGGCCAGAACATTTAATATGGTTAGAGATTTTTCTAAAAATCACATTTACCTTTTAAAGTAATTTTATATCTATGAGTTAGAGTTTACATTTATATTGGTGATGATTTGACATGGATGAAATGAAATCATGACAGTAAAAATAAAATCATTCATAATTTTATAATCTTTATATTTATTAATACATAGTTTATAGTAAAATTTATATAAATCTCTGTCATAATATTGTTACCATCAAACTGAATGACAGTAGTGTAATTTTGATTTGGAGATTATTGATTTCCCCATTACTCTATATCATATCAAGTAATTTTAATGACAAAGTTGTTGTAATTTAGGTATTATACTTTGTTGCATTATAAAATAGGTAAATAATACCAGCCTATTAACAGGTTACAAAATTATTAAACCATAATATATTATTAAATAATTAACCTACATATTTTATTCTTGAGATGGGTGTTTTTAAAGTATTTGTAAAGTACAATAATCAGAGACTTTCCTTTTCCATTTAAATTTGGAGCATTTTTTTAATACTCCAGATAGAACTTTTTATAGTATTTTATTATAGAATCCTTTTTTGTATTTATAAAAAGCCCAATTAGTACCATTGGAAGTAGATATATATTATATTTAATTTTGTTGCCATTTAAAGATTTGATTTATGAGGTCAATCATAAACAGCTAACAAAGAGAGTGGTATTTAAAGAGGGTGGATTTGTAACACTTTATCCTCTCAAGAATTATCTAAACGGTAGTTACCGGAGGCTAAACAGGAAAAAGAAAAAGGATTGTAACACTTTAAATTTTGTTGAAATTGTTTTACAGCGAAGTAATACACATACATATTAAACAAAACTTTTGTTTAATAAAATTACTGTAAAATTATTCAGTATTTCTTATTAAAACTATTATTTACAAATTTGGTGACTACTAAAATAAAAAAAATGAGAGATACAGTATAGACAGCAGAAATAATGTTTAATATTAATAATATTAAGGATTGGGCAAGAGAACTGGCCAAGGACACTTGTAGGGCTGCCTTACACTTTGTATGTAATTGATAGTAGTACTAAATAGGTCCAATAATCCTACATGTTCATTACTATATTTACACAAATTAAGAATTTCAACTAGAATGCCTGGTTTACTAGTATACATATCATAGTATACGATGTATTTACTTACTACATCATCCGAGGTAAAAATTAAAAATAACCTTTAAATGTGTTACAGTATTTATGAAGAACCCAATAAATCATTTTCATTAACAACTCATTGTAAATTTATTGAGTTGCTTTAAGTGCTGTAAATTTCAAATATTCATTTAATGCTTATTTTGTATGCGTTGGTGTCTGTAAAATAGAATTATGACATTAGTGAGTTAATAACTTCATTTTTATATGTACAATGTTTAGATGAGAATATATTTGATTTTAAAATAATTATGTACTGCCATGTAAAGATTATTATCTTATAGAAGTTAGAGAATATTTTATCTTGATGTAAATATAATAAATAGTTAATTACATTCCATCTAAGCCTTATATTGGGTCTTAATTAAGTATTTTTTTCCTGTATTTCAACTGTTTGTTACACAGGGTGATTTAATTATATTAGTTTTAAATTTTGAATGTTATAGATTTTCTACAAAAAATAATTTAATAAAATTAATTTTTTTGAAAAGTTTGGATTTTCAGATAATCCTTAATTATTAAAATTGTTCTGAATTTGAAATTATTCTTTCTTTAAGTTCAGTATCTGCAAGAATTCAGAGGCAAGTTCTGTTGTTTTAATAATAAATGTTTCATCATTGTTTAAGTGCGGTGGATTTCAGTTTTTGATAATTTTAAAATATTGTATTTTACTTGATTCTTTTTAATTTTATTTAAAGTGCATTATTATATAAGATGATTTGCCTTAGATGGACCTCTTAAAACAATAGAGTTGCAATAATTGTTGAAATTTGTATTAATTATATTCATTTTCTTTCAAAACTTCATTAATTTTTATTTTTTTTTTATTCTAATTTTCTTGTACCATATTCTAATCCTTCCGCCATTGTTAAAATTTCAACTCAGCTTAAGTTTCTCCTCAACTTACTCATCTGAATTTAAAAATACTTAATTTATAACTTTATGAATTCATTTAATACATTCCAGTATGCTGTGAATTTACTTTTCTAATGTGTGTGACCATCATTTTTCTTCTTTTATTTATTTTTTTTTTGTAATGGATCCTAAAACACTATTGATTTCTCTCTTTAAATACTTTTAAAGCAGTAAAATGAATTTTTAGTGAAAAAAATCTATGAAAAAAAGAAATAGATGTAAAATTTATTTAAATATTCCTTTTTACTTTGTAATATAATTATTTAACCATATTACATATTAAAATTTTTTATGCTCTCATTATCCCATTTTAAGAATCTCATTAAATTATCACTGGACACACTGAAAGACATCAAATATATTTATGCAAACTTGATTCTAACATCCTAAATTCTTTTAAGAGAAATTAGAAAGTAAGAGCAAAAATAAGTCTAAAAATGGTTTGAACCATGTGTCCCAGAGAGACTATTGTTTATTCCTTATGGAAGAAGTATCATTGTTGCAATGAAAATCGTTTGTTTTGATTTCTTTTTAGCTCACTATTAGCCATTGGTTCTGATATAATATTTAGCTGATGTACTGCAAAGTTTGATGATATCATTCACAATGTTTATCATATCTTAAAAAGTCATTACTAAACCTTTTTTAATTTCAGGTATCACTTCTGATTGACATTACAAATTTTTTTAACTATTTTATTAAAGAAATCAGTCATAAGTTTAAAATTTGTTTATAGCATATAAAATGCTGTCATTAGTTTTATCTACCAGAAATTAGTTATTGATAATTGATAAAAAATTAGTCAGACTGACCCATATTTTTATCTATCCTCATATTCTAGTTTAGTATTAGAACAATGTTTATTCTGCATTTAATATATAGGCTGATGTAATGTTCCATTATGTGTTTCTTTTGCTAGTAATGTATGTTTAAATTACTCAAAATCATGATTTATTTCTCCAATTTCTTCTCTGATTTTAGGTTTTATTGTTTATACTTAAAAATTCTGGATTTTCAATTTGTATTATTCTGTTATATTGATTCATAAATTAAAACACTGATGATCTGTAATTTCTGTTGTTATATTGATATTGTATACTATGCAGGGGTTTTTATTAATATTAATTCAAGACTGATATTTTGTTATGAAGGTAATTTTGTTTGAGCTTCTTTTTTGTATTTGTTGTGATTTTATTATTTTTGTTACATATTTGTTAACTAACTTTCAAAATACAGTGTTTATAACAGAACTCCTTGGTTTCAATTATTATTTAAACAGCATTATGTTTAAAGTATTACTTATACAAAAGGGTAAATTTAACAGAATAAGTAAATTACTTATTCTGAAAGGATAAATTCTGAAGTTTTTTTGGTGTTTATTACACTTTAAAAATATCTCCATTAATTGTGCTTTCTACAAAAATACAACCATATTTGGTTCACAATATGGTCATTCATCAGTCTGCACCAAACATTGACTTGGGGAGAGTCACATTGATGTTTGATGATTTCATGCAGTGATTCTGATCCCCAAATCCTGCAATTGTGTCGATCTACTGACCCACTAATGTGGTATGTCACCTCATCTGTAAACATGACATTTTTCAGGTAGTTCTCATTTTCATCATTGTTATTAAGCATTAAAGCTGGAAACTCCAATCTTTTCAGTTTGTCATTGGATTTGATTTCATGGTAAAATCGTTTCTTATACGCACATAGTCTAAGCCTCTTATGCACCACTTTGTACACTGTAGATTTAGATATTCCTAACTCTAAATTGTGTCTTGCTCATGATTTTTTCAGGCTGTGAGTACAAGATGCTCAGATCTGTTCGACATCCTGTTAAGCTACAAACAACCTGCCTTGTGACACTGCCTGACAACTCCCTTTAAGACACTGCCTGTTTCCTTAAACTGATTAGACTACTGGAGGATTGTTTTATTTATAGATGTGGCGCTGCCTTATTCACATCAATAATTACACTGAAATGTGATAACCGATCTTGTTTCAAAAACCAAAATAACGCACTAACCTTTGTGCCATGGTGTCATCATGACTGAGAATGAGACTGGCAACGGAATAAGCAGTGAAGGTCATACAGCAATGCCAACCATGGCAAATATTTGCGATGAAAAACTTAATAATATAACTATCATAAATATGAAAACCGGCTGCTTTTAACTTATTCCAATATTTCAGTACAATTTTTTGGAACCAAGGAGTTCTTTTTTAAACACCCCATATAATGCTCTCTTTTTTGTGATCATTTTTTTTAATTTTGAAAATAATTTTCTTGACATTTTATGGTTTTTTTTTTATTAGATTAGATCAATAATGGTTCTTTAGTTGTCTTAAAATATCAATGCTAAATACTAATCTTCATATTAATTTTAAAAATAGTTAAATTAACTATAATTTTGCTGTAATTTATTTTTATTGCATATTGTTTGTGTTTTAATAAATTTTGCTTTCATATTTATTTGTTTGTTTTGTGGTGTATGAATTTTCAAATTCTTTTTACAGTTCATTAGAAGTTGAAACTGGAGAATAAATTTCAACATAATTTGAAATTTTTGTAAAAAAAAAAAAACAAGAAGAAAGTTGGCAAATTAAAAAGAAGTTATTTGTTCCATTTGATCTTGAATGAGTTGTCATTCCTTGTGCTAATAAAAAAATGCATTTTTCAAACATTATCTAAATTATTTAACAAAAATAAATATTACATTCCACTTATATTTCGAACAGATATAAACAATTACATCTAGGTGCTTGGTTTTTGGTAGACTGTGTTCTTGAGCACACTGAAAATGTTAAATATATCTTCCCAAAATTTTAAAACAATAATTAATTCATTACTTCTCTTTCAGTACTTAATGAAGTATATAAATGTTGATCATTTGTTAATGTGCAATAAGACTTGATTTATAGTCAATCAATCATGACTGAACAATGTGTCTCTAAAGAATAGAAAAAAATTTAAGGAGTTAAAAAAGAAACATAAATTTTGGTCATTGGACTTTAATCCTATCATTTCTTTACTGAAACTCAAAAATCTGTGAGACAGGGTTTCATGGTTAAATCTGAAAGTGTTATAAAATGTTTTACATTTTAGAGAAGATTGTGAGCCAAAGACTTTTTATTAGTCTCTAAACAGTAATATTATTTTGATCTGTTTTTCATTTTATAAAAATATTCAGCATCAGATCATTAATACTTGCATTCTTGATATATGACATAATATAAACTAGACCTAACAGTTTTGTTTTAATCATTGAATTTCCTTTTCAATTCTGATTTTATTATTGAATTGAGGTAGTAAGATTTAATAAAATCGATAAGTTTTAAACACATAACAAGATTAGTCTTAACAAAAAATTAATATTTTTTTGGTGTTTTTTTTTTTAAATTTATGTAGTATTTTCCAGATTTGTTTTTCATTTGAACTGTATATAAACATTCAAATTTAGAGAATTTATTATAAATATTTAACTTATTGTGATAATTTGTTGTTGGAAAACATATTTATGTTAATTAAATGTTTTCTAATTGTTAAGAAAAAAATTTTGCAATAGCTTTTTTGTTTTATTAAAAAAAGTTGTTTATCGCTGTTACTTTTTTTAAATTAAAATACAATATATATTTTTAGTCTTATGAAATTAATATACAATTACATTTTACTATTCAATTTTGTAACCATAAGAGTTATAAGTGTAAAATAAACTTATGGTTTAATTACTGCGTATGTTGTTATTAATTTACATGTACTTTTCACTTGTAATTTTTATATATTTTGTTTCAGAGGACTATATTTATATTGTAATTGAAATTACAGTTCTCTTTAATTAATTTCTTCTTGTTGCTATGTATGCTTTTTATATTGTATCTTATTTATAAATAAAAGTGATAAAAATAAAATGATATAAATATGTCTAAATCTTATTTGATATAAATTAGAAATTTTATACACAATGTTAGTTTTAGAGTAAGAGTGCTGTATTACCATAATGATAGAATAATATAAATGGTCATATTTATGCTTAATGAAATTTTTATATTATATTCTTTTACATGAAGTCAGTTATTTATCATTTATTATTGTTTATTTATAAATTGTATTTGAATTATTGAAAAATATATATTAGTTTATGAGAAGATATATTGTTTGTTTTATATTGTTATAAATTTATTGTACCTACTTTTTGCAATTGAACCTGTACTTAAAAAAGTGAAATTCCTTCTTGAATTCTTTGTTTTGAAAAATACTGCGTTTCTTCACTCATACAGATTATGCTGATGTGATTTTTGTGTTTGGCTTTAGCAATCAAAATGTTCTTCCAGTGGAAGAATGCCGACATAGGTATCCTGGATGAGTAATTTCAAACCATAAAGTATTTTGTAAAATTTTTAATGATCTTCATGAGGATAGTACACTTCCCAGAACTCGTGTTTCATCTGCACGTTAACCAGTGTGTGGTGATGAAAGGGAAAACATTCTTCAGGTGGTACAGCTTAGTTCTACGACAAGCATGCCAAGAATTTCTACACAACTCAACATTCCACAAAGTATGGAGGACATTATGTGCTCATGGATTGCATTCATGTTCAGAAAGTTCAGCACCTCCAGCTTTGTGACCATGCCAGGTGACTACAATTTTGTCAATGGGTTAACAATAATTACCATCTAACTCCATTTGAATTTTCAAGCAAAGCTACTTTTACCTGTAATGGCATAAAAAACACACGGAATTCCCATCAGTGATCTAAAGAAAACCCACATGCTGTAGATGAATCAATTTTCCAACAACAATTTTCAGTTAACATCTGGTGTGGCCTGATCAATAACCAGTTACTTTCGTACTAAAACAACATGTCAAGGAGAGAAATTATCTGAAATTTTTAAATAATGAATTTATAGTGCTTGAAAATTTCTCATTGTGAAATGAACTGAAATGTACTATCAATTTGATGAAGCACCAAGATATTTCATGAATGAAGCAAGTAATTCTTAAATTAAAAATTACTGGTAAATGGGTTGGATGTAGAGGGGCCATAGATTGGCCACCTACATCAACGAACCTTATTCCTTTAGATTACTGTTATGGGGATGGTTGAAATGCAAGGTATACAAGCAAAAAGTAGATTCATGCAATGAACTGATCACTTACATTATCAGTGCTGCTGCTCTCAACAAGGAACACAAAGATATAGGTTGGCAAAAGAAAATTTAAGGAAATGAGTTGAAAGTGCATCGTTGTCAACAGTGGAATTTTCAAACATTTATTGTAAATTAATACAGTATAAACCACAGCGAGTATTACCTTTTTTTTATTTTCAAGTAAATTAAAAGTATTTTAATATTTCAAAGTCTAAATTTATGGTACTAAAATTACATGTTTTTAATTTTTACAAATTCATAACATTTTTAACTATTAGCTAATTTTTTATTTATAAATTTTTAATAATAGTTTTGGCAATTAAAGAGAAGATAGTAAGCAGTTTTTATCAATACTCTATAGGTAAAACTATGCAAAATGATAACATTCACCTAGAGATCCTGTTTTCAGGAATCAGACATCATTTAACTCCAAAATTCACTAAAAAAAATGCCTTTTCATTTGAATAATATATAAAATGAATAAAAAGTCATGCTTTCTAGCTAATTAGGAAATAGAAGAAAAATTAATGTTGTTTAATCATTTAGTAACTATTTTTTTTTCTTTAAGGAATTAATTTTTTAAAAAACAAGTGTCTATGACCTAAATGACTGAAAAATCTGCAAATGCAATTACATACAATTGCAGACTCAGGAAGTAATGAATAAATGAAGAAGAGGATAGCTTTTATGTATATAGATTTACTTAGAAATAATTTATTTCTTGATTGATAGTTTTTATTTTTTGGGAGAATTAGATTCTCAGAATTTTAAAGAACTCATGTGAATTTCAGTTTGTATATTTTGGAAGAAAGATAATAGATGAAAGGAACCCAAATAAGATAATATATATTTCTTCTATCCTAAAAGTTACCCAGTTATAAAAATATATTAATTTTTATCTACGGGTGGAGATCCTCAAAATTAAAAAAAAAATCTTGTGTTAGAATCTATTTTCAGCTAATAGTGTTAGAGTGAAGGAGATAAATGAAAGGAACCTGAATAAAACTGTACAAATCTCTTGCACCTGAAAAATCTCAAGAATTGGAATGTTTCAGGGAGTAGCACCTTGGAATGTAAAGATGAAACACCATTGAACTCATGTTTAGTTTACTCATTTCCACACAACATTGAAGTTCCTGGTACACTTTCCTTTGAAATTACTATTAATAGCATCTTCCACAGATTATCTGTAGTAGTTACACCAAATTTTAATATAATCATTACAGGGTTATTTAAGAACCGGCTTTTTTCCCTCTGCTCTGTTTGGGACGGATTTGCATTTAAGCTTGGCTGAGGCCAAGCAAAGTGTCTCTAGACACTCCCCGCCAACTGGCTGTATGTCCGGTACGGCAGGTCGGCTCGCCGATTCGGATTTTTTGAGAATATTAGTCTTGTGCCTTGCGTCTAGCAAACCAGAGAGAAGCAGTACGGACTAAACGATGTCATTCCCGGGCCCCTCTGTAGCGGCCAGGACTCGGTCTTTTGTCGATTTGATTTTATTTTTACTTTTTTAATTCTTGTATTTCGCTTTGTTTAGCTCTTCCATTTAATTCTTCGATACTGTTACGTTCCACACTTTTCCATCGGGTGCTGCTACCTAGCGAGGGCTAGAGCTCCCCTATAAGCTATGGTCATACGATGTTCGACGTCATAATAAAGCAAAGAGTGGTCATTATGATGTAGCGTCTTCTATTTTTTCGGCGCCAGAATCTGACCCAGACCGGTCGTGTTGTGCGCTCAGTCCGGTTGGACATGCATACTAATGTTCGGATGAACGCTTATTTTATTTGTATACTTATATATTATTAAGTTCAATTACATATGTTACATGTTATCAAAATGTCAAGACGACTAGAAATTAAATAATAATTCAATAAGCAATTAGGCGTTGCTTCGTTTCATCATCTATTATCTCATCAAAAATACAGTTAACTCTAGCTCTAAATTCTACAACATCTCTATGGTCCTCCGTCGCCGAATCAAGTGGATCGAGGTGTCGCTGGATGAGGGATCTAACATTCCAGATTTCGCCGCTGCAGCATCTACCCATGATCAAGTCACGGGACAGTCAAGTAGTCGGATCGAAGAACAAGATTCAACGCAAGTTTCGTAAGGTCAAATCAAGCCACCGGATTAAGCGATATTTATAATTTATTTATAAGCAGTGTATTTAAAACATTAAAGTGTACATTAAAAGAGCATTAGTGAAATATTCAGATTAAATATTTCAATATTTGCAGTACTGTTAATTTTGTGGCTATAAAGATAGCAGGTATACGAAGTAAACTTCCACATCGGTTTGGGTAAGATTCCCTTTGTTTTGTACTGAGCACGCTCGCTCAGGCTCACAGTTAAAATTTCACATTGTTCGTTGACCTGGACAGGCCAATATAATCGTATATAATATATCGCATATAATCGTATTAAATACAGGCCAAAGAAGAAAGAAGAGGTCTTCGGGAGAATAAGAGGGAGAAGATGAAGAAGAAGGAAGACCAGCCACTCGTCTCAACATCACGGACTGGAGTCCGGAACAGAGCCCAGCAGAGATGCGTCCTGAAGGGCAGCCATACCAGAAGCGGATGAAGAGCTTCTTAACAACCTCTCCTAATTCAAACTTACAATCAGACCAAATAACCCAGCAATTGCGACTCCTCCGGAAAATGGGACGCATTGCTCCCTCCTTACAGATAGTGCCCCGTTGTGGCGTATTCCTGCTAGCCTATTAAAGAGTTAGCACCGAAAGGACTTCAGTGGACGGTCTGAAGGGGAATTACGTCGGGAGGACAGGCTTTATAAGCTTAGCCTTCCGCGGTCGGCCCATAAAATGGGTTCGATAACGCTGGTATAACAACGGAATTGGAATGCAATTAAATCCGTCTTAAATTCACTATAATAATAATATACAAAAATTGAAAAATTAGATCCGAGACTAAAAATAACCCTTTTAGAAACAAGCCCGATTAGAAAGATCCAGCAGCAAGGGACTCTGTCCAGGCTCTGCGATAAAGTAGGGAGTAATAGACTCCTGCCAACTTTGCATTCCATTCCATTCCGTATTAAATACACGTACAAGTTATTTTGTTCGTTTAACTTTAGACATAGACAATAATTTTGCGGTATTGTTTTGTATACAACTTTATCTTTTCTAACATTACTTTGTGATAATTTTATTTCATACAGATTCAATATTATCTTTGTTAATGTTATTCTAGCTAAATGGAATTTAAATAATTAATTACGAAAAGAAGGATTATAAAAAATAGTAAAAACATTCATTGACAACTTCAACCCCGAATCAGACGATTACGATCTGTTTACTATTAAATTAAACAAACTATTAGAATACGTTTTCCGTTCCATGTTGAGGCGGTTGTTGTTGGACTCTAGCATCTACTAGTGCTAGCTGTCGAGTTAATCTAATATGACCATTCTACGTAAGAATCCCGCACACTGCGGTCGTGTTTTCATTTCAGTCATACGTGACTCATAGTTTCTTGATAATGGTCAAGTTCAATTATTATTCTTAATTTTAATGTAACAATTGTAATTCAATTAAAATGTCAAGGGTGACATGAAATTAAATATCACGATTTAAGAACATAGCGTTGCTTCATTTCATCTACCTCCTCATCAAAAATAGAGTCCTCACTAACTCTAAATTCTACCAGTACGAAAAAGCATTTTTTGAAGCTCAATTTGAAATAGAATTACACAAAGATGTAACAGATAAAGACCTACAGGATAGGCACACATTTGATAATATTTTCGACAAACTTAAATTAAAACATAAAAAATTAGAAAATCGTTTCAAAATGTCAGAGGTAACTGAGTTAAATAAAATTATTAATAAATCTAATCCAATTACGTAAAAACCTATAAGTAGAGGAAAAATGCCGGTTCTGGGACAAGCGTCATCGATGACGGCACACACACCCTCTGACGTCATACCCCCGCCCATCGTAATCAATGACGTCACACACCCCGACCAACACCACCACCACCCCCTCTGACGTCACGATCACGTGATCCAAAAAAAATCAAGTGGCTATCACGTGATCCAAAAAATGGCGGGTAAAAAGCTCGCTTGCTGACATCATGATCATCATCATCATTTTTTTTGTTTGCGAAGTTATCTCTATCGATCTCTCTCTCTCTCTCTTAATGATAAGGCTAACGGTTTTATGTAAAAGCCCGCCAAATCCTACCGGTTTTTATTGCGTTCTTACTGTTTTCTCTCTACTACTACTACTACTACTTGGGGGTTCTGGCACAAAATCAAGGTCACCAGACAGCGTGGCGCCATGACGTCATCACCGCCATCCCCCTCTGAAGTCATCACCCCTCCACCATCATCGCCACCACCACTGTCATCTACCCGCTGTCGTCATCGCCCTCTCCCCTCTGGCGTCACAAAAACCTAACCTATTATAACCTAACCTAATCTAACCAAAACAAATTGGCGGGTAAAATGGCGGGAAAAAAGCACGCTCGGTACACGTGCTCGCTTGCTGGGGCGGGAAAACCTGCGTACGGTATACGTGCTCGCTTACTGACATGAAAAACGGAGATTAGCCAAAAAATCATGAAAAAAGCCTGAGAAAAACTTGAAAAAGCCTGAAAAATTCCTGCGTTGTAGGTTGCATCTCTGCTCCTTGTACTAACATTGACAAATGTTTGTTTGTGCATATGACCGAAACATATTTCATTTTGACACTCATTGAAAAACCAGAGATTAGTCGAAAAAAGTCTGAGAAAAACTTAAAAAAAGCCTGAAAAACTCATGTGTAGTAGGTTGCATACCTGCTCCGGTATGAAATTACAATGTAAATATTGAAAGCAGTTTGTGTTAAAACGATTTGTGTTATTTTCTTTTCTCAAAATTTAACATCGAATGAGGATTATCAGTTGTTTGTATAAAAAAGTTGAAGGTAAATAAATAAAAAACACATAGGTAATTGAGTAATATTTATTTTCAAGATAATATAAATACATAATAATAGAAACTTAATAATTTTTTATTTTTAGGATATACGCGGTATTTGCTAATTAATTCGATGAACTGTTTTAAAATAATATTATTGTAACACAATAGTCCGAAAAGTTCGTGGTCTTTCTTTCCCAATTTAATCGTTTTTTAAAGAATTCATTATATTCGCAGAAGTTTCCATTCTTGAAAAAATAAAGTAAACCGTTGTTGAAACGTACTACTCCATCTATGTCTGCTGGTATTCCGGGGAACAGATTAGAAAGAGATCCGTTCTAACTGTATTAAAAGAACATTCGTTTATCTCTAACACGTAGTCTTCATTGTAGATGAGATACGTTTTTACTGTATACGTATTCACGATCCCGTTGATCTTACAGGGTTGAGCGATGTTAAAGTAAGAACACACATTCTTCGGATATCACCCGTTCAGTTGCTGTGTATGGAGGTTGAACATGTACAACTGATGGTCTGCAATAACCACCATATCTCCATTCGGTCGCTGGTACATTGCGTCCACCCTTTCGAATGTGCTCGAAAGAAATTTCAATCGTTCGTTGATGATCAGCGGTCTGTAATAACTTTTAGTTTCATGTTTACCGTCTTCAGAGATATCTATTACCCACAATTGTTTTTTGTAGGTGACGTAGAGTTTGCCGTTGACCAGCAGATACTGAATATTATCATCATCCGCTTCTTTAATTGCGCAAACGTCAGTGACAGAAGGGTTAGGTAAAGGAGTAAATGGCGTTCCTTGAGCAGGTCTGACGGTCGACGTTGTTGTTTCACTGCTGCCGTAAAGGGATTGCACGGCTAATATGTCGTCTTCGCTTAAGTTCGCCACGTCCGTTCAGGTATGGGTACATAAGCGCATTCTTATTATAAGAGTGCCGAATACCCAAGGCGTGTCCGATCTCATGCATCAACGTATTAAGTAGACTTGCTTTACCTTTGAGGTCATAACTTCAGTCCTCCTCATCGTCTATGTGGATCTCTATGGGCGTGTTAGCAGCGTTGGGAAAAAATGGATGAGCCAAGATACCTCCCGATCCGTCGAGTCTACTTGAACATCGAATTCTTTCGTTTTTGGCGCAGGTGTGGATGCCGTACTTGTCCGAAATAAGGATATCGTACTCATAGTACGCTTGGGTAAACTTCAACGGAGTGTATTTCGACCATTCTGCAAACGCCATTTTCGCCACTTTCATCTTTTTAGCCGTCGCCAACTGATAATGCCATTTTAGATCTTGTTTTTTCCATACAATTCTGGAGGTAGCATATTCCGACAGGTGCTGCACCGCACCTGGGCGCACGCATAAAGGCTTCTGTCTCGTTGTTTAACTTCCCATCAACACGATGTTGAAAATATTCTTGAAATAACTTAACAGCATCTTCTATCGCTTTTGCATCGTGCAGGCTCATATTATCTCCCTTCAGAAATCCATACTCTAATAAAAATTTATTGGAATCGAATTCGTCTGCTGCGGTGACAGCTGTCGCCGCGTAGAAGCTTACTAACAGTAAGATCATCATTTTAACGTTTACGTTTGTAGACTGATCATTTCAACACAAACGGACAATTTATATATAAATATATTTGCTCAGGACTATATTTCTTAATGATAAGGAAGAGGAATTAAATCTAGAAATGAAAAACGACTTTGTTCTTTTTTCGAAACGATTTATTAACTTTAATATTGAATACAGAAGGAATGAGGTTACGGTTTACATATATACATACATACATAAATTTTTTCATACAAAAAACAATTTCATATTACAAATAGATCGGCGTTAAGTTTAATATACATTTGGTAAAGAAAAGCTAAATGTTTAATTTTCGCTCCAGTCCTTGCAGTCTTCTGAAAACGGTTCTTGAATCTTGATTTCTGGATCTTGTTGAAAGTAGACTGGTAGATCTGCGTGCAGATCTACCAGAAATATAAAGACCGTAATGATTGATGATGAATTGATTGGGGAGGTAGCGGAGAACCTCCCGTCCGGGACTGTTTAAGTAGCACTCCTGTGCTTTTTTCATAGCATTTCCTACCTCTCCCAGCGTATTGTAGAATTTTACGTGCTCGTTATACCACAAATAAAGCCATATAGCTCTTTTCATAGCGCAGTCGTGATTTTCACCAAAGGGGCAAATTTTATCCGTTTTACAGTTGAAGGTGTTGATCGGTGGACAATCATATCCGTCAAGATCTTCTACCTTGTACCGATTATCATTTAGAATTGCGGATAGCAATGTCTTTTTGTCTTTGCCTTTAACATATATTGTAAAATAAGGTGCTAAACTTTTAAGGATGAATGGTAATCTCGAATACAAAACGAATCCCGAATTCGAACTATGGCCTATTTCTTTTTGCAGATTCTGTACTTTATATTTAACAGTTTGCGACAATAATTCATAGTAATCGAAAGGTGGTTTAAACAAATGATGCTCGATTTTTTGCTCGTCCAGAGAAATGATAGCCAATTCATTAACGTACGCGACCGTATCAGATATGTGAAAACAACTGAAGTCTGCTACGAAGGAACATATTAACGCTTATAGACACCAAACTGGACTGGTTAAAAAAACGCCTCTGACTGTACCTGTTAAAAGCAAATATTGCATCATACAATCATTAAGCAGTAAGCTGTCGTATTGGCTGTGATAGGGCTATTAGTTTGAATCTCGATTTTTATATCTACAGCGCCATTTTTCAAAGAATCGATCTGTTTTGAACAGTCTATAAATAATAACGGGATTGATACGTATTTAGAGGGAACAATTAGCACCCCTTCGGATTTCTTGTTATAGTAAATTCGATAAAAACTTTTAAACATTTCATACATTAAGAGCGAATTTCCTTGAATGTTTTCGTATGGATAGTATATCAAGTTCAAATATAAACGGATATTGTTAATTGAAACCGAATCGAAATTAGAGGCACTTTTAGTCGTATCTCCTCTTCGCAAAGTTTGAAATCCTACGATTACATAAATAGGTTGATCCGCTTGCGTGGTTGTTTTCACCGTCCAAATGACATCTTTACTGGTAGGTAAAGAGGGGTATTCGTACAGATTCCACTTTCGAAAAGCCATGGAAATAGGTTCGTCTCTATCGACGAGTTTAAGAAGTGACAACCGCCTTTCATCCGATACGTTAACATACGGTATTTTCCATACTATTTTCGTGATACTAAAAGTGAATGGTTTTCCTGGCGGAATAACAACCGCATTATTGTCAGTGGACGCCCTAAGCAGGATAAGTTCTTGTTTCACGTTCATCAGTATTCTGTTATAATCCTCGAAAAACCCTAAAAGCATTCTCAACGGAAGCAATACGCTAAACGTACCAGATTCGCCGTTGATATACCCGCCACCGGCTTGTTGTATGTCATCCGTGCCAGATGATGACCAACCTGCAGGAAAAATATCGTCTTTTTCCATCATCCTCAGAGAGAGGGCATTTTTCATCGTCGTAGTCACGCCTACATTTCTTACTCTATCAACTTCTTGTCCTGCTATCTCGTACCGTATTTCATCAAAAAGAAAAGCGCCGAAATTATTACACAATTTTAGGGTCGGGACAGCTGCACCATTAGCATCACCATACTTACCTGTGATATTCAGGTAACTATCGCATTGCAATGTATATATGTCCTGTTGTTGAACAGGAATTCTAATTTCATCACTATTATTAAAAGTGGTAGCAGCATACAGATAATGTGTATGTTATTCTTTGCCCGTAATGCTTTCATCGAACACCGCGTTCGCAGAGTCTACATTTATTATCTGCTCATTCATCATTATTGTAAGACCTTGAAACCTAAAGATTCCAGAAAACGCACGTTCTCTCGTGTTAACCGTTTAAGTTTCTTAGGTTGACTGTCTGATAATGTCACCGTACCGGAGGATTTATATTCTATATCATCGATGAAAATCAGACCCATCGTTTCTTCGTCTCAAATGCAATCTTACGGTCACTTCTTCTTCGCCGAAATTTATCAGTTCAGAATTTTGGTCACAGACGCGTACAGTTATATTCTGTATAGACTTGGTGTTGACAACCAGATAAATTACACTAGTCGGCACTTCGATTATCTTATATCCTCGTCCGACTTTCGGAAAGAATTCGTGAATTATATGACCTTCTTCACCGCCTACGTACGAACCCCGAACGATGTTGCAGGTTATGCGTATAGCGTTTAAAGGCGAAATACTTACCGGTCTTTGAGAAAAATGCCACGTATTTGCCGGAAGGACCGCCTCATCAAATCCTAAAAGAGTACGGATAGAATAGGGTTTCGTAAAATCTACCGTTTCAGAACACAGGACGTAGGTTCGACCGTAATCTTTAATGTACATTTTGGCTTAATATTTTTACTTCGATTTCGCAGCTTTCGATTATCATCAACCGTTGCGTTCGAATCGATTTCTTCGCAATCGCTCATCGCATGTTTCAGTTTCAACTTCAGATCTTCGATTTCATACATTCCCGGAGTTAACGTTATAATTTTACCATCGCCATAATAAAATCTGTTATTTTTCCCTCTTTCACGTTAGGAATGTTGTTGTAAGACATAAAATCGACGAGACCTATTTCCCAAGCGGCGTCGCCGAGTTCTATCGGTGGAAAAAAATCTGCAGACAGCACGGATGATTTTCCATTTAGGCAGAACATATTAAAAACCTCAAACACAGATTTCCGCAAACAACTGAATCAAAATCTCGTCTGCGGTCTAAATTATACTTAATATCGACTTTCTCTCCGCCAGATTTGAAATAATTGACTAACTCTTTAGGCGGACGTAAATTTCCATAACTGTCGAAATAATCCACGTTCACGCCTCGTTTTTTGTAAGAAACCCAATGCGTGCCCGGATTTAGGACGCTGTCTAGATTTACTATTCCTGATTCGGATTTTTTTATTTTAGCCGGTAGGGTATCGCGCATGAAAACCCTTCTGAATTGCGGTATTTTCACTTTGCGCGCAAATCGTATCAGCTCCATAGGCGTTAAAGGTTGAATGGAAAGCTTGCGTAACATTTCTATTGTTTTCTTTTTCCACGTTGCTGACGACTGCGCTTGCGGCGTGCGGGTTGTCGTTTTCTTAAGCCGCATCCTTTCTTGGAACTGTAAGGTTCGAGGTAAACACCTTTCCCTTTTTTCTTATGGGTTTTCTCCGCGTACCTCTGCCTGAAGTAGGTTTCCTCAGTTTACCGCCGAATTTGTTTTTTAGTTTCATAGCGTTTGTCACTGCCCATGCGGCGGCTTTCTCAGCGATGCTAGAATCTGGAGCCGACACCCTTTGCCAGGCTCTTTCTGCTAATTCTTTATCTGCCTGCGCTCTCCGGCGAGAATCGCTGTATGTACTATATGCGATATCGTGTGCTTTGCAAGCTTTATCGAGCGCCTTAATCCCCGGATCTCCTCTTTTCAATCGTTTTTCTAGTTTAGTTCCAGGACCGCAATACTGGTATCCTGGTATGTGAGCTTCGAAAGGAAGCAGGTCTACTGCACGATTCAGTACAGTTCCTGCAACACCACTTGCGATGTCGAGTGTTTTACCTGGTAGACTTGTAATAGAACTTAGCAAGCCGCGTCCTGTTTTCTTACTAGCTATTTGCTTATTCGCGTTGCTCATTTTATACACGACTAAAATTCCTCGGTTGAATCATCTGTTTTTATATCAAACAATCATCCATGTTAGCAGCATCATCTGGATTTTCAGCACATAATAAATTACAAATTCGTTTTTCGCGGGCGTCAATATCACCTTCGTCGGTAATCCCAAACGGAATCCTAGCGCTGAATTCAGACTGACCTAACCTGTTGATTGGCATGTTTTCGAATAAATCGGCTACGGCGTGACCTCTCCTTTTAATAGTCCACGTTCTTTCAATTCCTCAATTATCGATACTATTTCATTATCGTGAGTAGTATTTCTGGCATTTTTAGATGCTACCAGCAGTTTTAACCTCTCACATATTTCGTTGGGGTCATGGAAATAAACGTAATCGATCTTTCGGTCTTCGTATAAAGTCATTTTGTTAGGAATTAACAGTCCTTCCCCTCGTTTTTTATTTACTCCTGGTGGAAATAGGTTGCTTATTATCTCGACATATTTGAAACCGGGATTGGTCTTTAAATGTTCCAAAGCGGAGTTGTTTCTTCTATGTGCGTTTGTCGCGACTAAAATGTTCTTGTACTCTTCCAAGTCCTCTTCTGTGTACAACTGCGGTTTTCTCTTAAAAATCAACTCAAACAATCCTCGAGTCGCAGGATATGCATCCTCTCTAATAAGAATATTACTATCCTTGTCAAAGTCTAATTTTGCATCACCAATTTTCAGATCGTTTCCATCGAAGTGTACGCCGTACACGTTATCCATGTTATTTTCTACATCTCTTATAGCATCCAACATATACTCCTGCGCTAACCCTTCTCGAATGCTGGTCCTTACGGTCATACTCGCCTTCATCTTCCCGTCAGGCGTATGCAACAGCTGTTCAATCGTGGGATAGGTTTCAAAAGACTCCTCCAGTTCATGTTGTAATTGCAGCTCGGTTTGTTTTTCAGCCTCTTTTTTCAGCACGTCGTCGAACCATGTAAGGGATTAATCTTTTTGCAACGTGTCGTTTTCTTACTCCTTTCATCTCGTCATCAGTCATATCAGACGGTTGAGCCATCTCGAAAGGCAACACGCTAAACGTATCGATTTTCTGGTGTAACTCGCTAACCGGCCGTTTACTTCTTCCGGTTAGACCTTTGTCTATTGCGGAACGCTTAGCAAGCTTCATTCTATCTTCTTCGGTCAATATATCATACATCGCCAAAAAACTAATCAAAAGTACTGAAAAACAGCAGAGCAAACACTACATGTATCTTACCACTAATGCAATCCCAATCAACTAAGTACAACATTTACCTGTAATTTTTATTTATAAAACTTAATTAAAGTGTTAAAGACTAGATAAAAAACCAAGAGCTTGGTAGATTAACATTAAGAAAAGGGCCAGTGATATAAAAATAAACTTTTAATGTTAGATTATTGAATGATTCTTTACAATAAAATAAAAGTGGCTGATATATGTTCTGATTTTCTTTTTAAAACTAGCTTTTAGAAGTTGTTAAATACTTAATAATCACGTTTCTGCCAATCTCAGAGGCAGAATGGTAGTATTTTGGCCTTTCATATGAACTGGGTTCAAATCCCAATTAGGCATGTATGTTTTATCAGAATTTCCATTTTATATTCCCATGCACAAGCTTCAAGCTTATATGGTGAATTAATCATTCAAAAAAATTAATATTGATTGTGAAATACATTATCTTTCTGGTTTTCACAAATGGAACTACTGGAATAATTATTTACTAATACTGAATTCTAACAATATGTCTAGAAAGCTGAGGAAAAAATGAAAAACTAATAAATAAACTTCACTGAATTTTATTTTTTAATTAAAAATAACATCAAAGTGTTTTTTTGCTAAATAGAAACTGAAATACAGTAATGTAGTTGCTACTAGAAGTCTCAAATATCTTCAGGATGACCAATTTTTGGTTTTGATACTCTTCAATATTTCATTTACTGATGCAGAAAATTTGAATGATTATTGATATTTTATTTACATAAAGCTAATGATTTTTAAACCAAACCAATAAGATCTTATTATAACATTTTTAAGCTTCCATTATAATGATATCTGTTATTTTTGCCACCATATTTAATAATAGTTTTGCTGTTTTTAACTCAAGTATCAATTACTGTTATAGCTGGAGGTTTCTTGAGTAAGGAAGATAGTATATTTAGAATGTGGCCAAAAATTGTGTTAAATTTTAATTGTGATTCTTCATTTAGTATACTGTTGTATGTTTGTATGTGTCATAATGTTCAAGTGTTTTAAGATACAGTCATCTTTTGTATACTTGAATTTCAATGTTGTTAACAAGATAATGATTTGCTTCTGTAAGGCTGGCTGTTCAAATCTTGTTTCGCAGTACTTTTATTCATTTATTATTCTTTATTTGAAGCTGCATCCTAATATTTATTTCTTTTCATTTTTATTTGCTACTGGTAGGAATATCCATCAGTGATTGTTATTACACCCATTTCTTTGTGCAAGTATTTTTTTGTGTTGAATTCTATGTGGTCTTTAGATGACAGGGGTTGGTTTAGAAGTCTTTTTTGTATCATGTTCTAATAGCTGAGAGTTTATACAGGATAGGATGACTTGAGTTGTTGTGATTAAGTAATTGTGTTTTTGTCTGTTACGAGAGATTATCTCTAAAGTAAAGATCATTTCAATGTAAAAAAATTTATTCTGAAAATGTTATAAATATTTATTATTTCTCTTAAACTACATACCCAATACTACTTCTCTATATAATCGCCACATGAATTAAGACATTTATCGGAGCCATACACCAGCTTCAATATACCCTTGTCATATTCTTCTGCCAGCAGTCCATTTAGTCACTGATCAACAGCATTTTTAAGTTCATCGTCACCTGCGAATTGCTTACCACGCAAGAATTTTTTTCAATTTCCCAATCAAATGGTAATCAGAAGGAGCTAAATCCGGACTATATGGTAGGCGATCGTAAATTTCCCATCCGAATGTTCTCAGTAAATCACGTGACGGACCCGCAACATGTGAACGTACATTATCGTGCAGTAGGACGACGCCGTCGGGTCAGCCTCCCATGTCTCCGATTTTGAATGGCGCGCCGTAACTTACTTTAGAGTTTCGCAGTAGGCTTCTACATTTATAGTCGTTCTACGTGGCATGAAATCAATCAGCAGTAGGCCAAACCGATCCCAAAAAACTATGGCCATGGTTGTAGCTTGACCTTTGTTGATCTGTATGGTGATTGAGGATAACGCTATTCACTTGACTGCCGCTTTCTTTAGGCGTTGAATACGAAATCCATGTTTCATAACCGGTAACAATTGAATTAAAGAACCTTTTTCTGTGTAGCGCATCAAAAATTCCAAAGCAGATCCCATTAAGACTTTTTGTGACGTTCCGTTAAAACATACGGCACCCAACGTGCTCAAATGTTTCTGCAGCCTAAATGGTCATCAACAATGCGATCAATAACAGCTCTTGAAACATAAGGGCCAGGTCGAAGATTGTTGAGCGACGATCTTTTCTGATTTCATCACCGACGCGTTTCAACAAATCCTCGGTGATTATCGACGGCCTCTACGAACGTTCTTCATCATGCACATCAATTCTGTTATTTCTAAACCTTTCAAATCATTATCGGACGTTTCATTTATTACATTATCACCGTACACAGCAACCAACTGCCTATGAATTTCAGTAGACTTAACGTTTTGATAGTTTAAAAAACGTATGACTCCACGTATATCGATAGTCGGCGGCAACATCGATTTTCCTGTTCATTTTATAACGTAATAACAAACATGTAAACAAAGATGCTACAACGCGACAACTTACAGACAACAATGCAGTGTGTTCAATACTAGCGTGGTCATGATCGACAGGTTCGCTAACCTTAGGGAGTGAAATTTCCCAGTGGTCTTACTTTAGAGATATCCTTCGTAGTTTTCAGAACATTTAGAAATGTTGATTCTGTTAAATGTTTTTTTTTTTTTTGTTGGCAAGGTAAAGCAAATTAAACAGCAGTTTTAAACAATATCGAATCTAATATTCAATTATAAAGTTAGATGATTTAAGAGATTTGTTGATTATATAGTGATATATTATTCCTTTGTGACACGGGAGTAATATTGCACATATTCTATGTTTGGTTAGGTTTTAATGATTTACAACAAAAAGAATTAAAAATATATCATTATGATAAAGGAAATATCTCGATAACATACATGGTACTTAAAAACGTTTCTTAGAACTTTAAAAGTAGATTTTCATAAGAAGAGAATCTTAAATTGATATTTTATAAATTGGAATTGGAATTAAATTGCACAACTATAACTATCAAAATTTATTATTAAATAATAAAACTATTAGCACTCACTGCATGTACTTTACTTTTATTCACAGTCTTGAATAGTTTTTCTTTTCTTTTGTAAAAAGCAATATTACTCATGTGATAAATTCTTTTTTATAATAATTATAAAGAATACCATTTCCCACAAATAAATAAAACGGAGCAAGTTGTAAACATATTATGTCCAATTTTTA
Organism: Lycorma delicatula; assembly: GCF_047948215.1. NCBI lineage: Eukaryota > Metazoa > Arthropoda > Insecta > Hemiptera > Fulgoridae > Lycorma > Lycorma delicatula. The sequence goes on from NC_134460.1 coordinate 81,854,026, forward strand.
CAATTAAATTTTTAAATTAGATAGTTGTTGATTGCAAAAAAAATACTTTTTATTTAATATTTTAGCATAACAATAGAGTGAATATAATGAATTTCTTAGTAGGTTACATAATCCTGTGAGCATTTAACAAATTTTTTTCCAAAAATCCTGTTAAGATTATCAGGTTTTTCACTTGATTATTTGGCAGTATAAACTGTAAAACATTATGTAAGGTGTCAGATTTAGAAATGCTGCCCTAGTGTTTATATCATAAATTTAAAAAAAGCTTAAGTAATTTTAATTATGACTGACCTCATACTGAATGACAACATTTTAACCAACTTCACCCAGTAATGAGTTGTGGTGGTTTTTTCTGGTCATTTAACTAATATGGAAAAATTGAATTTTAATGATTTTTGTTTACTCTTTTGTTAGAGATAACTTGACATAATTGTATAAAATTAACTGAATGTAGCAGTTTGTCCTGAACAATTTTTTTCGTGTAAAATTGGACAAATGTACTCTCATGTACATAAGAATTTTTAAAATCTCTCTTGAATCTGGCGCCTAGTGTACATGAAATATGGATGACGATATTCGATCTCGTCGATTGAATTTTTTTACACACAACGCACTCCGCTAACTTCAGTGTTGCGGAGTGTATAAAGTTGTATTAATGGACGTTAGATGTTTTAACCTCATTCATGCTTATTTGTTCAACATTTACAATGTATACTTGTATTAAAGTGTTTCTTATTTTAAGAATTGTTTTGATTCGTTCTATAATTCAGTAAAACATGTCTAATTCAAAACATTGTTATGTAGAACTGTCACCAAATCCTTTGCGATTTGAAGCTGTTAGTAAAGCTAGACTGAATAACGTATTTTACGATGATTCAAACAATCAGGTAATTAATTTTTATTTTATGTTTATTTGGGTACACGTCTCAGTTTTGGGTATCTGAATTATATATTTATTTATAGTTGTTCCTTTTAACAAGAATAGTTGTAAGTTATGCTTATTTTATGTCATTATTTATACCTACTAAATCTTCTCTTGTTAGGATTTGTCTTATTTGAAGGTGAACACACTTTTACTTCTTACTAGTTTGAGGCCAAGTTATTGGATTTTGTAAATTTTTGTTGCGATATTGGTTATCTGGAACTGAGGAATGTGTTATAACACAGATGTTGGTTATCAGTTGCTTCTGATTTAACGAGTGTTGGTCGCCAGTTGATGAATAATCTGCATTTTTTAAATTAATTTATTGGAGAGATCATTGCATGCTTTTTTCTGTTACTTGAAAATTTAGTATCTAAACTTAGTGATCATAGATTCTTGTTAGTTTAAAATAAATGTGGAAATATATATATATATATTTTTTTTTAAAGAGCATGTTTACTATTATATTTATTTTTTAATTTATTTCTCTTAAAGTCCTTGAAATCTTTTCATTTATTTGTAAATAGTTAGATAATTAAACTATATTTTTTACTTAGAAAATAAAGAATAGTTATAAAATAAAAATAAAAAATAGTTACAGATGTGTGTTTTTACCTTTACAAGGTTTCATTAAGAAAAACATAACTGTTAATTTTAACTCCAAGCCAGTTTTCAAGTTAACTATAGCAATCAAGGTAGTAAATGTTTAATATTTTCTACAGCTTCTAATCTTATTTCCAGTCTCCTACTGATGTTGGAGCTTAGCACGTTTCTTGCTCCATGTTCAAACACCCATTAGTTTATATTAAATATCACAAAACTTAGTTGTGTTCAAAAATGAAGCATATAAGTAGGCATGTTGTATTAAAGGAATATCAACATATATGTCATTATATTAGAACTGTAGACAAAAGTAATTTGTAAAGCAAGAATATTTATAATTTAGCATGCATAGTGACACCAGAATACTATATAGTGTCACCCACCACAACCTAACAATTGATTATATCCTGTTAATAGCTTTCTTCATTACTTTATGTTTTTCATAACATTTTTTAATTTAAAATTAGCATTTTTTTTGAGAAATTATTAAAATTTTTTCCGTTCTTGCAAATCTTAAACTCATAAAATTTTCAGGGTTATGTTCGTTGGTATAATTTTTTTAAATTTTCCAATTTCTGTTTATAAGTGTTTCTGTTACTAACATGTTATTTTTTAATGATGTATTATATTCTTGATTTGGATATGTTTTTAAATACAAACAATGTATTTTTATCAGATTCTGTAACTACATATTTATGAATGAAATTTGTGAATTTGTTTCTGGTTGTTGTTGTTTTTTGGTGTGTTTTTGTTTCTAGTATGCTGCTGTAGTCTGTAGAATAATTATTAATATGGGTATACTAGGTGTGATCATAAAATAACACAAATTCTATTTTTATCAAAAAGAATTTACTTATACTTCTCCATACAAAGTAGTCCCTCATACATTTAACACACTTCCAGCATTTCTTCCAATCCTTGAAACATTTGTGGAAAACATCTTTTGGTGTAGCCTTAAGTTTTCAGAACTGTTCAGTATGAACAATTCATGGCCTTGAAACTGTTGGACCATTCATAAACACTTAATTTCAACATATCATCCTCACAAAAGACTTCTCAAACATCTTCACCATTTTCACTGCACTTTATCCATTTTAAAGCAGATTCTCTGTTAAATAATTTTGAGACAGATAGTAAGTCCTGATCACTCTATTGCCAAATTTCAACTACGCATTTAATATAGCTGAATATATTGAAGTACATTATAAACAGTGCTTTCATTGTGGGGAAAACAAAGTAATATTCTCTTTTACAGTTTTAATTAAATGTTTTCTGGTTTTGTTTCATATTGCAGTTGTAAAGTTTTTAGCTATCTGATTAGCATACCTTTCCAATATAAAAAATGATGATATGAGAAAGTTTCCAGACTACATAGAAAGTATTATATGAGCTGCTTACTTCATATAAAATTGAATGCCATCCTCGTCAAAATGGAGACTTATGAAATAAGCCCAACACCTAAAAAGTACTAGCAAATTCCTATACCTGAACACTGATCAGTGCTTCCTATGTTTTTGCTTGGACGCTTCCTTTGTATTAAAAGGATGGTTTTCAGCTTCAATGTAATTTTGAGAAAAAGGAAGTTTATGATAGGCTATGTCAAGAGAGTACAGGATGACTGTCATGTTACTTTCTTTTAAATATTACCTTATTTTTTAAGAAAGTTTGAGCAGATGAATTAACATAATTCCAACCAATTTCAGTTTTTTTGACAATTTTAACCTTTTTCATTACTAATATTTCCTTAAGCTCCTCAAAACATTTCAATAAAAGTCAGAATTCATCAGAATAAACAAATTCTCAGTGAACAACTTCTTGATCTCAAAAAACATAAACATGCATTTTGTTGCACTTTGGACCTGCCACTCTTGATGACTGACTGGTGCTTTTTAGAAGATTCATATTCTTTGAACAGAAGCACACAGGCCAATGCTGATTTATCACAGTACAGTGCAAGACACAAACTTTGTAATACACAATATATGTTACATACACAATATATTAATTATATTTTGTATTAAATAGTTTGTTTGTAATATAATATAAATTTGTTTGAACAAATATTGTTCAATATTATCTGAAAAGCATAAGTCCAGATTTTTGGCTAAGATGTTAAGACATCTTAATTAGATGTGACATCTTAAATTAGTCCTGTGACTAATTTCAACCATGTCACAGTTCATGAATTATTTGATGTTGGTTTATGTGGAATTTTTTCCTTATTTTCCAGCCTTTGTAGGTGGTTGGCTGTTTGGTTATTTGTACGTCCTATTGTTATTGTGATCGAAGAGTAAAAATTACCTTCCTTGATATTTTAGCTGGCTGTTATTTATCTGTACTATTCATTGTACTCACTCAGACCTCAAACTACTCTACTTTGGTGAACACCAGCTCCACAGTTATCATTCATAGATTATCCTTGTTAGAATTTTGGATGCATAAAAAGTCAAATTAATTATTATCAACTTGGAATTGAAACACTCAACTTTTATTGAAATCTGAGGACACTTTTGCAATTGTTATATTTCTTTTCCAATAACGTGCATGACCTTTTTAATCTTTAAAAGAAATAAAAGAGAGTAATTACATTTTTTGTAATGTATAATTACATTATATAATGTAATAGGATGTTTGTTTTTTCCAGCTTTTTACTGTTCAAGCAGGAGAGGTAACAGAAGTTGTTGTTAAGTCAGTTATAGATCATAGTAGTAGAACATTTCGTGTTGAAGAAAAAGGCCCTGTGATATCTATTAAGTTTTCTCCTAACCAAAGGATTCTTGCTGTGCAAAGAACACGAACATCTGTAGTAAGTATAGTAATATGTATGGTGTAATTTTAGTCCATATCACAGCACTTGATCATTATTATTTGTTATTTTATATTGTTGACATTTCAAAAAAAGTAGTTGCTAGTAGTAGTTGCTAGTTCAAAAAAAGTAGGTTTGAAGATATAAATTAAATAAGATTATTTTTTAGTCATCATTTTATACTTTTTTTGAAAAACATTTTTTTCTTTTGTTTCATTCTATGTAATTTTGACATCTATAAACTAATTTACTAATAGATAAAATTAGCACATTATTAAAAACATTCTGAAATACTTTCTTTCTTTTTTTATTAGTTTTAAAGTGCTTCCTTTACTAGCTTATCTATTAATGAGTTTCCTAGTGTTCTGTTTTAAAATTGACAGTTTATCTTTATTATTTAAGTTTTGAATGATATAACAGGCTTATCTTTATATAATGTGAGAGTTTCATCTGCCTTATTGTATTTGTTTATTCTGTAAGTAGTTTTATAATGCAACTACTTTTGTATAATGTTTGTTGATGGTTTGATGTATTAGTGTTCAAATAAAAAGCAAACAATCACTGTTGTGTTATATAAATTATCATAATATAATAGTTTAAAAAATTGAACTGTTTGTCTAATAGTTAAGTAAGCATATTATTACTCTTCATGTAAATTAACATATACAATGTGTGTATTGTTTTCTTCAATTTTAGAATATAATTATTATATTTAAACTTACTGAATACTGCAGACAATATTTACATTCTTGAACTAGGCATGCAAAAAGCCAGATTTGGTATATGATTCTACCATGACCTGATTCTTCATGCATCAATTCTTTTGCAGTCGTTGTGATAGGTGATCTCTATGGTAATTGTTTTCCAATCTTTGTGATAGATGATCTCTATTGAAGATTCTTGGTAGGTAAATTATCGATATTTATCAATGTTGCTTTTTAAGTTGTAGACTTAAATTAATATTTGATCTGAATTTAATAGAGCATTAAAAGATTTAAATGGCAGAAAGGCCCCTGCGATAGTGGTACTTGCAGGTACTGCGATAGTGGTGCAATGGGTACTTGCAGAAGTACTGGGTACTGCACAGTGCAGGTGAGGAAGCGATAGATAGATTATACAAACTGGTGTGTAATATTTACAAAAAAATGGAAGTTCTGTAAGACTTCAAAAATAGTGTTATTGTCATGATACCAAAGAAAGCAGGAGCAGATAAATGTGAAGAATATAGAACAATTAGCTTTACTCATGCATCAAAAATCTTAACTAGAATTCTGTATAGAAGAATTGAGAGGAGATTAAAAGTATTAGACCAATTTGGTTTCAGGAAAAGTATAGGGACAAGGGTAGCAATTTTAGTACTCAGCTTAATAGTAGAAGGAAGATTAAAGAAAAGCAAACCAACATGTATGGCATTTATAGACTAAGAAAGGCATTTGATAACATAAGCTAGAAAAAAATGTTCAGCATTTAAAAAAAATTAGGGTTCAAGTATGGAGATAGAAGAACAATTGCTAACATTTACAGGAACCAAACTGCAACAGTAATAATCAAAGAACATAAGAAAGAAGCGTAATAAAAAAAGGGAGTCTGACAAGAATGTTCCCTATCCCTGTTACTTTGTTATCTTTACATAGAACTAGCAGTTAATGATGGTAAAAAACAACTTAAGTCCAGCTTAACAGTGCGTGGTGAAATAAAAGATGAAGATGCTACGATTTGTTGATTTAGTAATTCTAGCTGAGAGTAAAAAAGACTTAGAACAAACAATGAATGAATGGATGAAGTCTTATGCAAGAACTACCGCATGAAAATAAATAATAACAAAACAAAGGTAATGAAATGTAGTAGAAATAATAGATGGACCACTGAATATAAAAATAGAAAAGAAAAAAGATTATGCAGATAGACAAATTTTGTTACTTGAGAAGTAGAATTATTAAAGATGGATGAAGCAGGAGTGATATAAAATGCTGAATAGGACAGGCAAAACCAGCTTTCAGTCAGGAATATAATTTCCTTCCATCATCATCAATTTAAACATCAGGAAAACATTTTTGAAATTATATGTATGGAGCGTAACTTTATATGGAAGTGAAACTTGGGTGATCGGAGTACCTGAGAAGAAAAGATTAAAAACTTTTGAAATGTGGTGCTATAGGAGAATGTTAAAAATCAGATGGGTGGATAAAGTTAGAAATGAAGAGGTGTTGCAGCAAATTGATGAAGAAAGAAGCTTTTGGAAAAATATAATAAAAAGAAGAGACAGTTTTATAGGCCATATATTAAGGCATCCTGGAATAGTTGCTTTGATATTTGTGGGACAGGTAGATGAGAAAAGTTGTGCAGGCAGGCAATGTGTGGAATATGTTAAATAAATTGTTAGAGGGGTAGGGGGTATACTGAAATGAAACGACTGGCAGTAGATAGGGAATTATGGAGAGTTGCATCAAACTAGTCAAATGACTGAAGACAAAAAAAATTAATATTTAATTTTTCTTACTACCTGTGGAGAATTATATGTTTAACTTTGCTGCAGTAACTTAAAATCCAAAGAGAGGAAGGTGGTAGCTATGAATCAGATAGAGTTCTTCTAGGTTTCCCTGAATATCTGTCAAATTGTGACCTTTTTTAAGCTACATTTATTTAATCAGTAACTATAAGTGATAAAATGACTGACCATCTTGAAGCTTTCTTCTCAGTTACATATAATTAGTAACAATGGGAACATCTCAGAGTGTAAGAATCGTACAAATTGAAGGGTGTGAAGTAACAATAAGATGCCGTTAGTCAAAGTAGTTTGTAATAAATTGATTACTGTAGATTACCAAAGTTAAACAATGAGGATATAGTTTAAAGTAATCTCAACAATTGGCACCTCCTAATTAAAGAAATTATTTGGTTATAATTATTTTTTCACCATAAAACATGAATTTTTTGTGAATTTGTGACGTCACATAAAAAAAGGGATTTTATGAAGACTAATGCGAGAGGCAGTTGTTAAAAGAATTACACTGATAAAATCTATAATTGTATAAGAAAATTTAAGTTAACATAAATAATGATGAAACTATTTAGACTATCAGAAAAGTTTTACAGGCTTCAAAAAATGATAAAAAAAATTATTGCAAAGTATTGCATGTTTGAGGCTTGTTGTCAGGATCTTGAGAGAATAACAATTAAAATTGTTAATATAATTACGATTTGGTAGTTTAAGAACATATAAAAATTAGATATTAATAATAAACCATAATAAAACAACTAACAGTAATAATCGTAATAATAGTAAAAACAACAGCAAAAATAATAATAGTGACTAACAACCACAATAGTAATAATAATTAATAAATTACATACAAAATAGAATTTCAAGTAAGGACGGATTTATTTACAGTTAGTTATAAAATAAAAACCAGAATTCAGTTCAATTAACAAAAGACATTATAATAACCACCAACATTAACATCTTTAACAAGTAGTATTAAATTAACTACTACTACATAAGATAGACCAGTCTAAGGTTCATACAATTCCATCCACTGCAAATACCTTTCCTGTTTAAAATAAAATCAAACAATCTATTAATGAATTTAATATTCATCCCTTTCACTAATTGTCAATCACTAACTTACCGAACAACTTCCTGCATTCATCCACTGTCCACATCAGAATGCTTGTGACGTCACTTCAATCACGTCAAACACTACGCTTACACTCACTACTTCCTCCTCACTTAATACTGAATTCTTAGTCCAAGTAATCTTATCTACCCTGACCTGCCACATTCCTTAATTGTTGAAGTGTGAGAATTATCATTCACGCCCATACATTTTCCCATAAACTCCTATCCTGGTCCAGTGACCCGTGTTGTCAAACAACAGCTATTGAAGGTGTGCCATTGACATACCTTCAGAAGAACAATTTCTAAAATGGACCTGTTGGCCTGAGTAAAAGGATCCTTTCTGGATTTTCATTGTTATTTTCTACTACTTTCTTCTTAATTGGCATCTGTTACTCAGGTCCATTATATTGGTCTTGTTGTTAGTATAATAAACATACAGTAGTATATTCAGAATAAAATTTTAAATACGAAATTTAGGTAATATGCTCAATTTATAAAATATTTTGTAAAGTTAACAGATCTATTATCCATTTTATTTAACTAGTTTATAAAAATCAGTGTATAAAAACCCTACTACCTTAAATAAACGTTCTTAAATGATCAAAAACCGAACACTTCAAAACAATGTTCTTAATTTCATTGTTTAAATATCACAATAAGAATATTGCATTCCTTTCCTTTATTATGGACATTGATGAAAAAATTTAATTTTTTGTTGCGTAAAAGAAAATAATTACACTTTTTTTTTGCTTTTTTAACCTTTATGAATGCCCTTAAGAATATTTAATAAATTCTAAAGCCATGTTTATCTGGTAGTTCCTTTCATACTACAAGACTTAGTTTTGTTATTATTGGTATCAAAGTTTTTTTTCTAGTTTGTGGACCTTTTTATAATTATTAATATTTTTTATTCACAACACATTATTTTTCTTGATAAAGACTTTATCAAAATATAATTTATAAAAATATGATACCTCTCCTGGCCTGTATTTTTTTTTAATTGTAAATGTTTTATATCAATTGTGGATTTATTTACTTTTAAAAGTTCTATTCCAGGAATTTATAAATTTCATTGATGGCAACCAATCAGCAGAATATTCACAAAGTTGTAAATTAAAAAAGGCTCAACTAATTGGATTTATTTGGGTACACAACAATGAAATTTTATTTATAACTGATGTAGGTGTAGAATTATATCGGGTGAGTATTGAATTTTAAATGTATTATATTGATATATTTGTAGTATCAGTTCTAAAGAATCATTAAATATTTCTGCCATTTTTACAGAATAACCTAATAAAGATGAAAAAACTTTGCTACAATTTCATTATTAACTTGTGCTATTATATGTGCTTCGATGGTGATTGTACATATTAGTTCACTAACAAATGTAAAGATACTATTAAATCATTAATTATTAGTTTTTGAACTGTATGTTAAGTGCATGGCACACTTTATTTGATTTCATCATAATCCAGTGAAATTTGTATAATCTCATCATAATCAGTAAATCTTTTCACAACCATAAACCTGTTAGTTATGAGCTACTTTGTAGTTTATCTCTTTTTTAAATCACTAGTAGTTGAAATAAAGTTGTTTTTGCATCGAAAACAATGTAAATAAATCAAACAATAAACAATGTAAGTAGAAATCTTAATTGATACATTCATGCCAGAAATTTTTTTTAGGAAATAGTTGAACTGAATCAAAACAAATTTTGAGTCTTTTTCATTGGTAGATTCTCATCTCATTTATCATTATCTTTAAAATCTTCAGTTTTATGATTATACCTGTACAAATTTTTTACAACATTTAAAACAAACTATTTTTTGATTAATTTCTCCAATATTAATTTTATGAACTATTTAATCTGTATTAAAATAAATACTGTTAACAATGGAAATTGTGAATGATCACATATATGTAGTATGTACACCTGTCAAATGTAACCAGCTACACTTCATTGGGCCACACCATTCAACAATTATATTATTAAAAATAATATAAGATCTGTTTGACTATACTTTATAACATAAATTTCACAAGAACATTGCTAATTCAAGAAATAAAACACCACTTTAATGATCATCAGAAACAATTAAATCACATTTTCTGTTTAGTTGCATACAGTTTTCTTCATCATTCTAGATTTAGAGTCAACAACAGTTCTCCCAACAGAAAGGAAGCAATTCTCTAAAATGACCTACTAAAAGAGTTACAGTATAAAGGTGTTGATAGGGATTTGTAATAATTGAACTGATTTCAAAATTTGTTAGACTATAAATAGAGCAGAAAAAACTGGTTCTAGCATTTTTCTGTAAATTTTAACATATCTGTTTTAAATTTGAGTTATCTTGAAGATAATTAAAAACTGATACAGAATACTTATTTATAATATTACAAATATTAATTTTGTTGATCCATATATAAGAAAAAGCAATGAAATTAATCTTATATTTTAAATATTGTTTAAATTTTTTTTTTTAACAATGAAAATTTTTAACCAGTTACAATAAAGAATTTTCACACTATCAGTTATAAAAGTGCAATAATTAACAAATATGTTTAGATTAATGTCTCTTTTTGCATACTTTATCTTTGTGGTGGATCTATTTATTGTTAGACTTATTTTGTTATTCAGATATTATTAATATATCTTATATATTTTTAAATGTATGTGATTTGTTATTTAAATTGAATAATTTATTTACTTTAAGTATAAATTTTTGTTAGGTAGAAGAAGAAAAATGTAGTATTTTACTATTAAAAACCATTCAGTTAAGTGTAAATTGGAGCATATATTGTCCACACACCTCTATCCTTCTGTTATCTAGTGGAACTTTAGGAAATTCAGTTCAAGTCTTACAGCTTGAACCAGGAAATATGATAAAATTGAAGAGGATTGAAAGTAAGTAGGTTTGTATTTTTATATTGTTTGTTATATTACTTTTTGTATTATTCATGTTAAGATATGAGAATTATATTTGCTGTTTAAGTTTCATGCTGTGAATAATGATATTAATTTGTAAATAGGATTGAAATTTTGTTGATTTTTTTTTTTTTCATTTATTGTGATATATTTTCCTTTTAAGCACTATAATTCTTGAAAGTTATGATTACTGAAATGAAAATTCTGTTGTTCGAATCTTTCTTAGTTATAGTAAGTTATAACACTATAGTATAATAAACTATTGATAGAATATAAATTTTATTGATTGTTTAATACAAGATTTTAACATTTTTTGATATGTTATGAACTGTGCACAAGCTAAACGAGCCTTCAGTAAGAAATATAATTTGTTTACATCAAAAATTAATTTAAATGTCAGGAAAAGATTTTTGAAAGTGTATGTTTGAAGTGTCGCTTTATATGGAAGTGAAACTTGGACAATCGGAGTATCTGAGAAGAAAAGATTAGAAGCTTTTGAAATGTGGTGCTATAGGAGAATGTTAAAAATCAGATGGGTGGATAAAGTGACAAATGAAGAGGTATTGCGGCAAATAGATGAAGAAAGAAGCATTTGGAAAAATATAGTTAAAAGAAGAGACAGACTTATAGGCCACATACTAAGGCATCCTGGAATAGTCGCTTTAATATTGGAAGGACAGGTAGAAGGGAAAAATTGTGTAGGCAGGCCACGTTTGGAGTATGTAAAACAAATTGTTGGGGATGTAGGATGTAGAGGGTATACTGAAATGAAACGACTAGCACTAGATAGGGAATCTTGGCGAGCTGCATCAAACCAGTCAAATGACTGAAGACAAAAAAAAAAATGAACTGTGCATATTGGATTATTATACAGTTTTGAAATTAAACATAACACATGCCGAAATGCTGAACGTAATTAATACACTTCATATGTAGAAGGTGTATCCATATTTTTTAATTACTATGTATTTAATTGGCAGTTGTGTAGAAGCCTTTTTTATTGATCTTTTGAAAAAATTAAAGGTTTTTTATGTTTTTGTTTTTTTTAGTGTTGCATAAATCATAAACTTTCAAAAATCAAAGCAGCTTTGCTTTTGCTTCTCTTATACAGTTGAAAAATTTATCTATTACTGTTTTGTCATTATTGGAAAAATAAGATTGTCAAATAAAATTACTTATTCAGTTTCTTATAAAATAACTTATTAGATTTTAATTTAGCGAAATCTAATCTTGTTTAGTTTCTTGTATTAAACCATTGAATTAAATCACTACTTTTTAGCATGGTGTAACACATCAAAAAACTTTATATCATGCATATCTGAAAAGGTTGTAGTTTTTATCTGTAAAACATATATTTTTTATAATTGTTATACAAAAAATATAACCATTATTAAGGGATTAAGGAATATAAACGTTTGGACATGTCATAAATTATTTGAAACATTTTTTCTATATTTGTTTTTCATTTTAGTTTAATTGCTTAATTTGTTTTTAATTTTAGAACAAATGATAAAGGAAATTCAAAGGGATTAACATTTGTTTCCCAGAAAATATATATAGACAACCCTACGTGTGTAAATTATACCTTAATAACTAGTTCGAGCTTACTCTGAAAGAGCTGAGTGAATGGATAAAAACTACAACTAACATGAGTTTTTAAATGTGATTAAAGTAAATAAATCCTTATTTAAACTGGTTCTGCAGCATTACAGATAGTAATTAACATTGATGGAATACCAAACTTTCATTAAGCTGTAGTTGTCAAATCAGCAGCATAGAACACTTTAGCAGTAAAAAAGCTTATATGTCAATTTATTTTACCTGGAGCCACAATTCTGCTGATCATGTGTAATCTGTAGCATTAAATATGTCATTTTAAATTAAAGATCTCTTTATTAACATTTTTTAGTTGTTTTATTAGTAGAAAAGTGAATAGATTTATGAAAATTTGAATAAATGCAGTATTATTTTATTTTCTGTTTATTTTCAGTCGAGCTTAATTCAATACCGAAACCAGCAAAATTATGCTTACAAGAACGTGATATAACAGTATGTCAAGTGTATGATAAACCAAGGGTACTAGTTTTAAGGCATCCTTTACCTGCCAGTACTACAAATTCTACAACTAGTAGTGGGAGTAGCACTAGTAGCAGTATTAACTCTTCTGGAAGTACAGTTGTTAACACTGCCACTACTAGTGGAAATAGTGCTAATTTAGTTAATGTAGCTGGAACTACACAAACGACGTTATTTATTTATACCATTTTTAGGTTGGTGGTTCTTGTTTTATTTATTACGATTTTTGTGTTCTTTTATTTCATGTTGTATTTGTGTTATGTTATAAATTTGTGATTTCCAAACTGTGCACATGGCATCCAAGAGTACCTCTCTTTTTTCTGTTTAGCCTCCAGTAACTACCGTTTAGGTAAATTCTTCAGAATGAATGAGGATGATATGTATGAGTGTAAATGAAGTGTAGTCTTTGTACATTCTCAGTTCGACCATTCCTGAGATGTGTGGTTAATTGAAACCCAACCACCAAAGAACACCGGTATCCACGATCTAGTATTCAAATCCATGTAAAAATATCTGGCTTTACCAGGACTTGAACGCTGTAACTTTCGACTTCCAAATCAGCTGATTTGGGAAGACGCGTTAACCACTAGACCAACCCGGCGGCTTGGCACCCAAGAGTACCATAACCACTTTGGTTAACTCTTGATTTACTAGAGATGTGTAATAGCATCTGCCGTAGCTTTTTATGTTTTGAAACCAGTATTTCTTTCTTTTTAGTATAATATTATGATCATAGTTATATCACAGATACCAGTATCAGTTGCCATGAGCAGTAGTAGATTCAGAATATTCAATATTTTGGGGTTCATTTACTAGCTTATACAGCTTACCAGAAGTAACCTGCCTATTTCAAAGATATGCCTATAATTGTTTCCCATATAAATATAGCCAATTATCATATAATAACAAGATATTATTGTATGTCTTGAATGTTTTAAAACATATTACATATTCCAAAAGTTTCAGAACATTCTGCTATTATTATATATACATTGCCTACATCATCTCCACTTTCATACTCATATTCTCTGTCTGTTCGTATTTTTTTTATGACAGGCAAATGCAATGTGTTTATCTTTCACAATTTGAATAAGTGGCAAATGTGTACTTTCAAGTTTTATGTCTGGTCTTGGCAGTTCAAATACTCTGACTTGTGGTTGAACAATGTAAGACAATTTACATGTATCCAATTTATTTTGTTTCATCAATGTAGATGTTTCAGTTTGAGAACAAAGGAAAGTTCATTATCTTTTTCAACTTCACATTCATTATTGACAGAATTATTTACTGTAACCAAGTTTTCAGGCACAGAAAACCTTTGCCCCAATCTTATAATCAATTCAAAAAGCAGATAGAACTTATTATTATTTTCTTGAGTAATACAAGTCTGTACAGTTTTACATTCTGCAGCTGTAATTCTGACTTCTTGTGTAACAATTTCATCTTTTGTTTCCAAAGTTTGTGGCGTTTAGCTTTATCTCAAAATATCAGCAGCAGCATCATTTCAATCAAGCAAGGGCCAAAATTTATCATAAGATTTAGCTAAAACATTTCATTGACCAAGAGCACTCTGCTTCTTTTTAGTGCCACTGTTCTTCATTATTATAATAAAAATTATCAAATTAATATCAATAATCATATCAAATCAATATCATATCAGTTAGAACCATACCATTATTAATAATGAAGAACAGTACAATAAAAAGAAGCACAGTACTCTTGGTCAATGAAACGTTTTAGTTACACCTTATGATAAATTTCAGCCTTTGCTTGATTCAAATAATGCTGCTGCTCTGACATCTAGAAAGACTGCTATACTTAAAGGATTTCTTACTCAAAAGAAATTAAAGCTGATATTTTGAGGAAAGGACAAAGCTAAACACCAAGAACTTTGGAAACAAAAGAGGAAATTGTTACATGAGAAGTCAGAATTATAGTTGCAGAATGCAAAACTGTACAAACCTGTATTACTCAAGAAAAAGACAACAAGTTTTCTCCCCTTTTTGAATTGATTTTAAGGTTAGGGTAAAAGTTTTCTGTGTCTGAAAACTTGGTTACAATAAATAATTCTGTCGATAATGAACGTGAAGTTGAAGAAGATAACGATATCCTTTGTTCTCAAACTGAAACATCTACATTGAAAATTGAAAATGCAGAAAACAAATTGGATACATGTAAATTCTTACTTACATTTTTCAACCACTAGTCAAAGAGTATTTGAACCGTCAAGACCATGTAAAACTTAAAAGTACACATTTGTCTTTATTCAGATTGAGAAAGATAAATACATTGCATTTGACTGTCATAAAAGAATACGAACATATATATATATATATATGTACACCCTTACCAATAGACTACCTTCATTCATAGTAACAGACTAGTTCATTAGTAACATTCAGTATGGTTTAATTTTTTATGTAATTTTAACATAAAAAATATGCAAAACAAGTGAACATATGTGTGCACATGTAAAGATACAGTAGCCACAACTTAAGTATTTGTAAGGTACTGTGTTAAACATTGGTAATTATCAAAAAGGTTAATACATAACATATAATATGTAAGTAAGTTAATATGGCAAGTTTTAGTGCATGATTAATGAAATCAATCAAATCAATATTTTCATTATTTAGGAAGATCTTTTTTTACAAATAAATCATAGTTAAATTTTGTAGTTTTACTTTTGAACAGTTTGCCAACAGGAAATGTCAACAATATTGATTATGCCAGTATCTACTTCGACCAGTAATACAGAGTGTACACACACACACACACACACACACACACACACACACACACATATATATATATATATATATTTATTTATTTATTTATTATTATTATTAATTAATTAATTAATTTAGCAAAATCATTTCTTTTTTTGTTATTGTATTTGTCCATATTCTCCTCTGTACTAATTATGTCAAAGACAAAAGTACAACCAGTAATTCACAAACGGTAAAGAATTCAGTAATATCTCTTACCTTAAGCTTATTGTTATTTCATCTTAATAATGCTTTCGAGAGTTTCCCATCATCAGTTAATAATTTTTTTTTTTTTCAAAATCACATTATACTCAAAACATTAAATCTAACATAAAAAATATATAGCCATAAAATTAAAAAATTTTTCCTTGTGGCTGGCCACACATACAGTACTGTATTCTACAAAGTCCACTAGAGTAGGAAGGAATAATTTACGCAGTAATGTAAATATTTTATTACTTAGGGTAAATAATACTAAAGTTTAATTTTATGTTAACCTAAAAAAATAAATACTAATACACCAAAAATAAACATGTGCTCTAGTTAATTTTAAAAATTTATATATTTACTAGATGATGGGTAAGAAATGGTAACACTAAATATGTGTTAAAAGCAGCCTTTCAAACAGGATATTTTTGATTGGCCTAACATTTGAATGCCTTGCAAATTCAGAGTTGCCATCAAAAAATTTTCCAGTCTGAAAGTAATTATTAATGGTAATTTTTCAATAAATGTGTAATAAAAAAAAAATTGTTTATACATTACGTTCAAAAAGTTACTGTGCAGTATGCTTCAGAATTAGTTGGTGCATTCTGTTCTTTTGGCATTACGTTGGTTGCCCTGTAGGTTTGTTGGACATTGCTCAGTAAAAACCTAAGATGTCAGTTCAGTTGTGATTGATTTCATTTATTGGAATCAATATTAATGAATCAAGAAATGTAATGGTTCTTTCAGTAGAGGAACGCATTTTTCATGTTGAATGTATCTTTCATGAAAGTGACAAGAATACTCATTTAGTGATGCAAAAGTTTTCTGAAAGGTTTGCAAATGTGTATGCATTCCTCACCGCAATGCAGTTTGATCTGTTATTGAAAAATTTCAGGCAACAAGCTCTGTTGAAGACGCTGATCGTAGTGGAAAACCACCTAAATTAAACAAACAGAAACTGTTTGATATTTCGGATGCTATAGCTGAAAGTTCATCAAAATCATTATGTAAGTTAGCACAGCAGCAAGATATCAGACTTGCTACCACACATAAAGTTGTAAGAAAAGAACAAACTTTTCCGTGCCAAGTAATGTGTGTTCAAGAACTGAAACTTACAGATCGTACCAAAATATTAAGTTATTGTAACTGATTTAAATGTTTTATTGACCAAAAGTTCTGTAGGTATCCTCAACTATGTTTTTTACAAACAAAGCATGATTTTATTTGGGAGGTTTTATTAATTCACGAAATACATGACTGTGGTTGACAACTAACCCCCATGAATTACAAAAACAATCTTTACACGAAGTGAAAATTGGAGTTAGGGTCAGTGTGAGTGGAATGCACAATGTGGGTCCAAACATTTTTGAAGATATGTTTAATAGTGATCATTATTGTGCTCTTTTAACAAACTTCATTAATCAGTGGAAATTCCACTTCAACAGAAGTGAAAATCAATCACGATTGGTTCCAACAAAATGGCAATATGCAACTAACAGGTCAATGATTTTTTTTTTGCGAAATGTCTTTTGCGAATGAATCATTTTGAGGGGTTTGTGGCCTGCACAATCACACGATCTGACTCACCCAGATTACTTTCTATGGGGGAAACAAGCAGTTTATCACAACAGACCATACACCATTTATGAACCCGTTTAACCATTTTGTTTTTAACCATTTAAAAACCACAATAACAGCATATGTATGAGATATTCCAGGATACCAGCTGGTTAAAGTGTTTAAAAACAAATTGAAATTTGTCCATGTTGTATTGATGTAGAGTGTTCAACCTTTTATAAACAATTCCAGTTATTGTAATATCCATTTTATAAAATTTCATTATTTACTTTAAAAATACAATTTTTCATCATTACACATTACATTTTGATTTAAATGTGATTTATACAAATGAAAAGTATTTTTTATTTTTTTTGAAAATGTTGGATTAGTTATAAAAATAGCTTCATGTCATTACTGACAAATGCAAAATTGATTTCTCTAGTTTTTAAGAAAAATATCTTCTCATATATTTGTTTTACATTTATTGAAAATTACGCCACATGAAAAATAACACAATAAATGATAATTTGTATACTATGCAGTTGTGAATTTATTTGTATAAATAAAAATTCATTTAACATAAAAAAGAAAAATTGAATAATTTTTTTTATAGAAAATATATTCAGTTTTTTTATGATGTTTCAGTGCAGTATCAATTAAGAAAACTCATGTATTGAAGTTGGATCAGAGTGGAAGATTTGCTGTAAATATTTATGATAACCTTATTCTAGTCCATCACCAAACATCTAAGGTATGTTTTATTTTACAAATTTTTTTTTCAGTTGTTTTATTCTGACTATCTTGTATCTGGTTTTGATTCTTTTGTTGTTGATATGCAATATGTTATTCTTTATTTGGAATCAGAATACATTATTCTGATTCCAGAATATGAAATAATCAGTCTGAAGGGATAATTTTAATTGATTTTACAGCTTTTAACATCCCATCTTAATTTTGTCACATAATTAATTAATATTTTGATCTTGGTTTATATTCCTTTTTCTTACTAGTGACTTTTTACTATTAGAAGAATAAATTTTATCTCTGAATTATGCCTGTCAATTGTATATTTAATGTTTTTATAAAGTACTGTCTAAACAAATTTCAATCCGTTAATACATCATTTTTATTCACCTAAAAAAATTTTTTTTTTTTAGAAAAGTTTTAAGAGGAAACGAGAAATAATTTATACTACCCCAAAAATAAAAAAATGAAGACATAGTTATATTGAAAGAAGTATTCAATTTTGCTGAAACTTTCATAACAAAGATAACTGATCAACTAAAAAAAAAAATTGTAACATTAGTTCCTAAGTTTAAAAAGAACCCTTACTAAGGGATTGTAAAGAAACCCTTCCACAAAATGAAAATAAGTGCAAACATGTGTAATTCTGAAAACGTTATACTTTAAGAAACTAAGATATTACATTATCTACCCAAATCCAAAAATTCTGATATGGACACCACATCAATTCCTTGTACGCCTATTAAATTACATATACATGTTTTTTTGCTGCACTTCATTTAAAGTTATTTCATTTGAAAGTGAGATACAATCCTTCAATTCTTTATTAAAGTAGACAATTACACAATTGCTAAAATATTAGTTTATATTACCATCAAATATTTATACAGTTATTAATCCAACGATCTTACATGAAATATTAGATAAAAGTCCCTTTATTACTCATGTTACTAGATCAGTATTATTCATATCTTGGTGAGGTGCTGATTAACAAATGTTTTGGATTTCTGGTGTGTCATATAAATAAAAGTTAATCTATTCTGTTTAGTGTACATTCTGGTTACAGTTATTAATTTTGATCTTACGGTGTAAAATATTCAGTTTTTATTATTGAATTATTTGGTGAATAATCAAAAATGGAAAACAATCGTACAGGAAAAAGAAAGATAACATGAAGAAATTTATCTCAAAAAAAAAAAATAAGATGAATATGAAGAGGAAAAAACTTTTAAAGAACAAGGGAAGAGTAAAAAAAATTAAGAGATGATAAATATAAAGAGGAAGAAATTGTTTTAAAATCAAATCAAAGAAAGAATAAAAATGAAGAAAATGTTGCAAACCAAAAAAAAAAAAAAAAAACAAAGGAAGAATAAAAATATTAAGAGGCGATGATAAATATAAACAGGAAGAAAGTGTTAAAACCAAAGAAAGAATAAAAAGATTAAGAGAAGGTGATAAATATAAAGAGGAAGAAAGGATTAAGATCAAGGAAAGAATAAAAGGATTAAGAGAGGATCATGAATATAAAGAGAGAGAAAATTTGAAAATTGGAGAACGTATACACAAATTAAGATCAGAAGAATTATATCAAACCAAACAGCAATTAAATGATTGGCAGCAAAAGACAAATTAATGAAATAATGATCAACTCCAACTTAGGGAGAACATTGTCCGACAATATCAAAGGAGTAATGAACAAAAAGATAAGAATTTTTTGCAGTTTATAAAAGATTGGGCATGTATGCCTCAATATATATGTTGTTCTTGTGAGGGTCTATTTTTCAGTCACTCTGTAGTTAACTTTAATGAAGATAAAATTAAACAGAAATTAAACTAGAAAATCCAAAAATAATACGATTCTAAATTATAATTTTCAATTAATATTAAATGATCAGATGTTTCACCAAATCTATTACATATACAGATAGGTATTAATGCCTATTAAATTGCATATATGCATTTTTAAAAGTACATAAAATTTTATTTCATAACAACTTATGATTTTTTTTCATATTTTTTTTTTTATTGTTATTATTGAATAATTATTTATAGTAAATTTTTTTTACAATCGCTGATTAATAATTATTAATAAATCAATATATTTAAATTTAAAAAAAGGAGATGAAGACTTATTCGAACCAATGTGCCTTCTCTTATAAGATCAAAATATTTCATTAATTAAAGTTTTATTGGATTATAACTCTGGAACCAATGAAAATAATGTAAATAGTATATTTGTAATAATAAGAGTTCCTCTTATAGTATAAGAGGAACTTATATCATAAGTACCTGTTATGATATATTGCTGAAAAGTTTTCAATAAGGGCTTACTACTGCAGTTAAGAAAAAGTCAAAAAACAAACTGTTTTTAGACACTTTAGGTTAGTTGATTGTAATCAAAATATAGATGTTACAGCAGTCTTAAATCCAAAATTTCAACATCCAACGGCTAATTGTTTTTGAGTTGTAAGAGATGCAAAGGTACATACATGCTTGCATATGTACATACAGATGTCACGCTGAAACTTACCAAAGCAGATTGAGAGATGGTCAAAATGGGTATTTCCATTGAAATCTGAAAACCAAACGTTTTTGCAATCATAATACTTCCCCTAATTCACACAAGGAAGTAAAAATGAGAATGGGGTAAAAAAATCCATTGTAATCACTAAAAACAATAAAATGAAATTTTATATGAAATTAATTTGTGTAACAATGAATTTTATATAAAATTATATGAAAGACTTCTTTCAATATGAAAAAATGTTAGTATAAAATGCAATTATAAAAACACTAAAATGTAATGTAGCAGCTTTTAGAAATTGTAAATTTTTGTCTGTTTTGGTGAGGTACTCATCTTTAGCCCTGCAAATATTTGTCTACCACGACACATAATGTACAATACCTTGAAGAATCTGATGAATCATTTCTCAACAGTTTTATAGAAAACATTACTTTTTTGTAATATCTTTTTAAAATTATTTTATGTATTTTTAAAAAGTAACAGACCAAATACTACATTCTGCCCTTTTTGTTTAGTTTTTTTATCATTTAGAAATTTTTTTCTGTTGAACTTATACTCGGTATATTTTACTTTTTGTTACCTTTAATTTAATCCATGTATACTCGAAAATGGAATATATCAGAATTGATGACAACTGTTCTAATATTACTTACATTGTCCAATATTTATTAATATGTTTATTGGTACATGTTTTTTTATATAATTTTAGAGTACGGTAGCATTTGATATTGGTCTTGAGGCAGAGTATGATGGATCGGTTTGGCATCACAAGCCAGTTGCTAAACCTGCAACTATCACATCAACCATGACTGACTGTGAATTATGTATCCTTTTATACAAACGCTTATAACTGCACACTAAATCATTCACTAATTTTGTTAAATAAATTAAAATGCTTGTTGAACATTACTGAAGTAAAACCTCTCCAAAACAGTACCTTACAATACCAAGTAAGAAATCTATTGCCTGTTTTACAGGAAATAGACAACCTGTTTTACATGTTTTTTTAAGAGAGTACTGATGATGATATCAGTGTCATCATCAATCACTATTATAAATGGTGAAGTGCTGTTATTATGTGAGTATCATCCCACTATTTCATTATATTACTGAAGAAAAGATGTAATTTGTATCTGCATTTGTATGTATGTGAGGTATGTTTTTTTTTATGTAAGTACTGTTTTACATATGTTTGCTGCAGCATGACTGTTGCCATTTCACATATATTCACTGAGCCTAACTACATCTCTTAGGTTGCTACAGATGCTGTATTACATCATTGTTAGTGTATGTTTGCTGTTTCCTGTGAATGTTTAAATTGCCTATGACTGTAGAGAGTATCACTGATTGTATAATACATGCTGTAATTTGTTTCTTAAATACAAGAGGTATGAAAGTAGCCAAAATTTACATTCATAAGTATCATCCTCTGAAGTAATACCTTGCAGTGATTCCAGAGGCTAAACAGAAAAAAGAAAGAAAAAGAGAGAAAGATTTCTGTGAAGCTGATCACATGATATGACAAGTACCTTAATATAGGCAGAAATTATCTAGAATTGTAGATTAATATCTAGGCTTTCAAGTGAATATAAATTAAAACAAATTGCTTTTTATTTTTTATATCAAAATTATACTTAAAATACATACCTTGAGTATATATATGTTTAACAATAATCACCACCAAAACATAAGCATACCAATTTTGTGAATCCATGAATTATAAGTACGAGGGTGAATCAAATTTAAACAGTAATTTTGTTATTCTATGCAGCAAGCAGTTCTGAGCAGGATGGTGGAGTGGGGGGTTAATTTTGAGTGTGTTAGAGTTGGGAAACCAGCTTGGTTAGCTCCTCTACTCTGTTCTGTCGCCAGTACAGCCATGAGTGAGCAAGAGGTTCTGTTATCTGTTGCACAATATATAATCAAAGTTTTTAACTAATGAAGGCATTAAACTTAGAGAAATTTTAACTTGTTTAAAGATACAGTTTGGTGACACTACATTGTCCCAGAACTGAATATATATGTGGGCCAGACAATTTAAGGGTAGGCATGAAAGTGTAGGAAATGAAAGTCATGATGCCCTAGGTCAAATCCAACAGCTGACAACATACATGCCATTCGATAGCTTATCAAAGGTGATCGCCAGTTCACTGTTGAAGAAATCTCATCAGAAGTGGGTATCAGCTATGGGAGTGCTCAATCCATTATCACTGATCATCATGGATTTAGAAAAATTAGTGCTCAATGGGTTCTGATGTTGTTGACCAAAAATCAAAAACGGGTCAGGTTGGAGATCTGTGACAGACTTCTGAATCAATTTTGGCAAGAAGGGGATGATTTTTTGTGGTAAATCGTCACATATGATGAGACATGGGTTCATCATTACACTCTGGAGTCAAAAATGGCGATTAAGCAATGGCAAAGGATGGATGAGGGCTGCCCAGTGAAGGCCAATCCATCTGTCAGCTGGGAAAGTTCTTGTAATATTTCTTGACTCAAGGAGAGTTTTACTCATTGATTTTCTCCACAATCAATGAATGGTGAATGTGGCTTACTAATGCCAGCTGCTGCAGTCAACAAAAGTCGTAACAAAATACAGGGTATGCCCATCAGAGATGTCATCCTTCTCCATGTTAGCACCAGGCTGCACACCACAATTTTTACAAGGAATAAATTGGAAAAATGCACTAGGAAGCCCTCGACCTTCCTTTTTATAGTCCAGATTTGCCCTCCTGTGACTATTTTTTGTTTACGCCCTTGAAAGAATCACTTGGAGGGGAATGATTTGAAAATAGTGAAGATGTTAAGGAGTGCATGCTTGCGCAATTGGTTGACTCTCATCCTCAAATTTTTATGAACAAGGAATATTCAAGCTTCCAAATCATCGGCAAAAGTGTGTAGATCGTGCAGGAGACTGTGTAGAGAAATGATGAAGGTATGAATTGCATATATTATTAATTAAAAAATTTATTAAAAATGATTACCATTTATATTTTATTCACCCTCATATGTAAAATATATAATGGCAGTACATTTCAATGTCTTTAAATGTAAGATATGTTAGTGGTCATAATCAGCCAAAGTAAATAATAGGTACAATAAGTTAAGGTAGGTATTAAAACAAGTGTACCAATCTAAAAGAGTTCATGAAATTTGACTTGTTCGTAATTGTTAATATTTGTAAATATAATTTTTTCTAGATGTTCAAGTTCTTTTTTTATTATTATTATTTTTATTGTTATTGTTGTCGTCATCGTCATTGTTATTATTATTAATTTGTAACAATAGAACTGCTGTTTACTTGTCCAAAAGAAAACTGTCTGTGTAAAGTTTTTCTTTTTTGTAAGAAAGACATACATAACAGTCGGTGGCAAAGTATTAGAATTAGTCTTTTACTTGTAATGTTTCTTTAATTTAGTTACAGAACCTCACCTGAATATGTTAACTACATGAAAGACTTAATTTTTGTATTATAAATAAAATACAAATAAATTTTAAAATAAATATTTATACATTAATTGAAATACCTTAGGTATGTTTTCTAGGTACAACTAGATTTTAAAGGGTTTAAATATCAAAGAAAGATACAACTGTATGTGACATGTATCAAAGTATAATAATGGACATGTTTCTAAGTTATCTTTTATGAAAAATTAATTATCAATTTTCAGTATTTACACATAGCTTAGTGTTGTATTATAGTTAATGTAATATTTATTATCTTTTAAAATTATTTTATTTAACATTAAATTTAAGATTCTCCAAACTGGGTTATGTTCCAACCAAATATTATAATTGATGCCAAGGTAGGAAGCTTATGGTAAGTGTGGTGTTTATTTTGCTCTTATTCAAATTGGTTACTTATACTTAAAATCAAGTATTTCTCTGCTAAAACATATTGTTGATGTCATATTTTCATATCAGTTTCATGCAAAACGTTAATTTATTAACAAAAAATAATATGTTTTCTGTAAAAATTTTAGTTTTCATCTCATTAAACAAGTATTAATATGTTGCCCATCTGAACTAGTATTTTTCATTCACTGAAGAGCCTGTTTTGGAGGTCTTCAATTTTAATTAGATAAAGCTGTTATGTTTGGTAAGGTGAAAAGTTTGCCCAGACTGAAATCACAAAAATAAGCAGTTCCAATCCTTTACATTAGTTAAATTATTTTAAACTTAAGAGGGGAATTTATAAAAGTTATAACTTTATTTGTGGTTAGTACCAATCAGTAAAACATGTTACATCAACATCCTTGGGTTCAGAAATGCAGTTGTTGATCTGCAGAATGGTAATCAGTTAATTGAAGACCATAAAATACTCATTTTTAAAGATTATTAGTTTATTTTTATAACTGCATTCACTAGATGGTCCAGTTAAGTCATGAAAAAAATCAGGTCATATGTTAGCAGTAATTTAACATCAAGCTAAGGAGTGTTTATTTTTATAAGAATTGTTAAGTGATTTTCAATGGTTAGTTGAAGTCATTTGCAGATTACATTCAGTGTTTTTTTTTTTAATTTCTCCCTACAGGAATTTTTAGTTCACTTCAGCTATAGGTTTTATATTCTTACCTTCAATTTTTAGGATAGGTACTAAAACTATGCAGAACAATCATGTTCTAAGGGATGCAGTTTACTGAAATTAGGATTAGATCTTGATAATGAACAATACTCTGCTGTAAATACTAAAGCTTTTTACTGTCCTTTGGTGCGGTAACACTTTTCTCTGTGATTGATAAATGTTTTTAAAGTACTTAATGGATCGCTGTTACATTTTCTGTTTATATTATGTGAATTTTTGAACTTACGTCTTATCAGACAAAAGTTGAGTTTACTTTAAATTTAAAAGAAAATAAGATTGTAAAATAAAATGTAAGTAATTCTTTTACCTTTGTAATTAACATTAAATAAATTAGCCTGAAACATATGTTACTTGAAATTTTAAAGGCTGTTTAAAATTTATTACAAAAAAATTACCTTTCATTTGATTGCAGTGGTATTTATTTTAATAGGCTATTATTCGTTATGTCAGATATCATTGTTGTTTACTATTTCACTACCTAGATTTGCAATACAATAATTATCTGTGTACATTTTAGAATATTAGTAGTTACATAACGGAAAGGAAATGGATAGGATAAATGTGGATGTAGTAGGAATTAGTGAGGTTCGGTGGGAAGAGGAAGGCGACTTTTGGTCAGGTGATTTTAGAATAATTAACTCTGCTTCAAATAATGGGCATGCAAGAGTAGGTTTCATAATGAACAAGAAGATAGGGAAGAGACTAGAGTATTTCAAAACGCATAGTGATAGAATTATTGTAATAAGGATAAAATCAAAACCTAAACCGACAACGATTGTTAACATCTATATGCCTACAAGCGCCCATGATGATGATGAGGTAGAGTGTGTATACGAAGAGATTGATGAAGCAATTAAACACGTAAAAGGTGATGAAAATTTAATAATAGTTGTAGATTGGAATGCAAGCATTGGAAAAGGCAAGGAAGGAAATATAGTGGGTGAATACGGGCTGGGCAAAAGGAATGAAAGAAGGGACCGACTTATAGAGTTTTGCACGAAGTATAATTTAGTAATTGCCAACACCCAATTTAAAAATCATAATAGAAGAATATATACTTGGAAAAGCCAGGCGATACTGCAAGGTATCAGATAGATTATATCATGGTTAAGCAAAGATTTAGAAATCAACTCGTTGACTGCAAAACTTACCCTGGAGCAGACATTGATAGCGACCATAATTTGGTGATAATGAAATGTAGATTGGGGTTTAAAAACCTGAAGAAAAGGTGTCAGATGAATCGGTGGAATTTGGAGAAGCTTGAGGAAGAGGAGGTAAAGAAGATTTTTGAGGAGGACATCGCAAGAGGTATGAGTAAAAAAGATAAGGTAGAAAATGTAGAAGAAGATTGGGAGAATGTTAAAAAGGAAATTCTTAAATCAGCAGAAGCAAACTTAGGCGGAATAAAGAGAACTGGCAGAAAACCTTGGGTTTCAGACGATATATTGCAGCTGATGGATGAACGTAGAAAATATAAGAATGCTAGTGATGAAGAAAGTAAAAGGAACTATCGGCAATTAAGAAATGCTATAAACAGGAATTGCAAACTGGCGAAAGAAGAGTGGATTAAAGAAAAGTGTTCAGAAGTGGAAAGAGAAATGAACATTGGTAAAATAGGCGGAGCATACAGGAAAGTTAAGGAAAATTTTGGGGTACATAAATTAAAATCTAATAATGTGTTAAACAAAGATAGTACACCAATATATAATACAAAAGGTAAAGTTGATAGATGGGTGGAATATATTGAAGAGTTATACGGAGGAAATGAATTAGAAAATAGTGTTATAGAGGAAGTTGAGGAGGATGAAATGGGAGAAACAATACTGAGATCTGAATTTAAGAGAGCATTAAAAGATTTAAATGGCAGAAAGGCTCCTGGAATAGACGGAATACCTGTAGAATTACTGTGCAGTGCAGGTGAGGAAGCGATTGATAGATTATTCAAACTGGTGTGTAATATTTATGAAAAAGGGGAATTTCCGTCAGACTTCAAAAAAAGTGTTATAGTCATGATACCAAAGAAAGCAGGGGCAGATAAATATGAAGAATACAGAACAATTAGTTTAACTAGTCATGCATCAAAAATCTTAACTAGAATTCTATACAGAAGAATTGAGAGGAGAGTGGAAGAAGTGTTAGAAGAAGACCAATTTGGTTTCAGGAAAAGTATAGGGACAAGGGAAGCAATTTTAGGCCTCAGATTAATAGTAGAAGGAAGGCTAAAGAAAAACCAACCAACATACTTGGCGTTTATAGACCTAGAAAAGGCATTCGATAACGTAGACTGGAATAAAATGTTCAGCATTTAAAAAAATTAGGGTTCAAATACAGAGATAGAAGAACAATTGCTAACATGTACAGGAACCAAACAGCAACAGTAACAATTGAAGAACATAAGAAAGAAGCCGTAATAAGAAAGGGAGTCCGACAAGGATGTTCCCTATCTTCGTTACTTTTTAATCTTTACATGGAACTAGCAGTTAATGATGTTAAAGAACAATTTAGATTCGGAGTAACAGTACAAGGTGAAAAGATAAAGATGCTACGATTTGCTGATGATATAGTAATTCTAGCCGAGAGTAAAAAGGATTTAGAAGAAACAATGAACGGCATAGATGAAGTCCTACGCAAGAACTATCGCATGAAAATAAACAAGAACAAAACAAAAGTAATGAAATGTAGTAGAAATAACAAAGATGGACCACTGAATGTGAAAATAAGAGGAGAAAAGATTATGGAGGTAGAAGAATTTTGTTATTTGGGAAGTAGAATTACTAAAGATGGACGAAGCAGGAGCGATATAAAATGCCGAATAGCACAAGCGAAACAAGCCTTCAGTAAGAAATATAATGTGTTTACATCAAAAATTAATTTAAATGTCAGGAAAAGATTTTTGAAAGTATATGTTTGGAGTGTCGCTTTATATGGAAGTGAAACTTGGACAATCTGAGTATCTGAGAAGAAAAGATTAGAAGCTTTTGAAATGTGGTGCTATAGGAGAATGTTAAAAATCAAATGGGTGGATAAAGTGACAAATGAAGAGGTATTGCGGCAAATAGATGACGAAAGAATCATTTGGAAAAATATGGTTAAAAGAAAAGACAGACTTATAGGCCACATACTAAGGCATCCTGGAATAGTCGCTTTAATATTAGAAGGACAGGTAGAAGGAAAAAATTGTGTAGGCAGGCCACGTTCGGAATATGTAAAACAAATTGTTAGAGATGTAGGATGTAGAGGGTATACTGAAATGAAACGACTAGCACTAGATAGGGAATCTTGGAGAGCTGCATCAAACCAGTCAAATGACTGAAGACAAAAAAAGTAGTTACATGTACAATGCAATTTAGGGTAAAAGAATAATATATTTTGTTTTAGGCATTTGAAGATCATCTGGAACCCTTCATTGAATTGATTTCTGATAAATTTTGGCTTATTAATTTTCTCATTTTTGGGGTTGTTTTAGTTTGGTTATTCTTTAAATCTTTATTGTTTTTACATTTTTAACATATCGCTCATTTTAAACTATGAAAACGTATAACAAAAAAAAGTGACTTATAACTTAGTAACAAAAACAGAATGAAGTAATTAAAAAATGGACTGTACAAAAAGAGGTACACTCACTACAAGGTGCAATATACAGAACCGACAAACATTGAAATATAAAACCGTACAACAAAATTACCAGTACAAGGGGCCACAGGACGACAACACTACACTAACAAGCACTGAAGGTCATAACTAACAGTGGCAATTGAAAGAAGAGAACATGTGCAAAAGGTACTTGGTTGGTGAGGACATTGAAACAGTTTTTGCATGAGGGACACCATTTCAAAATATTTGAGTGGTATGACATACCAGACCTCATGAGTTAAGGGCTAACAGCATGAAATCTTCTAACACTAAATTATCAAAAACATGTTAAATGAATTAATACAATACTGGTAAAATATCTGTTTTAGAATATTAAAAGGTTCTCTAATCATCTCAGAATAGCCATCAGTAAAATAACCCACTCTCAAAATGTAAATGAAGAAACTCCTTATCGACAAAAAAAAAGTGAGGTCAGTTTTGTGAAAACTTATCAATAATCTTTAAAAACTGAAAGGAAGCTAATAAAAAGTTAAAAAGCTATTCATTATATCAGATATCACTGTTATTCACTATTTTGTTCCCTATATTTGCAAAACAAAAATTTTAGTATATTATTAGTTAACAATGTAAATTTTGGATAATCAAAAACGTAATATATTATGTTTTAGGCATTTGAAGATCAATCTGGAACCCTTCATTGAATTGATTTCAGATAAATGTTGGCTTATTAATTTTCTCATGCTTCGATCTGATTCCAAATACACCATAATAAAGGTAATAATGTTAACTTATATACTTGTTATTGGCTTACATTATTCGTACTCCTTAATTTTTCTGTTGTCATTTGATGGTAATCTTATCCATAAAATTATCATACAAGATACATTATTTTGTCTTCTGACTGCATAAATAAAGTGGTAGAAACATCTAGTGCTTGTTTTTGCAGCTTATTTACCATTAATGGAGAAATAATGTTTCTGCATAAGAAAATCATAGGATTTTTTTTTGAATTGGTAGGAAATTTTTTAAGTGGGTCACTAATATTTATAAAAAAGGCAGTTGAAACACAATAAGCCATTTCTCATGAGCTGAAGTATTATGCTCGCAAGTAACACTAAGTACAAAATTTTTTTTTTCTATCATTTTGATAGAGATGTATACTACACCTCTATACATCTATACATCTCTATTTTACATAGATGAGTATATAAAATATAGCACATTGATGAATATAAAAACATGAAAAGTTGGAATTTTTTTAATTTACAAAATATCAGTGGACATGATTTCTTTCAATAGGTCCAAAAAGTAATTTGACAGCCATTTTTTAACCTTGAACTCATTCAAACTTTCTAAAGGAGTTCCAAGAGTTGATGTACGAGGGTAGATCCAGAAGTAAGGTTCTCATCAATTTACAAATAGACAATATTGTTTATTTTCATAGAAATTTACATCGTTGGAAAGAAGAGATTTTGCTTTATTTTTCTACATAATTGTCATCTTTTTCTACGCATTTTTGTAGACAGTGCTTCAATTTCTGTATCCCAATGTCGTAGAACTTTGCCACCAACCCATTGAGGAGCGTCTCACCTATTTGATTTCATCATCGCTCCGGAAGCGTTGGCCACTCAAGTGTTCTTTAACTTGGGGAACAAGTGATAATCACTAGGCGCGAGGTCCGGACTGTAAGGTGGGTGGGGCATGACAGTCCACCCAAAGTGTGTCAAAAGTTCCTGGGTTTGACGGGAGATGTGAGGTCGGGCGTTGTCGTGAGCAGTGTTACACTGGCTGTCAGTCATCCTCGCTGGCAGTTCTGGATAGCTCGCCTGAATTTTCTTAGTGTTGCACAATAACTGTCTGAGTTGATTGTTGTCCCTGGTTCCATGAAATCGATCAGCAGTATCCCCTTACGATCCCAAAAAAACTGCGACTGGTGACCATGAGTGATGCCACTGTTTGGATTTTTGTTTCATTTCGGGAGTGAAATGAAACGCCCACGTTTCGTCTCCCGTAACAATGGAGTCCAACAATCTTTCCTTATCTTCTTGACACTTTTGAAGAAACTGGCGAGCACAGTCAAGGCGTTTCTCCTTGTGTTCTGATGTCAGTAGCCACGGTACCTATTGAGCACAACACTTGTGATACCCCAATTTTTCAGTCAAAGCTCTTTCCACTGTACCATAAGAACTCCCATGAATCCGAGCAATAAGTTCACGGATGGTGATCCTCCTGCTTTGAAGCACTTCGCATTGGACCATCTCGATTACCGCCTCCAAAACTGACAGTCTTCCACTCCGTTCTTCATCGTGGACTTCCTTCTGACCAGCACTAAACTCCCTGCACCACTTTAGGACATGTTGAACGGACTTACACTTGTCGCCATACACCTCTGTCAACTGATGATGAATAAGCAGGTGGAGTCCCTTTGGCATGCAAAAAGCGAATTACAGAATGAATCTCCCACTTGGCGGGATCAACAAGTGAAACCTCCATCTTGGATGGCTTCTGAACCAAGACTGAGCGGCACAGTGAAGCGTGGCCAGGCGGAATCAAAAGTGGAGGAACAGCTGCACACAGCGGTGTTGCCAAATTTCACCTCGCACCTTCCCGTGCGGCTGGAGCTCTTTGGGAGCCTTATTTCTGGATTGATCCTCGTATAAATCACGTGATAATATACATTGGTGTATGATATGAACTTGAACACCAGATATGAAAACTGGAATTGTTTTATTATAAAAAAAAAATGTATAAATTATTTTCAAATTTAAAAATAAAATTTCACAAAAACTACACTTGATAAAGAAAAAACTGTTACATAATATTCCTTGCCGCTGCCAACTATCACTGTTCCATTTAGTTATTTCTAATACTATGGCAATAATTTCATAATAATTACTAATTTTCAATAATTATCTATAAAAATGCAGTAGATTCCAGTTAATAGGACCACTGTTATTTGGGCAGCTATTATATTGGGGCATTTTTGTTAAAACAAAAATATGTTGGTATAATTCATGTAAAATTATACCAGTTTAACAGTCCAAAATGCCGCTTATAAGGCCCACTAGTTTGTTCGTTTCTTTCTTTTACTTTTAAAATATCACGATTTTATTAGTCATTTAGATCATTTTACTATTGTTGAATGTTGTAATTAGGGAGGTAACTTCTTTCTACCATTGGTCTGCACAATATATAGTGCATGGCGACACAGATGATATCATGCAGTTATGATAAAGCAAATTTTTTTATTCATTGCGAGTCTGTTGTTCATTATGCATGGTGCTGTTGTTATTGTTTTTCCATAATTATTTTTAAACACTTTTATCTTTTTCAATTTGAGCTGTTAGTTTAGTTAAAAGTCAGTGTTAATAATTTATCCAACTCATCGCCATGCCATGTAAAGAGATGACATTGGCAGAAAGAATTGTTTTGCTAGGCAAAATAAAAAGTTATCCACCAAATGCTCATCAGCCTAGGAGCATCAAAAACTACAATAGCTCAGATTTTACAGCAAGAAGAAATTCTTTGCAGTGAATGGTCTAACAAATGTGAAGGAGAAGGAACTTCTCAAAAAAGAAAACATGAAGGAAAGGACCTACTCGTTGAGAAAACTTTAAATGAATGGTTTTCTACTGTTACTAGTCAAGGATTAGTGTTAGTGGTCCTATGCTAAAACAACAAGCAGAAGAGCTTGCAAAAAAATTGGGATATTGTGATTTCAAACGGTTGTGTGTCGCATTGGAAATGGAGACGTGAAATAAAATTTAAAAAAGCTCACGATGAAAAGGCAAGTGCCAATACTGACAGTGCCAAATCATGGAAGAATTCTAAATTTCCTGAAATATGAAGAAATATTCACCCAATGACATCTATAATGCAGGCGAAACATCTGTTTCTCTGTGGGGCCTGTTTTATCATGCTATGCCGGATGGGTCTCTTTGTTACAAACATTGTGTTATCTGGTTCAAAAAACTAACGGATCGAATTACTGTGATTTGTTGCACAAATAATGTCTGGCAATGATAAATTAAAACTTCTTGTTATAGTAAAGCAGTTAAACCATGATGTTTTAAGTGAGTTAGAGTGGAAAGTTTACATGTGCACACTATTTTAATAAGAAAGTCTGGATGACAAGCTAAATTTCCGTGTGTGGCTGAGTGCTTGGGTCAATGAGTTACAGAAAAAAATCAAGAAAAATTTGCCTGTTTATTGATAACTGTGCTGCCCATCCTAATGTAGATTTACAAAACATTCAAATTGAATTTCTACTAATACAAGTTCCTACCGTATACAAGTTTAATTCAACCGCTTGACATGGGAATAATAAAAAATTTTAATTTATTTTTCGAAATAAATGAATAAGTTACATTTTACAAGAAATTGAAGGAAATACGTTCTAAACGTATGTAAATTTGTTGTAGGCAATTCAGTTCGTAGCCGATAGTTGGGATGAAGTGAAAAGTAGCACTATCAGAAATTGCTTTTCTAAAAGTGGTTTAAAAGTCAATACCAATAATGATACTTAAATAATCGATGCTGATGACAATGATTACTGTTTTTTGCAGCCCCAAGTTCAAAATTTTGAAAATTTTTCAAATATAGATGAAAAAATATAATGCTATGATGAGAATGAAACCGGTGATAAAGAAATAATTAAAAACATTACTGGTACTCAACAACTGGACAAGATTGAAGAAGATGAAGATGAACCCGATGTCAAACGCATATCTACACAAAAGGCATAAAAATTCATTGATGGACTTCAGCAGTATTTTATACAAGAAGATAGTGAAGGAAGCCTGCTAGAAGAACTACTACGAGTCTGTGTGAAATTTTTAGAATGTTAAGTATTAAAAGGCCGATGAGAAAGCAAAATAAAAGATTTTTTTCAGAAAGTTTAAAAAAGTAAAAGACATTAAAGTATTTTTTTATTTTACTGATCATAAATAGCAATCATTACTGTATTTTGTACCTCTGTTTTGTGTATCAATCGTTTTATTTTATTTATTTTTTTTTTTTTTAATTTTGTAAGATTACAAAAATTATTCATTTATGCATTGTACCAGAACAGTAGTTCTTTTTAA
This sequence comes from Lycorma delicatula, assembly GCF_047948215.1. Lineage (NCBI taxonomy): Eukaryota > Metazoa > Arthropoda > Insecta > Hemiptera > Fulgoridae > Lycorma > Lycorma delicatula. The sequence goes on from NC_134460.1 coordinate 81,888,047, forward strand.
ATGTTTTAAATTTAAAACGAGGTTGTCTTTTAAATTTAAATAGGTCTGTTTTTATATGTAGCTATGTAATGTAAAATGATAGTAAATAATGTAAGCATTGTATTTTATTAAACATGTGTTGTACAGTAAATTATTACATTTTTATTATGTTGTAATGTTTAATATCGCTCATGAAATCTTAATATTAGAAATAAAATTCAGAACAGTAAATCGCTAATTCAGGTTTAATAATTAGAATACACCCGTATATCGTATTTGTGCAAAGCTCCTCATTTTTCATTAATGTCGCTTAATAGGCGTTGCCATTTAGCCGCAATCCCAAAGTGATTGGATTATCTGGAATCTACTGTATTTGGTTTCACCATATTATACTATAATTCTCTGCTTCTTTGAACTTCAGCAGTTATTTTTTTATTTTTTTTTAGGTTATTCACAGTACATTGGATGATATAAACATGAAAGGTAATTCAGTTGAACTAATAGGTCAGATGTTTGATAAAGTCAATGCAGTATATCGTAGAGCATTAGAAATAAGGATGATTAGTCAGATGGGTTCGCCAGTTTATAATCAAGATAATACACCACAAACTTTAATTGCAACATTTACTGAAACAACCCCAGATAATTATGTTGATCAGTTTGATATGTATATTCATATATTCTCAAAAATGGTGGTTCTAACAGAAAATCAGAGTAAGTTAATTGGATTTAATGTAATTCTAATTTGATTTATTATTATATATACAGTCAGGTAGTAAAATAAGAGTAGTTACAGAAAATTCTAATATTAATAAACACTTTTTTTTTTGTTAGTGATTAACACTTTCAAACCATGCACAAATGTTAACTGACAAATAACTTTATTGAGCCAAAGCCCAAGTACAGATTGCGTATTTATGAAAACAGGCATATATTTGTTCGTAGGCTAGTTAGACTTGGTCAGTGGTACATTTAGAAGAACTCAGTATTGTTTATCTAGTGGATATTTTTGAATTTAATGAAAATTTTGCTGAACTGCTTATATGGTATTTGAAATTATAGGTTGCCATTATAATATGCCTGTTCAGTTTTTTCTCAATTCATATTTTTTGAGTTTTTCTTTGTGCTTATTTTCATCATAAAGTTTATTTTGTGTGTTTTGAGTGGTTATTAACATAAATATTTTTGACAATAATAATGGTAAAAGAAAAACATTTTGTCAACGTTACAAATTTTCATTTAAGTGAAATTTGTACTGCTGGAACTATTTTAGGAGTAAATCATTGAAGATTTCTTTTTTTTATTAATAAAAATGAAAAGTTTTCTTCCTTTTAGATGATGTAATATTTACTGGGTTACCTTAACTGTATATTTTTTACATAGCATAAAATTCCCCATGCCAAAAATGTATACTGGTTGATGTCTGAAAGTATTATGGAAATATGTTTTAAAGAATTAAATATATTTTTGAATTGCAAAAATAATTTGAAAGATTACTCCTACTTAACTTACTTAACTCCTACTTTTAAATTATATGATACTGATCCACCTTTCATCTGGAGGTTCCATGTATGATTTCCATTCAGGCATCCTGTTTTTCGCACGGTTCACATTTCAGAATTCCCTTTTGTTAGTAATTGTCAGTTAAGCCAACAAACAATTAAAAACACAAAACTATGAAAACATTCCAACAAAACTAAGAAAAATGGATGTTAAAGAAGTAATTTAGAAAACCTTTATTCTAATTTTAAAAACCTAGAATTTTTTTAATTAACTAGGATAGTAACAGAAATTGGAAATAAGTTGAAAAATATATTTTATGTTCTATGTATCAATATTGATTAGTTTGATTTGAAGAACAAGTAATATATAAAAAATATTTAAAAAATTTTATTAATATTTTCCTTTATAAAGAAGTCCACTTGTAGCCTAGTGTCACAGACAAACATATAGCCAATCTGAAACTGATTGTAATGATTGTGTTTTCCCAATAATGGAAAACAGTATTGCCTACTATATTATAAATAAAAGATAATGGGAGTGTACTTTTAATTAAAAAAAAAAAAAGATTAAAATAGATTTTAAATCTATATTTTTTGCTTAATTTCTCAATTTATGTTTATATTTTATGATTAATAATAAGATCAAAAACCTTAGAAATAATGCAGTAGGAATGAGGTAGCATGAAAGTTATATTTTCATTGTCTCTGTAATCTATATTAATTTGTTGTTTAAAAATCAAACTTTACTGATATATATCTGTTAAACTCATTATTAAACTAAATTTCAATAAAAATTACTACATTAATATTAATTATATGTGGGATTGAACTTTGGACAGTATATGACATAATTCTTTTATATTTAAATTCTATAATTAAAATTCTTAATAACAAAATAGCATACTTATTAGTAATAAGTATGGTCTGTTTGTAATAATACAGTTTTGAATCTATAACCTATTTAAACATAATAGCATAAATAATCTCAGTTTAGTATTAATTCAATACTAAATATGCATTTGTTAAATGGATATTATATCCATATGCTGCTGTTACATAACCCACCCTGCAGATATTCCCATTAACCAACTCTTGCTAAGGATTAATTATAGAGCACTTCTAAAATTGTGTATTACTTGTGTGCATAACAAGTAAAGAAGAAGAGTAATTATGAAAAATACACTCCCATTAAAATTATTTTTCAAAAGAATGTTTTTTTTTGGACATTATAATGTACTTTGTTTGACAATCTACACTTCATTATTCCTTAAAAGTCTTTTCTTATTCTTCTTTAGTAGAAGTGTGTATTGACAGATCAAGAAACAAAACCCACTGTGTTGCTCTGGTAGTTAATTCGTCATCGCAAATCAACTGATTTAGAAGGTGAGAGTTCCAAGGTTCAAATCCTATTAAAGGCAGTTACTTTTGTATGGATTTGGTACTAGATACTGGTACTTTTGATACTAGATCATGGATACCAGTGTTCTTTGGTGGTTGGGTGTCAATTTACTACACATCTCAGCAATCGACCATTCCTGAGACTGTACAAGACTACACTTCATTTACATTCATACATATCGTCATTCATCCTTTGAAGAAATACTTTATGGTGGTTCCAGAGGCTAAACAGAACAAGAAAGAGATATCAAGAAAGAGCATTCTCCATGATGGTCTGTCCTGAGCTTTTTCTTTTAAATTATAGTACCCTTGTCTCCCTTTCAAATCATCCAAAATTTTTATCCTCCTTGTTCCTCATCCTCTTACACCTGCCATCTTTCCTTCAAATATTACTTTTTTAATACAATCTTGTCTTAGGATATGGCCTGTCCAATTAGCTTTTTTTTGTATTGTCTTAATCATATTCCTGCTCTCATTTTCATTTGTCAGGACTTGATCATTAGTTACTCTCTCTTGCCAGTTGATACCTAGTATTTTCCTCCATAGCTACATTTCAAAACTCTCTAGATATAAAGTTGTCTTTATAGTTCATGTTTTTTCATCATATAATACCACATTCCAAGCAAAACATCTTGCAAATTTCTTTCTCAGTTAAATAGGTATACATACTTTTTGTTGTAAGCAAATTTCTAACCTTGCTGAACACCATTTTACAATTTGAAATTCTTCTTCTAATTTCCTCATTGCAACTGCCATCAAACTTTATTACGCTTCCAAGGTGTTTAAAACTACCAGCCTCTTTTAATTGTTTCAATAGTAATCTTTATTGCACCATATTCCCTAGATATTTCCATTACTTTGGATTTATCAGTGTTTATTTTCACTTCATATTTTTCTTTTACCCTGCGTATTCTATCCATCATTTGTTTTAGCTTCTTCAGTTGTAGCCATTACTACTTGGTCATCTGTTTACTTAATTATCTTTATTTTTTTTCCACCTACTGTCACATAATTACCACTCTAAGTCTTCCAAAGCTTCCTCAATTAGTTGGTCTCCGTAAATGTTAAAAAGGATTGGTACATGCAGCATCCCTGTCTAATTCCTTATCTTTATACTTCTGTTTCATCTTCTTATATTCGAACTTGTACCCTTTGTCTTGTTTATTGTTTCTTATTAAATTTTCTATCCTTCCAATCCAGTCCTATTTCCCTCAAAATTTTCATTAGTTTATTCCATTTAACCCTATCGAAGGCTTTCTCCCAGTCAATGAAACTTATGTACAAAGCTTTGTTTAAATCCACCATTCAGAATCCATTCTCACCATCAGAATCCTCAAACAACTTATTGCATCCCTAGTACCTCTTCCTTTTGTAATACCAAACTATCATCCTACATTCTCTCTCTCTCTCTCCCTTTATCCTGTTCAGTATTATTCTTGTTATTACTTTTGCAGCATGGGATATTACACTTTAGTCCTATAATCATTACAATATTTGGCATTGTTCTTCTTTGGTATGGGTATCAAAAGTATTTTAAGGAAATCTTCTCACCATTGACCATATGATGACTTTATTTCCAAGTTTTTTTTTAATCTAGCTATTGCACCGTCCCCTAAGGTCTTTTAACATCTCTGTCAGTAACTCTTCACCACCTGTTAGCTTTCTTACATCTTAACTTGTTGAATGAATCTTTTACTTCTGCCTTTAAAATGTTTGAGCCCTTCATTTCTTCATCATTGATGTGTAGGTTTTCATAATTATTTAACAAATCATACAACTCTTCTATGTACTCTTTCCAAATAATTTCTCTGTCTTTTAAGTCTGATACTATTTCTCCTTGCTTAATCATTATTCCTTTCTTATTTAAAATTTTCTTTGTACTTTACTCAGTTCTCTTGCCGTATTATAGATTTCTTCAGCCTTTCCTTGTTTTTCTAGTGATTCTATCTCTTCACATAGTCCATTTATTCATTCTTCCTATGTCTTTTTTGATTCTCTTCTTATTCCATTGTTTAATCTTTGTACATTTTTTCCTTCAGTGTTATTAGCACTTTTAAATTTCTTTCTTTCTCTATTTTGTCTAGAATTTCATTTTTTATTCTTTCCTTTTCAGTTTACTTTTACATTTTCCTATTTCTACTTCATCAGGGCGTTCTTTTATGGACTGTTTTACAGGAGTCCACTCTTTGTTGACATCCTTTTTAGCTTGAGTTCAGAGATCTTTTTTCTACTTTAGTTCTGAAGCCACATTTTTCATCTTTTAATTTATCAGTATTCCACTTTGTGTTTATGTTCTGTTTCTGTTTTATATGTTTTATTATTGTTTGTATGTCTGCAATCAGTAGATTGTGATCTATATAAGCATCTATTGCAGGTAAAGTTTTACAATTCTTCACTCTATTTGCGAATCTCTGTTTTTTTAAAATAAAGTCAATCTGGTGTCTTTTCCTTGGCTTTTCCATGTGTATAACCTTCTTTTATGATTTTTAAATTGTGTATTAGCTTTTCTCACCCTATTCTCCTCACAAAATTTAATCAGTCTCTCTCTCCTTCATTCCTTGCTCACAGTCCACATTTGCCATCCACAATTCCCCTACTTCCTTCTCCCACTACTCAATTCCAGTCTTCCATCATAATTTTTATAACTTGTCTTTTACACCTAATTTGTCATGCACTTGATGTATTTGACCATATACTCTAGCAACTTCTTTGTTGCCTTCTAATGTTGACAAGTAGATCATAATAATAAGATATAATAGATCTGAATGATAACTGTATCCACTATCTTTCTTTTAAGTCTTATAGTCATTACAATATCACTGATTGTTATGAAACTTGAGATATATTGTTCTATGTTCTTCATAATGATTCCCACACTGTTTCTCCTTTTCTCTCCTATATACAAGGTCTGTTCAGAAAATAACTGAACAATTTTAATTATGCGCCAACTGAGATATATTGTTCAATGTTCTTCATAATGATTCCCACACTGTTTCTCCTTTTCTCTCCTATATACAAGGTCTGTTCAGAAAATAACTGAACAATTTTAATTATGCGCCAACTGAGATATTTAGTGACATATGGTTAGCAGCATTGTGTTCTGCATAACCTGTATGTAACCACATGTTCTTGAATTATTGATATCTCTTTTAGTTTTCGTGTTATTGTTATTTGACTACAATGTGTTTAAGTGTTAGTAGTGATTTTTGTAATATGTAATTTTCAGGAGCAACGATACAATGTACAATTTTTTGTGAATCTGGGAAAAACTTTTACAGAAACTTTACAATTTTTTAAACAAGCTTACGGAGATGATGCTCTGGGTGGTATGAAATGTCACAAATGGTTTTCATGATTTAAAAGTGATTGTCAGTGAATCGAAGATGACCTCAACCAGGAAGGTCTTCAACTTCCACTGGTGACACCTATGTTCAAAAAATAAGTGATCTGTTGGGTGCAAATCTCCAGTTGACTGTCAGAGAACTTGCAGAAGAGGTTAGCATCTCAGTTGGATCTTGCTATGACATTTTGACTGGAAATTGTACATGCATTAAGTTGCAGCAAAGTTTGTTCCTTGTTTGATGACCAAACAGCAGAAAGAACACTGAGAGGATGTTTGTCTCCAAATTCTTGAACAAGCCATTGATAAAACATTCTTGCAAAGGATCTTAACAGGAGATGAAAGCTGGGTTTACAGCTACAACGTTGAGAAAAAAAATTCAATGATCACAATGGGTTGGCAAAGGATCTCCACGACCCAAGAAAACATGTCAATTTGAATGTGGAAGTGATAAGTCACTGTTGTTTTTTTTTCTATTTTAATGGAATTGTGCATTTTTAATTCTTGCCTGAAGGTAGACAGTGAACTGTGCCTATTAACAAGAGTGCATTTTACAACAGTTATATGAAAAAAATCCACAAAAAGAGACTAGAGTTCTGAAGAGACAACTCATGGTTCCTTCACCATGACAATGTGCTCACACACTCTGCTTTGTCAATTCATCACTCTTGTACCAAAAATCAGATGACTGTCCTCCCTCAGCCTCCCTACTCGCCAGACCTCGCTCTTTGTGATTTTTTCTTATTTCCAAAATTAAAATCTGTGATGAAGGGATGCCATTTTGAAACTATTGATGACATTAAAGCAAATTCATCACAGACCTTAAAGGTCATTTCAAATGAATCTATCCAGGACTGCTTCACGAAATAGAAAAACAACTGTGAAAAGGGTGGGAATAGGGGAGGGGAATACTTTAAAGGGGACAAGAACCAATAATTTGTAAAATTAATAATAAAGATTAAAAAAATAAAGTTCGGCTATTTTCTGAACAGACCTCTTATATAATTTTATATTCATCTGAAGTGAAATCACCTTCTCCTTCCCATCCAACTTCATATAAACCAAGTATATCAATATTGTCTCATTCCTCATTCCATTTCTTGTTTTATGTTTTCCAGTTTACCAATAACATTCATTGTTCTTAATTTCCATATGTTTTATTGATTGATCTTTTTTTTTTACCTCTGGAAACACCATTAGCTATTGCTTCTGAGGATGAGATGAATGACAATTTTTGTAGCATGTCAAAATACCATGCGTGACTGGGGTTTGAACCCAGGACTTCTGGATGAAAGGCCGAGATGCTACCACTCGAATCATGAAGGCCGGCTGTATAAACCAAGTATATCAATATTGTCTCATTCCTCATTCCATTTCTTGTTTTATGTTTTCCAGTTTACCAATAACATTCATTGTTCTTAATTTCCATATGTTTTATTGATTGATCTTTTTTTTTTACCTCTGGAAACACCATTAGCTATTGCTTCTGAGGATGAGATGAATGACAATTTTTGTAGCATGTCAAAATACCATGCGTGACTGGGGTTTGAACCCAGGACTTCTGGATGAAAGGCCGAGATGCTACCACTCGAATCATGAAGGCCGGCTGTTGATTGATCTTAATCTTGTTTTTATGAACTTCTGAAACAGTCTTTATCCAAAGATCCAATTGTGGAGTTATTTTAACTCAAAACCCATATTTATTTTCAGGACCACCCTTCTTGGTTTTGCAGTATCTTTAACTTGGGCTATTCAGTTGGGATCTTTAATGGAGTGGTTTCCCATTTCCTTCACCATTCTAGGCCATTGACCTTATGGTTTGTCCGCCTTTTGGGGTGATTTCTTACACCAAGGACAAAAGAGTGCTGTACTGCACTCTACCTGCTCTTCTGCACTCCTAACAGGCCCTTGGCACTTAAGGGGGGGCTGCTTATACCAGTGATCAGTTGGTCTTCTTATTGCCTATATTTAATATATGAAGAGCAGAGATTTTTTATTCAACCACAAAACATTTGTACTGTACAATGATTATAGAAATAAGCACAGTACAAAAATAACAAATCTTTATGTTTGGATTATCAACTGAAAGATAATATTTTTAGTAAAATTAAGTGGTAAAACTGATTATATGTCATTTGTGTTATAGAAAAAAAAATTTATTTTAGTTTGTTTTTTTCATTTCAAACCAGCCAAATCTGTTGCCTCCTGTATATTAGACAAAAGAAAGTTTCTTATACTGAAAAAGATTTAGCCTGTATACCAAAATTATTTTTTACTTAGAAATTGTAATAATTAGGAAAATAATATTTAACAAATATTTTTATTCACTGTGATAAGAATATAGAATAAATTCCTTATTTTAAAATGTAAAATGATATTATTTTTCTTCATAGATAATACACAAAGAGAAATGGTGTGGGTTCTGATGGAGTATTTCAGATCATTAAGTGATTTCCAAATACCAATTGATAATTCTCTGCAGGTTTTGATCATTAATTCATTAGTTCAACATAAAGCATATTACCAGTTACATCAGTTATTACAATATCATGTAGTTTCTGATTCAAAACATTTGGTGAGTTTATAGTAATTATTGTACTAATAATAACATTTTGAACATTATTTTATACTTCTTTTTTTTAACATAACTAAAAGTAATAATTTATGATAACAAATCATTACACTTTTATAATGATAAGTTTTGCATTATTATAATCTATAAAGCAATCAAGAATTTCAATTATCTTTTATTTTACTTACCCCATCAACTAACCGTATATTGTTCAACTTTTATTAAATAAAATTGCATTTGTAGAAATTGTCAAACAATGATTTTTATTTAAAGAGAAAATTTTTTTTCTTCAATCCAGATGAGAGTCCCTTTATACTCCCTTGTGGATTATTTTCAGTATGTTTACTATTATTCAAGTATGTAATACTCATATATGTACATAAATTAGCATATGTGTACAATTACCTTTGATAATATATATATATATATAAATTAAAAATATATTTTTCATTTCTAATATTGTATGTGCTTTGTTGTTTTTTCTTAACTGATTTTTTTTAATGATTGTTTTTTTCTCTCTTTACATGGTGCAGTTTGTTGCATTCACATAATGAATATTCTGAATTGTTATAAATTTTATTTATTTGATTTATGTTTCCGTTTGTATTGTTGCCTCAGAAAACGGAAACAAGTTTTTTCAGATGTCTCCTGAATTTCGGCATAAGAACAGAAACAGCAATAATTAATATTTTAAATCAACTTTTTGTATAGCATAAATGTCATATAATATTTGCTCTATATCTTCTTTTATTTATTTATTACAAAACAGAAATTAATTATATATAAGTAAGATGCATGGTTATTTACATTATTTAGTCTGTTTGTAAAAAACAGTGGGTGCATCCACTCACATGAGACAACAACTCCTTACCAGTTAGAATAGACAGAAAGAATAAGATTTCAAATACTAGATATGTACTTCATTTTAAAATCCAGTAAAATGCATTATTATATGTAGTTCTATTCACAGGAGGCCGTCGTACTCCACATTACTATATGTATAAACTCTTAACTTTACCCTAGTCCCTAGTAAGTAATGTATTTCATTGGGGTTTAACATGAGCTATGTAGACTTGGAAATACACACACACACACACACACACACACATCCATGATGTCCCATAAAGAATGGAAGAAACTTTCAGGACATGTTCTATTGGTAAAAGTAATGAAAAAAGTTCATATAAACATAGGTCTGGAAATGCTCTATTTTTGAGTTACAAGATTTTGTCCGGATTTCAGATCTTCTAATAAAAAGAAGCCCTATTGTAATTTTTGGGACCGAAGCTAAGGAGTAAAGTTAGTGGTTTGTTATGTAATTTGAGCTGGGAAATAGGATAAAAGATGTCCCAGATCAATTACTCCTCCAATAATTTTTAACATATCCAACGTAAAACACAAAATTCAGTATCAAAAAACAAAGTTTTTTTAGGTTTGTGGTAAGATAGCTTTGTTAAATAACTAATAAGTGCAGAAGATTTAGTAGCGAAACTGTAGAAAATTTCATTTTGAGAAAATTAATGTAAATACAGCCAATAAAAACTTATAAAAATCAGTTTTTTATTGAAACAAAACAGATGAAAAATAGACAGAAAATCATATTCTTACTGTACCTAATACACAATATTCTTAATACAGCAAAATAAATAAATAAAATACTTAAAATGGTAAATGGTAACAGAACAATAAACCTCAGTTATAGTAATATTCCTTCCTTCACAATGTACATAGCACTCTGCCTGAGGTAAAATATTTCTGCTGGCTTTCCATATGATCTCAGGATAGTTTTGTATAAATTCAATAGCATTTCATATTTTAATGAATAACTCTTCTTTGGCATTAACTTTTTGGTGTATACTACCATTTTCATATGGCCCCAAATGAAGTACAGGTAATCCAGTAGCATTAAGTCAGGTGACTGTGGTGGCCAATTGATGATTAGTCCACCATGTACGATCCAGTTTAAGAAATTAGCATTCAAATGATTTCTAACTACTAAAGAAAAATGTAGTATTGCATCATCGTGCTGGAAAATTATTTGCAATCTAGTTTCTAAAGGTACATTTCCAAAATGGTCAGCAAATTATTTTTCAAGAAATGAACATATGCATCTCTCTTAAGGTTTTCATTGAAAATAAATTATTCCGGAATTTTTTCATAAGTAATACCACACCAAATATTAATATAAAATCTATGTTTGAAACTAGTTTCCACAGTACCATGTGGATTGTCTTTCACTTCATAAATTACTATTTTTAGAATTGAAGACACCATTTTTCATAAAAATGACTTCAACAGTAAATGAAATTGGATTTACCTTATCAGTATTGTGATAAAATGAATCAGCCAATCGGTTGGTTGATTAAACCAACCATTGGATATTTACCTTATCAGCATTATGACATAATAAATCAGCCAACCTATTAAACTTCTGTCATTGACAGACAAAGGTTAAAGATTTTTTTTTCTGTAGGACTCGCCACACTTTGTTGTTTGACAAACCAGTGTAACATGAAATTCACTTTGTAGTATAGTGCCTGGGCTCTGCTGAATCACACTATGTTCATTATTAATATGATGATTTATGTTGCATTCAACACAAAACTAACACGTTGGAAGTGACCCCTTTATTTATAAATGCTGATACACTGAAGAAAACTTTTCATATTTTGAATCCGCCTTCCAGAAAATCTCTCTCAATATTCACGTCAGAATTTCCATTACAAAATCCATAAACAAAAATAATATCGGCATATTCCTAGTTAGAAAATTGAATTGTCATTTTTACACTACAATATGATAATGCTACATTTCCATTATCTGTCTGATAACATATTTATGACAACAGATTCAAACGAAGTATACACTTTTCATTGTTGACCTGCTGTTAGTATTGCCAACCTCTACAATAAAATTTGTTTAAATATTTTTAAAGTAACATACATTTCAATTTAGTTTTTTATGTAATTATTTAATTTTACCTGTGTAAATCATTGAATATACACCGCTAAAATATAGTTTTATAAATTTTATATTTGTTTTAAAATTATTTTCAGTAATTAGCATTTTTGTTTTTACAAAAAATCTTTATTAGGTACAGAAAGAATAATACGATTTTCTTCTGTTTTGCTTCAATAAAAAATCGATAATAAAACTTTTTATTGGCTATATTTACATTAATTTTCTCAGAACTAAATTCTCTACAGTTTTGTTACTAAATCTTCCACATTTATTAGTCATTTAACAAATCTATTGTACTACAAGCCTAAATAACTTGTTTTTCGACAGCAAATTTTGTGTCATATGTCAGAGATCTTAAAAAACTACTGGAGTTACAGTTCTGAGACCTGTTTTATCAAAACAAAAGCTCAAATTACATAGGAAATCACCAACTTAACTGCTTAATTTGGGTCCCAAACATTACAGTAGGGCTTCTTTTTATTAGAAGAGCTGAAATCCAGATGTAATCTTTCACTAGACATAACTCAAAAACAATTGATTCCAGTCCTATGTTTATATGAACTTTTTTCATTATTTCCACCAGTAGAAAGTGTTATGAAAGTTACTCTGTTTCTTCGTGAGACCTGTATATGATAGATGTTTTAATATGATTATAGAATTTAATAACTGAAGATGCGAGATACCGTGAAAATCAATTCTTGGAATTAATATGGTAACCTGAATTTATATATTTTCTGTTTTGGTGGTTTATAATTTCATTTAATATTAAATTTTATTGGCATGGTAGTCAATATGTTAATGAATAAATGTATTATGTGATGTTTATTTTAAACTATGTGGAATCATTTTTCCATATGCCATATTTTCTCAAATTCGCTATTGCTCTACCATATTTAAGCTTAAAATCTTTAATTAAAATAAACATGGTAAAAATGTTTTAAATAAACGATATATCATACAAGTAATTATTCTGAATATACAAGAAACATATTACAAAATTACTGTCAAAATTCAGTCATTAACAATATTATAAAAATAGCCCTGATCTTTTTGTCAGTCCATATTGTGTTTTCTTTCTTTTCATTTAGTGCATCGAAATGAGCCTTTTTAAATGAATTTGTGTGTTCACTTGTTCTCTGATACTTTTCCAACTATGGAAGTTCAGTGAGATACTACTACACATATAGCATTCTTGATTTTCTATATCAACATTAGTTCATGGTTTGAATTAAACACCATTTGTTACATTGTTCCTGGATTAGAATCCAAGAATAATAAATCCTTTAAGGCTAGAGTCAATAAATAAAAAAGGTGTATGTAAGGGTTGAAAAAAATTGAGAACAAATTTTTAGTTCAGTTAACATATTTTTCTTTTAACTTTTTTAATACCCTAGTAATGATTCTGAAAAAATAAATTTGAATGCGGTATTGAACTATTACAAAAAAAAAAAAACACCATTTTTCCTTTACTGTAGATCTGAGATCTGTTCAAAAAATAACCGAACATTTTAAATTATGCACCAACGGTAGCATTTTTTGGTAGCATTGTATTCCATATAACTTCTTCTGTAACCAGATGTTTTTGGATTGTTGTTATCTTGTTTAGTTTTAATGTTATTGTTGTTTGAATGCAATATGTTTGAGTATTAGTAGTAATATTTTTAATGTGCAATTTTCAAGAGCAATGATACAAGGTAAAATTTTGTGTGAAACTGGGGAAAACTTTCACAGAAACATATCATTTTTTGAAAGAAGCTTACAGAAATGATGCTGTGGGTTGTATGCAATTTTATGAATGGTTTTCACAATTTAAAAGTAGTCATCAGTCAATTGAAGTGGACCCTCAACCAGGAAGGTCTTCGACTTACAGCTGATGGCACCCATGTTAGAAAAATCAATGATCTGGTGCATACAAATCACCAATTGACTGTTAGAGAACTTGCAGAAGTGGTTAGCATTTCAACTGTTCATGCTATGACTGAAAAATTGAACATGTATAGAATTGCACCAAAGTTTTTTCCATGTTTCATGAGCAAACATCGAGTGGACATTTGTGTCCAACTTCTTGAACAAACCAAAGACGATGAAGCATTCATGCAAAGGATCATAACGGGAGATGAAAGTTGGATTTACAAAAAAAAAACGGTTCAACCATCACAATGGATTGCCAAAGGATCTTCACATCCAAAGAGAGCACATTAATCTTGATCCACTGTCAAAGTGATGCACTTTGTTTTTTTTCCCATTTTAATGGAATTGTGCATTTTTAATTCTTACCTCAAAGTGAACCCTGCATATTATTAAAGTATTTTACAATGATTATGTGAAAAAATCCACAAAAAGAAACCAGAGTTGTGGCGAGACAACTCATGGTTCCTTCACCACAACAATGCGCCCTAATACTCACCATTGTCAATTCCTCAGTTTTGTGCCAAAAATCTGATGATTTCCTCCCTCAGCCTCCCTACTCACCAGACCTAGCTCCTTGTTTTTCTTATTTCCGAAATTAAAATCAGTGATGAAAGGACGCCATTTTATTTGAAGGGGACAAGGACCAATAATCTGTAAAATTAATAATAAAGATTAAAAAAATAAAGTTTGGTTATTTTCTGAACAGGACTCGTATATTTTGGTTTTGCAGGATTTCAATTTATCATTATGGTTCGAGAGCTGTTAAACATTTTAGGGTAGGTATTTGAGGTACTGTGAAAATTTGTGTAATACTTCTTTTGTAATGTCTGAACACAATATCAAAGACCTGACTGAAGGGTAGTTGGGCCTAGTCAACCCTTGAATTTTTGACTTGACAAAAATTTCATTTGCATAAAAAATCTTTGAAACATTTTGAAATTTTAATACGAAATAAAAAATAATAAGCCAGATTATTTAGTTGGGTTTAAAATTATGCCAGTCCATTTCAAAATTGTATTTCATAAATATCAAAAAAATATATTCAAGGCATGCTGAGGTTTAGACGGAATAATATTTATACCCAGAAAAAAAACATCTTTATTTACACTCATACATATCATCCTCATTCATCCTCTGAAATAATACCTGGGTGATTCCCAGAGGCTAACCAGGGAAAAAATGTTGAAGTGTGAGAGAGAGAGCATAAATCAGCAGCCAGCTGAGTTGAAGCGTGCTATGGTGTGATTGACTCTCGCAAGACCACGTGACTTTAGCAAGTTTGCAGTAGTTAGAAAAAATTTTGAAATAGTTAAAAGATTCTCATTCATAGTGAAACACATACAAGTGCTATTTTGTTTATATATACAAATAATGGAAAGTGGAAAATTAGTTTGTGTTATTTGCACAAAAAGCGAGGGAAAAATAATTGTTTTTAGTGAAAAAACTAATTAAAGTCGTGAAGTGTTGTTGGAAATTCAGTAAAAACATGGGTTAAAATATAAAGGCATTATTTTACCATCCAAAGTTAACTTAAAAGAGGGTTATCACACATATTGCTATAAAAATTTCCTCACTTTAATGAAGAAATATTTTGACAACAACGCTTCAAGAAAATCCATACCTTCTTCATTAGGTATCGTTTAATTTTACTTTTTATTATGTATAATAAAATAATATAAGTAACCAAAAATACTTACAACAAAAAAATCGCTCTTGATTAACACTAAAATTAGACATTACATAACTGTGGTTAAACCAGTAATTACTAATGCGAGCGAGACTTTATTTAGATTAAATCAGAAAAATAGGACTGAACCTTTGCTTAAAGTTGAACGCAGAATTCTTAGAACCTGCATAAACAAAAAATATAAACATGCAAAATCAGTACAGATTATTGCCTAATAAATTTCTGTACGAAAACTTGGAATCCTTAATTGATACTATGAAAAAGAAGCGAATTTCTTTCTGTGCACACTTGTTAAAATTACCGCAGGATAGGATTACTAAAAAAATTATCAATCAATTTTGGTGTTTAAAAAATTCGCCATTATGGATCAAAGAAATTAAAGAAGACATGCAAGAATTAAATTTGACTTACGAAGATTTACTTAATAAATCCAAAAAATAAAAATTTGTTATTAAAGATCCAAATTCCAACTTTAAAGTAAGAACGTTTAATTATACAAAAAGGGTTTATTCAGAAGAGGATCATAAAGCAAGATCTTTAAGAATGACTAAATATTGGGAGAAAGTAAAAGCTAAGAACTTAAAGGCCAAAAGATCGGCAAAAAAGACTTGAATTATTCAAGTCTAAATTAGCAAGGGACTAAAGTAGTCCCTTGCGGACTTATAATCACAAATAGCTAAAGACATTCATAGTCCTTAACTAAGATAAATCTTGTCTATTGGATAGACTAAAACACTCGCTTTACTGACTGTAGGGTATATTTATGTATACTATTGTTATTAGGTATATCTTCTACTTGTATAAGCTCAATACAATAGCTGTAGCATCTGCTCGTCTACGACTTTATTACCTGCTTGAATTTCCACAGTTGCCTCAGTGAATGGAATGAAAAATTTTACAACAAAAACACTTTTAAAATTACATCATTTTTGAAAATACAAAATTAATAAAAATTCATGTTTTGTATTTCATTAAAAATTAGTTAACAATTCTTGGTATAACTAATATTTTATTTAAATTTTTCAAATTTTAATATTATTAGTTATTAACATAAGGCTTCAGTGACTAACTTAAAGTTGAATATTTCCTTCTGTAATATAAATTTTATATTACAGATATTTCATCATCCAACGAATGTGCTTCGTACAATAACAAAGTATGTGTGAAGAATCAACATCTTGAGACATAGAATGTGTTGCTGAGACATCGAGCACACATTTAGAAAAAAATGTGTTAGAAACTTCAAAAGAATCAGGAATCAAGAAGTTTTTTGTATTTTTTGTGACAAAAGCTCTAAAAAATACAAAGGACTATGTCAATCTCTTAATGCTCTCGATAAGGAAGTTTTGAAAGATCTTTAATACCATACAAAGAATTTATCAACGATACTGACTGAAGTATAAAAACGTTCAAAGTTCAGACTGTAAATAATCATCGAATCTGCCAAAAAGATTATTTCAATAAATTACTAGAGTATCAAGAAAAACCGGAAACAAGTTACCACAAAAATGTATTACATCAAGAAGCTTTTTGAAGAAATTTGCTTTTATTAACTACAGTATTTTTCAAAATATAACATTTTACTCTTTCAGTTAATTATGCAGCAGTTAGTTGGATATAATTACAAACATTGCTACAAAAAAGGGTGACAAACACAACATATTCAGTAAAGCTCATTTTGAAACAAAATTAAAAAAACATAGACAAGCTACCAATTTGTTTTATTATACATAGGTGCATAATAAAAACATTTTTGGGTCAAAAGGTTATTTATGTTAATTTATTTACACTAATAGAAGAGAATGACATTCTCCAAAATGCTGCTCACTTTCTCAGAACCAGAAGAAGAAAAGTATTCAAGCTCTGATGAAGAACAAATGCTGATTATGAATAAAAAAATCAAAAAGGGAAATTCATGTTTTTTTACCTACATAATTAGATCATCCAAATAAATTTTATCATGTAATTTTATTTTTGTATTCATTCATTTTTTCAATCTGTTATATTTTATTTTTTTGAGCTATATTCTGTATCAATTGATATGCATCATATTTTTTTCATATGAACGGTATAATTTTTCATATGTAAGGTATTACTTCAGAGGATAATATGTATGAATGTAGAAGTGTAGTCTTCATCTCAGGTCGACCATTCCTGAGATGTGTGGTTAATTGAAACCCATCCATCAAATAACACCGGTATTGATGATCTAGTATTCAAATCCATACCTTCCCTTTACTAGGATTTGAACCTTAGAACTCTTGACTTCGAAATCTGCTGATTTGCGATGAGTTCACCACTAGACCAACCCAGTTCATGGGTGATATACCACTCACACTTCAACCTACCCTTAGCATTACTTTTACTTGCACTTGCATATAACATTCCTTATTACCTGGCAGGTAAAAAGTCCCACCAAAATGGCCTGTCCTTTTAGAAATACTTTTTCTGGGTATAAATATTCTGTCTAAACCTCAGCATGCCTCAAATATATTTTTTTCAATATTAATGATATACAATTTTGAAACGGCCTGGCAAAATTTTAAACCTGACTAAATAATCTGCCTTTTTTATTTTTTATTTCATTAAATACTAAATCTGAAGGTATTCAGATTTCAAAATGCTTCAAAGATTTTTTTGCAAAATTAAAAATTCAAGGGTTGGCTAGGCCCCACTACCCTTCAGCCAGATCTTCGATTTTGTATTCAGACAAAAGAAGTATTACACAAATTTTCATGGTGCCTCAAATACCTACCCTAAACAGCTCTCCTACTGTTAGGTTCTTATCTGTCCTACACTAGAGGAAATAATTATTTTTAATTGAACTCTATTTTGTAAATTAAGAAGATAATTTTTGTCTTTTAATTCTCTATTACATCTCTAAAACTTATAAAAAGGAGAACTCTTACAATAAAAATATGGAAGATATATAGTGTTTTCCAACATTATTTTTTTAAAAACCAACGGTATATGGTTTTTAACTTTTGAAAGTAAAAAGCTCAGGTTTTATATACTGCACAGCTTTATTTCATAATATCTTATATAAGATATCTTTTGTGTCATAAGATATGCTTGCACTGGAATGTATATAATTTATTTATCATTTTTGTATTATTTCAACCGCAAAGAGAAAATGTTAATAGTATACTGACACCTAAAAGTGAAATTGCTCAGAGAACTTTGTGATGAGAGAGAATGATTACGATTTTGGTTGTTGATACTCATGCTATATTTGCTTTATTTCTTTTCATATTTCATCTTATTACTTCATGAATTGCTTTCAGTAAATCAACTAATATCTAGGTTTCCCATTTAACATTTTAATTCAGATCATAATTAATTTATAAATGAAATGAGTTTATTTACAAAGATCTGTTTTGCATGATGAAATATCTAATACTATAAAGGTATTAGAAATTAATTGTTAATACAGGTAATTAATTACTTTTTTCAGGCATGTTTGCTACTGTCATTGGAGAATCTATATCCAGCTGCTCACCAGCTAGCAATTGATATGTTACAAAGGTTACCAGATGCTAGTGAAGAAATAATTGAAGTTTTATTGTCTAAGCAGCAGATATTACCAGCATTAAGGTAAATTATAGTTTTATACATTTTAATGTATTTTAAACTCAACATCAGAAATAGTTTTCTTTTAAAGACTTTTAAGACTTCTTTTATTAAGGCTTAAACTTTTTTTTGTCTTCAGTCATTTGACTGGTTTGATGCAGCTCTCCAAGATTCCCTATCTAGTGCTAGTAGTTTCATTTCAGTATACCCTCTACATCCTACATTCCTAAGGCTTAAACAAGGATTATAAAAAAAAATTTCAATTTACATTATAATCTATGTACAAGTAGATACCCAAAAATGCAATATCCTTCATAAGGTAGTACTAAATCACATTCTATATACAAACTATAGGTTGTTTAAGGTTACATTTTTTGTTAAATGAATTATTTATTTTATCATGTTTAACAAAAAACTATTCCCAAAACCTTATCAAAGGGTCTTCATACTATTTAAAAGATGCTGAGATTGTTAGAAACCAAAACTGTAGTGATGTGCAAAATCAAAATTTTATTAGACAAGTTATTGCATAAAGAAGAAAAAGTAATGGACCCAAAATTTATCAGAGAAACTTTATGAGGGATGCCTGATTTCACTTTTTGCCATGAAAACAATATTGAGTTACTGCTTTTTTATTACCAGTCTTGTCTGCATCCTATTGTATACTGCAAGTCAACCCTAGATACACTGTTCCAATTAAGGTTTTCAGTAAGAATTTTGTTGACACAATCAAAGGGCCTTGGCTAAATAACAAAAAATACCAAAAATATTCCCCAATTTATCCAAGGGGCCCCCAATTTGTTGAATTTTAAATAACTGACTTAGGTTTGCAATCCTTTCGAAAACCATTTCAAGATGAATGAATTTTCTGAGGAAAATTAAATTCTAAATAATTACGAATCTGAATGTTAACAATTAACCATTGTGCAAATAAAATAATATACTTTATTCAATTGCAAAGAACCTGTTTCCTCTTTGCGGAATAATAATAATAATAATATTTTATTCACATTCTTTACATTTCATATTCAAAAAGAAATAACCAACTTTGTACGATAACACTCTACAACATAACAATCTGCTAGCTCAGTCCCATCATTTCCTCCTAAAATCCTGTTCCACACAGTTAGTCAAGTAAATCAATTGCTGTTTTCCTTGCATTATGCAATCTACTCTCTATGCTGTCCCACTTCTATTTTCTATCATTTTTTTATAGTAAAATGATAGAAGTGACTCTAAGACAGTAATCATTGTTGAAGGTTTGAGAAATATATCTCAAATATTTATAATTCAATTTAAAAATATAAAAAATGAAAGCTCCTTGCCAGTTTCCAAGTACAAAACATAATTTTACTTTCACCAGTAAATTACTGTTAATGCATAAGATTTCAAATAAAATTTAAATTATCATTATTAGTATCATCTTTTAATTTCCTTTCTGCTAATTTAATACATATGCATCTCTGCTGGTATTAAAAAGGAGTTATTTTTAAATAAGTCTCCACCATTTATCATAATCGCTGAAAATTGGCTTTTTCATCTGAAAATTACTTACAGTTATTACTATTAAAAATACAGTTAACATCACCTCTGTGAATATTTTGGAAATTGTAGGCCTATTGCACCATCTTCTACTAACTTTATATTTAACAGAAAGATGGTCTAATCAAATTAGATTGCACTGAATTTTCCTAAAAACAAGATGTCTTTAATTAATAGTCTTATCACACCAAACTCCTGATCAGTAGACATGTTACATTTCCTCAGAGAAAGAGAGAGACACTGTTGTGAAATTTCTCAACTAATCCTTATTTTTCCATTATGATTAAAATGTTCCTTGTAAATAAAAATGTTGGAGAAAAACTTAATGATTTGAATTCAGACCATCATCATTCTTATCAAAACTTTGTTAATTTTCAAAATATCTTACACAGCTGGTATTTCCTGAATCATAACTGATTAGCAACATACATAAAAAAAAATTAGTAATTTGCATTTGTTAATAATAAACCCCTTTAAATGACTATCATTCAACCCAGCTATCAGGAACAATATTATCATTTTTTAATAGTAAGACGGACTACCAATACTCAAACTAAATCAGACCAGCTCCTGGCCTTACAAAACTACTTATTGATTTTTGTTAGTTGTATTACAGTTTTGGGGCCATATTTTTACCCTGACTTTCAGAGTTAGTAAAAATTCTTAAATGCTTATAGAAAAAACAGTATTATGAGCCCTTAATTGATCTTAACACATTATCTTCGTTTACTACCAAGTTTATATGAAAGTAAAGTTTAATTCCTTTCTAATAATCAGCTGCTGCTGGCCTTTTATTTTACTTATAACTTCTTTTTCAAATTCCTTATCAGGCAAAGGATATGGCATTAAAGATTTCATAAGAATTAAATGTTGTGAATAAATTCTGTAACTGTTTTATTTGTTCTTATAAAATTTACAGCCAGTATAGAAATCTGAAGAATCAAAATCGTTTAAAATTAATTACAGTTTAGTACACATATCTTACATGGCTAGTTAATCTTAACTATGAAGTATTACTAACCAGTGTTAACTAATTGTTTGCTTTCAGTGACTCATTTATGTTCAAGTTCTGTGATTATTTCAAAAATAAATTATATATGACGGCATTTTCTATTTTTCAGTTGTTATTACACATTTTTAAATGACCCACTTTAGAATTTATTTTATTAAGGGTTAAATTATTAGGTATTACAGCTTATAAGTAAAAATAAAGAAGAAATTCAATTAATTTTGAAATTTTAATACAGAAAAGAAAGAATGCAACTCCTGTTAAACAAATTTTGTGATGTTTATGGATATGATGTAATAACAGTATGTTTGGCAGAAAGTTGGTTCAAGAGTCTTCAATCTGGAAATTTTGATGTGAATGATGCACCTCACTCTGGTCGGGCAGTGACTGATAAGTCGATGAAATTATGGAAAGCAATTGAGAGAGACCGGCACACATTGGTTTTGATATCAGCAACAAACTAAACATCGACCTCAAACAGTTTAAAACCATTTCAAGAAGGCAGGTTACAAAAACAGCTCATTAAGGGCATTGAAAAATGGATCACATTTGACAGTAATGTATGGAAAATATTATGGTTAAAGCAGGGTAAAGCTCTGGAAATGTTGGAAAAGTCAGGCTCAATACTAAAAAAATTGATTCTCTCTCTCTCTCTTATATATATATATATATATATATATATATATGTGTGTGTGTGTGTGTGTGTGTGTGTGTGTGTGTGTGTGTGTGTGTGTGTGTGTGTGTGTGTGTGTGTGTGTGTGAGTGATTAAAAAGGAATTTTCCACTGTGAGCTGCTACTAACCATTCAAACAATTGATTAAAGTTTGTTGACCTCTTTTGCAACAATTGGAAAGGTCAACAATACCAAACAATCAAGATAAAGCGACCAGAATGGATCATTAGGGAAAGAGTTGAGTTTTATCACAATGCCAGACTCGACATATTTTTGATGACCTATTGAAAATTGAAACAGTTTGGCTAACATGTTTTAATGCAGCTGCCGTATAGTCTTGACCTTGCACTGTCAGACTATCTTTAGTTTCTTAGAAATTCTATAGGATTATGATTTTACATCAAAAATGACAAAAGGTAGTCCATCAAAACAGCACATATTTGGTTTAATAAACTTTATTCAAAATATTAAAAAACTTTGCTTTACTTTTGTATTAAAATATAGAGAAACATTTTGTTTAATCCTTTATTTTAATAATAAAACTTTAAAATGGTTTTGCCAAAAACAATTTATCAAAATTATTTTCAATTGTACATTAGACATAATGGACAAACTCATTTTACCTTTTATAAATTATTTTATTTTTATATTATTTATTTTCTGACTGACTGCATATTATAATTTTTTTTTATTCTTATTTTATTATTTCAGGTTTCTTTCACACATGGGGCTGGAGAAAAATTCCAGGGATTTGTCTGCTCGCAAATTCCTAGAATTGGCACACACAGCAAAAAACGATAGTCTGTTTTATTCTGTATTAAATTATTTTGAATCAAAAAAAATTGAATGATATTAATTTATTTCTATTAAAAATATCAGTAAAGTAACTTAAAATGGATATATATAAAATAATTAAAAATATTATTTATTTATTATGTAATAAAAATATAAAATGTCTTAGTTTTGTTTTCACTTAAAATTTAAAGTTACTTATTAAGCTATATCTAGTAAAAATTTGATTAATACTATCTTACCCTAAATACTTACAAAAAATTTTGTGTGTTAAGAAAAGAATTTAAATTTTATGAAAAATATATCACATGATGTAAAATTTCCCTACCAATTCATCAAAAAAAAAAAATTGTAAAACCCTGATTACTTTCAAACATTGCCATATTCATATGGTATTGGTATTGGTGAGTAGCCAGTGTAGCTAATATTTTATCTACCAATTCCCAGTTTATAGAATCCATCTAAAGATAAATTTGAGCATATAAGAATGCACCCCCTTTTTCGAAACTTTCAAATTTTTCAGCAAACTATTTATTGTATATACCTTTTCCAAGTCGAATAAGGTAAATAGCAATATGCAGAAGAAAAATATATGGCAATTTTTGAAAAATTGTGTAATTGGTGGAAGATTGCCTTGTCTGAAGCTGCATTAAATAGATAATTTTTGCAGTTAAGAGTTACTTTTATAAATTTGTTTAATTTCAATTAAAAACTTTTTGACATATAAAGTTCATTCCATGATACCAGTCTACATGATTTGTGGTTATATTATTTATAAACTCTGTTGTAAATATTTGTGAAATTTTATCATACCTTTATATTTTACTGAAGTAATTAGCAAATTAAAAATGATTCATTAATTTTCATTTTAATAATAAAAATTATTTATATATATATACATAATATATATATATATATATATATATATCTCAAAGTCATATTCAGGACATCTTTAATATACAGAAGATGTGATTTATTGAGAATTGAATCACAGCTTCATTATGAATACTTTTTATGAATTAACCAAAAAAAAATATATATATACTAATTTAAAACAAAAACCAAAAAGGCTTGATTAAAGAAAAGGAGACTTTTTATATGCAAAATGGTATTAAGGAGGTGGTAAGGTTAATGATGCAGTTAGTTTATTAATAATTGATTTTCAGGATCTTTTGTTAAACTTTGATGTTATGTACGTCTTCATAAATGTTTTATTTTAAAAATCTAAAGCAAATGTCAATTATTTGAAATTTAACAAGTAAAAGTTATTTTTGAGATGCAGAATTCCATCCTGATTTCCCAAATTGTAAGATGAGCATGATTTTAAAAAAAAAAAAGATGAACACTAAGAACTGGTGATAAGCTTGTTTATTTCTCCCATATTGCTTCTCTATTCATGTATTGCCAACCTTTTCCTGTTTTCTATAATCTCCCCATTTATTCATGCAATCACTTTCCAGGATGCCTTAAAGCCCTTTTACAACTGTATATTCTAACGCTGGACTAATTTCTTACACTTAAGACATGTTCCAGCCATTGTAATCATATTTCTTTTAGTGAATATTAATATTTTTATCAATCATTATAAGTAAAAACCATTTCCTTTCAACGCTGTTTAAGAAATATCATCCATTATTTAGGAAACACTAATAGTGAAGAAAATAAATAGAATTTGGAAAAACTAAAAATTGGAGAAGAGATAACAGGTGAGAAATTAACTCAGCAATTAAGTAAAAAAAGTTACAGTGTTTATGAATTTTGGATGAAAATGATGGCATAAAAAACAGTAGCAGAACAAAGAATAGTTTGCATTAAGGGAAGAGAAATTAAGAAGCTGCAAGTTACTGAAAGAAATAAAAAACCAGGATGAATGAAAAGAAGTAAGAAACTCTACAGAGAATTAAATAATGAATTAATATGAAAAATACCAAAAGTGAAGAAATGGCTTGTAATGAATGTTTATTTGGCTAGCAAATCATCTTTATATATTTATAAAGATGACTGAGAAAAAAAGGACAGTTCAAATTAATGTATAAAAAAGTAAATTTGAGATAAGGGGTGAAAGATTATGTAAGCTCTAATGAAATTACTAATAAAGATGGCATAATGTTGTTTGAAAAAGAACAATCATAAAGTGGGTGGAGTTATCTAGGACCTATACTAAGCCAAGTTGAATGATATTCCAATAGAAGATCAGAGTAATAGCTGTATTATTACTGGAAATTATACAAGCAATGATATGAAGAAGAATGGAAAATCTGATGGATCCTACCCATTTGAAGTCTAAACAAAGATGAATTACAAGAAATGTTAAAATTGTGTAACAAAAAAGTGTGGCCTGAAGATTGTCTTATGCATTTCAATCCCCAAAAAGCATGGTGTAGTATAGTGTCAAGGTCACAGGAACTTTTGATAATTTCATATTTGGTAAAGATACTTTTTAAAATTCTGAAGAGAAGACTAAGTAAATAATTATAAATGATTAAAGAAGAAAAAAATTAAATCAGGAAAAGAGCTCAAAGATGTGATGAGGCTAATGGATAATATTCCTTTACTTTCCTATAGGAAGATGTAAAGGAATATTTAAATGTTTATTGTAAGTATAGAAAAAGTATTTGACGGTTTTGTTTTTGTTTGTTATTTCATTGGTTGTGGTATAGCTTAGAATTTAAATACAGGGTGTCCCATATAAAACGCAACCCAACCATATATTGGTAGGTATTGAAATAATAAAAGGGCATGTGTAAATGTAAATGTACATTTAGAGTAAATGTAACTTTACATTTAGAGTAAATGTTGGAAGTAGCCGCCATCTTTTCTAATACAAGCTTCATTTCTTTTTACAGTGTTTCTTGTAACTTTTTTCAAAGTTTGTGGCTGGATATTTAATACAGCTTGTTCAATATTGACTTTCAAGTGTTCGTGGTTTGTTGCTGTAGGCTTTTTCTTTGAGGTAACCCCATAGAAAAAAATCCGCCGCAGTCAAATCTGGAGATCTTGGTGGCCACAAGCCTTGACCGATAACACAATTACCAAAGAATTCCTCAACGAAATCAGAAGTTGATCCTGCGTAGTGCGATGTTGCACTGTCATGTTGTAGGCAGCAGTGTCTGTCTTCCTCTTCCAAGAGGGCAATGAACTGAAATTAAATATCCCGATATCGTTCTGCATTAATGGTGTACTCGAAAAAAATAGGACCGATTATTTTCTTCCGCGATATCGCGCACCACACGCCCAACTTCTGCAGGTGTAATTGTTTTTTGTGATAAACGTGTGGATTTTCAGCACTGCAAATTTTACTGTTTTGGCTGTTTAAGTAGCCATCCAAATGAAATCGTGCTTCATCTGTGAAAAATAACGAATCCATAACATTAATTCCCTCACGCAGAAATCGATGGAACCATTTACAATATTGTAGCAGTTTTTCTTTGTCTGGCTCAAGAAGTCGATGAACCGTTTGAATGCGATAAGGTCGTAATTGTAATTGTTTGGTCGCCCGATGAACAGTTGATTTAGACAAATTAATTTCAGCTGACAAACGTCTGATCGATTTATTTGGCAAGGCGAGTAATCGGTCTTTGATTTCAGTGACTGTATCTGTATTCAACACTGACGCAGATCTTTTGTGTTCCTTGTTATTAACAGAACCAGTCTCTCTTAAATTTTGCAACTAACCTTAATACTGATGTTTTGTTAGGAGCTGGTTTATCTGGGTACTTATGGCGAAACAAATCTTGCACTGCAACCACTGATTTCGTACTGAAGTACGACTAAACAATGAAAACACGTTCATCTAGCGAAAACACCATCTTCTCTCTAGCAATACACTGAACGTTATGATTGCATTGTTGTTACTATCGGTAGTGTTCTTCTGCGTCGCCGCGATGTTCAGATGTTGGACGAGTCCATTTCAGTATCGAGTAGGGGAGTAAGCTTGACTTTTGAAATTTCATAGATGAGTGATTGATGGGTTGCGTTTTATATGAAACACTCTGTATTTTATTTCTACTCAGTTTTGTTCATTTGAGTAGGTTTTGTTTTGTTTTGTGTTTGTTAATAGTAAATTCTTACTCCGATGGAAATGTGTCATTTGTGGCATTTACATCGGTGGCATCCTGACAGAGGCCAAACTGTTAACTGAATGATGTTATTCAGTCTGTGTTTTCAG
Organism: Lycorma delicatula; assembly: GCF_047948215.1. NCBI lineage: Eukaryota > Metazoa > Arthropoda > Insecta > Hemiptera > Fulgoridae > Lycorma > Lycorma delicatula. The sequence continues at coordinate 81,915,151 of NC_134460.1, forward strand.
AAGATGACTTCCGGTGAAGCCCATCAGGGCTAGATATGAAGGGGGTGGCATGGCAACTGGAATCATCACATGGCAGGATCTTCCCCTTTGGGTCAAGATGTGTCAAATAAGGTAAATTAATTAAATTATTAGAAACCCAAGGAGTAAATTGAAAAAAAGTTATAAAGATAAAGAATGTAAAGTGAAGGTGAATGTTAGAAGTCTACAAAAGGTTGATGGGTTAGAAAATTTAAAGAGGGAAATTGGTAGTTTAAATGTAAATGTAGTAGGAATTAGTGAGGTTTGGTGGGAAGAGGAAAACGATTTCTGGTCAGGTAATTTCAGAATAATTAACCCAGTGTCAAATAAAGGGCAGGCAGTAGTACCCTCCTGCCCCTTCTTGTACATAATGAATAAGAAGATAGGAAAGAGAGTGGAGTATTTCAAAAAACTTGGCGATAGAATCATTGTAATCAGGATAAAATCAAAACCTAAGCAAACAACAATTAATGTCTATGTCTACAATTGCCCATGCTGATGATGAGGTAGAGTGTGCATACGAAGAAATTGACAAAGCAATTAAATGAATAAAAGAGGATGAAAATTTAATAATAGTTGGAGATAGGAATGCAAGCATTGGAAAAGGAAAGGAAGGAAATATTGTGGGTGAATACAGGCTGGGCAAAAGAAATGAAAGAGGGGGCCTACTTATTGAGTTTTGCACAGAGTATAATTTAGTAACTGCCAACATCCAGTTTAAAAAATCATAATAGAAGAAGATACACATGGAAAACGTCAGGAGGTAATGCAAGGTATCAGATAGATTATATCATGGTTAAGCAAAGATTTAGAAGTCAACTTCAAAGCATATCCAGGAGCAAACATTGATAACAACCATAATTTAGTAATAATAAAATGTAGATTGGGATTTAAAAACCTGAAAAAAAGGTGTCAGATGATTCGGTGGAATTTAGAGAAGCTGAGCAAGACGAGGTAAAAAAGATTTTTGAGGAGGATATCGCAAGAGGTCTGATTAAAAAAGATAAGGTAGAAAATATAGAAGAAGAATGGGGAGAATGTTATAAATGAAATTCTTAAATCAGCAGAAGCAAACTTAGGCAGAACAAAGAGAACTGATAGAAAACCTTTGATATAAGAGGATATATTGCAGCTGATGGATGCGCATAAAAAGTTATGCGCATCGACAATTAAGAAATACTATAAAGAGGAAATGCAAATTAGCAAAACAAGAGTGGATTAAAGAAAAGTGTTCAGAGTTGGAAAGAGAAATGATCAATGGTAAAATAGACGGAGCATACAGGAAAGTTAAGAACAATTTTGTGATACATAAGTTAAACTCTAATAATCTGTTAAATAAACATATTATGATGGAATATATTGAAAAGTTATACTGAGGAAATGAATTAGAAACTGGTGTTATAGAGGAAGTCGAAGAGGATGAAAAGAGAAATACAATACTGAGATCTGAATTTGATAGAGCATTAAATGATTTGAATGGCAGAAAGGCTTCTGGAATATATGGGATTACTGCACAATGCAGGTGAGGAAGCAATAGATTATACAAACTGGCGTCTAATATTTACAAAAAAGGGGAAATTCCGTCAGACTTCAAAAAGAGTGTTATTGTCATGATACCAAAGAAAGCAGGAGCAGACAAATATGACGAATTCAGAACAATTAACTTAACTACTCGTGCATCAAAAATTTTAACTAGAATTCTGTAGAGAAGAATTGAGAGGATGGTGGAAGAAGTGTTAAAAGACCAATTTGGTTTCAAGAAAAGTACAGGAACAAGGGAAGCAATTTTAATAGTAGAAGGAAGATTAAAGAAAATAAGCCAACATACATGGCATTTATAGACTTAGAAAAGGCATTTGATAACATAGACAAATAAAATGTTCAGCATTTTAACAAATTTAGGGTTCAATTATAGAGATAGAACAATTTGTAACATTTACATGTTCAAAGAGCATGCGAAAGAAGCAGTAATAAAAAAGAGAGTTGGACAAGGATGTTCCCTATCCCCGTTACTTTTTAATCTTTACATAGAACTAGCAGGTAATGATATTAAAGAACAGTTTAGATTCGGAGTAAGAGTGCAAGGTGAAAAAATAAAGATGCTACGATTTGCTGATGATATAGTTATTCTAGTGGAGAGTAAAAATGATTTAGAAGAAACAATGAATGGTACAGATGAAGTCCTACACAAGAACTACCACATGAAAATAAACAAGAACAAAATGAAAGTACTGAAATGTAGAAATAAAGTTGATGAACCACTGAATATAAAAATAGTACAAGAAAAGACTGTGGAGATAGAAGAATTTTGTTATTTTGGAAGTAGAATTACTAACAATGGATGAAGCTGAATGATATTAAATGCCAAATAGCACAGGTGAAACAAGCTTTCTGTCAGAAGTATAATTTGCTTACATCACAAATTTAATTTAAACATCAGGAAAACATTTTTGAAAGTATGTGTTTGGAGCATAGGAATATATGGAAGTAAAACTTGGACAATTGAAGTTCCTGAGAAGAAAAGATGAGAAGCTTTTGAAATTTGGTACTATAGGAGAATGTTACAAATCAGACAGGTGGATAAAGTGACAAATGAAGAGATGTTGCGGCAGATTGATAAAGAAAGAAGCATGTGGAAAAATCTAGCTAAAAGAATTGATAGACTTTTAGTCCACACCTTAAAGCATCCTGGAATAGTTGCTTTGATATTGGAGGGACAGGTAGATGGGAAAAATGGTGCAGGCACGCAACTTTTGGAATATGTAAAAAAAATTGTTAGGTGTGTAGGAAGTATACCGAAATGAAATGACTGGCACTAGATAGGAACTCTTGGAGAGTTTCATCAAACCAGTCAAATGATTGAAGACAAAAAACATTTACTTTCTGTAAAATCTATACCAATAGAAAGCCAAACAATATGCTCATAGATGATCAGATTGTAACAGCAATGCACTCTTGGTAGAGAATGAAAGTGGACCTAATGCAAGAAAAATGTCTATGGCTGGTAAACAAGCAATGAAGATGTATAGCAGAGCTGTTCTACCAAAGCACTTTTTCCTTTACTTACAGCCGTACATCTCGTACATTCTCCTCCACAAGGGCCTTGCAAATAACTGCTTGGCTATACTATGAGATAAGTTTGGAAGAATACAACATGCCTGTTGTATGTTTGTTTTAAATGATTTTGTTTCTCCTTATCAGTCTTCATCCAACTTTTACAGTTTGCATATGCTTGTTTTACTTTATTTTCATTAATTCTGTTGGTATAATTAAAATTTTCAATTTATAATAATAGTTCTTTTTAGACACAAATGTTACTTAAAATACCAACAGTTTGTCTAAAAATTGTCTGTTTATTTTGTGAAATCATTTGTTTCTCAGATAACATTTATCCAGAGAATTGTTGAACAGCTGTTTTAAGATAGTTGTGTGGAAAATGAAAACAAAGCCTGCATGGCTCTCACCGTAAACAGGAATGAAATTAAAAAATACATATTAATAATGGCAAGACAGTTGACTGACATCAGTATTGACCCCACTTACATTCAAGCTTTTGCTGTGTTAGACAATATGACAATATAGTTCAATACTAGATTGAAATGATCAAACTTACTTCTGCAAAAAAAAAAATTAAAGATCTTGAAGCAAGTAAAAAGTAAAGTTGTGATCTTGAAGCAAGTTGTATCAAGTAAAAATATAATTTTTTGGTTGTCTACTGTAGTGTATGTCTGAATTGTTTAGTAGAAATTTGTTGGGATTTTTTTTCTAAAAAATATACTTATGACCCATACTTATTGAGTTACCATAATTAATCTTAATAATTTATATTAAAAAAATTTAATTAAAGTCCCAATACTTTGAATTTATAGATTCCTTGTGAATCTATATTTCCTTTACTTACAGCCGTACATCTCGTACATTCTCCTCCACAAGGGCCTTGCAAATAACTGCTTGGCTATACTATGAGATAAGTTTGGAAGAATACAACATGCCTGTTGTATGTTTGTTTTAAATGATTTTGTTTCTCCTTATCAGTCTTCATCCAACTTTTACAGTTTGCATATGCTTGTTTTACTTTATTTTCATTAATTCTGTTGGTATAATTTTTTCTTTGAGGTAACCCCATAGAAAAAAATCCGCCGCAGTCAAATCTGGAGATCTTGGTGGCCACAAGCCTTGACCGATAACACAATTACCAAAGAATTCCTCAACGAAATCAGAAGTTGATCCTGCGTATCCTTTTTTTTTTTTTTTTTTTTTTTTTTTTTTTTTTGTTTAATTCAAGAATTAAATCTACCTGTACTAATAAAATATATTAGTAATTTTAAATGAATACACTGATCAACATAAGACTTGGAACTGAAAAGGGAGTAGGTGTTTTATATATTATTTTATATGCTGAATCTGAATATATATTGCTAAATAACCCTCCATATAATGTTTTTAAGTTACAACCCCTTAAAAATATTTATTTGTTCCATCATTCGTGGAACAAACATTCAATTAAGTTAATGCATCTGTATGTTTGCTTATTCACATCTGATTTATATTGTGATGCATGCTGTAGACCTATATTTGATACATAACAGTCAAATGATGTCAAGCTAGACAATGCCGGTGAGTCAAGTAAGAGTAATTCAACATTATGAAATTTTCTTCAGTCTGAGTTCAGCTCTTGGTATGACTAGCTGTGTTCTTTAGTTGCAGTAGTGGTTTTATCTTACACATATTTTAAAGATTGTCTCGTAAGTGATGCCCTAAATTTAGTGAAAGATTTTTATGACTGAACAACTTTTGGTATTATTTTATTGAACGTTAAGATTTGTTAAATTGTGTGTGTGTGCACGCGCTTCATGCTGTTTTATTGCACTCCATGGTAAAAGAATTTTATGAAGTATTTTAAGTAATTAAGTGTTTATAAATTAAAACTTAATTATTTTTATAATTAAGTATTTCAGTGTACTTTTATTCATTAAAACATTTTGAATTTTAAAATGAATAAAAATTGGTTGTGTAAAAATTCTCCAAATATTTTTTGTTACATTTGTGGAGAATTTACCACAAAAACCAGTATTGAATTTGCTGAAAACTACTTACAAACATTATTTTGACTGTCCCTTGGAGATCAAGATAAATCCTGGACTCCACATGTAGCATGTACCAAGTGCTATGTTAAACTAACCCAGTGGTTAAAACGAAAAAAGAGCATTTGTTTTTTGGCGTACTTATGATTTGGCGAGGTCTACTATTATGATGACTGCTATTTTTTCTTAATGAATGTTAGTGGTTTCAATTCAAACAGTATCGCATACCAAAATGTTCATTCAGCTATGAGACCAATACTTCATGGTGTTGATTTACAGATTCCAATTGCTCCAACTTCTTGGAAAGAAATTTCTGATTCCCAGAAGGCTCAACTGATGAATCCTCTACTTCAATAGTTATTAATTACATTCTAGAAGAATCAAATGCTGAACCTCACCTCATCACATAAGCAGAACTGAGCGACATAATTCATGACTTGTATTTGTCAAAACAACATGCAGAACTCCTAGTTTCACGTCCTAAAGAAAGGAATTTATTAAACAAGGATACTAAAATTTCAGTATTTAGAATTCTAAACGAAAATTTACTGAAATACTTTAGAAGAGATGGTTTAATTTGTTTTTTATTCCTGCTATGATGTCAGGAAGCTAATGTCTGGACTGAACATTGAATATGTTATTCATTATTGGCATTTTATTTATACTTATCAAAAAGAAGCTTAGGCAGTGTTGTTGCATAACTCGAATAACTTTTCTTCTACACTGGTAGCACATGCTGTAGGGATGAAAGAAAAAAAAAGTATGTCAAAAATTTTAAAAGCTATTTAGTATGATGAACACTCATGGCAAATCATTGCTATCTGAAAATGTTAGGGCTTCTTCTCGGACTTTTTTCTTTCTTTTTCTGTTTAGCCTCCGAAACCTCCATAAGGTATTATTTCAGAGGATGATATGTATGGAATGTAAATGAAATGTAGTCTTGAACAGTTCCGGGTCAACCATTCCTGAGATGTGAGTATTTGAAATCCAACCACTAAAGAACACCGGTGTCTAGTATTCAAATCCATATAAAAATAACTGCCTTTACTAGGATTTGAACCTTAGACATTCAACTTCAAAATCAGCTTTCTTCTTGTCTCCAGAGTGGCTGTACAAAATATGTGTTTCTTGTGTTTGTGGAATAGTCAGGCTGCAAATAAACACTATGCAGTTAATGAGTGGCCAGAAAGAAATCAGTTTACCCCAGAAAAGAAAGTGTTGTCAATATTTTTACCCTTGTTGAAGCAGATCGTATTATTTTACCATTTCTGCACATAAAACTACGCCTGATGAAGAATTCTGTAAAAGCTTCAGGTAAAGATGAAGATGGCTTTAAATATTTAGCTGAGGTTTTTCACAATTAAGTGAACCCAAATTAAAAGAGGGAACATTCATTGGACTATAAATAAGAAAATTAATTTGTGAAAATATATTTGACAGCAAACTGAATCCTATAAAACTAGCACCATGGAAGTCATTCAAAGATGTCATTAACGGTTTTCCTGGAAAAAAAAACTGCAAACCATGATTAGCTTATAAACGAACTCTTATTGAACTACAAACATTTAGTCTACAGAATGTCATTGAAAATTCATTTTTTACATTCTCATTTGGGCTTTTTTCCCTTAAACTTGGGTGACATCAGCAGCAAACAAGGAGAAAGGTTCCACCAAGATATATTGCAGATGGAACAACAAATCTATATAATGAGTGACTACTGCTGGTTGATAAAAAGAGAAGACTTCACTGAACACAAAAGGAAAATAAGAAAAAATAAATTACAGTAAACGTAAATGTCTACAAAATAAAGGTAGGAATTTTAATTGTGATTATTATTTTTGTATTCTAATATTTAAGAAGTTTCTCAATATTTTAAAGGGTCATAACTAGAAAAATCTGATTTCATTTTAAGATTCAGCGTAAAAAATATATTCTAGTTCACACATTTTTATCTCGGTTCCAAATTAGGTTTCTTTTTTTTGTTGACCTGTGATAGTCTTTTTAGGCCACTGGCTTGGATTAGTTGTAAGGTCTGAGTTGTTATGATTCCATTTCATTTTAATCAAAACTATCGTAATATTAGGTTTTTTTACAGACCTGTTATCAAGAAACAAACAATCAATCTATAATACAAATAAAAAAAGTTTAAAATAAGGTAAGTTAGATGAAATAGAGAATTCTATGCAACATTACAAATCAATATGCTGATTTGTTTTGATTTGAACAAAGTGCTGTAATAGTATTCTAATTAAGATTAAAATTGGTCCCAATAGAAGCAAAAACCCACTAACATAACTAAATTTTACCAAATGTTTCACCTCGTAGTATCTCCCAACTATAACAACACCAATCTGCTAAAAAATCTTTATTAAACCATACCTGTAAAACTGTTTTTTTGTTAAATGTAACAGATTTTTGTTTCTAATTTATTTAGATATTTCTCTTATAAGTAAATTTATGAAAATATTAGCCTAAATTTTCACCTGTACGAAAAGAAAAATAAAAAAAAAATTATTTAAAATATATATTATTATTTAGGTGAGTTTTAGCAAATTATTCCGAGCGGACTGCACCTTTACCTACTCCTACAAGTGATAGATGGTGGGTCATTATTGATATGGTTTTTACTTTTGAGCTATCTCAAATTAATAAGATACGTAATGTTACCCCTGATTTGGTATTCTGCTCAAGCTCCTCTCTTTGTCTGTTACCAGCCTGGATCCTGTTCTATTTGAGGAACCTGTTCACCCTGCGATCTACTGTAATGTGCTCCATAAACCACAGCCTAGTGTTTGGCATGCTGTGTCTGATTTTCTTTGTTGTGATATCGATAAGATTTTTAGCACACTGCATTATCAGCTTGGCCCTGTTGTGATCCATATACACAATGTTTTGGAATATTTTGATCACTTAATTGACATTTTTTGCTGCACTGTACTTAAATATACTCCTATGAAGAAAACCCAAAAAACCATAAACCTTGATTTCCTTGCTAGTTCTCTGCTGAACTTAGATATTTCTAAGTTCTGAAAAAATTCATTACCTGAAAAAAGTATTTAAATCTTTGTAGTGTGTTGCTGTGCCCTGTTTTCATTGTGAATTTGATTATTTACATTAATTTATTGTTGTCACTGATTGCATCTCATCCATGTTTTGTTGTGTATTATCTTATTATTATTACTGTTGCTTCATTCGAGTCATCAATTATCAAATGTCTTCCTTTTATTGTTTTGAAATATGGAAATCTATTGCTAATTTGTTACTGATAATAATATTAAGATTAAATTACTATTATTACCTTATAACATTATAGTCATTATAGATTTTTATAGGTCTATTGTCGTTACTAATTTCTGTTGGCATTTTATTAATAATGTGTTCTAAATAAGAAATTATTTCCGATTAACTTCCTTTACTTCGTACAATGTATAGGTCAAATAATTACCGTAAGGTAATAGGACAAATAAACCGAAATTTTTCGTTTTCAAATTTCAATGGAAATATCCATTTTGACTAGTTTCGGCGTGACGTCTGTACGTACGTACATATATATCTTGCATAACTGAAAAACGATTAGCCGTAGAATGTTGAAATTTTGGATTTAAAATTGTTGTAACAAACAGTTGTGCACCTCCCCTTTTGATTGCAATCAGTTGAACCAAAAGTGTCCAAAAAAGCCCAAAATCAAAAAAAATTTGAATTTTGGACTTTTTCTTAACTGCAGTAATAAGCCCTCATTGAGAGCTTTTCGATGATATACCATAATTTGTACTTATTTTCATTGATTCGAAAGTTACCGCCAAATAAAATTTTAATTAATGAAATATTTTTTCTTACAAGAGGAAGGCACATTGGTTCTAATCAGACTTCATCTCCTTTTTTTTATTTAAATACGTTGATGTATTAACCTCTGATTGTAAAAAAGCTTTTACGATAAATAATAATTCAATAATAACAATAAAAAAGAAAAAATATCAGAAGTTATTAATGAAATAAAATTTTATGTACTTCTGATTTAAAAAAAATCTGATGTGGACATCACATGACTTCCTTGTACACCTATTAAATTACATATACACATACTCAAATGAGCATGCTCTCTTTCTCTTCTTCAGCCATGTTTAGCGGTTCATGTCTCTTCATACTCCTGTTCGACTCAATTGATGCATACCTACTAAATATCTTCCATATGTTATCCATACGGAAAACATTGCCATTGAATTGCAAGGTAAATTCAGTGAATGGGCTATTACTAACAAAATAGGAGCAGTTTGTGACAATGCACTAGATTTAAAAGCTATTATTCGCAATTATCACCAACGCCATATTCCTTGCTTAGCGCAGACAATTAATTTAATTGCCCAAGCAGCCAAGCAGTATCAAAAATGAAAACAACTGTGTTAAAATTGAAGGCAATTGTTGAATTTTTTAAACAAAGTTCTCATGCTGCCTCCAAACTGCAAAACATGCAGCGACAAATGAATTTTAAAGAATTAAAATTAAAACAGTAAGTGCCGACACGATATAAATCACTCCTGCACATGTTTAATAGACTATTAGAAACAAAAGAACCACTAATTTCAACAATCGCTTTGGTGAATCCAATACTTAATAATATTGTTTTTTTTTATGAGTGGACAGTTATAGCTGAAATGTGCAAATTATTGAAAATGTTTGATGAGATAACTATTTTAATAAGTTCTCAAAAAACTGTCACTATTTCAAAAATTTGTTACTGGGGAGCGATAACAAGACATGTACTTATGATTAAATTTTCTACTCAAAATTCTGAAATCTTTAAGGTATGTAACAAGATAAACCAACCGCAACATAGATTTAAAGATGTTGAAAATAATAATATTTGGCTTGAAAGCATGCTATTAGAACCTCGTTTTAAAGATGAAGCATCTTACCCAAATGCTTACACAAAACTTTCACAGAAAGTTTGAGATATTCAGATCCAACAAGGCGATAGGTTTGAAACCGAACAAGAAATTATTGATCCCTGCATTTCAACTGCATGGGAAAATTTTGATAAAAAAGTAACACCAATTTTAACTGATTCAAACCCAACAGTAGCAGAAATTTTATAGCTAGATAAATATATAAATGAACTGCTCATCTCAAGAACACAAAATCCTCTTGGTGAAAAGAAAGGCGTTAATTTATCCAAGATTATTCAAAATAATGCCAACTACACTTTGCATTCCTGCAACCTCTGTTCCCTGAGAACTAATTTTTTCAAAAGCGGGACAGTTAATAACTAAAAGGCGAAATAGACTTACATTAAAGAATTTCAAGAAAAAAATTATATTTCTACATGTAAATGTATAAAATACTGTAAAGTTTATTTGAAAAGTATTAATTTTTTTTGTAATAATAGAATCAAAAATTTTTAAAAACAAAATGTTTTTGTGTGTCTGTAACTGTGTGCGTATTAGCAAAAACATCAAAGTAAATATAAATCATAACTATCTATGTGATAAAAAAAACAGACGGCATGAATGGCTCGCTCAATAATATGGTATGCTACAATCTATATTATTTTTAATTATTTATCTTGTCCTGTACAATTTGACATTGATGTCAGCTTAATTAATTTTGTCTTATATAATAATTATTCATTTTTTTCATTTATAACTTTAGAGAAATTAGTTTAAGATAAATTTTTTAGTTTCAAGTTATAAATACTTTTACCCACCACCAGGTTGGTCTAGTGGTGAACTCGTTTTCGCCAGCTGATTTCGAAGTCGAGAGTTCCAATGTTAAAGTCCCAGTAAAGACAATTACTTTTATACGGATTTAAATACTAGATCGTGGATACCGGTGTTCTTTGATGGTTGGGTTTCAATTAACCACACATCTCAGAAATGGTCGACTTGAGACGTAGAAGACTACACTCATATATATCACCCTCTGAAGTAATAACTGACGGTGCTTCCTGAGGTTAAACAAAGAAAAATATATATATATATAAATACTTTTAACGTGAAATTTAAAAAAAATTTATTTGGCACTCATTTCGCTGTAATTGGTGATAAAAAATGTGTTTTGGAGTTTACAGATCAAATTTAATTGTTTAAAATTAACTCAGTTAAACATCACAGTTTAAGAAATTATCTTATAATCAGCAGCAATAAATTTGCCGAATGTTCAATAATCAGTAGTGGTAATGTAAAAATGTATACATCACGTAATAATAACAAAAGCAAAGTAGAATTTGGTATAGTAGGGGGAACCCCACCACAAGCATAAGAAAAATTTCTATGAATCAAATCGAATCGTAACTGAGAAAGACTGGTTTCATGTCGCCTAACCAATTCATTGTTGATAATCGGTTTCTCCTGCAAACCGATTTTCGATTCTTTCGTTCAGTGTAAAGAATCTAATCGAAGGAACCATTCGTTCACAATTGTTCCTATTACTAATCCAGTTGAGGATTAGTGGGTGTCCATATAAGATTTTTTTTATTCAATTTTGGACTTATGTATATAAATATATACTGTATTTTTATGAAATGGCGTATTCCGTTAATAAATAATTTAAAATTGTATTATTAAAATAATAATATATATACTATTTTTAAAATTTATTCCTCTTTGCATTTACTTTGGGAATATACAGCGTGGCACGGTTAGTAAGTGATAAGGTTATGGTCTGGAAATTGTTTATGGTACTAGTCACATGATAAAAAAAAGATGAATTTTACTGGTAAGGTTGTTCTCATTACTGGTGCAAGTTCAGGAATAGGTGCTGCAACAGCAGTTTATTTTGCTTCATTAGGGGCAAAGTTATCGCTATGTGGTAGGAATGTAGAAAATTTAAATAAAGTGGCTGATAAGTGCGAATCGATTGGAAAAATGAAGCCGCTTACCGTAATTGCGGATATCACAAAAGAAGAGGATACAAAACGCATAATGGAATCAACTATTGCACACTATTCAACTTTAAATGTATTAATAAATAATGCAGGAATATTGGAAACTGGATCAATTGAAAATACATCTTTAGAACAATTTGATAGAATTTTTAATACTAATGTTCGATCTTTGTATCACTTAACGATGTTAGCCGTACCATTCCTCATAAAGACTGAAGGCGCAATTGTTAATGTATCTAGTGTGAATGGGTTGCGATCATTTCCTGGTTTACTAGCTTACAATATGTCAAAATCAGCTGTTGATCAGTTTACTAACTGCTTAGCTTTGGAATTAGCTTCAAAAAAAATTCGTGTTAATAGTGTTAACCCAGGAGTTATAATTACAGAGTTGCAAAAAAGAGGTGGGTTAGATGAAGACGCATATAATAAATTTTTGGATCGTTCCAATGAAACACATCCATTAGGTCGACCTGGAAATCCAGAAGAGGTTGCCCGCACAATTGCATTTTTAGCTAGTGATGATGCTAGTTTTATCACTGGTGTTAATTTACCAGTAGATGGTGGTCGTCATGCTACTTGTTTGCGTTAAGATTACTGTACTTAATTTCTACCATACTACAGATAGGCAATAAATAATTAATATTGGATAGTATTTAAATAAAGTGATACCTTAAATCATAAAATTTGATATAACCTATAATTATTAAACTTAATTGTGCAACCGTTTAAAATGTAAGCTGTGATTACTTGTTCAAGAACTAATTTTTATAAAAGTAACACTGAAGGTATTGTATTTTGTGGTAATTTAATATTAAATTTATATTTGTTTTTATATGTTGCTTTTACTGTTCATGCTACCTTTTAAATTCATCGGTAATGTACAGAAAAATTGTACTTTATTCTATGGTAAATTTTGTTTATTTTGGGCTGTATCCCCAATCTTTGAAATATTTCATTTTTACACATCTTATATAGTTTTTAAGTTAATTAGACAGTATTTCAGTGTAGTTGCCACTTAGAATTCTTATTATTCAGATGTTATTTGTTTAAATTTGTGCAAGTTTAAAAGCCATTATTAAATGCATTTTAATTATTAAAATAAGTAGTCAGAGAAATTCGTAAATAAAATATTAAATTTATGATAGTGTGAGTTATGTAGCCAGTTCTAGTTAATATTTGTAGCAGCAGTTTAATATAATAATCTAGTTGGTTTTACTTTAAAACAGTAAAGAATTACTATCCTCAGAAGCTTCCTGTAGTAATGAATTAAATTTTATAGTATACAAAACATTTTATTTGTCGTAGATACATCACAGACACTAAACTGCTAAAAATAACGTTTAAGTTAAAGTTATAAAGTTTAAGTTGTTGACATTATTTATCAGATTGCATAGCATGAGTCATTCTTTGATAATGGCTGTCAAAGACTAATATAATTTGAATCATCTGTGAATATAAAAAAACCTGCAGTTAATTGCATAAAAGTTCACAGTCCTTCCAGAGATAAATGGCAAGTAATAATGGATCTTTCATCAGGTTGGTCTAGTGGTGACCTCGTCATAAATCAGCTGATTTTAAAGTAGAGAGTTCGAAGAGTTCAAATCCTATTAAACACAATTACTTTTATACAGATTGGAATATTAGATCATGGACACCAGTGTTCTGTGGTGGGTGGGTTTCAATTAACCGCACATCTCATTAATGGTCGGCCTGAGACTGTACAAAATTACACTTTATTTACAAATATACATCTTTCTCTGAAATAATACCTTTCAGTTCCAGAGACTAAATTAAAAAAAAGTAATAATGAATGAAATTAGTAAAAAACCAAAATCTTTTACATCTTGGCAAAAGATATACAATCCATTATTACAAATTAGATGAAATTAATGAAAAAGCTTGGAAAGCTTAACAAAATTTCTTAGATTTTTGACTATGAAACATATGGAAGCCATGTTTCAGAAAAAAATGTTTCCTTGTGATGAGTCAAAACAATTATGCTAACATTGGAATGGCATTCAAACTGAAACATTTACAATGAAGGAAAAACTGTCATGAAATTTCTAATTATACAAACAAATCGAAAAATTATTTTATAATACCTTTATTTATTTTTTATAGAAGCTCTAGGGACTCAAAAAAATCACAGAAAAAATCATCATGCTCCAATACTAGTATTAAATGTAATGTAATATGATGCTATTAACAACCAGCAATGTATGATACCTTTAACAGTCTACTATAATTAGTCTAGTATTACAAGAAAACGAATTCATCATGTACTTAGAACATTATCAATTAAAAATATGTTTAATGATATTTAGAATGATTTTGTAATCTCCCTAAACTTTACTTTATTTGAAGGTTTTTTTTTTATTAATTTAATTCCTATTTATTATTAGCCCTATTGAAATAATTTATATAATAAAATTTGAATATTGCTCTTATACCTTGTATGGTACCTTGTATTTGTATTCATTCTTTTTTAAATAATAAGATTTTATACATTTATAACAGTTTCATATGAACTTAATCTGACAGCAGTGTTTTTGAATTTTAAAAAGTTAGTTTATTAATTTAACATGATAAATCATTTCACAAAATAATCCCTTGTCTGATATAAGACAAAATGAAATGTTTAGACTTGTTTTATCATCATGGCAGTTTTAAAGCAATGAATGTAAAAAAGATTAAAATCTTATCTGTCACCCCAACAAAATTTATTAAATAAAAATAATATAATATTGATATAATAAATTTTATTATATCAAATAAATTGTTAAAAATACTTAAAAAATCTGTAGGGTCTTAATCATCCGTCTTCAACAACTATTAAGCATTTTAATTCAAACAGAAAGAAATAAAGTAAAGTATATTCTCGTATGTTCAGAAAATAATTGAATAATTTTAATTATGTTCCAAAGAAGTTATTTAGTGATGTGAAGTTGGCAGCATTGTGTTATGCATAACCCTCTCTGTAACCACATGTTCCGGGGTTGTTGATATTTCGTAGTTAGCAAGTTTTGGGGGAAAAATTGCAAGAAACTGACTCCTTGTGATTTTTTTCTTATTTCCAAATTAAAATCTGTGATGAAAGGACACTGTTCTGAGACTATTGATGACATTAAAGCAAATTCATCACAGACCTTAAAGGCCATTTCAAATGAAGTTATCCAGGACTGCTTCACGAATGGAAACACCACTGGGAAAAAGGGACAAGGATCAATAATTTTTAAAATTAATAATAAAGATTAAAAAATAAAGTTTGGCTACTTTCTGAACAGACCTTGTATATCATTTTATATTTATCTGAAGTGAACTTACCTTCTCCTTCCCATCTAACTTCACATAAACCGAGTATATTAATATTGTGTTTCATTCTGTTTTTTTTTGTTTTCCAATTTGCTAGTAAAATTCATCGTTCTTACCTTCTATGTACCTTTTATTGATTGATCTTAATCTTTTTTATGAACTTCTGAAACAGTCTTTATTCGAAGATCTGATTGTAGAGATTTTTAACTCTGAACACAAATTTGTTTTCAGGACCACTCATTTTGGTTTTGCGTATCTAGAACTAGGGATATCCAGACTGGATCTTTAATGTAGTGGTTTCTGGTTTCCTTCTCCATTCTATGCCATTGAACTTATGTTTTGCCCACTTTTTCGAGTGATTTTTCACCCCAAGGACAAAAGCGTGCCCTAGAACTCTACCTGCTCTTCTACACTCCTAAGAGGTCGTTGGCACTTGAGGCGGACTGCTTACACCAGTGATCAGTTGGTCCTCTTATTGCCTATATTTAATATATGAAGAGTCAGAGATTTTTTATTCAACCACAAAACATTTGTACTTTACAATGATTATAGAAATAAGCACAGTACAGAAGTAACAAATCTATGTTTGGATTATCAACTGAAATACAATAAAAAATTATATTATTAGTGAAATTAAGTAGTAAAACTGATTATATTTCATTTGTGTTATAGAAAAAAAATTTATTTTATTTTGATTTTTCATGTCAAAACAGCCAAATTTCTATGTTAGACAAAAAAGGTTTTTTGTAAGGACAAGGGTTTAGCCTGTGTACCAAAATTATTTTTTACTTAGAAATTGTAATAATTACGAAAATAATATTTAACAAATTTTTTATTCATTGTGATAAAAATGTGGAATAAATTCGTTGTTCAAAAATGTAAAATTATAATCTTTTTCTTCATTAGATAATAAACAAAGAGAAATGGTGTGGGTTCTGATGGAGTATTTCAGTTCATCAAGAAATTTCCAAATACCAATTGATGATTCGTTGCAGGTTTTGATCATAAATTCATTAGTTCAACATAAAGCATATTACCAGTTACATCGTTACAATATCATGTAGTTTCTGATTCAGAACATTCGATGAGTTTATAGTAACTGTACTAATAGTAAGAACATTTTTTTTTTGTACCAGGCTTTTTAACATAGCTAAAGGTAGTAATTTATGATAAATCATTACACTTTTATAATGATATAAGATTTGCATCTTTATAATCTATGAAGCAATCAAGAGTTTATATTATCTTGTATTTTACTTACCCCATCACCTGTATATTTTTCAAATTTTATTGCGTTTATAGAAATTGTCAATAAATTATTTTTATTTAGAGAAAAAAGAGTTTTTTCCTTCAATTCACATGAGTCCCTTTACACCCCCTTGTGGATTATTTTCAGTATGTTTGCTATTATTTAAGTATATAATACTCGTATATTTACATAAATTAGCATATACATACAATTACCAGTGTGCATAGGTAATGTATGTATAAATTAAAAATATATTTTTAATTTCTAATATTGTATGTTTTACCTGATTCTTTTAATGATGGTTTTTTACTCTCATTACGTGCAGTTTATTGCATTCACATAATTTTTTTTTTTTATTCGGCTTTTTTTCTAGGTAAAAACGCTCTGGTATTATCATTGCCTGTACACAATGTATGTGTGTTTCACATAATAGCTATCCAGAATTGTTATAAACTTTTATTTGATTTGTGTTTGTACTGTCTGCCTCAGAAAAAGGAAACAGTTTTTTTCAGAACTGTCTCCTGACTTTCAGCAATAGTTAATCAGCCTTTTGAATAGCATAAATGTCATGTAATATTTACTAAAGGCTGTCTTTTATTTATCTTATAAAAAAGAAATTCATTATATAAAGAATATGCATGGTTAATTACAGTATTTGGTCTGTAAAAAACAGTGGGTACACCCACCCACATGAAATAACTCCTTGCTAATTAGAATAGACAAAAAAGATAAGATTTCAAAGACTAGATATGTATTTCATGTTAAAATACATTACTATATGTATAAAAACTTAACCTTACCCTAGTCCCTGGTAGATAATGTGCTTTAGTGAGGTTTAACATGAACTATCTAGTCTTGGAAATACATATATGTACATTATAATACTTAATATATACTAAACAGTATATGCCATAATATAACACATACTTTGTGCCCCATGAAGAAATGAGAAACTTTCAGAACACGATATTAAATGTAAAACCGAATTCAGTGTCGAAAAACAAGTTTGTTTTTTTAGGTTTGCAGTACAATAGGTTTGCTAAACGACCACGAAGTGCGGAAGATTTAATAGCGAAACTGTAGAGAATTTAATTCTGAGAAAATCAATGTAAATACAGGCAAGAAAAACGTTTAAAAATCTGTTTTTTATTGAGACAAAATAAACACTTTACTCCTTAGTTTGGGTCCCAAAATTACAGTAAGTATTTTTTTTTTATTAGAAGAGCTGAAATCAGGATGTAATCTTTTACTAGAACTAGAAAACAATTTGTTTCCAGACCTATGTTCTTATGAACTTTTTTCATTAATTTCACTAGTAGAACCTGTTCTGAAAGATTGTTCGTGAGACACCTGTATATGATGCGATACACGGTGAAAATTGATTCTTGTAATTAATATGGTAAATCATCGCTGACTATTTCAATGAAAAGTGCCCGGTTACGTAATAATTTGGCCTCAGATTTAAATTGATGTTATTTAGTTACCTGAAAATATTTCGCTGCTGTGTACTTGTATACTACTTCTGATAGCCACGGCTTCAGATAGAAGCGTTTTGCAGTGCCTTAGAAATATAAATTTTCGATGCAAACCATGTGTTGCTGGTTTATGTTGACAGTTTTAAGTTTTTAACGTGCTTATTATTTTGTTTGTTTTCCCCCCTAATTTATTGCTTTGAATTGCTTAGTTTATAGATAATATCAGTTAGTTTTGTAGTATATATTTTCATTAGAATTTCTAGTACATCCGTAATATATCTACTAACAGACGCTGGACGATTTATATAGTGATATTTTGGATATTGTTCTGATTGATAAAGTTATTTCAGAAGAAGTCCCCCAAATATAGACTCGCAGTAGGTCAAAAAAGTTAGAAATACAAAAGAAAACAAAAAAATCCTTTGACAAAACATAAGACACCGAGTGGTTAAATTATGGTCATTCTGAAAACAATTTTCTGGTACTCCAGGTATAAAAGTGATACTTGATGATCCTAATGATGTTTTTTGTTTGTTAAAATTATATTTCACTGATGAACAAATAAGTTTAATTGTTAGACAGACTAACCTCAATGCTGCAAACATTTTGCAAAATAAGAGGGCAAAAAAATTTCAGTTTTACCTCTGGAAACCAAGGAATAGTAATGAGATATTATTATTCTTAGTTGTATATATGATGAATAGTGTGATTAAGAAGCCACAAATAAACGATTATTTTACAAACCAACCAACTTTTCTACACTGGGATTTTAAAAAATTTTGTCTGAGAAGTGTGAAACCTCTCTCATTTCTTGCATTATACTTACAATAATAACCCCCTGTGCCATCTTGCAAAAATCTGAAAAAGTCAAACCCGTTTTTGATTACTTGTTGCGAGATTTAGTTTAGTTTAAAATCAAGAAAAAGAAATAGCAATTGGTGAGAGCTTACATCTGTGGAAAGGACGACTTAGTTTTATTCACTTTATTTGAATTAAATAAGCCTGGTTTGGTATAAAACATATATTCTGTCTGAATCAAAATCTGGTTACATTTATAAAATAATTTTTATGCGGGTGCTCAAACAGATATATTGAAAAACCTCAATCTTGATCATAGCTCTAATGTAGTCATAACTCTTTTGGAAAAGGTTAACCTATCCCAACAAGTTTTATTGTATCTACACAAACAGTGTTTACTGTACTCCAGAACTTGCCCTCATTCTTCATCAGCGTACTACAGATTTAGTTCGTACTGGTCAAAGAAACCATCTCAGTCTTCCCTCTGGTTTAGGTGATCAAAAATTACATATAGATGAAATGATTTATGTGAAAAAGATGGTAAAATTATGGTTTTAAAATGGCAAGACAAATGGGAGATGTAATGTTTATCAATGGTCCATGAATTAAATAGCATTGAAATTCTGTGTAAAGGAAAAATTGTGTTCCAACTTTAATCAATAACTGTAACATTTATATGGGAGCAGGTGATCGGGTGGATCAAATGTTTGCTGCTTAGCCACTTGAGCATAAAGACAAAAAGTTTGGTATGAGAAACAATTTAGACATATTTTAAACAGTCATTTTTACTGCCTGTGTATTCATGTGAAAAGTGGAAGTAAATTATCTTCACTTAAGTGTAGAGAATCTCTTGATTGAAAGTATAAGTTGAAAGGCATCATGAACAGATTTCAAAAAAAGTCTTCCTTAGAAAGTGGTTCCCTCATTCTTCAAGAACAACATTTACCAGAGTGCATTCCTAGAACAGAAAAACAACTGCTATGACTGGAAGTTGTGGAGTTTGTTCAGCAAATAAAATTAGGAAAGAGTCTCTGTACCACTGCTCTGAATGTTATATAGGACTGTGCGCAGCACCTTGTTTTAAAAATGTTCATACTAAAAAGAACTTCTAGTGATTGGAAAAAACTATTCAGTCAAATTTTTTTTTATCTTTTATTATTTTGCTTGTCTAGAGTATTATTTAGTGAAACAATTATTTTCAATAAGTACTGTTATACATTATAAATATCCAAATCAGAGATTATCAAAAACATTTTTACTTAATTAACCACACTATTTACTGTCAAAGAACTGTTTATATTGTGTTACTAGTGATCATAGCCATAGAAAATTTATTATTATTAGATCTTGATTTGGATTAAAGCAAATCAAGATTACCATCGGGCTCGGTAAGTAAAAAGCTCATATTTATTTTTTTTATGACTATAAATAAGGGTATGATGCACATATAAGAACATATTTTATGATTGTTATAAGTACTGAATCAAGAAAGTAAAAAAAAAATGAGCAAAATAACAATGGATTGACCAAAATTAAATGTGCACAATAGCTTAGCGTTAAATGAAAAAAGAAACCAGTAAGTGGTTAACAATATTACAAATATAAAAATAGTCCTAATTTTCAGATTTAGACAAAATAGACACTATAATATCAAAATCATTGGTATATTCTTTTTGATTGATCTTTTTGCGAATCCATATTGTGTTTTCTTTCTTTTGATTTAGTGCACTGAAATGGAGCCTTTTTAAATGAATTTCTGTTCACTTGTTCTGGGATACTTTTCCAAGCTATGGAAGTCCATTCAGAGACTACTACATGTATAGCATTCATGATTTTCCGTATCAGCATTAGTTCATAATATGGGCTAAACACCATTTGTTCTTGGAGTAGAATTCAAGAACAATAAATCTTATAAGGCTGGAGTCAATAAAAAATGTAGGATTATAAAACAAAAGTTATGTTCCCCGGAATAACAACAAGTTAAAATATTCATTATACATTTCAATTTACACATTTTTCTTTTAACTTTATTTAATGCCCTAGTAATGTTTCTGAAAAAATAATTTTGAATGCAGTGTTGAACCATTAAAAAAAAGAAAACTTGTTTTCCTTTACTGTATGAAATCTGTTCAGAAAATAACCAAACATTTTTAATTATGCCAACTGAGATATTTAGTGACATATGGTTGGCATTGTAACATAACCTACTCTGTAACCACATGTTCTTCGATTGTTATTATCTCGTTTAGTTTGATGTTATTGTTATTTGAGTGCAACATTTTTAAGCGTTAGTAGCGATTTTTGTAATGTACAATTTTCAGGAGCAACAATACAATGTGAAAGTGGGTAAAACTTTCATAGAAACATTTGAACTTTTGAAACAAGCCTATGGAGATGATGATACGCAATGTTACTAATGGTTTTCACGATCATGAAAAGTGGTCGTCAATCAGTTGAAGCGGATCCTTGACCAGAAAGGTTTTTGACTTCAACTGATTACACCCACATTCAGAAATTCAACATCTGGTGCATGCAAATCGTCGATTGACTATCAGAGAAATTGAGAACTGTCAACTTAGCATCTCAATTGGATCATGCCATGACATTTTAACTGAAAAATTGAACATGCATTGAATTGCAGCAAAGAAAGAAGTTTGATGATCGAATAACAGAAAGAACATAAGAAAGTTGGCAATTTCTTGAACAAACCAAAGACTATGAAGCATTCATGCAAAGGATCATAATGGGAGAAGAAAACTGGATTTACAAAAAAAAAGAAGATTCAATCATCACAATGGATTGGCAAAGGATCTTCACGCCCCAAGAAAGCATGTCAGTCTCGATCCAATGTCAAAGTGATTCTCTGTTTTTTGTTTTTAATGGAATTTTGAATGCTTGCCTCAAGGTGAAACAGCAAACTGTGTGTTTTATCAAGACGTTTTACAACAGTTTCATGAAATAATTCACAAAAAGAGTTGTGATAAGACAGCTCATGCCTCCTTCACCACGACAATGTGCTTTCAACGTGCATACTCAACTTTGTCAATTCGTTAGTTTTGGGCCAAAAATCAAGTGACTGTCCTCCCTCAGGCTTCCTACTCAACATACCTGGCCTTGTGATTTTTTCTTATTTCCAAAATTAAAATCGGTGATAAAAGGACGCTGTTTTTAGACTATTGATGACCATTAAAGTAAATTCGTCGTGAACTTTAAATGCTATTTCAAATGAAGCTATCCAGGAATGCTTTGTGAAGTGGAAACACCTCTGGGGAAAAGTGTGTGAATAGAGGAGGGAGTAATGTGAAGGGGACAAGGACCAATAATTTGTAAAATTAATAATAAAGATTAAAAAAAATAGTTTGGTTATTTTTTTAACATACCTCGTATATTTTAGTTTTAATTGTATAATAATTTCCACTTACCTGCTATTTTTATTATTATGTATGAGCACTTTAGAAGATTAATCCATCATCAGGAACATTTGTGTCAACATTATTTTTACCTTTTGATGATCAGTTGTATTTATAATTTTTGTTTGTAAAAAATTCATTTAATATATATAAATTTGTGAAGGAAATAATTATAATCCATAACACTTAAATGTTCCTGATGATAGATTAATATCCAAAAGCACTTGGGACATAATAATAAAAATAGTTGGTAAGTGGAAATTATTATATAATTAATTTATATGCATACCAACAGGACATGATTAATAATAAAATTATTTAGTTTTGTAGAATTTACATTTCAATTTATCATTAGGTTCTTAACTGTGGTGCTGCACCAGAGGAAATAGAAATTTTTAATTGTAATTTTATTACATTTCTAAAACTTATAAAAAGGAGATCTCATATAGAAGGTAGAAAGGGTTTTACAACATTATTTAAAAACAACAGCAGTATATGATTTTTAAAGGTAAAAAGCTCTGGTTTTATAAACTTTATAGCTTTATATCATAATATCTTATAAAAGATATCTTATTAAAAAATATTATTTCGTAAGGTACACTATCACTGGAATTGGTATTGGTTGAACTGCAAAGAGAACATGTTATAACAGTATACTGACACATAAAATTGAAATTGCTCAGAGAATTTTGTGATTATCCAAGAGAACAATTATGATTTTGATTGTTGACATTCACCCTCATGTTTGCTTCATTTTTATTTATATTTCATTTTATTATTTTATGAATTGCTTTCAGTATATTAACTTTTTTCTAGGATTCCCATCTAACATTTTAATTCTGATTGTAATTAATTTATAAGTGAAATAAGTTTATTTGCCAATATGTGTTGTTGTATGATGAAATATCTAATACTGTAATGGTATTAAAAATTAATTGTTACTACAGGTAATTAATTAGTTTTTTAGGCATGTTTGCTACTATCATTGGAGAATCTATATCCAGCTGCTCACCACTAAAAGTTGATATGTTGCAAAGGTTACCGATGCTAGTGAAGAAGTAAGTTTTATTTTCTAAGCAGCAGATATTACCAACATTAAGGTGAACTATAGTTTTATACATTTTAATGTCTTTGTTTCAAACTCAACAACATCAGAAATAGGTTTCATTTAAAAACAAGTTTTATTAGCCTTAAAGAAGGATTTTAAAAGAAAATTCCAATTTAGGTTATAATCTATATACAAGTAGATACCCAAAAATCCAATATCCTTCACAAGATTGTTTTAAATCACTATTCTGTGTTCAAATATAGGTTGATTTAGGTTACATATGTTAAATGAACAATTTTTTTTTATCATATTTAACCAAGACTATTCTCTCAAAACCACATCCTAGGTTCTTCATACTATTTAAAAGATGCTGAGATCATTAGAAACCAAAACTGTAATGATGTGCAAAATCAAAATTAAATTACCTTCTATATTATTAGACAAATTATTGCATAAAGAAGAAAAAGTAATGGACCCAAAATTTGCCAGAAAAAATTTATGAAGAATGTCTGATTTCACTTTTTGCCATTGAAAATATTGAGTTGCTGCTTTCTTATTACCACTCTTGTTTGCATTCTATTGGACACTACAATTCAATCCTTGGTACATAGTACCGTTTAAGGTTTTTAATAAGAATATCATTGACACAATCGAAGGTCTTGGCTGAATCACAAAAAAAATGCCAAAAATATTTTGCAATTATTGAAGACCCGATTTGTTAAATTTTAAATAGCTGACAGGTTTGCAATCCATTCAAAAGCCATTTCAAGATGAATGAATTTTTTGAGGAAAATTAGTAAATTCTTCTAAATAATTACGAATGTAAGTGTTAACAGTTTTGTCACACTAGATTCAACAATCAAATCTAAAGTGTAATTACATAGAGCATTAACCCTTATGCAAATAAAAATCGATACTTTATATTCTTTTACAAAGAACCTCCTACCTTTGTGGGAAATAATAATAACATTTTATTCACATTCTTTGCATTCCATATTCAATAAGAAATAACCAGCTTTGTTAGGCAATAACTAATAATAGGCTGTCTGTCAATTTGGCTAATGCCCCTTAATTAAATTTAAGTAAAGAAATAACAATAATTAAAAATTAATACCTGATATTGAGGTAATAATAATAATTCCTTTAAATAAAGGCTACAAATAACCTCTATTCTGGAACATAAATCAAATAATATCTGCTGCGTTATCTAAATACATTTTAAACTGTACTAGATCAATCTACTGTTACATTATTATTAATATAGCAAGTTGCATCAAATCTACACAAAATTTATGCAAATTTACAGCCAACACATCAGTTTTTAACTACTTTACACCCCAACACAGTACACTCCCTTACCCAGAAATAATCCCTCACATAATTTGCAATATCTAAATCAAAATAAAACAACAATAATAAATGCTAGTGGGAAAAAATATTAAATTGAATTACTCTATAAGACTACTTCTGTTTCCCTGCACCCCAACAAAACCAATCAAACCCTCCCAGTTTTTACCATTCCAATACCTCTATCATGTGCTCTTGGATAAATTTCTGCCATTATGTTTTAAAAAATTGTATTTTTCTAAGTAAATTATCTTTATTGAACACCTCACAATAAAATTAATTATATCTTTCCTTCCTGCTCTACCATTTAAGCCCAGGCACCTCTACTAAAATTCCCATTAAATTAATCATTATCCTTCCCTAACATTGACTTCAAAGTAGTTACTAATAACAATTTACAAGCTCAGTCCCATCATTTCCTTCTAAAATCCATTCCACACACTCAGTCAAGTAAATCAATTGCTCTTTTCCTTGCATTGCACAATCTACTCCCTATACTATCCCACTTCTATTTTCTATCATCTTATTAGATAATAAAATAATAGAAGTAACTATAAGACAGTAATCTTTGTTGAAGGTTTAGACTCTCAAATATATTTATAATTCAGTTTAAAATTGTAAAAAATAAAATCTCCTTGCCAGTTTCCAACCACAAAACATAATTTGGTGCTTTTAGCAGTAAAACACTATTAATGCATAAGATTTCACAAATAAAATTTAAATTATCATTATTAGAATCATCTTTTAATTTCTTTTCTGCTAATTTAATAGACATGCATCTCTACTGATTTTAAAAAGGAGTTATTTTTAAATAAGTCTCCACCATTTATCACAGTTAAAAAATACAATTAACATCACCTCAATTGAATATTTTGGAAATTGTAGGTCTATCACCCATCCTCCTCTATTAACTTTATATGTAACAGCAAGATGGTTTATTCAAATAAGATTCGCACTGAATTTTACGGAAAACAAGATGTCTTTAATTAATAGGCTATTCACAGCAAATTCATGATCAGACATTTAAATTTACGACACAAGACCGCATAACATTTCCATTCCACAAGAATGTGGCGCACAGTCAAGCAGCAGTTAGTTGCATCGCATGCATACTGGTGCGTTTATTGCTGACTGATTTTTACATACTTTTTAATAGTGTTTTTAAATTTTTTTACAGTAGCCTTTTTTTACAATGCCCAGAGGACATTGTTTGAGAGTCACTACATAGAGCCATTCACCCATCGGCACGATATTTCCCACCCTGGGTTATGGTTGTGTTTCATAAGATGTCGCAACACCACCAAGTGTAAATGTAAGAGAAAATTGTGTTGGATGTTGTTGTGTAAGAGTATATGTTTTAATTTGTGTAGTGTTCTTGGTGTAGTATATGTGTATAGTGTAAAGTATTCTGCAGCTCAGTGTATAGTGGTAAGAAAAGCTGCAGAGGCTAGGCCCGTGGGGATGCCAACTCCCAAAGTCTTAAAGAATAAGACTTCTCTTCGGGGTATTTGAATGTATTGAAATAGTATAAATTGGTTTATCTTTTTTTTATTTTTTTAGATGAACTTAATTAATAAGTATGCATGTTTTTTATACAATAAAAAAAAAATTGTAATATGGCATGAATTTGAAAAATAAATAAAATGTTTTTATTGGAATTGGGGAAACAGTTTATTGATATTTTCCTGGTGATGGCTTTAGGATTGCATAATTCTGGCAATATTAATCAAATCTTTCAACACTTGGATGCTTTTGAAAGGGAGACATATTTTTTAGAAAGATAATATAATTATATTAGTTTATTTAGTAGTTATTGCGTCTTTAAAATAAGTAAAAGTAAAGAATTTTAATTTATTCTGAAATCTTAATACAGAAAAAAGAATGCAACTCCTGCTAAAAAATTTGTGATGTTTATGGACGTGATGTCGTAGCAGTATGTTTAGCAGAAAGTTGGTTCAAGTGTTTTCAATCTGGAAAGTTTGATGTGAATGATGTACCTCATTCCAGTCAGGCGATAAGTTGATGAAATTATGGAAAAATCGAGGGAGACCGGCACGTTGGTCTTCATATCAGTAACAAACTAAAAATCGACCTTAAAACAGTTTTAAACCATTTGAAGAAGACAAGGTACAAAAACAGCTCATTAAGGGCATTAAAAAATGGATCACATTTGACTGTAATGTATGGAAATATTGCGGTTGAAGCAAGGTAAAGCTCTGCAAATGTTTGAAAAGCCAGGATTTACACTAAAAAATTTATCTCCCAGTGTGTGTGTGTGTGGACACACATTTAGAAAGGAATTTTTCACTGTGAGCTGCTGCCATCCAGTCAAGCAATTGATTCTAATCTCTTCTGTCAGCAACTGGAAAGGTCAACAACACCAAACAATAAAGATAACGTAACCAGAATGGATCAGTAGGAAAAGAGTAAAATTCCATCACAATGCCAGACCCCCACGCATCTTTGATGACCTATTGAAATTGAAATAGTTTGACTGACATGTTTTTATTCATCCACTGTATAGTCTTGACCTAGCACTGTTAGACTGTCTTTTATTTCAGTCTTACAGAAGTGTTTTATTGGTATAAAGTTGACTTAAAGACTTGTCGAAAATCATCACATTTTTCCATCCAGGAAACACAGAAATTCAGGATTATGCTTTTACCTCAAAAATGACAAAAGGTAATCCATAAAAAAAGCACATATCTGTTTTAATAAACTTTATTTGAAATATAAAAAAAACTTGCTTTACTTTTGCATAAATGAACAAGATGATTTTTCCTTTTATAAATACCTCTTTTTTATATTACTTTCTGACTGCTTATTATAAATTTTTTTATTCTTATTTTATTATTTCTTTCAAACATGGGGAGCTGGAAGAAAATTCCAGGGATTTCTCTGCTTGGAAATTCCTGGATTGGCATATGCTGCAAAAAATGACAATCTGTTTTGTTCTGTATTAAATTATTTTTCAGTCGAAAAAAATTGAATGATATTTAATTTATTTCTATTAAAAATAGAAATAAAGTAACTTAAAATGAATATATATAAAAGAATTACAAATATAATTTATTTATTAGGTAATAAAAATAAAATTATCTTAGTTTTGTTTTCATTTAAATTTTAATATTACTTAAGCTATATCTAGTAAAAATTTGATTAACCCTATTTACCCTAAATATTATGAAAAATATATCATTTGATGTAAAATTTCCCCACCAAATTCATCATCAAAAAAAAAGTTGAAAAGCCCTGATTACCTTCAAGCATTGCCATATTCATATAGAATTGTGTGTTCTTGGCTCAATTAGGATATTGAGAGATTAAAAATTGAAAATATGAATATAATTACAATTTATTAGTTAATAATATTGAACATAAATAAAATAAGACAAATCAGTAATAATAAAATTGACAATTATAATAATAATAATATTCGACAATAATGTGATCACAACCGCAACCCTAATAATTATAAATGTCAATAATAATAATAATAATGAACAATGATTACATACACAAATTCAACAATGATTACATACATAAATTCAATCCCATTGAAAAAATACATTATCACGACTGCTAATATTTACACCTCTAACAAATGGAATTGTATTACTATGAAGATAAGATTATTCTAAAGTTCATTCAATTTTCCCTGTACATACCTTTGCTGTTCACAAATAAAAACAACCCTATAGTTTATGAATGAATTTTAATACTTTTCTCCTTTCACTAATTGTCTATTTTAACTCTCCAAACAATCTCCTGCTGCCTCACACTTCCTCATGGAATGCTTGTGACATCACTTCACATGTTGCACAAACATGCACATTCTCACCTCTTCACTGACTCACATAATAACGCCTTGCCTAAAACTGATTTTAACTTGTTTTTCCTGAAGTATTTATATTCCTATCCTCTTGACCTGCAGAACCAGACCAAAGTTAAAGCATGAGAACCAACATCTAAGTCCTTACATTTTCCCATGAATTGCTACTCTGGTCCAGTAGTTCTTCTCCTGGAACAACATCTAAATAGGTGTGTTGTTGGGCAGTATTACAAAGAAAAATTGTTTAACGGGTCTGTTAGCCTTAGAAAAACAATTATTTAGTCCCCTTCTGGACTCCATCCATTATTATATTTTCTATTACTTTCTTGTTAATTGGCAGAAATCTGTTACTCAGCTCTGTTATACTGGTCTTGTTACAGTATTATTGACATTGGTAAGTAGCCAATGATAATTCCTTGTTTTATCTATCAATTCCCAATTTATAGAATCTGTCTAAATAAGTTGAGCATAAAAGAGTAGTGCTGTCTTTTATGGAAAAAAGGAAGTGCTCCTTTTTTCAAGACTTCCAAAATTTTCCGCAAACTATTCTGTATATGCCCTTTCCAAGTTGAAAAAGGTAACATGGCAATAAGCAGAAAAAAATATATGGTAATATGTGAAAAATTGTGTAATATTGCCTTGTCAGAAGCTACATTAAATAAATAATTTTTGCAGTTAAGAGATACTTTTATAAGTTTTTTTAATTTTAATTAAAAACTTTTTGATATATACCTAATATATAAAGTTCATTCCATGGCACCATGATTCGTCTGCATGACGAAATGCATGATTAGTCTGCATGATTTGTGGTTATATTATTTATAGCCTCCGTTGTAAGTATTTGTGAAATTTTATCATAATATCTTATTTTACTTCAGTAATTAAGAAATAAAAATGACTCGGTCATCCTTAGTACTTGAAAGGTGTGATTTACTTAGAATTGAATCACAGCTTTGTTATGAATACTTTAGTAAATTATAAACATTGTTAAAAAAAATACACATCAGTTTTAAAAAAGCCACAGCAATACATTTTATTAAAGAAAAGGAGACTTTTTATGTGCAAGATAGTATTAAGGAGGTGGTACAGTTAGTTTATTAATAATTGATTTTCAGCATCTTTTGTTAATCTGTAATGTCATGTACATCTTCATAATTGTTTTATTTAAAAAATTGAAAGCAAACATCAATTATTTGATATTTAACTAGTAAAAGTTATTTTTGAGATGGAAAATTGTATCCTGATTTCCCAAATTATAGGCATCATTATTTTAAAAAAAGATAACACTAAAAACTGGTGGTATGCTTGTGTTTATTTCTCCATTCATGTATTGCCAACCTTTTCCTATTTTCTACAATCTCCCCATTCTTTCATGCAATCACTTTCCAGGATCCCTTGTCCTTTTTACAGCTGTACATTCTAACGCTGTACTAGTTTCTTACACTCAAGACATGTTCCAGCCATCGTAATCATATTTCTTTTAGCTAATATTAATATTTTTTGTCAATCATTATAAGTAAAAACCATTTCCTTTCCATGCTCTTTAAGAAATGCCATCCATTATTTAGGAAACACAAATATTGAAGAAAATAAAGAGAATTTGAAAAACTAAAAATTGGAGAAGAGATAACAGGTGAGAAATTAACTCAGCAATTAAGTAAAAAAAGCAGCAGCGATTATGAATTTTGGATGAAAATGATGACATAAAAAACAGTAGCAGAACGAAGAACAGTTTAGTTAAGTTAATCATTTCAACAAATGATTTCAAAATTAAAAGTTATTAGTATACAGCGTGAAAATGAATATAAGAAAGCATAAGTAATTAGAATAGAACACAAGAAGAACATTTACACAGAAAAAGGAGAAATTGAACAAGTGAAACTGTACAGGTACTTTGAAAGCATATTTAGAGAAGATTGCAAAACTGTAAACAAAATAAAAACCATAATAACAATGGTTAAGACAGCATTAAGAGAAAAAATTGTAGCAAGAAGTAGAATCTGATAAAGTTATGTTTTGAATATACTTTTATTCGTGAATGTAAAACATTAATACAAAGGGAAATAGAAAGTATGAAGGAAAGTGGAAAAAATTTAAGTGGAGAGACAGTAAAACATGAGAGTGAATGAGAAAATATTCATCATTGAAACATCGTAAGTAAATATTAAAACAATGCTAGAAGAGAGGACAGAAAAGAGTGAAAATTATTGACACTCCATTTAATTCTAGATGAACATAATAGTTTCAACTGCTGTTGCAGAATTTCCCTGTACTTGGTTAAATAGTATAGGTAATTAGAAGGGGGCATTTGATAATAATCATTGCCTAGATATAATAATTTTCTGCAGATACAAATTGGAAGCCCTATTGATTCACTTATGTATCTATCAAGGATTATGGTATATTTCTATAAACAGCCATATGGCTTAACTCTGTAAAGAAGAAAAATTGGTATGGTCAATGGACATTTAAGGTACATCTGGAAGCATCCTGCATAGTGGCTATTACTCTAGGATTTATAAGTAAACAACCTTAGTTTATGTACCTTTGTGGGGTATGGTTAGAAAGTAATCTGGGGAGTCAGAATTAAAATTAGGGATTTGTGCAGGTCACTAAAGAAATTTTGTAAAAAAGTCATGATCTGTTAGCTGAGGTGCAATCTTGTTGGAACCAGCCGTGATTGATTTTATTTTCTCTTAGCTGACTAATGAAATCTGTTAAAACAGCACAAAAACAATAATTATTACTTTTTTTTTAATTTTCAAAAAAGACGACCCATAATGTGCATTCTACTCACACAGACCTAACTACAATTTTCCCTTCGTGTAATTATTGGGGGTAAGTTATCGACCATAGTCGTGTATTTTGTGAATTAATATATTGTTCCAGATGAAGCCACACTTCATATATAAAAAACGTAATGACGGGTAATTTTGGTCAATAAAACGTTTTAACCACTGACAATAATTAAAATCGTTGGCATGAACTGTAGATTTCAGTTCTTGAACACACATTACTTTGTAGTAAAAGAATTTCAGTTATCTTCTTATAGCTCTATGTAACAAGTTTGTTATCTTGCTGCTGTACATCGACTTGGATGAACTTTCGGCCGTAGCATCCGAAATACAAGCAGCTTCTGTTTAGTACCTTAATAAGAAATTTTTTCTTAAATTATTGTATTCTAAATGCAAATATTTTTAGTTGTAGCCTTGTATTATGTCGGCTGTTAAAAAAATAAAAACAAACTATACAAATTCCAGATTATATCGAATAGATTGGTTTGATAAATATAGCATGACTGAAAAGAATAGAACGACTGTGTGTATGTAATTTGTAACGAAAAAATCACATACATACAGTGTAAAAAGACATTTTGAAAAGTTGCATTCAAATCTCGTCTTCGCAGACGAAGAAAGGAGAGAATATTTTTTACAAAAGAAAAAACAGAATCGTTCACAAATCAGTGTTTTAAAAACGTTTAGATTTCAAATAAATAACTGTTTCTAGTTTTCAAGTAGTCCATTGCATTGCTCTCCATGGGAAACCTCTTTCAGGAGTGTTTGTAAAAGAAGCGTTTTCAGATTGTAGTGCTACTTTGGAGATTTTAAGGAAAACACTTAATTATAAAGCGTGTAAATGAGTTGCCAATACAATTAAATATCGAATAATAGAATTAGAAAGAAATATTTCTTCGCAAATACATTACGACTTAAGTATGCAGAAATATATTCAATTGCTTTAGATGAGAGTAATGATGTAGATGCTTGTGCACAACTAGTAGTTTTTGCTCGATGTAAATCAGGCAATATAATGAAAGAAGACCTAATGAAACTAATAACGTTGAAAGGGAAGCTAAAATACGGAAAGTTAGTCGAAATAGAGAATTCTATACACTACAAATCAATATGCTGGTTTGTTTTGATTTGAACGTTTTGTGATTGTATTATAATTACGATTAAAATAGGCGTCAATAGAAGCAGAAACCCACTGACAACTAAATTTTACCAAATGTTTCGCCTCGAGTATCTCCCAAATGTAAGAGCATCAATCTCTTTGCTAAAAAATCTATATTAAACCACACCTGTAAAACATATTTTTAAACGTAACAAATTTTTCTTGTTAATTTATTTAGGAACTTCTCTGGTAAATAAATTTACGAAAATATTAGCGTAAAAAAAGGATTATTTAAAATATTAAATAATTAAAAAAATATATAGAAATTATTATTTATTTAAAATTATTCTGTAGAAGAGGATTATTATTAAAACAATAATATATATATATATATACACACACACACATAAATCATTCATCTCATCCTCTGAAGCAATACCTACAGTGGTCCCGGAGGTTAAACAAAAACAATATATATATATATATATATATATTTTTTTTTAATTAATTCCTCTTTGCCTAATTACCTAGGAAATATGTAGGCAGGCTTACATAACTAGTACGGTTATGATCGTTCTGGTTTGAAAAAATTTTGTAGTAATAATCTCAAAATAAAATAAAAAAACATGAAATTTATTGATAAGGTTGTTCTCATTACTGGTGCAAGTTCCGGAGTGGGTGCTGCAACGGCAGTTTATTTTGCTTCATTAGGGGCAAAGTTATCATTATGTGGTAGGAATGAACAAAATTTGATTATAGTGGCTAATAAGTGTGAATCCATTGGAAAAATGAAGCCGCTTATCATAATTGCGGATATCACAAAAGAAGAGGATACAAAACGCGTAATGGAATCAACTATTGCACACTATTTAACTTTGAATGTATTAATAAATAACGCAGGAATATTGGAAACTGGAACAATTGAAACTACATCTTTAGAACAATTTGATAAAGTTTTTAATACTAATGTTCGATCTTGGTATCACTTAACGATGTTAGCCGTACCATTCCTCATAAAGACTGAAGGAACAATTATTAATGTATCTAGTGTAAATGGGTTGCGATCATTTCCTGGTTTACTAGCTTACAATATGTCAAAATCAGCTGTTGATCAGTTTACTAAATGCTTAGCTTTAGAATTAGGTTCAAAGAAAATTCGTGTAAACAGTGTTAACCCAGGAGTTATAATTACAGAGTTGCACAAAAGAAGTGGGTTAGATGAAGACACATATAATAAATTTTTAGAACATTCTAAAAAAACACATCCATTAGGTCGACCCGGAAATCCAGAAGAGGTTGCCCGCACAATTGCATTTTTAGCTAGTGATGATGCTAGTTTTATCACTGGTGTTAATTTACCAGTAGATGGTGGTCGTCATGCTACTTGTTTGCGTTAAGATTATTGTACTTAATTTCCACCACACTACAGATAGGTAATAAACAATATATATTGTTTAAATAACGTGACATTAAATCATTAAAATTTGATATAACCTATAATTATTAAACTTAATTGTGCAACCATTTAAAATGTAAGTTGTGATCACTTGCTCAAGAACTATTTTTTATAAAAGTAATACTGATTCTGTTGTATTTTGTGACGATTTAATAATAAATTTATAATTGTTTTTGTATGTTGCTTAAACTTCGCATACTTTAAATTCGTAGGTAATGTGCAGACAAAATGTAATTTATTCTACAATAAATTTTATTTATTCTGGGCTGTATTCCCAATTTTTTAAATATTTCATATTAACCCATTTTTTTATTCCAATATAGTTGCCATTTAGAATTCTTATTATTCAGATATATTATTTGTTTAATATCTGTGTAAATATAAAAGTCATTATTAATTGCATTTTAATTAGTAAAATAAATAGGTTGAAAGATTAGAAAATAAATAGGTAGAATTGATTAATAAAATATTAAATTTATTTTGGAATTTCTATTTGTTAGTCTTGAGTTATGTAGCCATTTCTAGTTAATATGTATAGCAGCAGTTGATCTAATGTAATAATCTACTTGATTTTACCTTAAAACGGTAAAGAATTACTTTCCTCAGAAGTAATAATGATTAAATTTTACAGTACGCAAAACACTATACGTGATAGGTACATCACAGATATTAAAATACCAAAAATAATATTATAATTTATAAAGTTTAGTCACTGATATTGGTTAACATGATTGCATGGAATTCTTGATAATGGCTGTCGAAGATTAATATAATTTGAATAATTTGTGAATATAAAAACCTACAGTTATTTGCATGAAAGTTCACTATTTTTTCAGAGATTAATGGCAAGTAATAATGAATCTCCTACCGGGTTGGTCTAGTAATGAGCTCGTCATCGTAAATCAGCTAATTTTGAAGTTGAGAGTTTGAAGGTTCAAATCCTAGTAAATCAGTTTACTTTTATACGAATTTGAATAATGATCGTGGATACGGTTGTTCTTTCGTGGCTGGGTTATGAGGAAAGAAATTAATAATTTAGCTAGAAAATTATCAATTAATGTAATTAATGTTAATCAATTAACATTATGTTTAATGATATTTAGAATGATTACTAATCTTCCTAAACTTAGTATCTTATGAGAAACTTAAAGAAGGGATCTTTGTGGGGCCACAGATCAGACATTTAATCAAGATAATTTGTTTGAAAGTAACCCAGTGGAAAAAAGGTCTTGGGTTTCATTTAAAGAATTTTTGGGCAACAACAAACATCCAAAGTATAAAACCATGGTTAAAACAATGTTGCAGAGTTTCATGAAATTAGGATGTAACATGAATATGAAACTTAGTTTCCTACATTCACATATTTTCTTTTCTCTGTGAACCTCTGCAATGTCAGTGAAGAACAAGGAGAACGTTACCACCAGAACGTCAAGGACATGGAAAAAAGATACTAGGGAAGGTGGAATGCAAACATGATGGCTGACTACTGTTTTATGCTAGACAGCACTAGTGAGGGGAGACAGTCAAGGAAGAGAAGTTTCAACCCACATCAGAAAGAACTTGAAGCGATGAAATCAGTGAAGAAGAGGAATTAAATTGTCATATCAGCATTTTTTAAGTAAGTATATATACCACTGCTTACCCTAATGCAGTGCATTGTAATTTTATACAGAGTTATAAAATACACAAACTTTTAATCAAATTAAAATAATTTTTCCTGTTTAAAAATTGCAATTTTTGTTTAAAAACTTCAAAAGTGATTTGGATAAAAACCCTTACAGATACTTTAAAACTAAAATCAGATTTGAATTCAATATAAAAAGTACTTTTAAGACCACCTTACAGTTGTTAAACATCATTCCAAAAGTTTTAAAATGTATTTTGTTATTAAAGATTTTTTTGTAGAATATCCTCAGTGCTGAGGATTCCTTCAATCAAACATGTATATTAAAATGTAATACAAAAATAAAGATGTATACAATAAACATCAGACAACAATAATGATTAATCTATTCATTAATAGTTCAATCTAGATGACAGTATATATTATACTACTTGTCTTTCAGTTGAACACACTGTAGCTATTCTACAATATATCAGTCATCTTCCTCTTTACCCTCTACTTCCATTCCATAATATTAAAATTTTGTAATCTTGTATTGTACAATTTAATTTCGTGATCATATTATTTTAATTGATTATGTTCTAAAGATTCCATAACCCACTTCTATAGCTTATTTTCTCTATATACATTACTCTTTCTACTCAAGATTTAGTTTCAGATCTTCCTCAGAAATCTATTGTAACTGCCAGTAGGCATTGTGATCTTTTTACCTGATGTTCATTGTCTATGTTTCTAACCTGTGTAGAACTAGTATCCTTTAGACTGATGTTTTATAAAAAAAAAAAAAGCTTTCTAGAATAAATAAATATTTTAGTAATAGTCAATCTGTTGTATGTATCTGCCTGCAAGAACTCACGCAAGTAATGTCAGTGAACAGCTACTGACCAATCAGAGTTCTGGTCCATGTTCCAAATCCTATATGGGATTATCCCATGTTATTAAATCCTATAATCCTATGTTCTAAATCCTAAGAATTGTGCACTCAGTTGTGTCTTCAGCTACTGATCCAGTTATAAAATGTGACTTAATATCAGGAATCATGACTACTGTTAGCCCCCTGTGGCAAGGAATAATACTATTTAGTTGTTGCTTCTAAGGTTGTCTGTAAGGTTTTAGTTTCAAAGCTTGGGTACTGCCATGGTTATCTTTTGCACAACTGAATTTTTTAATATGAAGTTTCTCCATTGCACTATCAAAAAGAAATTGCAGTAACTAACTACCATAAAAAAAATCAAGATTAGAATATAAACTAGAATAATTTACACCAAAAACCAATATAGGAATAATCTGCACTCAACAGAAAAAATTTGATGTGCACACCACATGACTTCCTTGTACACCTATTAAGTTACATATAAACAGTTTTTTTTAAATGAAATGTACATCAAATTTTATTTCATTAATAACTTTATTTTTAACACTGAATTATTATTGTAAACATTTTTTACAGGGGGTTAATAATTATTAATAAATCAATATATTTAAATTAAAAAAAAAAAGTTAAAAGAATATATGTATATTATATGAAGTCAGAACCGATGTGCCTTCCCCTAGTAAGATCCAAATATTTCATTAATTAAAATTTAATTTGGCTATAACTCTGGAACCAATGAAAATAAGTACCACTTATGAAATATCGCTGAAAAGCTCTCAATCAGGGCTTATTACTGCAGTAAAGATAAAATCCAAAACGTAAATTTTCTCTGTTCACTTTAACATGAAATAAGTTTAATGAAGTGCAGCAAGAAATGTGTATTTTGATTTGCAACATAGGTACTAATGCTGCAAACCAAAATCAGGTCAGTTCCCTGAAATTATTTGTAACAATAGAGCTCTTGTGCTTTACATAGTGAACTGACCGTAGCTGAGAAACTGCATTATGTTTGAATTAACAGGATTTTGGAAAACAATCTCTTCTTTATTGATAAATAAATTTTTTGAACAATTCTAAAATTAGCATGGTTTTTACTGGTTTTATTTATTCTTATTAGTAACAGTTTGTAATTGATTTTTTTTTATGCACTTTTCCTTCAAATTTTTTTTAAATTTATTTCATCTGATATATTTTAGTTTTATTTTCATTTTAAATTTTAATAAACCAACAAATAAATACTACTTACATGAAGAAAACTGCAACTGAGTAGCCTGAAACTGATAAAAATATGAAAAGGAATGCAGAGAAATAATGAAAAGTGAGTTAAGATTATTTAGAATGCAGGTGTGTCTTATTTTGTAGCAATTATTATTATTTCAACAATTTTTTTTTTGAATTTTCATTTAATAAATATATTTTGAATATCACAATGACTTCAGTCTTCATGTTATTAGTTAGTTATTCAGTCCAATACTAAGCAAAGATGGCAACAAAAGAATAAAAAAAACTTCAAATCATTTATATAAATAATGCAATTTTTCATTAAAAAATTTTTTCACTTAAATTACATGAAAAAACCTTTAGCACAGCAACACCAGAGCCACTTTCTCTTCAAACAAAAAATGGAATCATTGAAAAAAATATTCTAGTATCATTATACAGTTTTTAAGATGGTATTAAGTTATATAACTTTATTTTTCATTGTAGTTTTAAAAAAAAAATAACAGAGAATTTGTTTGTTCTCCCTGCTGTTACTAAAGCACATTTTTAACTGAAAAAATTATTAAACTATTCTCTGTTTAAGTAGAAATGTAATAGAAAAACAGTAAGCAGAAAATGCCACAATAATATAGTGACCAATTAAAGGTATTTAATAATATAAATTCACATTTATAAAGAAATTTTATAAATCTCTCTATCACCAGTCCAAAATGTGTTATTAAATAGATTTCAACAAAAGAATCATAGCGGTGGTTTTTTTTCTTTAACTGGACTGCTACCCTTTTTTAATATCGACAAACATATTTTTTTATAAATTATCAAGACATTATGCTTACAAGTTTGATGATGTTTAATTCAAAAACAAAAAAAATTGTTCATTTCATCATTCATCAAGGCTATCATCATCAATTTTTGATTACACATTTATTTAGTGGTGCTTTTACAGAGTTGTCATATAATCACTGATTATTCAAGTGATTTTTGTTTGGCCTTGATCATATATGATTTAGCATATTTGATGAAGTCAAACAGATATTGTAATCTTTAATATACATAATTTTAGATATCCTGACAGATTATGTTAAAATGATATAAAATCAATGAATAATCACCATTATTGATGCCTCATAAAATATTTTTAAATGTTTGAATAAAAACATTTAGATAATTGCAGTTATTCCCCTTTGTAATTTCAAAGGATTTTTATAAACTGGCTCAAAATTTAAATTGTACATGACTTTCCTTCTTGTGCAAGATGTAGACAGTTCAAAACCCAGTCACCACTCTGTTGAATTTTAATTGACAATACATTTCTGGCCTAAAAATCGAATGATGTAACACATTACAATTACTATTTGAAAATCAAATGCTTATCTACAGGTCCTTCTACACAACTGCATTATACAGCTACAGATCATTGAATATTATACATATCAATTAATCAATAATTTAGCTAAGTCATATCAGGCTGTAATTGATTAAGAATACATTTGTCTAATAATGACTAAAATACAAGTGGGTTTCATTCAAATACAAAATTTTAATTCTTCAATTTAATTTCAATAACTTCTTCAATTCTTTGCTAAACATAATCTAACATTTAAAAAGGAAAATCTTATTACTATAAATCATATTATTTAGTTCAAAAAGATTACAATCTATACGTAGGTGTAAAATATTATACCTACCATAATTAAAACAGAATTCTAAACATATTATCTCAGCTCATTACTTTGACAGTAAAGTTACATACGAGGTCTGCAATAATAATAACAAGAATTTTAATAAAATTAGGTATAATTCCATTCCATCTATGATTACCAAGAATAATACAAATAATAAGATGAAATATGTATGTGTATAATAATAATAACTGTGCAAAATATTATCCCCACAGTTATTGCAACCCTATTTGATTTTATTTTTTTCCTACATCCCTGGGCCGGACATCCAGTTAAGTATACTCGGCCCAGGGACGTGTCTTTGACTCTAAGGCGGTCTTCCCGCCCACCGGTTATACACCCGGTACAGATCTTTTGTTTGCCTGCCTCTAATTTCCACCAAGGGGGGCCAAGCCCGGCTATGCCGTATCCTCTTCACGGCATAGCCGTGAAGAGGATACACCTGCTTTTGGCCGGAGACACCTCCATGTTGTTGCTAGTAAGCCATGCATCTATAAGCTGTAGAGAACAGTTTGCCTTGTTCTCCACATCATCCAACTCTTTGTCTTTCACAGGTATTGCAATATCATCGGCGTAGGTAACCACATCGACTCCTCCCGGATACGAATGACTTGATCATAGAAAATGTTCCAATTCAGAGGCCCTAAAACGGACCCCTGCGGGACACCTCCAAAAACTTGAAATTTCTCCACTCCCTCCACTGTACGGACCTCCGTCCATCTCTGTGCCAGATAGTTGTCAACCTGATTCAATAAGTAGTCGCTTATGTTCATTTGTCCAAGCGCTGTTATGATTGCCTCCCACGGCACCGACCCGAACGCATTTTTTATGTCCAGTTGGATCATCAGCGGGATCTCTGGTCCTCCAGGTTCCCCTCCGCAGCCCAGTTAACCACCTTGTTAATAGCGTCCATGGTCGAACGGCCCTTACGAAAAGTGTATTGTCCAGGATACAGACTTCCGCTTTGACCCAGTTCCGCTTGAATCCTAACCGCAACAAGTCTTTCAGCAGCCTTGCCTATGTTATTTAGAAGACTAATTGGGCGGTACTCGCAGGTACCAAGGTTTGTGCCAGGTTTTGGCAGGAATACTGTTTGTTCTAGCCTCTTTCCAACATTGGTGGAATGTGCGGTGCTGTATTCCGTGACTCAGAACGTCCGTAATCTCCCACGGGACTCTTCTTGCGAGACCTTTGATGACCGCAGCCGGGATTCCATCTGGGCCCAGACTTTTCTTGTTGTTAAGTTTATCAATAGCAGCCATCACTTCGTTGTGTGCGAATCTGCCACGTTCGCACAGTACTACCTCCTGTCTCATCACCTCCTCCCGCGGGAAGAGCACGGACATCTGACGTGTGTTTTCATCTCTACTCTCAGCACAGGTACTCTTCTCCTCAGCCGTTTCATTATGATTTGAAAGGCTCGCCCCCACGGGTCAGTGTCATGCTCACCGCACAATTTCCTCCATTTTGACCTCTTGGCGTTTTTGATCAAAAAATTCAGCCTTTTCCGAGCCTCCCTATAGGCTTCCATGGCCAGTTCACGATGGGCCTCGGGTCCTGGTCTTGCCCTCAGTCGCTGAGCCGTTCGCTTACATCGTTTTAGTATTGTCCTTTGTTCAGCTATTTCCTGGCTCCACCAGTACACAGGGTAATGCCTATGTGTCACTTCCGGTATTTCAGAAATTTCGTGCTTAACTATTTCCTGGAAAACCTCCGAATCTAGTTTCCTGCGATTTGATATTTTCCTTGCCGCTCGTTCCACCACAATTTCCACCTGTCGGTCGGTGAGTCTCCTTATCAGTTGTGACGCAGCAGAGGGCGCCAAACGACCTTGTATTTCCAAGGAGACCGCAAGATGGTCACTCCCTGTCTCATCTTCCAATACGCGCAGCACAACTCTGTTAGTGTCCACTCTTCCATCCACAATTTCCAGGTTCAATATGGATTCATGGCCCCTCGCCCGATAGGTCGAGGTCCCTTCGTTTATACATGTAGTGCCGGTAGCCGCCAGGAAGTCCTCCAGGACCCTTCCTCTAGCATTCGTGGTTCCTGCCCCCGCTACCATGCTCCTGCAGTTAAAGTCCACCAAAATTAAAACTCTTTTGGGGGACTGCATATCCAGTCGCTGTAACTGCATGATACTATGCTGATATTCCTCTATTGACACATTGGAGGTAATATATACTCCATATATTATATAATCTTCAAGTTCAACGGCTACAACACCCTCTGCTCTGTGATATAGGCAATAGTCACGGCTGCCGGTAGCCCGCTTTACTGCTACTTTCCCTGCCACGTCAGATACCCATTGTGAGTGAGCGGCCGCGTACACGTTCGGCTCGGTGGCCACTACGAAGTCGTATCTTCAGCGACTAGCTATCTCCTCTACTTGGTCATTGGTGAGAAGACTCCGATTATGATTTGTTAGTAGAATTCTTAACATGTCTTTTTATATTCAGTGCTCCCGGTCCTGTGTGTTGAGCTTTTACAGTCGAGACATTTCGTGGCCTCTCTACATTCTCGGATGAGGTGCCCCGATCCACCACAATTATAACATAGGTTACCCCGGTCAGGGCCCCTGCAATTCCTACTGCCATGTCCCATAGCCCAACATCTGTAACATCGTTCGTTCTCCGTCCTGATGTAGGCCCGACAATTGACCCACACCACCCGGAGCCTGGAAGCCACCAGCTTAGTCGCCCCTCTGTGGGTGGTAATTACAGTGGCGTTTTTTGTGTCAGCATAAAACGCCATCTTATAATCTTCATCCTTTCCAAGGACTCTGTCTAAAGCCTCTTTGGAATGGAATGGAATGCAAAGTTGGCAGGAGTCTATTACTCCCTACTTTATCGCAGAACCTGGACAGAGTCCCTTGCTGCTGGATCTTTCTAATCGGGCTTGTTTTTAAAAGGGTTATTTTTTTTTTAATCTCGGATCTAATTTTTCAAGTTTTGTCTATTATTATTTTAGTGAATTTAAGACGGATTTAATTGCATTCCAATCCGTTGTTAAACCAGCGTTATCGAACCCATTTCATGGGCCGACCGCGGAAGGCTAGGCTTATAAAGCCTGTCCTCCCGACGTAATTCCCCTTCAGACCGTCCACTGAAGTCCTTTCGGTGCTAACTCTTTAATAGGCTAGCAGGAATACGCCACAACGGGGCACTAGCTATAAGGAGGGAGCAATGTGTCCCCTTTTCCGGAGGAGTCGCAATTGCTGGGTTATTTTATCTTACTGTAAGTTTAACTTACAGATGGTGATACCTATTCGCGATCGCGGTTTTGGGGCGGCGATTTTCTGGAAAGAAGTAAACAGTAATTATTCTTTCCACGTAATTTATTAACCTTCAGACACGCGTGTGTCTGAGAAGGGGTTGGGGGGACCGCGTGGCTGCAGTGAAGAAACCATTTGTTTTTGTGGTGGCTGTTGGCATCTGCAACAAAAGAAGCAGAACACCTACACGAGAAAAAAAAAAAAAAAAAAAAAAAAAAAAAAAAAAAAAAAAATTTAATTTTTACTTTCCTTTCGACTGGCAGGATGAGACGGCACGACGCGTCGTTCCACATCCACGTTTCTCCCGTTTCTGAAACTAGAGAAACAGAACAAAACACACGCGAGAAAAAGAAAAAAAAAAAAAAAAAAAAAAACCGCGTTTTTTCCCTTTTTTTTCCTTTTTAGACCGCGTTTTTGTTTTGTGCGCGACTTACCGTATTTGAAGTCTCCAAACTATATAACTCGCGAAAAAAAAAACTATTCACTCGGGACCCCGGAAACGCGTCTGACGCACTATTCCGTTTATGGCTCATGCGATATGGAGGCCCCTAAGCCTGGTTTGTCGATTTTCGGCTACCGCACCGCACCATCACGGTGGTTCGTCCAGTACGGCGTGAGGCCGCTTCCTTACAACTGTCGGAGTTGGGTCCTCTCTGCAGATGTCCCGAAGATGACTGTGTTCGGACACAGCCGCTCTCCCGAACAGTCTGCGCGCCTGCGCCACCCCCACCTCGGACACGGATTGAAATCTCGCATCAGATCGGAGAGTGGCGTTCCTGACGAACCACGGAGCTCCAAAGATCGTCCGCAACGCGATGTTTTGGACGGCCTCGATCTTCTTTTGAAGCGAGGAGCTCAACATTGCCCCCCATGCCGGGTAAGCATATGTTAGAATCGGCAGTACGTACAGCCGAAAAATGAGAAGCTTAGTTGCCAGTGGGTATGGGCTGGCACTGTTC
Source organism: Lycorma delicatula (assembly GCF_047948215.1). NCBI lineage: Eukaryota > Metazoa > Arthropoda > Insecta > Hemiptera > Fulgoridae > Lycorma > Lycorma delicatula. The sequence continues at coordinate 81,958,588 of NC_134460.1, forward strand.
AGCACTGGGTATAGTGAGGCTCTGGCGGCCTTAGCCCTCCGGGTCGCATAATTTACATGTTCGCCGAAGGTAAGCCGCCTGTCCAACACCACCCCCAGGTACTTAACTGTTTTCTCAAAAGGGATTTTCTCCCCTGAGATTTCCAGCTCTCTGGTCGGTTTTCGTGTCTTGCATGTGAACATCACGGCCACCGATTTTTCACCGTTGACCCTGATTCTCCACATGTCGAGCCACGGTTCCACTAAGTCCAGCTGCCTTTGGAGCCTCCGGACCGCGTAATCCACATTTGCGGATTCGTAGAAATATGCCGTGTCGTCTGCGTAAAGGGCCGTTTTGACCCCTTCCGACAGCGGCATATCGTTCACGTACAAAGTGTACAAGAACGGGGAAAGTACTGCTCCTTGGGGAACCCCAGCGGCTATTTCTCTGGTGGAGGAAATCGTTTCCCCTACGCGCACGACAAAATGTCGGTCTAGCAGATATGACCGCATCAGTCTGACATAGCGGTAGGGGATCGCCGATCGCGCTAGCTTATAAAGCAGCCCGCTATGCCAAACTTTGTCAAAGGCCTTGGCCACATCCAGAAAAACGGCTGCAGTCACCCGTTTCCTGTTCAGGCCTCCGACAAGGTCGTCTATTATTTTTACCAGTTGGAGGGTGGTTGAGTGACCCTCCCTGAACCCAAATTGCTCGGGCCGCACTTCTCCCTCCATGTATCGCCTCAGTTTTTCAAGAAAAATCCTCTCGAACAATTTAGACAATACCGGTAACAGGGAGATTGGCCTATAATTCCGTGGGAAAAGTAAACTTTTCCCCGGTTTGGGTAAACATACGACTTTGGCCGTTTTCCAACAATTCGGGAAATATCCAACGTACAAAATGGACGTGAATATCACCGAAATTGCTGTAATCACGGAGGCCGGTATAAAGCCTCTTTGATCTCGTCTTCTGTGGTGTCATAATCAAGGTCCTTGATATGCACCACAGTCCTTCTATCACCTCTTGTTTTTAAGTCCACCTGAGGGTCTGCCGCTCGATCCCTTAACATGCTGGTGAATTCGCCAGGCCTCTATGTTCCCTGAATTCGGACCTCCAACTCTTGATTGCGGCCTTTCCTCATTGAAAGGACTTCGCCAGCCTCCTCCTTAGTGACTTTATTTTTGACCGCCTTTAGGAGGTCCACATAAGTTTTCCCCGGCGCCCTCACCACCACTGTCTTACTTTCATTGACCGGTGGGGAGGCCCTCCGCGCCGAAGCCGAGCGGGACCTGGCACGTGCTTGATCTCCCGTACTAGGTATAATCATTTTCGGAGGCACTGTTTTGCACGGGACAAATAAATAATTATCTTCCTTATTATCACACCCTCTGGTCCGGATGGAATGACAAACACAACCTCCTTGCCGACGACTCTTCGCATGGCTCTAATTATCTGCGCCGCAGCTACTTTTTCTCCCTCCTCCGTACTGTACACAACCGTGTATCTCGTGCCTCTTGTTGTGATTCTATTGTCCTCCAACACAGTAGAGTCCTAAATCATCATGGCCCCAGGCTTGGTACCATGGAATTGACTACCGGGTCTAGTTTTAAGTTAGATTTACGTAATGACAACTGTTTTCCCCGTGCTCTAAATTGGTTATCTGGGTGATCCTGTTCATTGCCCAAGATGACCATCTTGTTGGCAGTCTTTCTAACAATTGATCGTCAGTCAAGTCTATATCCAGTATATCGTCCTCCCTACGAGACTTGTCCGTTTGGGTCGCTTGGGTTTTGGTATCCACCTCTGATGTTTCTTCCTCTACTGATTGGAGCTCCCTATAGATATCTGTTAGCTCCCGTTCGTGAGCCTTTATAAATGCCGGGCTGGATTTGCCCAAGCCCTATCGCAGCTGAAGTAAGGCGTGTCCCAACCTGCATGTAACACTTTTAAGAGTGAGCGGGGCATCTTCCTCCTCAGATGATCCCGCCCTAGCCCTTTTAGCACCTTTGGTCTCCACAATCTTCCAGGTCTTTTTTCTTGAGTCTTAGATGACCCAGAGCCGCTTGTTTCCATCCCCTCCTCCATGGGGTTGAAGTAAATCGATTATTTTAGTATTTCTGGGTACTCTGCCCAATTCCTATTAATTTGATACCCCACAAGGGGGGTTCAAAATTTTTGGGTTCGGGCCCCCCAAATTTGGGAAAAATATTTTTTGGGCTCCAGAAGATGCGTAATTTTCTGATTCGTACAGAACCGGGAGGACTTTCTTCTAGGTCCACCCGTTCAAGAGTTATAAGAGATCAAAATTCCCAAAATTACTAGGGAATTTGAAAATTTTTCCAATAAATAAAATTTTTTTATGGCGTCAAAAGATGTGAAATCTTCTGATTCGTGCAGAACCAGGAGGATTTTTCTCTAGGTCCACCCAGTCAAAAATAATTCCAACTATAACCAAATCAAACAAACTTAAACAAAGAATCAATAATACCAATTATTTTAAATCTAATAGGAATTCCAATAATAATAATTAAATTAAACTAAACCTCAAAGGATTTAAGTTAAAAAAACTATAACCTTCAAAATTAAAATTATTATCACAAATAAGCCTTAGCAAGTTTGTGCACCACTATATTTGCAATATAGAATCATAATTGAATATAAGACAACTAATGAGAGGTTATTAACCAAAATAAATTTACAATCTATCACCTAAATCAGCCATCCCATTAAATAATGAATAAATGAATATTCTCAATAAACCATAAAGACATCGGAACTCTATATTTCATTTTTGGAATATGAGCAAGAATATTAGGAACAATAAGAAGAATAATTATCCGTATAGAATTAATACAACCTGGCTCAATAATTAAAAATGACCAAATCTACAATACAATTGTAACATCCCACGCATTCATCATAATCTTCTTCATAGTAATACCAATTATAATTGGAGGATTTGGTAATTGACTAGTCCCAATAATAATTGGAGCCCTAGACATAGCATTCCCATGAATAAATAATATAAGATTTTGACTTTTACCCCCATCAATCACCCTATTAATTTCAAGATCAGTAGTAGGATCAGGTACAGGATGAACAGTTTATCCCCCACTGTCAGCTCAAATTGGCCACTCAGGACTATTAGTTGATCTGACTATCTTTTCACTACATATTGCAGGACTAAGATCTATTATAGGAGCAATCATTTTTATTTCAACAACAATTAATATACGTCCATAAGGAATAACTATAGAAAAAATACCACTATTCTGCTGATTAGTATTAATTACCGCAATCCTACTTTTAATTTCATTACCTGTATTAGCAGGAGCAATCACGATACTTTTAACTGACTAAAACTTCTATACACCATTTTTTGATCCTACAGGAGGTGGTGACCCATATCTTTTCTTTACAAACACTTATTTTGATTCTTCATATGCCCAGAAGTGTATATTTTAATTTTACCAGGATTTGGATTAATCTCATACATCATCACAAATGAAAGAGGAAAAATAATAGCATTTGGTCACCTAGGAATAATTTATGCAATACTAGCAATTGGAATTTTAGGTTTTATTGTATGAGCTCACCATATATTTACTGTAGGAATAGATATTGACACACGAGCATACGTTACATCAGCAACAATAATTATTGCAATACCAACAGGAATTAAAATCTTCAGATGAATAACAACAATACAAGGAATAACAAAAAAAAAAATAATAATTTTATCTATAGGATTCGTATTTCTATTCATAATCGAAGGATTAACTGGAGTAATTTTAGCAAACTCATCAATTGACGTGGTTTTACATGACACATACTACATAGTGGCACACTTTCATTATGTTTTATCAATAGGAGCAGTATTCGCTATTATAGCAAGAATTATTCATTGATTCCCACTAATAACAGGGATAAGAATAAATAAAAAATTATTAAAAATTCAATTCTCTATTATAGTCATCAGAGTAAATTTAACCTTTTTCCCCACAACACTTCTTAGGCCTAGCTGGTATACCACGATGATACTCAGATTACCCAAACACCTACATAACATGAAATATAATAACATCAATAGGATCACTAATCTCAGTAATCATAACTATAATATTTATATTCATCATATGAGAATCATTAATATTCAAACGAATCACAATTTTCAAAAATTATAAATCATCATCAATTGAATGATTCTCAATTACACCCCCACCTGAACACTTATTCAATGAACTGCTATCAGTATCAAAATCATTCTAAGAGTGGCAGAAAATTGCCATGAACTTAAAATTCATTAATAAATTAAAAAATAATTTCCTTAGAAATAGCATCATGAATAAAATTAAATATAATAAATAGAGCAAGACCAATCATAGAACAACTAATAATAACCTTGCACGACCACACAATAATAATCCTACTATCTATTACAACAATAGTAACAATTATAATAATAACAATATTAAAAAACAAAACATCTAATAACTTACTAACAGAAAGACAAGCAATAGAAATGATTTGAACCACAATGCCAGCAATTATCTTAGTATTTATCGCAATTCTGTCAATTAAAATTCTATATTTAATAGAAGAAATAATTAAACCATCAATTACCATTAAAACAATTGGTCACCAATGATATTGATCATATGAATATTCAGATTCCAAAAAACTAGAATTTGACTCTTACATAACAACTCCAGAAAATTTAAGTTCATTCCAACTAATTGAAGTTGATAACCGAATAACAGAACCATTTTTAACACAAATACGGGTAATTGTATCATCATCAGATGTAATTCACTCATGAACAATCCTATCAATAGGAGTAAAAATGTATGCAATCCCAGGACGTCTTAATCAAATTAGATTAATAACAAAAAAACCAGGAATCTTATTTGGCCAATGTTCAGAAATTTGTGGTATAAATCACAGTTTTATACCAATTACAATAGAAAGAGTTGACATAAAATCATTAATTAAATGAATAAAATCATAAAAAAAATTAAACATTAAGTGACTGAAAAGAAAGTAACAGTCCATTAAACCAAAAAATAGTAAACATTGAATACTCTCAATGAAAGAAGCTAGTTTAAAAAAAACATTTAATTGTCAAATAAAAAATACATAAAATGTGCATCTTGATTCCACAAATATCACCAATAACAATTATAATAAACGCAACAAAACTATTCTTTATAAAAAATATGATTAAAGAAAATTTTAACTGAAAATGATAAGACTATTTTCAACCTACGACCCAACTACAAAATTCCTACAAGGAAACTGAATAATTATTTTAACAACAATAGTAATTTTACCAAAATGATTTTCAACAAAAAAGTCTTGACTAAACCCTAATTATAAAAATAATATAAAAAAATTAATTAATGAATTTAAATCAATAACTCATCAAAAAGAAATTTTAATCTTAACAATATCAATATTTATATTCATTTTAACAAGAAACATAATAGGATTAATTCCTTATGTATTTACATCAACAAGACATTTATCAATCTCACCTGCCAATTGCCTTACCAAAATTAATTATAATTACAGTTTATGGATGAAAAGAATTCACAAATGAAATATTTAAACATCTATTACCTAAAGGAACACCATCAATTATCTCACCAATAATAATTTTAATTGAAACAATAGTAAACATCATCCGACCAATCTTATTATCAGTCCGATTAACAGCAAATATAATTGCAGGGCACCTACTAACAACACTCCAAGGGAACACATCGTCAGTTAACCTATTAATAATTGCACTACCAATTCAAATAATTTTAACAGCATTTGAACTAGTAATCTCAATTATTCAAGCATATGTATTTACTACACTTGTAACACTGTACCCTAGAGAAATTCCTTATGAAAAAAAATCACCCATTCCATATAGTTTCAAAAAGACCATGACCAATTATATTATCAATCAAACGTAATAACAACCTTTACAGGAAGTGTAAAATGAATCCAAACAAAAGAGTACAACCTAATAATGTTGGGAACCACAACGTCAATCATCTCAATAACCATATGATGGCGAGATATTACTTGAGAATCCACATTTCAAGGAAATCACACAATTAAAGTGAAATCACTAATAAAAAATAGGAATAATCATATTTGTCATATCAGAAATAATATTCTTCTTTTCATTCTTTTAAATATTTTTTCACTCAAGTCTTGCTCCATCAATTGAAATTGGTGTAAACTGACCACCAAAGTCAATCAAACCTTTTAGCCTAATGAAGGCTAAAAACTTAAAAAACTACTTCTAAACATTTAGAAGTACCGCTTTTAATTACAATCATCCTAATTTTGTCAGGGATTACAGTAACATGAGCACATCACAGATCTAATAAGCTATCAATATCAAATGAATGACTTATTAACAATTATACTAGGACTATACTTTACAATTTTACAAAAATGAGGATATCAACAATCAAAATTCACAATCGCAGACTCAGTATATGGCTCATCATTTTTTTTAACAACAGGGATTCCACAGAATTCATGTAATTATTGGAACAATTTTCCTTTTCATCTCATTAATACGATGTATAAAAATACACTTCTCCAGAAATCACCACTTTGGTTTAGAAGCAGCCATCTGATATTTGCCACTTCGTAGAACTAATTTGACTATTCCTTTATCTTTCAATCTACTGATGAGGAAAATAAAATTTAAATCTTTTTAGTACAAAAAGTATAATTAGCCTCCAACTAATAGATTAATCTAAATTAAAAAGATAATTAAAATTACTATAACAATAATTACATTAACATCAATCACAATAACAGTAATGTAATAATAATTACAATGACAATCTCAAAAAATAAAATAAAATAAAATGAGACAAAAACTCCCCATTCGAATGCGGATTTTCAAAAATATCATCAACACGAAAATCCTTTTCCACACACTTCTTTCTAGTTGCAACAATCTTCCTAATCTTTGATATTGAGATCTCAATAATTATACCAATATTCTCAACAAAAATAATAAATATAAATGAATGATTAACATCATCAACAATTACAATTATAATTCTAATTGTAGGGTTAATTCATGAATGAAAAATAGGAAGACTACAATGAAGAAAATAAAGGAGGATAGTTAAATAACATTTATTTTGCAAATATATTTAAAAACATATTGAGTAATCAATCCCTCTTAAGAGTAAAGAAGTAATGTAGTTAATTTTGACTTAATTTTAAGGACAATCCTCATACTCAAATTGATTCTTATTTATATAGTTTAAAAAAACAATACATTTTCAATGTATAAATAAAAAAATTTTTATAAATGTCCAGAGAAAAAAATCATAGTAACATTTTCAACGTTAAGCTTTAAAATCAAGCTACCTGAACCAAAAAAAATATCCTAAGAATATTTAAAGTATACTTATCAAAAAAAAAAAACCAAGCCATCTTAAAAACCTTAATAAACTCCCAGAAACAAAACTATTATCCAACAAACTATAATTAAAATAACAAAATCTAAAAACTCGATTCAAAAAAAACTTGAATAAAAATTTTAAAATCACATAGAACCAAAAAAATAGAAATAAATCAACTCAAAATAAAAATATAAACAACTTAAAACGATAAGAAAAAAAAATAAAAACATTTTTTTTTTTAATTTTAAAATCAAAAGACAAAATAGAAAAACAATCATCCTCAAATAACCAAAAATAAAAGAACCAATATATAAAAAAAAAAATACAAAACAAAGAGAAATATTAATATAAGGAAAAAAAAGAATTAGAAAAAAATAAATAATAAACTAAGCGTAAACTTTTAAAAAAAGAAGACCTAGGCAAAAAAAAATACTACTATGATCAAACATAAAAATTCTCTAAATAAAATCCTTAGAATAAAACCCAGAAAAAAGGAAACCCACATAAACAAACTAAAGAAACAAAAAATATTACACTTACATAAGGGCATTGCTTACCAAAAAACCAATGAATAAAAACCCCCAGAAACACAAAAAAGTATGAAAACACAAAAACAGTATGAATTAATAAATGAATAACACAAAGAGATAAAGATCCAAAACAAAGAGTAAAAAATATAAACCCTAACTGTCTTAGAGTAGAAAAAGCAATAACCCTCCTTAAATCATTTTCTAAACAAGCAGCAAACCCAGACAAAACCATAGTTATTAAAGAAAAAACTATCACAAAAATAAATAAAATAATTAAACTGAATAATTAGATAAACACCAGAAGTCACTAAAGTAGATGAATGAACTAAGGAAGAAACAGGAGTGGCAGCAACTATAGCAGAAGGTAACCAAATAGAAAAAGGAAATTGAGCACTTTTAGTAAAAGAAGAAAACTACACTAAATAAACCAAGTAAACAAAATTATTATCAAAAAAATAAATATAAAAAATATAATGGAAAGAACCAAAATTAAAAATACATCACCCACACGATTTATTAATAAAGTAATTAACCCAGAATACAAAGAAAGTCTATTTTGATAATAAATAAATAGACAATAAGAAACTAATCCGAGACCGTCTCACCCAAATAACAAGCAAATAAAATCAGGTATTAAAATTAAAAAAATTATAATTAAAATAAATAAAAAAACCAAATAATAAAATAGAACTAAATTTAAGTATCCTCTTATATAACCAAGACAATAGAATACACGCAACCTCTAATTAAAAACATAAAAGGCATAAAAAAACAAGATATTCAATCAAAAAAAAAATTAAACCCGTAGAAAAAAATAAAAAAAACAACGTCATACCTACCATCAAAAAGATGAAGAAGATCACAAATCAAAATTTTTAATTAAAATAAATAAGCAAACAAAAATAAAAAATAAATCAAATATTATGTAAAAAATTGGAAAACAATAAAATTAAAAAACATAAAATTCACGAACACAAGAACTAATTAAAACCAAATCACTTGAATATAAACAATGCTGCGTTTAAGAAAAAATTATAATTCTATAACAAGCAGAAAAAAATAAGATAATATATCTTATTATACTTAGAATATATCTCTTGTACGACACATCGATACGCCGACTCGCCGCATTACCCTTAGCTCGAGTATCCTACATGCATCAGTGGCTTGGAATTCAACCTCCGCCAACGAGCCTCCCCCGACCTGCAGGAGACCACCGTCAGCCAGGTTGTTGTCTTCCAGGTAAGTTTTCAACTATTTTAAGGCGACCAGTCTGAGGGCAGCTAGTTTACTGAACTCTATTCGTATAAGGCCAAAGAGTTTGTAGATGTTCAACGTTGTTACAAATTCCGCCAGTTTGGAGACACCGTTGAACTGTGTAATCATCTGCTTGTAGTGTGCATCCACATTGTGGATGAGTCATAAACTAGATGAGTATCCTTAGAAGTCGGAAGGCCCGGCTTGTGTTAACTGCAGACCTTTTCAAAAGGACCACAAGCAATCTGTAAATAGTAAGTAATGTGTGCGTTATAAGCGGGCTCTCATAATGTATTACAATTTAATATCGTTAGATGGTAAAAATCAGGCAAATAACTGCGTAGGCAGTTTACATAGTACAGATTGAACTTGGCGAGATCGCCAAACGTAGAGTGCAGGATGTTGTCTTTTTGCAGCATCGTATGTTGTGTCTGGTGAACTACCAGGTTTGTCTCGTTAAAGAAGATTTTACTTTAGTTCTGTTAGCATGTCTGCTGGACTAAGCAGAAAGCAACTTCATTCCACAATTCGCCAACGATCATCACGTTGTTGTTCGTGAGGATGATCAGAACTTACATCTGTAAATTGCGAGTTCATATTTTCAACATAGAGATCTTGCAGATCGTCATCTTGAGGTCTGGTATCAAATCCTACGATTCTCAGGCGCCAGTCGATTCTTTGTTTGTGCGGATGTGAATGCTAAGTAACTTTTAAGGCATAGCAGCTTCACTGATGATGACGGTGAATTAACTGAGGTCTTTTCTCACAACATATATTGCAGGTATATAATGTACATAGTGAGTTTCCCACTTAAAGCAGTTATGGTGACGGGCAACGGATTTCTATTTGGTTGAAAGAATTCATTGGAAGCCATGAGTTTGGGAGATGCTCTAAAAGGTTTGGCCGCAGTGCAGTGAGTTGGTCACATATTTTAAGTGGTGGAATTTGATTCACTTCTGAGGCCGAGGTTGCTCAGCGGTTGTCGCATCGTGGCTTATTTTTAAGATGGTTTTCTGCTGGACGAAGGGGGCTCGTGAAATTAGTTTAAATTCCAAGCCGCACAAGATTGCAAGATACACGTGGCCATCAACAGAAGACATCGTTTAGCACGGAGAAGACCAGGATAATGCTTCCTAAAGATCGTTTCGGGCTTATTCGGCCAGTCAGCGTATCGATGTTACGAACACGAAATATATTCTAAGTCCTCAAATAGACAATTATATTGGGGATAAATTTTTTGTAATTTTTCTGACTCTGTTCGTCCCAGACCAAAACCTCTCCGGATCTCCACCCATTTGGGCCACCGCTATCTCAATACCCCAAATTCAAAAAAACTCATTTATTTTTCGGCCCCCAAAATAATCTTCGCTAGGTCAAATCCATCATGTTTCTAACTATTTCACTCCATTTCTGACCTATCCGACCCGTGACCCAAAGTATCCTACCCAAAAAAAATAGTAAAACTCCTAGAAACGTAAAAATTTGTCCTGGCCAACATTTTTTTTTGGGTGGTAATTATTTAGGGTTTTTTGGATTTCGTGTAAGGAGATAGCGGAGGTTCGGATCGGTGGAGATCCAGAGTGGTTTTGGTCTGGGACGAATAAGAAGTCAGAAAATTAGTAAAAAATGTTAATTTAAATAATCAGATGTTTTACCAAATCTATTGCATAAACATACATGTAATGCCTATTAGATTACACATACACATTTTTAAAAGTATATAATTTTATTTTACGAATAACTTATTTTTTCTTTTTATTATTAAATTAAATAACTATTTATTATAAAAATCTTTTTACAATCACATGTTAATAATTAATATATTTTTTTTTAAAAAGTTGAAAAAAAGAAAAGGAGATGAAGTCTGATTCAAACCGATATGCCTTCCCTTGTAAGATATTTCATTATATACTATAAGAAATTTTCTATACCTATATTATGATATAGATACTATCTATATCTATAGATGTTATCTAGATTATAAGAAATTTATTAATTAAAATTTTATTTGGTTATAACTCTGGAACCAATGAAAAAAAGTACCACGTACAATACATCGTTGAAAACTCTCAATCAGGGCTTATTACTGCAGTTAAGAAAAGTCCAAAATCCAACCTTTTTTTGGATTTTGGTTCAGTTGATTGCAATCAAAATGAGAGGTGCACAAACTAGATGTTACAACAGTCCTAAATCCAAAATTTCAACACACTACGCATAATCATTTTTGAGTTATGTGAGATACATACATACACACAGCTGTATATCACACCGAACTAGTCAAAATGGATTCAGGGACGGTCAAAATGGATATTTCCGTTTAAATCTGAAAACCGAAACTTTTCACGATCACAATACATAAAAGAGTATAATTACTTATTTTTAAAATAAATTCAGAGACAAATTTCTGTTTTGAAAAACTGTGGTTGTATAATGTGTGTTATAATCTTGTATCATGAACAGTGTTCAATATAGATATTAAATAAATCTTGAAAAATACTTGACGGGATGTGCTTTGATTTCATTTTTATCAGTGTCATGGAATTTTGTGGAGCATCGTTAGTTCAAAGTAAAACATACTCAACCTCAGAACATGGCTGCTTGACGGGATGTGCTTTGTTTCCTTTTTAATAGTCATGGAATTTTGTGGAGCATCGTTAGTTCAAGGTAAAACATACTCAACCCCTAAAACATTTTGTTGCATGGACATTTTGTTTAAAATACTATGGAGATATAGCTACTAACACCTATATTTGCCCCATTTATGTTTATAAACTGTTTTGTTGTATGTTTGTCATATAAAGTAGAGAGGTAAAAACGTTTTTTTCCTTCTCTCTTATGTATAATGCACTTATCTGATCAGTTGGACCATTTGCAAGTCTTAATTTTTAGTTACTGTAGGACTTTGATGCGAACCAATAAAAAAAAAAATCTCTTTCGGCATGCCAGAAGGCAGAGGTAGATTTCACTGCTGCAAAGTAGGGGTTAAAAAATATTTCCCCCTTAAAGTTAAGAAAAACTTCAAATTTACTCAATATGACAATGGTTGCATATGAAAAAATGTCTGTGCTTATTAAGGAGATATGATTTTTTTTTTGTCTTAAAAACCCCATTTTTTCCACCCCCTGGGCCAGTGGTTAGTGATATCAAAAGACCTTACTTAGATAAATTTTAGGCCAATATCCAAAGAGTAGTAGGAACTTTAAATGAGTTCAATATTGAACTTGTAAGAAAATTATAGATATTTTGTTTTTTCGAAAATGCCCTCCATGGTCCAATTTTGTCCATTAATGAACTCGATCAAGATGTTGGGGTCATTATATTTTATGCATCAATTTTAAAGAAATTGCCGCAAAATTATGACAGTTATCATGTATATATATTTGAGCTGACAGTTTTGGGATCTGGGAGATGTGAAACGCAAATATATGTTGAAATTTTCCAGAAGTCAAATCATGGTACCCATTACAATAGATAGCTTTCTTATGAAATCTACCTAAAAAAACAAATACTAATCGTAAAACTGTTTTGCACATAAGATTACATTTTTATTCAGGATTCTTAAACACACTTTGTATCCAAAATCATACTTATTTATTTGATAAAATGAATCTGAAGGTACATTAAGAGACAGAAAACTCAATTTTAAACATTAATGAGGTAGCATTGCATTTCTCTGTGTAATTGTCATACTTGCCAGAGGGAGCACTAGTGACGCTCCTCGATGAAGTATAACAGGTATCAAGTAGTTTTAAATCAATTCCAGAGTTGTAAATGTAATGACTGAAGCTGGAATTATATTTATATTTTATTTTATAATTATCATAACTTCAAGCAAGAGTACACTGCAAACAAGCTGATCCCAAAAAGCTTCATATTTTGTATTTCTTGGTGAAGTTATGCATCAGAAAATCTCAGGAATTATCTACAAAAAAGTATATGATGTAATATGATCAAAGCCACGTTTAATTAGCCAGCTCACAGAGTAGATTATACTCAGATTGATCACTGCTTATTCTGTTGCACTTTACAGGCAAAAATAAGTTTTATTTTGTGGATTTTTATAATACCATAAACTTCAACCCTGCTTTTGAAATCCAAATTTTTATTCATATTCATATTCATATACTGAAATCTAACTTTTAACTTTGAAGTTGGTACCAAATTAAAAACAACTCTACTACCATCGTACCCTTAGTACCATATCTTAACCCTACTTTGCCACAAATTTCAAAAAGTTAACATTTAAAGAACTGAATTATTCTGTTATATTTTAGTACTCTTTTGGGACTGACTTACAAATAACATTACCTGCAGGAAAAGAGCACTTGAAAGAATAACATAGCTGATACCTTCATTTTGATACACATAAGAAAAGGAATGCACGGAAATGACAAAGGTAAGTACGCTGTTAACTATGCTACTAATCATGAAGGTAAAAGTAAATTTAACAGGGTTAATATATATATATATAACAAGGTTTATATATTAACCTTAAGCTTCAAATTCTCTTGAATTTTTATTACTAGGAATGATACACCATAATAGTCAAATCATTTCATCGTGCACATCATGAAACTACACAATATAATTACATTACGGGTTATAATACAGATATCACATTCATGCAGTTTACTCACATTTGATTTGACACCCTTTGCAGGTCATCAAGGCTGGTTGAATTCATCTCACTGTATTATGGTCCATAGTGGAATTAAAATGTATAGCAAGTACCATGATGTATATGATAAAATGATCTCACTTTATTATAGTAATCCAATACTAAGCAAATGAAAATAACATTAAAATAACACCAAATAGCATTAAAATTAAATCACATAATTGTTAAACAACCCACAGTAACAAGTAAAGTTTTGAAAACAAAATAGACATAAAAACACATATCAGAAAAAACAACTTTTAACAGTCAAAATTTAAAAGAAATTTGAAAATCTGTTCAGGTTTGGTCACATTACTCAAAACATATAAATTGATGTATTAAAAAAAAATATGTCAAGTTGAGAACTCTTCCCTTTTACTTAAGTAGTAAAACTAAAGTAGTATCAACTTTTATGTAACTATTTTTTTTGTATGATTGAAACTGGTACATTATAAAATAACCATACTATAATTTGATACTTTCACTGTAAAACACAGTCCATTTAGCAACATTTTGTTTTTCACACAAAACTATGAGATTTCCAGTAGTTGGATTCACTATGAAATTGTACAAATGGTTTACCATTCCTAGATTACACTGAGTAAATTTCATTGGTTGCCATGCCAGCAACTTATGAACTGAACTGTGGAGCCTTGATTCTATATATTGTCCCTTAACTGTCTATTTTTTCAACCACATATAGCTTAAGAACAATTACTATAAAACTGCCACTCATCTAAAAATACATTGTAGAAATACAAACCAAACCAATTCTCAAGTTAAGCACAATGATCTCATCAGTCCCATGACATTTCCAATTTTCAACAAAGCACAATGTTTTTTGTTTTTTTCTTCTAAAAATGCTAAATTTTTCAAGCTATGCTGTAGTAGAAATTTCAAAAATTAATTACCTATATTTATGCTGCAATTTCCAGTGAAATCTGTTATTTTCAAAACTGATAACTACATAATTACAAACTCTGTTGTTAACAATTTTCGATAACATAGTTTTAAAAAAGAATGAATGTTACCAGTATTTTAAGAACATTTATAAATATTTTCTTAGCAAATAGCAAACATAAATAGCATATGCAATAGTATAATAATCCAAATTCTGTTTCTAAAGCAGTAGATATTGATACAATTTAACAGTCCCATTTCAATCTCATTATCTTTCCAATACATTCTTTTTTTTCTCTATAAGAAGAAATTGCAATGAATTTACTTTATAAACCCATATCCAACTATAGAATCATTTCTTATGAGTTTATTGAATAAAGTCTATCGCAAACTAGTAGCATGACGGCCACCATCTACTGGCAAATTAACCCCAGTAACAAAACTAGCTTTATCACTAGCAAGAAATGCAATTGCACGAGCAATCTCTTCTGGAAATCCAGCACGTCCTAATGGATGCGTTTCTTTGCTACGTCGTAAAAATAATAGATATGATTCATCCAGTTTATCAGTTATACCTTTTTCTAGATCTGTTACTACTATTCCTACGTTAACACTGTTAACACGAATCCTATAGTCACTTAATTCTATTGCTAGACACCTAGTAAACTGATCTACTGCGGCTTTCGACATGTTGTAGGCAAGCAGGCCAGGGAATGCCTTTAAACCATTTACACTAGACACATTCACAATCACTCCTTCAGATTGTATGAGATAAGGTACAGCTAGCATTGTTAAATGGTATGCAGATCGAACATTGAGATTAAAAATTCGATCAAATTGTTCTAAAGTAGTAGTTTCAATGCTTCCAGTTTCTAGTATGCCAGCATTATTCACCAGTACATCTATTGTTAGAAAATAAGTAATAGTTGCTCGTATTAAATTTGTTGTATCATCAGCATTTGTTAAATCTGAAGTAACAACAAGTGGCTTGACTTTGCCCACTAATTCACATCTTTCTGCTGTTTTATTTAGAGTTTCTTCATTTATACCACACAGAGATAATTTAGCTCCACGAGAAGCAAAATAAAAGGCAACTGCTGTACCAATTGCAGAACTTGCACCAGTAATTAGAATAACTTTTCCTTCAAATTCCATCAGGCCAGTTAAGATAATTACCTAAATACAAGGTAGATCATAACCTAAAAATCACCTCTTAATAAATGTGTGATGTTACACATGTCATACTGGGATGTTAATAATAACAATTAACGGGCTACTTTGCTGTAAAGAGTACACATATAATTGCTGATCCAATCCTAACTATGCCACAACTTATTTCAGTGTATAAAACCAATTTCTTACCAAAATAAGTCATAAAGTCGAAAACTGTTTGTAAATATTTGTTTCGGCTTGTATCTCTATTAGTGCAACCAACTTCATACATTTATCAGTTTAAAACAAAAGACTTGATTTATGAAATGTACATCGATAAAATTCATATATCAGGTTTTAAGTGAAAGCTGATGTAACAATCATTTTACAGTTCAAATTTTATTGTAATTTCCGATTATTTATTATTAATTAAAATGGCTTGAATAATCATGATATTAAGTCTTATTAAATAATAAAAATATGTATTTTAATATCAACTTCTCAATGGAAGTAACAAAAATTTTATTTTTCATTATATTTAATATATATACCTGTTGACTTATACGTTTTTAGTTGTTGGTCACATGTACTCGTAAAGGCGCCAATTCAATATTCTTAGTATATAACACTGATCTCTATGTAACTGGATAGGGGACTTGTGGCATAAAATTCAATTAAGTGTTCAATATTGAAGCATACGCCAGCGCCACAGAATGAGCGGCTGGAAACTAAATAAAACAATTGTATGCTTGCGCAACTATAACAGGGATTGTAATAGTGTGTGGATCATCTTCGCAACACAAGCAGAAATTTACGGACAGAAAATTGATATAGAGATCAGTATTCAAAATACAAAATCAGAACACTTCTATGCATCGGTTTAAAACATGTTTTTATCCCTACTCTTACACTTACCTCTGCGCATGCGCCGTTTCATTTTATTTAGTTCTAGCCGCTTATTTTATGGTGCTCAAGTTTATGCTTCAAATTTTACCAATTCCAATATATGGAATCCCCTATCCAGTTATATAGTGATCAGTGGTATATAAAAAATAAAGTTTGATTATCATATCAAATTCGACACTACAAGATAATTATACTTTTTGAATCACGAAACCACGAAATATCAATATTTTGCACAAAAAAAAACTGCTCCAAAAGTATTTATGTATAACCTGTGGATGTATTCTTTGAATATTCAGTGGGCCGAAGGTTTGCCCTGTCTTTGTCAAACGAACTGTCGGTTGGCTTTGGCGGAACAGGCTCGCGGGATTTTTTGTATTATCTATCCAGATGACATCTTCCGACTACTAATAACATGAAAAATTTGTATATAAACTACAAACACATAAGAATCTTGTGGTTTCAGTTTAATTGTGAAATAGTGAGTGCCGCGTAAAGTTAATTTGTTTAAACTGGTGTGTATTTTGGTTTTTCATATATCGAGTGCATTATCCTGTGTATAATATTTTTGTAGTTGTATTTTAATATTAGTGAATATTTATTTTCTTGCATATTTTTAACATACTCCGAACAATTATTGAGAATTTTTCTTCAAAACTTAAGAGTAGAAAAAACTCTCCTCAGTCTAGCTTCAGAAATTATATGGAACGTTAATCAGTTTATGGAAAGAGAAACAGTTCCAAGAACAACAGGGTCCAAGCGTTCCTGTAAAAAAAGTAAAGAGGGATGTCGAGGGTGAATACTCGTTTCAAATCCGCAAAAGATATAAAAAGGAAAACAGAATTACTAATTTAGACAGTTTCGATAAATGTTTAGACAGGCAAATTGTTTACGATTCTGTCTGCAAGAAAAAGCGCTTCCTACAGCTCAATGTAATTGTAATAAACTGAAAGAGGCTATTAGTTTTCAGGGTGATGCATGGAGCGTCAGGAAAATTTTGAAATCCTTAGAATTTCGATGGGAAAAAACTAAAGATAACAATAATATTTTCATTGAAAATGATGAAATACGAGAACAAAGAATGCGTTGTTTAAGATGTATTAAAGGTTACAGAGAAGAAAAACGTCCTATTGTTTCTGTAGATGAAACATACATTTTATCTTCTCATATCTCAAACAAAACGTGGTCGGACAATTCTGATCAGAGCATAACTCGTCCTATGTCAAAAGGAGACCGTGCGATATTCGTGTTCGTTGGCGGCGAGATGGGGTTTCACAAACAACCTCTCTGCTGATATGGAAAAGCTGCAAAAACTAAAGCATAAGATGTATATTTTGGATCGCCTTATGGAACCTCACGGCCACACAGCCATTCGTCTGCCACCACATCACCGGATCTAAACCCCATCAAGATGATATGGGCAAACGTAAAAAGATATGTAACCCAAAGAAAAATCACGTTCAAGTTCAACGCCGCGATTACGTGATGTGAAGAAAGAACTTCTAATATAATAGAGAAAGACTAATCTCCGATATGTGAGAATGTGTAAAAAGTAGAAGATTAATATTTGGAGAAAGTACATTTAGTTGATAATGTTGAAGAAGAATTTGTTATCAATTTACGACAAAGTAGTGATGAAGACAGTGATTATTCATCTATAAGTGAAGACGATTTCGGCAACAAAGATTTAGCAACCTTTAGAGTAACAGTTTCTCCTTACAGTAAGTCAAAATAAATATTTTTTCTATTAGCATTTATTTGTAGTTAAAGATAAGCGAAATAGAAACAAGGAGAAGAATAAAATACAAATTAATTAATACGTGCAGTTAATAAATTTAATAGTGTATAATAACGCATAAAACACTGGAAGTAAAAAAAATGAGTTTGAGCAGACAATGCATGTTTTATGCATGACTAAACACAGCAACTGGCGAGGGGCAAACTTCAATTCACGTGTTATATCTATGGTACAAATTAACTAATCTCTATTCTGCAATTTAATTTATATATTACTTTGGATTGCTATTTGTCAGTATGTTTTGTTTGTTGATTATAATTATTTTTTTTGCAGTTTACGGTAATTTTTATTCATGAGAATGGTGGCAGTTTTGGATAATTGTTAGTTTTAGAAATCATCTTGTTTGAAGGTGTAAAACCAGCCAAAGTTCACAAACGGATGTTAAAACGGCGTGGTATAAAGGTATATTAACCGTACAAATTTTTATAAGTAAATTGACCATTTTAAATCGCAGAACAAGTGCCACCGATTTTCATCATAACAGAAGACCGGTGGAAGTTTCAACTGACGCTTCTCAAAATCCCGTTAATGATGTTATTCATGAAGACAAACGCATTAAAATAAGAGAATCGCTGATATTAGTTGTGGGAGTATCAGCACTGTTCACATTATTGTTCAAGTTTAGCTGAATTACCGCAAAACTTATTATTTATTGGGTTCCAAGACGGTCGACTCAAATCACAAGACAACAGAATTCACACTTGTGTGGACTTGCACAGTGGTTTTTTGAGGAAGGTAATGCTTTTTTTAGAGTGCATTATAACTTACGATGAAATTCGGATTCATCATTTTAAGTATGGAAAAAAAAATCCGAGTTTACCCGCCAAGAAAAAATTCAAAACCTACGCGTCAACCGTTAAATGAAGGTAAGTTTTTGGGATTATAAAAGCTCAATTTATTGCGATTATAAGAACAACGTATAAGCAACAGCGATTACTGTCATGACATGCTATAAAATAAAGAGTAACCCGTAATAAGGAAGAAACGTTCCGGTTCTCTCACAAAAGGCGTAATTCGTGGGCATGATAACCCTTCCCCCAAATTTCTCATAAGACACAAGAAGTTATTTAAAAATTTCGTCGGGAGGTGTTGCCACATTACCTTATAGTCCCGATCTCGCACCATCAATTTTTTATTTGTTTGATCCTAAAAAAATTTTTCATAGCACCAACAACATTGATAATGAGCGGCTCAAGAATGCAATACAAAAATGGCTCAGACTCCCAGATAAACAATTTTTTACTACTGGAATAAGAAAGCTCACAGAGAGATAAGGCAAGTCCATAAATGTAAGTGGTGGTTATGTTAAAATATAACATTAGTTTCATTATCATTGAATAAATAATCATTTTTTTTACAGTCATTTGTCTCTAATTATTCAACAAGCCATTTAGTAATCATAATATAGATTTATAACACTAATATAGCAATGAACTTAATTGTTTGAACTTAACTTTAATTAATGTTTTTTTTTGTTTCTGGTATCCAACTCATATTAGAAAATTAAAAAAAAATGTTTAAATATATTTTTTAATACACCTACATACTGTGACTTCATATTGTTTCAGATCATGTATTCTGTTTCAGATCATATATATCAGAATAAACTCACTAAATTAATAAAACTCACTAAAATGAATAAATATATAATTTTTTTCTAAACAATTAAAAATAAGAGAAAATAGAGGCAATGTTGTGAATACATAAATTAAGAATGCCAAAAACACTTTGCTTAAAACTGACTTGGTAATGCTATTGTTTGTGTTTTATACACCAAAAGTTAAATCACAAGATTGGACTGTTAATGTAACTGATCATTTCAACATCTTGATTTTTTATGTTTATGTACACGACAAAATTCTTCATGTCTGCATATACGTCAATTTTTTTCATAGCACTCACTTACTAAGGTTTAAAATTAAAGTTGAAACTGTATAATCATTTTTATTTAAAATTAAGTTGGCAATAATAATTTGATATTATATTTTCTGCTATATTTACTCTAATAAAATTTCTAAATTAAATCTATCTGTATCTTCCTTGAAAATTTTTAAGATGTTTCTTTTAGTTTCACTTGACATAATGTTAAACATTCTGTAAACTCTGTTTTCCTTCTGCTTGTATTGATTTTCAAAAAGAAAGAGAAAGAAAATGAAAAAAGAAGAATCTAGAAAAAAAGGACCAAGGAATTCTTTCTAGAAAAGGACTTATGGAAAAGTATTGTAGAAGGTGCAGACAATGAAAATTATTACACTTGAACAACTGAAAGTACGGTTCGGGTACTAGTACTTCAGGTCAAGAGATATAAATACTGCCGGGAACCAGAAGAATAACAGTTTTCAGGTTTTTTAGTTCAGTGTCCGTTAAAAGCCATCATTGTATGTGGGAGCATTCAGAGTAAGTATTTGGTAACAAACAAGTGAAGGTGCATCATGAGTAATCCATTTTGTACAATGGCTGAAAATAAAAAGTTGTTTAGTGAATTATTTGTTAACAGGAGTGAAAGTGATATTATTCTATTAATTTATAAAGTGTAAGGTAGTTCTTTTGTAAATAGTAAAAGCGAGTTTACTTGCATAAAGTAAATTGTATGAATTGTAGATTTTTCTATTATTTTATTGTTAACTCAATATTAGTTTCTATTAATTATTAAAAAGTGTATAGTAAATCATAATTATATTAATCATACTTACAATTTAATTGCTATTAAATTTTTTTTTGGAGGTTTTTAGGGGCATCAATTACTGTGATCATTGACTACTATGATCATTCCTTTTCTCTTGAAAAAAAAAAGAAAAAAGAAAATATTTCTCTAACATCTGTTAAAAAAAAACATAGCATCATAGTCAGAAAACTAGTCTTGTCAAAATTAAACATCTAGAAAACAGTTATCGAAGGCTATTAAAACTGTAAATAAACACATGATGGCAAAAGTGTAAAGGGCTCTTGCCTCTTAAAAAACACACTAAAATTATTACATTAAAGAAGACTCCAAACCATAAAACACTGTAAAACACTCAAACCATTTCTAATGAAATGTTTTCAAAAAACTATGAAAATAAATTAAAACATTTAATCATTTTTTTTTTTTTTGTCTTCAGTCATTTGACTGGTTTGATGCAGCTCTCCAAGATTCCCTATCTAGTGCTAGTTGTTTCATTTCAGTATACCCTCTACATCCTACATCCCCAACAATTTGTTTTACATACTCCAAACGTGGCCTGCCTACACAATTTTTCCCTTCTACCTGTCCTTCCAATATTAAAGCGACTATTCCAGGATGCCTTAGTATGTGGCCTATAAGTCTGTCTCTTCTTTTAACTATATTTTTCCAAATGCTTCTTTCTTCATCTATTTGCCGCAATACCTCTTCATTTGTCACTTTATCCACCCATCTGATTTTTAACATTCTCCTATAGCACCACATTTCAAAAGCTTCTAATCTTTTCTTCTCAGATACTCAGATTGTCCAAGTTTCACTTCCATATAAAGCGACACTCCAAACATATACTTTCAAAAATCTTTTCCTGACATTTAAATTAATTTTTGATGTAAACAAATTATATTTCTTACTGAAGGCTCGTTTAGCTTGTGCTATTCGGCATTTTATATCGCTCCTGCTTCGTCCATCTCTAGTAATTTTACTTCCCAAATAACAAAATTCTTCTACCTCCATAATCTTTTCTCCTCCTATTTTCACATTCAGCGGTCCATCTTTGTTATTTCTACTACATTTCATTACTTTTGTTTTGTTCTTGTTTATTTTCATGCGATAGTTCTTGCGTAGGACTTCATCTATGCCGTTCATTGTTTCTTCTAAATCCTTTTTACTCTCGGCTAGAATTACTATATCATCAGCAAATCGTAGCATTTTTATCTTTTCACCTTGTACTGTTACTCCGAATCTAAATTGTTCTTTAACATCATTAACTGCTAGTTCCATGTAAAGATTAAAAAGTAACGGAGATAGGGAACATCCTTGTCGGACTCCCTTTCTTATTAGGGCTTCTTTCTTATGTTCTTCAATTGTTATTGTTGCTGTTTGGTTCCTGTACATGTTAGCAATTGTTCTTCTATCTCTGTATTTGAACCCTAATTTTTTTAAAATGCTGAACATTTTATTCCAGTCTACGTTATCGAAAGCCTTTTCTAGGTCTATAAACGCCAAGTATGTTCGTTTGTTTTTCTTTAATCTTCCTTCTACTATTAATCTGAGGCCTAAAATTGCTTCCCTTGTCCCTATACTTTTCCTGAAACCAAATTGGTCTTCTCCTAACACTTCTTCCACTCTCCTCTCAATTCTTCTGTATAAAATTCTAGTTAAGATTTTTGATGCATGACTAGTTAAACTAATTGTTCTGTATTCTTCACATTTATCTGCCCCTGCTTTCTTTGGTATCATAACTATAACACTTTTTTTGAAGTCTGAAGGAAATTCCCCATTTTCATAAATATTACACACCAGTTTGTATAATCTATCAATCGCTTCCTCACCTGCACTGTGCAGTAATTCTACAGGTATTCCGTCTATTCCAGGAGCCTTTCTGCCATTTAAATCTTTTAATGCTCTCTTAAATTCAGATCTCAGTATTGTTTCTCCCATTTCATCCTCCTCAACTTCCTCTTCTTCCTCTAGAACACCATTTTCTAATTCATTTCCTCCGTATAACTCTTCAATATATTCCACCCATCTATCAACTTTACCTTTCGTATTATATATTGGTATACCATCTTTGTTTAACACATTATTAGATTTTAATTTATGTACCCCAAAATTTTCCTTAACTTTCCTGTATCCTCCGTCTATTTTACCAATGTTCATTTCTCTTTCCACTTCTGAACACTTTTCTTTAATCCACTCTTCTTTCACCAGTTTGCACTTCCTGTTTATAGCATTTCTTAATTTCCGATAGTTCCTTTTACTTTCTTCATCACTAGCATTCTTATATTTTCTACGTTCATCCATCAGCTGCAATATATCGTCTGAAACCCAAGGTTTTCTACCAGTTCTCTTTATTCCGCCTAAGTTTGCTTCTGCTGATTTAAGAATTTCCTTTTTAACATTCTCCCATTCTTCTTCTACATTTTCTACCTTATCTTTTTTACTCAGACCTCTTGCGATGTCCTCCTCAAAAATCTTCTTTACCTCCTCTTCCTCAAGCTTCTCTAAATTCCACCGATTCATCTGACACCTTTTCTTCAGGTTTTTAAACCCCAATCTACATTTCATTATCACCAAATTATGGTCGCTATCAATGTCTGCTCCAGGGTAAGTTTTGCAGTCAACGAAAAGTTTTTGCATTTAATCATATAAGGACTAATTTAATTTCTATCTCCTAGGTTTCCCCTTAGGCCATCCTTTCTTCTTTCTTTTCTCCATTTTCCTGAAGGTCTCAATGTTGAAATGGATTCTTCTGATCCTCCACAGTAAATTACGCAAGATCTCCTGCAATTGTGTGGTCTGCACTGTATCAGAATCAAGACTTGATGCACTCCCCACTAAAGATTGTGGGGTGGTTGAAGTACCTGCCTTCTCGTTTAAAGGCCTCCATGCCTTCGGAGACTCCATCAACTCCTCTTTTTCTAATATTTTAATTTCTGGCATCGCTGTTGCCTGAATGGGCATTTTTTCTATTGTGACATTAACCTGCTTTGATTTAGCTTCGGGCTTCTTCTGCGCTCTAACCTCATTTTCACTACTGTTGCAACTAGTTAATGATGGCTCAATGCTAAGTTGCTCAGAACTCTTAGATTTGGAAGCATCTGCTAAGAAAGCTGACGACGATTTGAATCTGTTTTCTCTTGATGGTCAACTCTTCAATTTTTCATTGATGATGCTTTCGACCATGCATGCTAAAACTGGTGCCAGTTCAGATACTATGTCCTGTGCTTTAATGGTAGCTGCAGGAACTGCAATAACCTGTGCATATGATGCAGTCTTTGGTGTTCTGCCAAGCACAATTTTCCTGGCTTCAAAGTAGTTGACTTTCTGCATAGTCTTGATCTCTTACAAAGCTACTTCTTGTTTGTAGATCAGACAGTTCCTAGATCTTGCAAAATGGTGGCCATGACAATTGCCACATATAGATGGATCCCTGCATGAGTCGCCAGGATGTAACGGGTCACCAAATGTACAGATTTTCTTCCTCATACAATGCACTGCTGTGTATCCGAATCACTGACATTCAAAGCAGTGCAAAGGAGTTGGGATAAACGTCCAACCTGTGGAATCCAGCTTTAATCATCCCTAGATACTTTGGCTTGTTGAAGGTTAACATGTGGGACACAGAAGGTAGAACTTCTCTGTTGCTTCGTGTATCTAAATACACAACTCCTTGCTCATGAATTTCCTCTATGATTTCCTCTTCTATAAAATTTAACTTATCTCTGCACATATCTACACCCTTAGAGGTATTCAGTGTGCTATGTGGTGTAACCTCAATGTCCAAGACTCCAATCTTCTTGAGTAGTTGTGATGATTGTATGTCGCTGTTTAATGAACAGCCCAGTAGCAGTCTTCTTTGTTTCTCTTACAGGTCCACCAGCAGCTTCCGTAATGCCTCAAGCTATCACAAAATGACTGATTCCATCTCCAAGGATTCAAATACCATGGAATCTGATTGATATCCGCGGCCTTTAGAAAGATGGAAATGAGAAGCAAAAAAGTATGGCGTAAGAGGAAACCTAGGCAATAAAATTTAAGAGACTGTTTTTGTGTTTTTATAAAGAATTGTTTAATAAGTATATCTTTTAATTTTTGCATGATGTGATAGTTTTAACGTGTGTTTTTAGATAGTTTTTGAACACCTTTCATTAGAAGTGATTTGTGTGATATTAAATGGTAAGGATTCTTGCTTTGCCTTGCCTTTTCATCTTGTTTTTCAATGTGCCTTTTAATTTTTATAGACAGTGAAGAGTTTTTTATGATAATTTTTGACAAAAATTTCATAAGAAATAATTAGAAGTTTTTAAAATAGCAAGGGTCTTTACACCCTTATATTGTGTTTTTGAGGTTTCAATAACCTTTTATAAGTTTATTTTTAGATCGGTTTTTTGATAAGGCTAGTTTTTTTAACTATGTCACTAGTAAACTTAAAATTATCATTACTAAATAACTATTGTAATTAAGATTTATTAATTTTCTCTTTATTGAATTTATAATTATTACTATTAACAGTAATATTATAGTCTGTAATATTAAGTTATGAGTAGATTGTTATGCTGTATTTTATTAATGTTACTTATGTGTATTCTGAATTGTGTCTTTTGAATCTATATATAAATTTTGTGTATATATTTTGTATATCAGTACTTTTCATGCAATATACCAACGCTTTATGTAGCTATTTATCCAAAAAAAGCTGTTCTATTACATAAAAAAAAGTAAAATAAAAATAAACTTTTATTATTTTTGTAGACTTTAATTTTGTTTTTACTTTTTGATTTGTGAAGCTTTCCAAACATTTTTAGGTTCTCTAACCTAAAAATTGTGATACGAGAAATCTTGTGAGCATCTTCTTCCTCTTGTTTCATAACAAAAATAATAACTAGACTAAATAATGTTTTGTATTCTTTCGATAGATGTGCTGGCATAATTTAATACAATTCAACTGTAATATGGTTTTAATTATTTATTATTTTTTAAACGTCCTGCTTGTTTTTATCAAGGTATGTTCATTATTATTATTATGATTTTTTTTTTTTTTTTTTTTTAAACTGAATTTTTACGGGCATCAACTGCTAAGCCCTCGTCACATTCTTTAAAAGAAATTATTATCTCCATCAGGATCGTCATATGTAAGGGTGTAAAGGGCCCTTACATTTTATTTAAAAACACAAACTTCACAATAAACATTAAGACATAAAAGACAAGGACAATCACAAACACTTACGGGGTGTAAAGGGCCCCAATATTAAAATTTGAGATAAGGTTCTCAAAAGACCATGAAATTAAAAATTCAACTTATCAATACCACAAACTACCGCTTAGAGATTCTTTTATCACAGCTTTAAACTTTCATTTTATAGACTTTTAAGAAGTCCACTGGCGTGTAAAAATGCAACTATATTTTCTTCATTTCCATTATCCAGATCAGCACTAATATTATTTCTAAGACGGAACCTCTTTCTGAGGTCCTCATATATGGTACACTCTTCTATTAGATGCTTGATTGTTAGTGTTTTATTACAAACACCGCACATTGGTCTCACTTCGCCGGTTAACAAATATAAATTTGTTAATCGCGTGTGACCGATTCTAAGTCTGGTCACCGCTACTTGTTCACGGCGAGTTAACTTAAAGTCGCTTTTCCATTTATAAGAAGTTTTTACTGAGTTTAATTTTGTATTTAAACTCCTCCATTCAGCATTCCACTTGTTTTTTACTATATTTGTTAGACGGTTTTTAACATCTGCCACTCTTACAGGAAATGCATCCAAATCATCGCAGACTGTTGCCTTTCTGGCAGCTTCGTCTGCGATTTCATTACCTGTAATACCAGCATGCCCCGGAGTCCATACAAATATGCATCGCTGTCCTCGTTGTTTTAGAACGTATAAAATGGACAGGGTGTTTGCAATTAGGACATCCTTAATGTTCTTGTTCCGAATTGCGACAAGTGCACTTAAAGAATCGGAACATATTAACACTCTCTCTTCGCAATAGTGTTCAGTGTAGCGAAGAGCTTGCTGAATTGCAGTGAGTTCTGCCGTGTAGACACTGGCCACATCTGGCAGTTTCCAAAAGTGGGCTTCTCCATTTACATATATTGAGCATCCAACACCATGTTCGGGTTTAGAACCGTCAGTATAAATTCTAATATGTTCTTCGTAACTACTGACGGTTGCCAAAAATTCCTGTTGGATGATCACTGCTGGTTTCTTTTTTATTTCTCCTTGAGAGAGATCCAAACTTGTATTTACCGCTGGCAAGAGCCATGGCGGTATTTCTCTAGTAGAAATTGCCAATGTATCTGGAAAGGCAATTTCGTATTTACTTCTTAATTCGTGGTACCTAATTCCGGCTGGTCTGGAATAGGTAGCACGACGTTCGTATAATGCAGCCATAGTAAGGTTATTGAAAAGTTTATTATTTATATGGGCAGGATAAGCCCATATATTTGCTGCGTATCTTAGTAAAAGGATCTCTCTTCTATAATGTAGTGGCATTATTCCAGCTTCAAACATCAGACTAGCCGCCGGACTTGTGCGGAAAGCACCAGTTGCATATCTTATTCCGCTATTATGAACTACGTCTAACGTTTTTAAATGTGACTTTCTAGCGGATGAATATACGATACATCCGTAGTCTAGTTTAGATTGAACCAATGCTTTATACAATCTCAATAATGTCTCTTTTTCTGAGCCCCAATTTAAGTTCGATAGAAATTTTATAATGTTTAGGGCTCTTTTGCATCTATCACTCAAGTCCTGTATATGTAATCCCCATGTAAGGGATTTATCCAATCCTAAATATCTTACATTGTCTTTATATTGTATTGGATTATCATCAATTGTCAACGCAGGACTTTGATGAGGAATTCTCTTCCTACAAAAGTGTACACAGCACGTTTTTTCTGGTGAGAATTGGAATCCGTTATTCCTTGCAACTTCATTTAGAGCATTGATTGCTCGTTACAATTTGTAATTTGTACCTCATCATAGCAGTCTTGTTGCTGACATACATAATTGCCAGATCATCAACATAGACGCTTTTGCTGATTTCTACTGGAATGGCTAATATCTATTTATTAATGGCAATGGTAAACAAGGTACCGCTCAACGGCGAACCCTGCGGTATGCCATTTTCCAAGATTCTTTCACATGAATATTCATTGTTGACGCGTACTTGGAAGGTACGGTCATTCATATAGTTGCTGAGCAGTATAGGCAGATTGCCACGAATGCCCCATTCATGTATCTGGAGCATTATACCATGACGCCAGGTCATATCGAAAGCCTTCTGAAGATCAAAGAAGACTCCGACACAATGTTTCTTTGTAATGAAGCTGTTATATATAACGTCCTCTAAGCTGATCATTTGATCAGTGGTAGAATGGTATTGCCGAAAACCTTGATACGGTGATATCAGGTTTTATTTTTCCAAAACCCAGACGAGTCGATTATTAATCATTTTTTCAAATATTTTTCCCATAGTACACGTTAAAGAAATAGGACGGTAGCTATTGGGATGTGTTAAATTTTTATTTTTATTTTTATTTGGTACTGGAACAACATGAGCTTTTTTCCACTGCTGCGGGTACGTTCCATCCCGCCATATTTGATTATAAAGTTCTAATAATCTGCGTTTTGCAGTGGTATTCAGCTGCCCGATCATATTATAATGGATTTCATCCGGACCAGCAGCTGTGTTATCTGCTTTTTCCAACGCTTTCACGAATTCTTCCATTTTAAATGGTACATTATATGAATAATTATACTCAGTTCTAAAATTTAGTAGACCTTCGAGTTCTTTTTTGGTTCGAAAACCTTCCTCGTAGTTGGCCGTTTTGATGGCCTTCTCGAAGTGATTGGACAATAGCTCTGCTATTTCGTTTGGAGTATCCTTAATTCCATCTTCATCTTGAAGGCTAGTTATGGGAGCAAAATTTTTACGCCCACAAATCCCCTTCACTTTCCTCCAAACATCTGATGCAGTAGTGATTCTGTCAATGGATGACAAGTATTGCTGCCAGGATCGTTTTTTCGAGTCAATCATAAGACGTTTTGCATACGCCCTGTATTTTTTAAAGGCAACAAGATTTTCTATGCTAGGACGCTTCTTGAAGGCGTTATACGCTCTCTCTTTCTTTTAATAGATTCACTTATTTCATCGTTTCACCATGGAACGGGTTTCTTCGTAATTTTCCCAGATGTTTTGGGAATATATCTCGATGCCGACTCAATTATTGTATTTGTTATGGCGTCGACATCGTCTCCGATAACTCCAGTTGTTTCAGGGAGTATTGTTCTAGCTGTGAAGCTCGTCCAGTCTGCCTTTTCAAATAACCATCTTTTAGGGATGGGATATATTGTTCTTGTAACATCAGTTACAATTTGCAACGGGAAATGATCGCTTCCATGCAGATCGTCTATAACATGGAAGCTGTACCCCGGTGCTAACGATCCGCTTATAAGTGCAAGATCTATACAGGACGTCGATCCATCTCTGGCATTGAAAAAGGTTCCTGATCCGTCGTTTAAAATAATAAGTTCTGAATTCATCAGGAACCCTTCCAGTTCTCTTCCACGGGGATCTACTCGATCTGATCCCCAAAGAGAATTATGAGCATTAAAGTCACCCACCAGTAAAACAGGTGGGGGAAGCTCGGAAATTACAGCTCGGAAATGGGTGCTATCGATCCGCTTAGAAGTGCAAGATCTGTGCAAGATAATTATTATTATTATTGTTGTTGTTGCGGTGGAGTCCCAGGATAAGCTAAGCTTTTGGGATGATGAGGCAACCTTCATTAAAAATTTGAGAGGGTTACGTGGCGATGGATTATTGTCCTTGGTGTAATGCTCACTTTCATGATTTTAGAATTGTTGTTGTTTTTTATAACTTGTTTTATTTGGAATGTATTAGTAATATTGTTTTTTTGTTTTTGTATGTTTTCATCTGTGTTTTTATTATCACTCCATAGCTACCGTTTTTAAAGTTCTAATTATTATTTTTTTGTATTTGACTATAATTGTTATTATTATTATTGTGTTTTGAATATTGCATTTTTAATTTATATATGGGTTGTTGACTTGTGGCTGTTATTTTGTGACTTTATATGATATTGTGCACCATACAAAGGTTTTGTAACTGTTCTGTTGCACAAACAAAGCAAATAAAAAGATAAAAAAAAAATTATTATTATTTTATTATTATTTTTTTTTTTGAGTTTTTTAGGGGCATCGACTACTTTGGTCATTAGCCCATCACACTTCAAAAAAAAAAGAGAAAAAAAGGTTCGATAATTCACATTCTTATGAATCAAAATGTTCAAAAATTTACATTCTTCTATAACTTCGAATCCAGAATATTACTTCCTAGGCATCTCATCGGCTGCAGAATAAATGCTCGTACATCAAGCCGATGGATGCCAGCTCGTACCTTTTCAGGAAGATTCGGCCTATTAAATGTTAAAACATGCGAGGCCGAAGGAACAACTTCACCATTTCTTCGCATGGTTAGTCTGCGACACTGAGTCACTCCCTGACTCGACATTTCTTGTACAATTTCTTCTTCTGTACAATTAAGAAGATCGCGACAAACAACTCCTCTGGATGAGTTCAGTGTGCTATGCGGTTGAACAGAAACCGCAAATTCACCGATCTTCTTCAACGCCTGGACTTTCTGGCTTTGCATGTCGTTGGTAGTTTCGACGTGCAATCCATTAAAAGTCTTTCGAATTTCTTTAACGGGACCACCAGCACAATTTCTAATTTCTCTTGCAATTAAGAATGGACTAACTTTTTGAAAGTTTCCATTCTCCTTTGTAATAATTAAAAATCTTGGCTTAGGTACGCTATAGCCAAATAAACTTTTCTTTAATTCTTTACTGATTCTATCAGCATCTTTCTTTACCTTATCAGATTCCTTACTTTTTTCCTCTTCGCTTGTGGCGAATCGGAGGTTTCTAAACGAGGGTGTTTACGTGCACCCTCTGCCACGTTAGTTTGTTCAAGAATATTCATGAACATAAATCCCTTCTGTAGCAAGGCTAGCCGCCGGGGTACACCCCCACTCCAGGGTTACTAACCTTGGAGGTCCGATCCGGTACTCCGGTGGAACCGGCATATGTCCTGGCAGAGAGCGGATGCGCAGTCTCTGCACTGACTCCAGGCTCCTACTCACCGAAGCTTTCAGAGTTCCCATGCACCGACATACATGGGCACCATTGCTACATGCTTGCCATCGCATGTAGACAACGGAAGGGTCTCCGTTACACCTGCAATAACATTGACCCTGGCCGCCACATCGCCAGCTCTAAGTTTGGTATGTGTCCACTTCCTAATCAATAAATTGTTCATAAACTGCAGGTAGCCGAAAAATTCAATCCGTCTGTTGACCTGAAGATGGAGACAGGTCAATAAATTAATACATCCGAGGAATTTACTCGGAGCCCCGTTAGCCAGCTATATGTAATGTACGTGAGTACAGCTGTTGCCGCCCTGGACGTGGAACGTAGATGTTGTGTTCCGGACGTGGGGATTATCTATCTCAGGGCATTATTATTATTATTATTATTATTATTATTATTATTTATTATTGGATTTAATTTTAATTGCAATTTTTGAACATTATAAATTATTTAAAAATATTAAATTGAATTTGGAAGAAATCTTTACACTTTGTTGAACCGCAAACACACAATAATATTATACTTCTGTAACAATATGATGCTTGAAAAGTAATTAAAAAAATTTAACATGATCAACCAGCTACAGTGGTTAGCTGCTACTAATTATCTTCTAAATCAGTTGATCTTACAATCAATCCCCATCAAGGATCTGCAATATTTTTTATCTATCGTCTTATCTACTTCTTCTTTTCATTAAAGTAATAATTTTGCTTTCTCATAAAGCATGTATAGCATGCCAAAGATCATAATACTAAAATAAATAAACTTAAAAAAAAAGTTTTGTGTTTTTTTTTTGGAGATAATAATGAAAAAAAAAACACTATGAATAGATAATTAAGAATAATCATTAATTTGTTTAAATAAATGGTTAAAAATGACAAAAAAATATTGAACAAAAATTTTTTTATTTATTATTTTTTAATTCACTCTTATTTTAAAAATTATTTTTAAAATAAGTAGGATTTAATTTTTTCTTTTTGATCTGGGAAGCTTTTGTAACCAGTTTTAGATTAGAGAATTTTGATATGAGAAATTGTGTAAGTGTCTTCTTCTTCTTGTTTCATAATAAAAATAATAACTATATTAAACACTTTTTTTTATTCTTTTAATTGATGTCCTAGCATTATTTAATACAAATCAACTGTAATGTGGTTTCATTAATTTATTATTTTTTAAATGTCCTGCTTGTTTTTATTAAGGTAAGTTAAGTTTGAATATAAAATAGATAACTGTTAATAGTTGTAACTGAATTAGAGAATAGTCCAGTTTTATAACTTAGAAATATAACTTAAAAATGTTGGGTATAGTGATGAGACTATGGACTATGTTTACTGTTTTTAGTCATCATGATATAATCATGATTGTGAATAGCCTCATTATTGATTTATGGATCCTAAAAAACGATTTCAAATTAGGTGATTTTTAATTCGTTTCCTCAGAAATATTGTAGTATGTGTATTTAAATGTATTAATTTTTACTTCCTTGTACGAAATATTGAGATCGCAAAAAATTTCGGTTTTCAGAATTCAACGGAAATATCTATTTTGACCATCCCTAAATCCATTTTGACTTGTTTCGGCGTGACGTCTGTACGTACGTATGTATAACTCAAACACGATAACTAAAATACGATTATCCGTAGAATGTTGAAATTTTGGATTTAGAACTGCTGTAACATCTAGTTGTGCACCTCTCCTTTTGATTACAATCAACTGACCCCAAAAGTGTCCAAAGAAAGCCCATAATCCAAAAAAATTTGCATTTTGTAATGTTTTCTTTACTGCAGTAATAAGCCCTGATTGAGAGACCTTCAACGATATTTCATTAGTGGTACTTTATATTCATTGGTTTGAATTATAGCCAAATGAAATTTTAATTAATGAAATATTTTGATTTTACAAGGGAAAGGCACATCAGTTTGAATCAGACTTCATATACATATATTTTTTTAACTTTTTTTTAATTTAAATATATTGATTTATTAATTATTAACTTCAGATTGTAAAAAAAAAAAAAATACAATAATATTCAATAACAATTTTAAAAAATGTGAAAAAATAAATCAGAAGTTATTAGTGAAATTAAATTTTATGTAATTTTCATTTTATTTCAGAATATTTTACAGAGGTTAATAATTATAAATAAATCAAAATAATTAAATTTAAAAAAAAAGTTTAAAAAATGTGTATGAAAAAGGATTCAAACCGATGTGTTTGATTACCGAACCGACACGTTCTCACCTAGACCACATAACTACTTTAGCGACGTGAAACAAAATTAATATATAAAATGCTCATACGAACACCACAATGCAATTGTGTAACTGTCCACTTTGTTATATATCTGAAGGATCGTATCGTCTCGCTTTCAAATGAAATAAGCTTAAATGAAGTCCAGCAAAAATTTTGATATGTAATTTCAGAGGCGTACAAGGAAGTATGAGGTGTCCACATTAGATTTTTTAGTTTTAAAATAGTTTATGCATTAATTTTTTAAACAAATATGACATGTATTCTAGACCTACCGTAGGTATTCAGACATCTCTATGTTCTATGTTGCTCTGTTCTGATATTTAAATAATTATGTAGCCTTCAACTTAATGTACTGTTTACATAAGTTACATATTTTTTACTTATCCTTACCTTCCAGCTTTATAATATTCTTTAAATAGTAAGCATTAACTAGGCTGACCAAAGCCAGACACTTTTTTTTAATAAAAAGTGTTATTTTCCGAATAAAGATTTTTTTTGTTGTACAATTGTAAGTTGAACATAACTGTACCTGGCTGATGTAATAATATACCTTAATTTGAACTAAAAAAATTTTATAAATGTAACAAAAGTATACTTAATTAAAACTTGCTCAGTTTTATGTTATTTTATTAAAAACGTTAAACCGCATGAAACAAGACCAGTACACCCGGTCTGAATAAGGGATCCCTCCCTGTTAAGAAGAAAGTAGTACAAATAACAATGAAAGGAATCCAGAGCGGAACTAAAAGGAATTATTTTTCTAAAGCTAACAGGTCCGTTTAACAATCGTTCTTGCACATCAGCAATAGATGTTTGAGAGAAGGGTTACCGAACAAGAGTAGGAATATTTATGGGAAAATGTAAGGTCACGGGATTGCGCCGAAAGTGTCTTCGAATCGCACGAACGCGAACACCAGGTCAGCTGAGCATAAGGCGACGAAGAAGCGGCTCCGTGGATACACAGACGCTTGGGGGCTGGGTTACAATATACGAACCCGGCGATTGAGGGTCTCGTGGTCACTAGACGAGGTTAAAGCGAAGCACGTCGTTAAGTTGTTCCCGGCCCACTCAGTTCGTGTCGAGTGTGGCTTCGGCGACTTGAACAACCTCCGCTCTTCTCGATGGAGGAGCTGGAGGGAGTCCTATTGTCACTGAAGGCCAGAAAAGCCCCTGGTCTCGACGGCATACCAGGCGAGGTTCTCAAGCTAGTGGGGCGCTGCAGGCCCCGTCTGCTTCGACATGTATAATGCATATCTGGAGGCTGGGGCTTTCAAAGCCAGATGGAAGACCGCACGTCTTGCACTGATTCCAAAAGGCAAAGGAGACAGAGTCGCCGTTCTCCTACCGCCCACTGTGAATGCTTGACACAGCTGGAAAGGTATTTGAGAAGTTGTTAAAGAAAAAACTGGTTCCGGCGATGAATCAGGCAAATAATCTGTCCCAACCAATACTGTTACCGGCAATAGTCGAACGACCCTAGATGCAGTCCAAGAGGTTGTTGAGGCAGTACGGCGAGTAGAGAACCACAATCATTTTTCGCACTATGTGATCCTTCTTGTTACACTGGACATGAAAAAAACGCGTTCAACTCTGCACGGTGGCACGATATATGATTCGGGCCCTGAACCATTAGTTTAACGTGCTTCGATACTTCCTCAGATGCTGGACGCATACCTGAGGAACCGCGCTCTCATCTACGAGACCCAGCAGGCTGGCGTATCAGCCGCGATGGCGTAAGGCTGCCCTGACTGCGTCAGGGGCGCGCAGGAGTCGATTCTCGGCTCCGACCTTTGGAACGCCGTCGATGACTGCTTGCTGAGGCTGGAGATGCCTGAAGAATTGGGCTTAGTTTGGCGCTGACGACATTGCGCTACTTGCGACGTGAAGCCAATTAAGGCTCAGCCGGGCTATGTACAGTATCAGTGCCTGGCTGAACGATCATGGGTTGTCTCTAACCCCCAACAAAACGGAGATAATAGTTCTAACGAAGAAGCGTATAGAGGCGTTTCCGGTCTCCACCTGCGGGTCGGGGGACGAGGTTGTCGAGACCAAGCCGGCCGCAAAGTATCTCAGTATGATGATAGACCGGAAACTCAGCTTTGCTGAACAGCTTCGAAGAGCCGCCGAAAAAGTGGTTATGACGAATGTCGGCGGACCGAAGGCCAGCAGACGGCGATTGCTGATGTCCACGGTGCATTCCATTCTGTTCCGAAGTGTCAGCCCAGGTATTCGAAAGAATGAAAGATTCGAAAGAAACCGGAAGCGGCTAGCACAGGTGCAACGCACCGCGGCCTTGTGATTCTCTTCCGAGTATCGGACAGTTTTCGAGCTGTCGTACTGGTGGTCGCCGGCGTCATATCCATGCTCTTTTGGCAAGGGAGCGCCAGGCATCCTACAGGGGGCGACGGGCAGGCGAAGACCGGGAGACCATCTCCAAGAAGGAACGGACTGGGAACTTTTCGCGCGTGGAAGAGACCTGGGACCACGAGACCAGAAGTCGATGGACGACCGCAAAGCTTATCTCTCTGGTCAGACCGTGAACTGAGCAGCCGCATGGAGAGGTGGAAAATTACCTGACCCAACTTTTAACGGGTCACGGGTACTAAGTGCTTATTTCCATGTCATAGAGAAAGCGCCGTCCCCCGACTGCCTCTATTGCCCCGGTGTACGGGACGAGTCGAGCAAACGTTTTTAAAGTGTGCTCGGTGGGCAGCAGATCGAGGCCGATCTGGGAGCTTTGAGCACCCACGAGGTTGCGATGATGCTCCGTAATCTGAGCAGCTGTGAGTGTGGGCCGATTCGTCAGCAGCATTCTCAGGACCAAGAAGGGTAACCTGGATAATCGTGAAAATTACGTAGCAGCCTTCTCAGACTAGGATAGGAGAACTCGGCCTGAGGTAATGTGTTAAACGGTTCCGGGTCTAGTCTTCGTTGAAAAGGGGGGGGGGGGGTGGTTTTAGTCTGTCTGCTGATTGGCAGTTTGATAATACCACATTGGGAGCTCGACACTCTGTACGCAAGTGTATTTCCATCTCTGTCTGCTCCCCAAAAAAAAAATTATTATATATTCATGATTATTAT
This sequence comes from Lycorma delicatula, assembly GCF_047948215.1. NCBI lineage: Eukaryota > Metazoa > Arthropoda > Insecta > Hemiptera > Fulgoridae > Lycorma > Lycorma delicatula. The sequence goes on from NC_134460.1 coordinate 81,995,376, forward strand.
TTTTATTAGTGATTTTCCTTATTTTATTTGTTTTTAAACTAAAAAATTGTAATATAAACATTTTTGTTAGCTTCTCAATCAGGATATTGAGAGACTAACAATTAAACTGAGACTGTACATTGAAACATGACACTACATTTTTCTTGTACATGTAGATTCCATTATACATAATTTTTACAGAACAATTCTATAAAATACATATTGTCTCATAAAACCCTTCTTTACCTAATTAGATATCAGTAAAATAATAACTCAACAATGGCTGTTTAAAAAAGATACCTACCTCCACATCCTGTAATCAAAGCAAAAGCTTTATAAATATTTTATCATTTATAAATTTTGACACATTTGGTTGAAAGAGTGAGTTAATGAAACCAGAAATGCATTTAAATAATTTAAATGCGTCATAGCATACTGATAAAATACAGTGACTTCCCAGCAAGAAAAATATCACGTAACTACTTTATATTTTGTAAACCAAATTGATAAGGACTGCCTAACAACTATAACAAAAACAATAGAAACTTAAAGTAACACGCAATACTACCAAAATATTGTAATATAATTAGTTTTATAAGGAAAAGAATTCAACTTGCTGTAAGGTATTATCAGTTAAAAATTTTAATCTTTTGAATGATTTTTCAATTCTACAATATTTTATTCTGTTTGAAAAATTTGATATTAATTTACTCCCCTAGTATGAAATGACTAAGTAGAATATTTAAAATAACTTTTTTAACATGAATAATGGCCTTATTTTATTATGGACATTTTCACTCCTTAAACCTTAATTTTTTAGTTCATAAATGGGACAAGCAGATCAAGGAGGACAAATTCATAGCTACACAACACTAAATTTTACAATAATCAAATGGCAGTTTTTGAACTTCAGAAATTATTTTTGAATTAGAATATGATTATGTACCCCACAAAATAAATACATATCTAATATTTGGTGTAAATTAGATAATAAAGAACTACTATATTACTTTTTATCTTTCAGGATAAGTACCGTTTTCATCTAACACCAGATGAGTCTTTTTTCATCTCATCATAAATATCTATTTTAACATAACATCAAGAAATTAATGGCAAAACTTTAGACACATTCCTATTGTGCTCTTTAGGTGGGTTCTATGAATAAAATATATTAGAAATTGTTATACTTAGCCTGGACAAGATCAATTGTTATAATATTTGAGTGGACTAACAGCTTGCTGTGTGAAGCATTATGGTTGTAAGAAAAAGTCTTAGCTATACCAGAATATCTGCAGCTCACTAGTCTTATTCAAATTGCTGTGTTATAGTGAAAAAGTAAGTATGGAAATGAATTTATAAATTAAAAAATTATAAAAAGGTATTCCTTTTATTTATTTTCCTTTTATTGTTGAGTATAATTAGTGTTATGTATTTTTTGTCATAACCTGTAGTTCTGTATTTTACATAACATGCCTGTAATCACTGATGACTAACTGTCATGTACTTAGTATTTTATTATCCTTAGTTTTTCATTGCAGTTGTTTAGTATTACATAACATGCAATGTAACATGAGTAGTATGATTTTTGTAATATGTACTGATTAGATGTATTGTGGATAAGTATCTAATCAATTAGATAATTGGTTTGCAAGGATTCATTACAATCCAGATCTTATATAACTGTGCAAAAATAATTCTATATTTCTTTTACAGATTGTTCTGCTATGAAGTGGGATGTATTGTTGTACACTGCCAGGTGATAACATAAGACCGACTAAAAGTTTGTCTCAAAATACATTACATTCAAGCAAAAGTAGTAATTCCACTCAAAGTTACAGAAATAAAAGAAAAGAGATTCTTTACAAATGTTTGAAACCTCATAAGTGTTATAAACTTCCGCTACCAAAATCTGTTCCACATATACCAAAATCATTTTTCACAGAGCATCTATTTATTAACTGTGTCTTTAATGACGGTATTTACTCAGATACCATTTTATAATAATTTAGTTATTATATTTAAGAACTAGATTAGTGGGTATGGGTTGTGATTGTGTTTAATTTATTACTGGAATTATATAGTATAAAATGTGTAAGGGAAGACAAAAAAGTTTAAGTAAACTACAAATAGCAGAACCCACTGGGATTTAGTCTAGTGGCTAAACTTGTCAAGAGTTCTAATGCTAGAGTCCTTGTAAAGTCAATTGGTTTTATATGGATTTGAACGCTTGACTGTGGATACTGGTCTTCTTTGATGGTTGGGTTTCAATTAACAAGTCTCAGAAGTGGACGACCTGAACATGACATGTTTACTGGTACATTTATACTTAACATTGCACTATACTGCAAATCTACAATTTACTAATTATTGTAATATTTTTTTGTAATATACAAACAAGAAAAAGTCCCAAAATCAAACCAAAGCAAATCACCTACATTTACACACACAATATAAACTCCCTTACACAGACTAGTAAACTAAAAATATTAACTGGCCCAATAGACCAACACAAAATTCATTATGCATCTGCAGGAAACAAGAAACACTGACTAGGATGCCATGGAAAGGTATACCTGAGAAGAGAGTAATGAAAAATTTCCCACAGTTTGGAACAGACCTTTTTTTTAGTTGAATTCTTGAATGGAGTTTATTATTTTGAGGTTAAGTCACAATCCTCAAGAATCTTAACACCCACTCTAAAAGCACCTAATACATATATACTATAATAAATGCCCATGCATCCATTAATAATAAAAATAACTCTCCAAAAAACCGTAAAGAAACAGAAAAGTTCTGGGATCTACTCAACCCTACTATAGCATCCCTAAAAAGGATGAATTAATTGGAGACTTCAATGCTTGAACTAGGCAGAGAAAGAAGATACTGCAACACCACTGGAAAACCCAAAAGAAAACAAACAAAATTGACAAACTCATCAAGAGGAAACCTCAAAAACTCAACCTGGAAACACCTCGATTACACTAAAGGAGAATGGCAACTAGAACATGTTATCCATGGACAAACACCACCACAAAGAGATCTGCAATGTAAAAAACTTCCAAGGAGGAGACACAGGCTCAGATCACTACGTAGTCAAAAATAAAATAAAATTAACTCCCCCAAAAAAGCAACAAAATCAAGACCCTAAAACTAAACGAAAAATGGACTCTAGTAATCAATAATGAAAATTACAAAAAAGTTAAAAAAAATTACAAACAAATTGCAGAAGATTTGCAGTTGCAGAGGATTTTTTCAGGATTTTATTAGTAAAATCCTGTTAAAAAGTCAATGGTGGAATGGCAAATCTGACAAAACAGCGGAAAGACATCAAGCATATGGCTATTTCACCAATCCCAAAAATCAGAAACATCCTTCCAAAATCTAGTATAACAAAGAAAAGAAACCACCTGAACCCTAAGGAGAATAAAAAGATAACACCATGAAGACACACTGAGTCAATAGAAGAAGAATTAACTAAAACACAGTTGAGAGACTGCGCTCCAAAAAATACGAACCCCCAACCCTACTAATAAAAGAATGAAAATTGGCCCATAACAATAAAGCAAACACGTAAATCCTAGCTAAATATTTCAACAAACTCTAAATTGCGAAGAACCAACAGAATTCCTAAACTTCAACACCAAAATCCCAATAACACCACCACCAGAAAACATGAACCCTCTCACAATAAAGAAGTCTACCACTAATTGCTTTGTAATTTCAAAGAAATTACAAAGCATGAAGAATTACAAAGCAGCAGGAGAATATCAAATGTTTGTAGAGGTGTGGAAATAAACAACATACAAAATTCTTTCAAGAATTATTATCCTCAACAGGATTGGTCCACAACTTAAGAGAAAGAAACTAGGAGAATACCAGGGATGTTTCAGCCCCTGGAGGAGTTGTCCAGATCAGATCATCAGTGTCTGAAGCTAATAATGGATTACAACAAAAAAAGAAACAGACAGGGTGGTAATATTTATAGATTTCAAGAAAGTTTATCTTATGTCTGCATCTACAGAGAAATCCTGCTAAAAATTCTAAGACACCTTAGACTACATATCAAATTAATAAAAATGATAAAATTGACCCTCACAAACACTAAAAGGTTCAGAGATGAGCTCTCTGAACCTATTGAAATCAAAATAGGACTGTGCCAAGGTGATGGGCTCTCACTGCTATTATTCAGCTGCGCTCTAGAAATGGTAATGAGGAAATAGCTCAAAAACTGTTTTGGTTTTGCTGATGACTTGAGACTGCTAACAAACGACATTGCAAATAAAATTTCCTCAAAATTTCATTTGAAACAAACATGATTAAAAGAAGTAAACATAAATTGTAATAAAATCAAAATTTAGTAACCCGATTTAAATACCTTGGAAAAATACTAATAAGCAACCTAAGTGAAAAAACCTTGATACAAATAACAAGGAAAAAACTAACTAAAGCTCAGAAATTAACCTGGTACACTTACAATAAAAAATGCCTATCAATAAATGAAAAAGTATGACATTAATGCAGTATGACATTAACACTCTTCCACTTGAACAGACAGACAGAATCCTGAAAATTGAAAAAGAACTGGAAGAACCTGCATCAATGAAAAGTACAGAAAGATGGGCAATGGTGGATTGTGCTGAACATAGTCATATACAAAGAGTTAGAACTCATCACTGGTACCATGCGTAAGAGGAGACTAGTTTTCTTTGGACATATCATGACCAAGGTGCTAATCATATCTAGATTAAAGACCTCTGAAACAGCTAATACACAGTACATTCTCGACTCAAAAAACACCAAGATAGATGCAGATGTATCAGTGAAATAAGAGAAGATTAGAAGGAAATTGGCTTTACACCAGTAGACACCACAGATAAGATAAAATTAAACAGAGAAATTAAGAAAACAATTATCATTTTACATGTCACAATAAAAACCTCACAACACAAATATTTTCAACACTAGAAAGTGCACAAAAGAGTGAAATGTATGAAAAGGTACTGGGCAAGACTGCAGTCCCATCGAAGAGACTTTATAACGGACTGACTAAGTGATCCTATGTCATAAAAGATAATATATGTATATGTATATGATACAAAATCTATATATAACTATATATCTATATACTATATATAACTATATATCTATATACTATCTCTGTGGCAGAGTGAAAGCACCTCAGCCTTTCATCCAGAGGTCTTGAGTTCAAATCCCGGTCAAGCATGACATTTTTCATATTTACAAATTTCCATTTTCATATTCCCTTCTTTGTAAACTTCTTTGGTGAAGTAATTCATCAATCATATTTAATAGTAAATATCATTAATGTAATTGTTTATGTGAAATGTGTATCATATAAATATAAATCATATGTGAAATATGTAAATTTCCATTTTCATATTCCCTTCTTTGGTGAAGTAATTCATCAATCATATTTAATAGTAAATATCATTAATGTAATTGTTTGTGAAATGTGTATCATATAAATATAAATCATATGTGAAATATGTAAAAATTTTATCATTATTACACATACAACAAATGATATATACATTATTTCTATTTAGGTCTAGCACAGTACTAAAATAAATCCTAGTCTGAAGTAAAAATCTTAGTTCTCAATGAATATTGCTAGAACAAAATTCATCATTCTGATGTTTGAAAATTTTTAATTTTATTCTGGCATGAATTTAACAGTGTAAATCAAATAAAACTGTTAATTTCAACCTTCTTTCATCTGATTACACGGGTATTAAAAAACGGTTCTCTCAATTTATGTATAATTGCTGTAATAGCAAGCACCTAATGCTTTTAATAACAATAAATAAAATTGTTCAAATAATAATTATGTTTAGAATGACATATTTATGGATGATTGCCGAAAATGATTTTTGCGAAATTATTTTTTCAGAACTGGTGACTGGTGAATCAGAAGCTAAAAACAGTAATATAAGTAACCCTCTTGGAAACCAGAATAAAGAAACAAGTTGTAGTAGTAATAAATTTAATTCTATATTTAGAAAACCAAAAATTCCAGCACCAGATTTTAAATTAAGAGAAAGTAGAAAAGCTCTCCATAACAGTATAACAAAAAGTAGCATTGTTTTATCAGTCAGACAAAGTTCTAAACGACGTCTTGATTTCATAAATAACTTATTAAATAAAAAATCTCATGAAACAGTTTCAAGAAAAAAAAGTAAAATAAAAACTCTTGAAAATCAAAAAAGTACATACAGTTTAAATCATTTACCACTTAAATGTAAAGATCTGAATAATACAATTATTACAGATACTGTATTAACACAAACTACACACTGCCGTAAAAGTAAAACAGATTCTTCAATAACATACAGATCTGCAGTAATTCTTGATATTCCGAAAAGAGAATGTACAAGCTGTGACATCATTAACCAAAATATAAATAAGAAATTAGAAGATAAGAACAAATTTTTATTTCTAGACAATGACCTTAAACATTGTCATAAGAAATCTGAACTGAAGCATAATAAATCTTACAAAGAAAGTAGTAAAACACTTGATAACAAAAAAGATTCCTTTATCATTTGTAATCAACCGAACAAAAAAAATCAAAAATCAAAATCAGAAGATTTATCAAAAAATTTATCCAATAAAGAAATAAACAAGACGTTGCTTCAAGGTAATAAAAATCATGGAAATTCTACAACTAGATTAACAAAGTTTGGTTTTGCATTTGTGCACAGTACAAAAATACTGAACGAGCAACTTTGTAATTTTTATACTTGTATTATTAAAAAAATAGATGCATATTTACAACTTAATACCTATAAAAGTTTTGAGAATAGTAACTGTATACCAAACAATTATCTTAACAACAGTGTGTTACACAAAATAAAAAACTGCAATTTTCATGTTGCATTTTCACAATCTGGTAAGTAAAAACAGATTTTTAAATTATTTGAAAAGATTAGGGTTGCTTATTTATTTTATAGGACTCATAGGTATATTCCTTATGTGTACAGCAACATTGACATGAGCTGTAGAGTGACATGAACTTTACTATTGAACTATTATACAAACATAGACAGACAATATGTTTTATCATATTAAACATCAGATAGCAGTCAGAATTTAACTGTACGTTTAGACTTTGATATGTGACTAAATCAGCAACCATATCACTACTCCCAACGCAATTTACTGCTTGTAAGCATAAAGGAAATCAACACATTATATAATAATTAAATAATAAAATTAATACATTACTCTCAATAGAAATTTGTTTGTGAGTAGTAAACTGATGTGTGTTCCAGTAAAGACTAAAACAGATGACTGTGATGCATGTAAACACCTGAGGTATATGAAACGCTAATCAGTTGCTTTTTCTAAAACAGTAATGCTGTGCTGTCATACCATCATATGATTTTCACACAAAGGAGCTATCTAAACATAGTAACTGAGAGTAGCAAAGAGAAAACACTTGAAAATTCAAAAAAAAAAAATAATGGTAATAATAACCTATCAAACATATGGTTTACAACCTTGCTATAAGCAGCCAAGATTGAATATAAAATCATTAGGTTCACTATTTAAAGTGGCTAAAAATAACTGCCAAATTTGGCTTTCTTTCTTACCCTAACAATTTACTCCAAATAAACCTAAAATATTATTCTAAAACAATGTATGACTTAATTGCATAATGTACTTCCATTCAATTGAAAAATAAATTTGCTGCAAAGTGTTATTGTTTGATAGCTTATCTTCCAACTTTATATATATTTTGTAAATTATTTTTGTTGTGTTTTTGTTTCATTAATGAATTTTATATGTTGATCACAATACAAATATCATATTTATTGTATTGTTTTGTCTGTTAATTTTACAGGAGGATTTTCTGCTAAAAATATTCAACCACAAATTCAGAATTCTGTACATATGGAAAATAATAAAAGTGATAAAAAAAAATTTTCTGACCCAAAATCTTCTTGTCCTTGTCAACCAACAAAATCAAATTTACTACAAAAAAGACATAAAAACATATCAGAATCATTATTTTATGGACCTACATTAGACGAGGTTGTTCAACACCTTTTTGGTTTTATAAGATATATCTGTAAACAACTTGGTTTAATACATGAGGAACCTAAGCCCCCAACAACCTATTGTTGTGGAGATACACGATGTAATAAAGAGACTTGTGACATGCCCTGTGTACGTACAATCATGTTTATTTTATTTATTTTTAAAACATTAAATCATAGAAAAAATTTTATGTTGAAAGTAGAAGTAAAACTTTAATAATGGATTATTTTAACAAAAATCCATTTAAATTATTCATTAAACTGGTTATTTTTTTTATTTTTTATTCAGGATGTTGGTCGTAACAATACAGATGTCGTGAAGTGGCTTCATGATGAGTATATTAATTTAGCTAAAGATATAGCAGAAACAAATAATGAACAGTTACACAATTGTCCTTGTGTACAAGAGAATAATTGTCCTGTTGTACTTCAATCTAGGCGTTTTGTTCTTGACAGATTGGCTGAACTGCTTGAAAAGAAACAGGAGCTTGAGATCACTTACAGGTGTGAAATTAATAAGTTCTTATTTTTATTTTTTAAATCACTGCACTTAAGTCAATAAAAAAGTAAACAGTAACAGTAAAACGTACTGCTTAATACTATCAAAATGATTGAATTCTACAAATATGAACAAAAAATATAATCAGGCAGATGAAACAAGCATTTGAGAAAATCATGTGGGAAAACATTAATTCACATTTACTTAATTTTTATGAATATGGTAATCATTACTTTTTAAGGTGCGAAACATATCCAGTTTCTAGCAGGGATCTTGCATCATCACTGTTTATGTAGTCTGTTTGTTAAATTTGGAAACAATTGCAGGATTAGAAAATGATGATCCAGATTATAAATCAGTTAATACAGAAAATATTTTTTTTAATGCACTCTACAGTACTTTGGTAGTAAGCTACAGCTTATATTAACAAGGTGCTGATATAATTCACAAAACCTAGAACATTAAAATATCACTTTACTGGGAATTGCTGAAGCTTCAAATGTTAATTTAAAAAAACAGTACATGATGCTCAAAAATATGCATAACAATGGATGACCCCACTCCACAGATTGCAGAAAGGCTTTACAGTACTTCAAATAGAATTTTTACTTTCTCCTACAGCCTCTTGGCACAAACTGACTTCTCTTCACTTAAGATAAAGATCTGATTTACAACCCAGTATGTAGCATTTGAAGTTTATTTCTAAACTTCAAATTAGAGTTTTTGTTTGCAAAAACTAGCTTTTTGGTATGTGTATCCACAAAAGTGGATAAATTCTTTAACATATATAAAAGTAATTTAGATAACTTTACAAAAAATTATTTTTTAACCAGCCAATCAGAAGTAAATTTTGGAATTCTCCTTGAGTGTCATATATTTTTAATGCACTCTTTCTATCTTGTACAGTTAACAAGGGGTGGTTGAAATGTAACAGGAGAACAAAATATTGTTATAATATTTTAAAATATGTTACAATCTTTTTATTCTACTATACTAACATCCCAAAACTTTTCGACCCATGTTGTATATGCCTTCAGTGTCAAATGTATCTAAAACAATGTGCAGAGATTTAATTTTTAACAGCAAGTGATTTACAGTGATGAAACTGCTGATTGTAGTAGTGACAGTAGGTGTGCAATGAAAGTTTGAGCATCAGAAGTGAATATTGAGGATGAACCTTGCAGTGATCAGTTTCTGTGACTGATAAGAAGCATCAAAAGTGTTTCAGAACCATCAAAAGGAGGTAAAAAAACACCTTCTCCTTTTAATGCTTCTAAAACACCTTGTTGTGTTGCATTTGATAATCCATGGAGCTGATAATTTTACAGCACAATAATGCTCAGCCTCACACATCACATACAAAACAGCTCTTTCCACCTATCTCTACATACTTTTATTTTTTCTTTACATAGTTGTTTGTTCACTTGAGAAAAAATATAAAAATTATGTAAAGAAAAGTTCCATACCCTTCGATATTTTACTTATTAAACTTCAAATGTTTTTAAACAGTTCAGTTACAATGAAATAACATTAGAGCCAACCTGATATTTAACTTTACATATTTTGGCTCAAAATAAGATGTCTTGCATGTGTAGGTACACTTAGAATTTTATGTTTTTATTTTTAATGTAGTGTGAGAATAATTTTTTTCTTTGTTTATGAAAACAGGAGAAATGAAAGAAAAGCATTATCCAATAATCCCAATACTGAAGAACCACAAAAGAGATGTCATATGGTGTGCAAATAATACAAAAGAGATGTCATACAGTGTGCAAATAATTCTTGATTTTAGATGAATTAATAAATTTTGGTATTTTGTCTCATTTTAATATCTCAAAAATAAAGACTATTAGTTAGAAATATGAATATGAGATTCTTTTTTAACTGACCTTTCATTTTTTTCTTTTTAACTACACATTAGACTACTTGTCTATTTAACTACTGTCAATGAAATCGCATTACTATGCAACCAGTTCATATAACCTATCTATAATAGGTATTCAATTGTAATCATTTGTCACTCAAAACCTGGCTTAACTTTTTAAACAGGCAAAGTTTGTTTGAAGCTACATGGAGGGTAACTGAAAACACCCCATTTAAATATCATAGATGCAATGTGTTGATGATGTTCATTATCATGTACCAAAACAAATACATGTTTATTACTTTTTAAATTAATTAAATATGATGATTAATTAAACATGAGTATGTTATTACTTACAATGTGTTTTGAGACCAACGGTAATACCATTTAAGTAATTAGTATTTCATCACTGAAATGCTTGCAACACCAATGTTTCATTGTATTGATTACCAATCGAGAAATGTACCACCTTCTTCTAACTGGGTGGCCCAAGATAAGCAATCCAGTCATGGGAGAAGAGAAACCGAAAATCATTGCCATGCAATTCATATTGACCTTGAATGGCAAGAGGGAATGACTGACCCACATGAATGTCACTGACAAAGGATGCAGGAATATTCATCGTTAAGAAAATTATGCACAGGGCAGATCAATCAAAGGAGGGCAAGAAGAATAGAGTTCATCAGTGATCTACCCGTCAAGTCATCATCCATATATTCGCTTGAAGTCAAGTCATCATCCATATTGGATCTGTACTTGATAAGAAGCATCATACCCACCTGTGAAAAGGACAGAGACCCAGAAAGAAGACATTCTCACTAGTGAACAACATGCCAGTACATCTAAAGGACCTGAACCTTGGAAGCCGTACAAGATCATACCTTTAGAAAAATTAAAGCCTACAGATCATGATAAACAAGTACGGTATTGCATGTGGCAACTGCAGGAAACTTCTACTTAATCGCTGATGAGGCATGGTTCCACCTCAGTTGCTACATTCGCAAAAATTGTGCTACTTGTGTGTCAAAAACCCATTAAAAATATTTTAACTACAACTGCATGATGTGAAGATTGAAGTGTAGTGCACTGTGTTGGGGACAAGAATCATTGGACCCATTTTCTTTATAAACACAGTGAACTCAGCAAGTTACACTGTAGATATATTCCAGCCCTTCGTAGCGCAACAGACACCAGACGAATGATGTTAAATAACAATCAGGACAACATGCACAGTATATAGTTTACTTGGAACCAGTACACTCAGTTTTCACAACTGACAGGACCGCCCTGAAGGATCTATAGCCTCCATGGTCACCTATCTATCCAGTTGTGATTATTTGTGGGGCAACCTGAAAGGCAAGGTTTACCAGAACAATCCACAAACTCTTGAAGCACTGCAACAGAATACACACAAGTTATAGCAAGTCACACTGAACATGATTCATCATGTCAAACTGTCTTGGACCACGGCGGTCAACGTTCCACCAGTACCTGTAGAGACAGATGAAACCACATAATTGTCTTTAATTTACTTGTATAATAATGCCTAACATTTCTCATGTGTTATTTGCTTATTTAGGGTTTGGATTATCTTGGGCCATCTCCTGTATAATATGGTCTCTTATATATGGTGCATTCTATATATGGTCTTTTAACTAGCACTAACCTTGGTGGACAATTTACCAAGTACCAAAAACAATTCTGTGATCATGACTTAAAATCCTTATCCAGTTCCACACTTTTCAGGATGGTTTAAATCAGACAACTGAATGTTTTTATAAAATTTTGTTCCTACCTTTTGTAGAAAATTTTTAATTTCATTTATTATAAGAAATATCAATGAAAATGAGTGAATCCATGCTTTTCTTAATTTAACTTTATAAAGGCAATTAAAAAGAACCAATTTTCATTTAATCACAGAAGTTTTGTATATGATTCATGATGCTTGTATCACAAAAAAATGGAAACTATGAATTCACCCTTATATTAGTGATTTAAAAGAAATATCCAAGGTCTCAAAGTACAAAACTCAAAAATTTGTGTAAAATTCAAATTTCTACCACAATAGTTTCAGAAGGTAAACAGAGATTAGTAAAATGTAACTTTAATTGTAATTATCCTTTTGAGGATTGGTTTTAAGGGAAATTGTTACGGAGTCTTTCAGCAATTTTTCGGCATTGAATCTTAATTTGAATAAGATTTGCAGGTTTTGAAACTTTCTAGAGCATGAATTAAGAATCCCCTCTTAAAATTGTATGGAGCAAAAAGTAAGATCCCAGCTAAGTTTCATTTGCCGTCCTAACTGGTTTATTTTCCAAAATAATCTTTGATTACATTTTAAGATCTTTCTCTCATTTTAAGATTTGGTAATGAGATTAATGGTTGACATTGAATAGACTTAACTTACAGGTACATTTTTGATATAACTATTCTACTACAACCAAAAGCAATAAAGACTGGGTACAGTTCTATTCAAAAACAAACAATAAAGACTGGGTACAGTTCTATTCAAAAACAAAAATTGTACATGTTGGTTGGGGATATGCAAGCATCTACTTAATACAGTGATATGGAGAAGTCCATTTTAAAAATCACAGCCTAATATTAATAAAAAAATAATAATTTTGTTGATTTACAATGAAAATTAAAAAGATTATCTAAAGAAATAAATAATATCAACGCAATATTTAAAACAATATTTATATGGAATATTTTAGAGAAATACCTCAAGTGAAATAATTTTTGATTTTGAAAAAATCTTTATATTTAAAATTTTTGGATTTTTAACCTTACAATGATCATAAGTATAATCAAACAACCGAAAGCCACCTGCTGCTAGCTTATTATAATGAAGTGAAATAATGTTAATTAATTAAAGCCAATTATTTACTTATTATCTTTCACCTGAATTTAAACACAGAAGACTAATGTAATATACAGTGCAGCAAAACTCCAATGACACATTAAGGGGGATAATAAGAAACCTGGATGATAGAATTGCATTATTGTTCCACTTGAAGGCCTAACAAGTAAGTTTGAAAATCTACAAAAGGAAATTTCATTTTCTAGAGTACTCCTGCATAAAAATATTTCAGTTTGTATTTGTTTTATATCTTTATCATTTACAGCAGAGAAATATTTTTCTGTAACATAAAAACAAGTTTTCCAACTTTAATGTTAAATCTGTATCAGACTGAATGGATAACTAGAGTATCAGCTAAATGGAATTTTATGGTATTCAGTCACTGTTCAAAATTACTGTGCGTTATAATACAAAACCTGTATATACAATATACAAAATCTTAATTCTCATGTCTACACTCAATACAGAGCAGTGGTAATTAAAAACTAGTAATTATTATTTGTAACAGTTTGTACAAACAGATTTTTATTTTTAACAAATTAATCTGTACAAAATACAATAATACACATCTCATACAATAATGTGTTAAATTAATATTTTCATAGAAAGATAAGTGTACTATTTACAAGTAAGCAAATTGTAAAAATTCCTCTTTCCCCATTATTTACATCAATAATGATTGATCCACAGTTAACTTTTACAAATCCAAACATTTTACACCAGTAAACATAAGTGAGCAGACACATTCTGCTACAAAATATGTTTATCACCTAGAAAAAATTACCTGTAATGGCAATTTGTCATAAAAATGGAAAATTCATGCATGTTTTAACTTATACACATAAAATATGTTGTAGCAGAATTTTATTTACGCAAACTATTTATTAAATTACATGGGTGCAATCATTATGAGTTTGCACTAATTTGGTTTATCATTCTTTTAAAACTTATTATTAAATTACATGCCTTTTCAAAAATGTTTATAATACTTGCTATTAGAACTTTTTAAAAACATGTACTTTTTATCCAGAACTTAACAAATTTAAATAAACCATAGTCCTGGAGGTAGCACACTTTCATAACAAATTTACATCAGCCTGGAGATGAGTTAGATTTTTTGTTTAGTAAATGGCTGACAGAGAAAGCTAGTAGGATAATACTGTTGTGCAATCGCTTCTATTGATAATAAGATGACAAACTTTTAATGTTTTATGTAATTTTTTATTTTTTTTATACCAATCTATTTTTTTTAAACATAATTTATCCACAAATAACAAAAAGTCAACCTGCATACATGTTGTACATGAAAATTTGTGAATAACGGATGAAAATAAACTTTCTTTTTATGAGGTTTAAAACACAAGATCTCTTGTATAAATGTTTTTGTTATTTTTCAATCTAAATAAAAAATTACAATGTTATTATGTATTTGAGGGTTAATGTTTCTACTTCCTTACAGAGAGAAAATTTACTGTTAGCTAGTAAAAGTACCTAAAGTTGGGAACTTGGTATGCATCTTTATATCCAGGGTAGATCCTGTGAAGGAATATTAAGATCGTAGTGGCCACTGTTTCACCTGTGGTGCAACCAGTCATCTACAGGACTGCTGGCGAGTGGCTCAGTGTCCTTCCTGTAGGTTGCATGGACATGCACCTGAGGGTAGGGGAAGCAAGACTTCACCTGCAACATGAAGATGCAGCACCTGTTCAGTGCTGATGGGTGTCTGTGGGAGATAGTCCAAAGGATTCCTTTGGGGTCCTCTCATTAGAGGCGTGGCATGTACTGCAAGACAGAGTCTCGGCTGCCTGAACAGAACCTTGTATTCTGCCAAGGTAGTTTGATGTAAAGGCACCCCTGGAGCTGAGTTATGCTTAGATGCTGGTTCCTTTATTTAATGTTATGTTAATAAAATAAACCCTTTCCATTATGTAATGATGTCAGTACAATACATTAATTTATTATGTAAGTGCTGCTCTATCTATTGCTATTTTTATAAGAATGTCTCTACCAAATACTGTCCGATTGTTTATCAAATTGAAATTCTGTTAATGCATAAAAATAATACATAATGTATATTACATATATAAATAGAATTTCAATTTGTTAAACCATTAGACAGTATTTGAGACATTTTCATAAAAACGGTAATGCATAGTTTTTATTATATTTCAGTACTGAAACTGACATTACACCATGAGCATGGTTTAATTTAGTAACATAGTATTTTCTTAATTTTTTAATAGCTTTATTTAATGTGCAATTCATAAAATGGATTCAATCATGACTGAGGAAGGAGGATCCTGCAAAAATACAATCATGATAAACCAACGTAACATATGTCTATAAATTACAAATCATAATAACAGGTTTGTAGTTTTTTGCCAAAAGTGGAATTTTTTATACTGGCATACATTGTAAACAAAAAAAAAAATTCAATAACTTGCGACATAGTCCTTCAAGTACCATACTTCAATGTGTATTGAGTCAGGCTAGCAATGACCACCAAGAAGGCACTGCTACCCCCACTGTTTGACTAATAACAGCAAAATGTAAGTTTTACTTCCAGAAAGTCCTCATGTATGTTATATATAAATAAAATTTAATAAGAAGCTGTTGGACAATCAAACACTTGGTGTTATAATATTAACATACTACACAATATTAGGATATTGTTAAGGTAAAATTTAAACAATTATCATTCAAACTAATTTTTTTTTCTTTTTTATGCTAACACGTGTGTATGTTACAGTTACACACAAAAAAAGAAACTTTCCATATGTGTAATACTATTCTGTCATCTCTTTAGACAGGTTTAAACTACAACCTAGGTCATACAACCTAGGTCAGTTCAATTTTACAAATTTCCTTTATTTCTTAATTCACTTAGAGCCTGCCCGAAAAAATTACCCTTTTCTATGATTGCATTAAGGCAGAATTTTATAAAAGTAAAAGATGCCATGCCTGAATGCAAATGCCAGAACTTAACATCTAATGCTATGATCATTAGTCATTTGAAACTGGTAATTCACACTGAAACTGTAGGCTATTGTTTAATTTTACTGTTTATTAGCTGTTATGCAGTCTATTCTGAACATCTTTTAATTTTCAAAAGTTGCTACTTCCAGAGATATTCCAACTGTCATGTCAACATAAGTTATAAGGATTGATCACCATCATATCATATTTACCATTATTTTCTGTATTCCCATCATATACTATTTAACTGCATTTACTAATTTAAGACTATTTCAGTTCAACATTTATTTTATCAGTCATGTTTCTGACTTAATGCATTCATTCTTATCAATACTTTATCACATATGAACAATGTTGAAGGTATTATACACACAAATAATTTATTAGGTATTACATTATACATTACAATTGCTTTTTTAAGGTGATTAATTATTATTATTATTATTAATGACAAGTAATTTGCCAATATATATATATAGTGTAAAACTGTATGTAATATATTTTGTAGATGTATTTAACTGCAAATAACATACAATACCAATTATAAATTAACTACAAACGTGCAAAATGGAAAATAACAGAAAAGTGGCAAAAAACTTTACTTGTTGATTTGAATATATCAAAATTTGTACATACTAATTACACATTTACACAATAAAAATTACTATAAGCAGTTTTTTTTTTTTTACATTGGATCACAAAGAATAATTAGACCAACCTAGTTGGTTGGTCTTATCTTCAAGTGGTTAACTTGACATAAAAAATCAGCTAATTTCAAAGTCGAGAGTTCAAGGTTCAAATCCTAGTAAAGACAGTTACTTTTATATGTTTTTGAATACTAGATCGTCGATACCGATGTTCTTTGGTGGTTGGGTTTTTAATTTATCACAAATCTCAGGAATGGTTGACCTGAGACTATATAAGACTACATTTCAATTACATTCATACACATCATCCTCTGAAGTAACACCTTATGGTGGTTCCGGAGGCTAAACAGTAAAAGGTCACAGATAATTGTGATGAAATGCTGCTTATCTTTTTTTTAAGTTAAAAAGATACTAACTTTCTATACAGATTAAATATAATTCTAGAAACTCACAGATGTCACTGATAAACAACCAACATTGTAATTAAAATAAAATTCTCTAAAAACACATTTAGAAAGCAGTAATTTTTTAATTTAATAAAAGATAAATTTAGATTAATTTAATGATATTTTTAATGTTAAAATGTTGAGACTGGATCCCAGTCACTTGAGTTTATTGAGTTTACATTTGAGTTTATTGTAATGTATTTCAAAATAAAGTAAGATTTAAATGGGTAATTTAAAACTTATATGAGCAAGTAAGTTACATATTTACTTGCATGGGCAAGTTACATATTAAAGCTGAACTACTCTATGATTACATAACAAAAATATAAAATTCAACAAATATAAAACTCCCAATCTTTAAACGTATCCTTCATATCCAACTTTTTAGGGAAGAAAATTGAAAAAAAAAAAAGAGCGTACGTATAAATAAATACAAGTATGAGTGCAATAAACATTTAAAATACTTAATACTAGTTAATCTTTGTTTAAAATAACACTTTTTTTTAGTACTGCTCATAAACAGAAAATCATTCCTAGTAGCCGACAACTTGGGAGAGGTATTGTCATGTAATTTTGTGCTGTAATAAGTTCAATTATATGCTTAGTCAATGTTTTTATTGTCCATATGAAGAAATTTCTTGCCTTCAGTAAGGTGAATTCAGTATGAACTCAATAATAAAAAAAATATATATATATATACATTCTGACTAACTATAAAAAATTTTGATTTTTTTTTTAATTTTCTTATGGTGGGTGAAGTTTTTCTTTAATCATAATGGTGAAGTAAATTTATAAAATTTTTTACCACTGATGCTATGAAGAAAAAAGTCATTTACGGCATAACATAATTAAAAGTGGCTTGAGCAAAATTTTAATTTTAGAAATTAGTTTTTAATGTTTTAAAGTAATTTTTAATATTATGTTAAATGCATGTTGGAAAGATTAATTAAAATAACTGTAAAATCAAGGTATTGATACACATTAACTGGAAATGTTATGTTGAATGCACAGAAAAATTCTTGTTGACTTATGTTGGTTAAAATTCTAGAGATTTTTCTGATTGACAACTGATGAGTATATATCAGCATAACTAATACTAAAAGGCATGCCATTCAAGTTACTCATTTGCCACATTTTATTCAGTAAACTTCAAGCTGTGCATGTTTTTACACTCAACAGGCTAGCCAAAAACAAGTTATGTTTAAACAAATGTTTATTGTAAGCGTTCAATCATAATTCTAACACATAAGAGATCTTTCAAAAGATGTGTATGGTATTTGGGGAAAATACAGTAAAAGAACAAATTGCATGAAATTGGTTCCTAAAAGTTTGTTTCAGGCAATGAGGGGCTCGAGTGTGTACCCCAATCTGAAAGATTCTTTAGATGATGAGGATTTGGGGAATTGCAATTGAAACAAATTTGAAACTGACGTGCATAGAATTTACTTATGTTTAATGATAATGAAGAAACCATAAGGTCATGATAATTAGCTAGTAAACAAATGTGGAAGTTACATAAATGGGTCCAGTAGTTTGACACCTGAGAACTAACTGCAATCTGTCAAAATATGTATTTCTCACCTTACTCAGTCAAAAACCAAAACTTTATTACACAGAATTTTAACATCTGATGAGAAATAGATCATGTACTTGAATCACTAGGTGTCTCATAAGTGCAAACTGATCATCACTCATCCATAATTTGTTTTTAGGAGTGAAAAAACTACCACTTCTAATATTTTCTGTGATCAGCTAGAAAGATTTCATAAAGAATTAATGAGAAAAAAGCAAGCATTAATAAACAGGAAGAAAAAAGCTTCGTTCCTTCAGGGCATCATCCAACACCATGTGTCAAAGACAACTCATGACAAGAACTTGAATCAAAGGTTATGTCCCATTCATCACACTCACCAGATCTCTCATTAATAGATTTCCCACTTGTTTCTGAGTCTGGATAATCATATGAGGAACAAGCAATGAAAGTGATCTGTGAAAGAAAAAGTGTCAAAACTCTCTTCAGTAAATCACCATTTTTTTATTAAAATGGGATTTAAGTTATTAAATCATTGGAAGAAAGTTATAAAATGCAAGGTTCATATTTTAACAGTCATTTTAAAATGAGAAAATATATTTAATTTTTCATATGAAAAAATAACCAAAACTCTTTCTGGTAATAATACCAGATTTATTTCCTACACACACCACAAATAATTATTGAAGGAACTTATATAATTTTTTCAGACTAATTAAAAATAGGCCTCCTAAACTAACTGTTTTAATAATAATTTTATATTAATAACTACTTTAGTCGGTAGAATTTTTATACAACCCTTCACACTAATATCTCCTTAATCAGACTGTTAAATTCTGTCCAATGCGAAGCGTTTAGAAGAAAAATCTGATACATATTTAATGGAGTTTCATACATACTCTGGGGCAGAAATAACTGAAAAAACCTTCTAAAGAAAAAAATAAATAAAAGAACTAAAATTTGATAATAAGAAATTATATTACTTTTTGCAAGATTTTGGATACAATTATTCGGCAATTTATAACAACTGAATGCTCATGCACAAACATTAATGGCCGATTTATATATACAAAAACAAACAAATCTTTACTGTTTTTAAGAACAAATTAAGAATATAACATAAAATACAATTACTTTATAAAGGACAAAATAAACAATTTCTTTTTAAACAAAATGATTATTAAAAGTAATATCAATTTTTTTTTAATAAAAAAATAATTATGTTGTACAAATCAAAACATAACACTTTAACCTTTCAAAACATGAAGATTAAATAAAATAAAAATAATCAATAGAAAATAAAACCAATGATAAAAAATATAACAGCAAGACAATATAGGTTGAAGAAAGCAAAATATATAAATACAAATTCAAAATATATAAATTAAACAAATAGTTCATAACATGTTATATTGTAGGAGTAACTTCAACTTTACAATCAAAAATGGTTGGGAAGAAAAAGGCAGTCCTATCTATAAAAACAAACCCTATAAGCACCATGCGAAAATAAAAAAAAGACTTTAATACATAAAAATGATCATAATTTTGTTTATCTTTAAAATACAATACGAGATCAATCTTTTAACAGATAAGCATGTATAGTTTAAATATCAACTATATGCTCCTCAATGCACATTTAAAATAATGACAAATTTTCTCTTTGGAAGAAAATGTAGAAGAAAGAATAAAATTCATACTATATATTTCAGTTGCAATTAAATTATTTTTATAATTTAATAACAGATGATCACATCTTAAAATGATAGAAAAAATGTAACATTTTAGACATTTTAAGGCATGGTTAATAATTTAATTACTTCAAAAACTGTAGAATAAATAACATGAAAAATTAAGTTACATACAGCAGGGCTTTGATTATTAATTAATAATCTGTCTATCATCTATCATTTTCTCTAAACTATCATAATAAGGGAATTCTCTCATATATCCATGAAATGATCTGGAAAGTGACAATGTACAGCTTGTCATATACAAGTAAACACATAACATTTTTTACTGAGAAACACCTTAAAAATTGTATTAAAAAATGAAAGAATTTAAAAAATTTTATACTAAATACCATGAAATTTTTTAAAAAAAGTAGCAATAAAAATCATTAATTTAATTCATTTTAAAGAAGTGAAACTCATCTGTTAATTATCATGCATATTGTAATTAAGCACTACACCTGGCAGAATATCAAAGTCCTACTGTAGTTTTATAAACAATTTAACTTTCACAGGTTAAAAATGACCATAAACAAAAAATATTTTATTCATACAATACAAATATATAGATTTCACCAATAATGTAAAAGGACGTATATTTTTGAACATTTCTAAACAAACATGATTTGATTACAACTTATTAATATACAACATACTTATACTTAAAATATTTTTGATTACACCGAATTAAACAAATTTGTGCATGTAATGTACTCATTAATTTTATTTATATATGCCTAAAGAAAAAACAAAAAGAAAGGAAAAACATATCTGACTAAGTAAAATCTTATGATGAATTCTTTGGCTGTTACTCTCCATATTGTCATTCACAATAATTAATTATATAATTATTTTATCATTTAAACAATAGTAAAATAACAAATTATTATATATATTTCTTTATATGTATAATACACTATAACTACCTAATAATTATATTTAACACTGAAACAAATCTGTCCAATTTAAGATATGAACACTTTTTTAAACATATAAACAGACAATATGTGTAACACTGAAATAATTATAATTAATATGATTAGTAAAAATAATAACAAAGTATGAAAGTACCATAATAAAAAGAGCAAAAATTCTAATATCTGCCAGAAACACAATACAATACATATATGTATTTTAAATACAATTTTTTTTATCATACTGATTTTCTAATTTTTTGATGATATAATTTTATAAATAATATTTTTAAAAACAATTCTTTGATGCTGAACAGTTCCCAACTTATGGACATCTGACCCATCATCAATATATAGAAATATAAACAGATAATAGAAACTGAAGAAACAGAAACTGATAATGAAGAACTTGTAGAACTGGATGAAAAACGTATTCTGATATGTATTTTTATATGATTAAAAAAGAAAACACCATTTATGGAGAAATGAATAATGTTTGAATTACTTTCTTGAATGTTAATTCTAATGTTTAAATAAATCTAGTGCCATGAATGTATTTCAAAAGTCTGACTCAATTTATTAATCTCAAATATAGTTAAAAAACTTTCTAAAAAATTAAACAAAAGATTTTTCTTTCTTTTTGAAAGAGGAAAAGTATGGGGCGGGAAGGATGTCCTCAATTATAACATTTTTAAAATAAAAAAATAAATTAGTAAATGTTTAATTCTGCAAGGCATATTTGCATCTATTAAACAGCGTAAATGTGAAGATATTCACAATTTTGCAAGGAATTCATAGAATTTACTTCAAACCTGTCAATGGTTTAATTGGTCTAATGCAGTAAATAGACAACTACTTAAGTCATTTATGTTTGTTTTATTGATGCACAAGAAAAAAAATCCAAATTTTGTAAATACGTTATTAATTACATTTAAAGTACAGTAGAATGTATTCTTTTATTTTTATTAAACTTTGTCATAGAATGAATTCCAAAAATAGTCAAAATATCATCAAATATGAAATGTTTGTAAAGAACTCATTAATTATTAACAACATTACTACATTTAAGCTGGGAACAAGAATATTTTGATTAGATGAATATTTCATCTGATGAAAGTGTTGAAAACATGTTAGTAATAAATTATTTTGAGAATTATATACAAAATTTTACGATGCTTTTTCATTTTAAGCTACAATATTTAAATAATGAATTAATTAATCGTTTTGCTGATTTTTTTTTTAATTCTGGAAAAAATCTTATGTACATTATATAAACATTTAAACAATGTTTGTATAATTATGTTCAGATTTAATTATCTTCATGATCATTTTTGCTCATTGGTATCCATAAGAGAAAAAGTGAAAAATTATATTTTATTTTAAAAATTGGAATAGCTAAATTATAATAATTAATATACAAACAAAACGACTAACAAAAGACTAGTTACTTAATAATAATAATAATAATCTTTATAAATAATAATTCTTCTAATAACATGAAGTGAACAAACAAAAAATATAACTAATATAATCTACATAAAAAAAATGAAAAGAAAAAAGAAACAGCAAAAGCAGAGTAATCGTGAGTTTTCAAACATGCAGCAGACACATAAATTACAGTGTACAAACACTTATATAATAACCATAATAATAGAATGCAAAATTACAACAGCTTTAAGCAGAAAAAATCTGACATACATATAAATTTCTTTATAAACAACAATAACAAATAAGAGACAACATCTGGTTATGAACGTAAAACAGTTATTTAAATTTTCACAGAAAAAAATTAATGATAAAATATATGAACGTAAAAAGAGATCAACTTTATATACACGTAAGAGAAAAAATATAAAGAAGACAAAAAAAAAGTAATAAATAAAATAAATAAAACAGTCTTCATCACTTTGACAGTACACACAAAAATATATAATATATAAACTATTATTTAGCCAGTTATAATCACAGTCAAATTTATAACATTATTTTTTAATTACTTAATGTATATTAATACAATCCAATAAAAAAAAATATATACCACAACATTTAACGAAACAAGAAAAAGAAATCATTAATGTTAATTTTTTTTACCATAAATGGTTACATTTAGTACAACAATTAATTAACAGATATAATACTTCTGATACTGTTATGTTAATACTATATAACCTACACACCGATGTTAAGGAAAATGTTAGAAAACTCACTATCACCATGAAGAATAGTAAAACAATAAAAACTATTTCATAATAAACAAATACTACTATAATAATTAGTAATGATTAACAATTTGAAAAATATACAGTATACATGCATATTTTCAAAATATATGTAATAAACTAAACATTACATCTATTAAAAAAAATTACAATAACATATCATAATGCAGTGATTTAACATTTAAAACTAACCAATACATTACAACTGATTGACTAAAATATTCACAAAAAAAATTTAAAAAGAATACTTTGTGAACACTGCATTATCAGACATAATAGTTAATTACTGGCCATATTAATATAAAAACACTGATATGTTTTACAAAACATTCTATGTAATTTAACAATATAAATATACAGGAAAAATTAGATAAAAGAAAAATAGAATTAATTTAATTCTATTTTAATAATTTGAATGAGAGTACCTCAGCCCAAATGAGCACCATATTATTAAACTTATAAGTTTATTATCAACAGAATACATAATAAATACATCATTTCATAATATAAAAGAAGATTACCTCTACTTTAATGAAATGATAGGATAGTAAAACAAGCATTTTTATAAATATTTCAGTTGAACCTCACACAAAAAAAAAGCCAATTATAAAACACAGTACAATAAAAAAATTATAAATGTAACACAATTGTCATGTGTTTAAAAGGGGGTAAAAAATACTTAAAATAAAAAATGTTTTAATTACAATGGAACTGCAGTAATCCCTTAAATTATTTTAACTTATTTCTTGTAAATGTCACCTTTTTGCACCTATTTTAATTACTCTTTCCTTGAAAACTAGCTAAATATCTTAATATTCAGACTACATTGTATCAATGCTTCTGAAAATAATAATATAAAATAACATAAACCGAATGTAAAGGAACAAACTTTTAAAAAAAAATTTTTAATTTTAACATTTAGAAACTATATATATCTTATTCAAAAGGTAACAGTAAATTCTGAAGAAATTGTAAGATATTATGATTGACAAAAATATATATTTGAAATAATTTATTGAGAAAAACAATGCAGCACAACTAATATAAGCAGAATTGTGTAGAAAAAAATGTATGATTAAAAAAAGTTAAAACAAAACAAAAATTAGCAAACATTTATGGATCAAAAAGAGGGAAAGACCAAAAGAAACCAAAAACTTCACACTTTAATATACTTAATCAAATAATACAATTAATTATTATTATTTGAACCATTTATCAGTATAACTATCATTGTTTAAGGTTCTTTAAGATTACACTTTTATTTTTAATGTTGTATTAATGCAATATTTACAATACTGACTTTCAGTTCAGTAGTCTTTAAAAATCATTGTATAAATTTGTTTTCATTTATGTAGTATTTATTAAGTCCTAGTTATAAAATTTACATTTTATGTGATTTAAAACTTATGTTTAATATAAATATAGATTTAGTCACTGTTCCATATCTAATTACCTAGTTAATAGCTGAATCATTGTGTTATATTAAAATAATGTATTTAATACAATTGTAAAATAAAGTAAAATATGACCAATAAGAAAGAGTATTTTTTCTTTCATTCCTTTTTTTATTTTAAGAAGTAATATTGACATAAGTGAATCACAAAAGATTTTTTCTTTTAATTTAATTTTATATTGTATAACAAAAACAAATATCTTAACTAAAGCAAAATTTGAGTAAAGAAGATAGTGGAATGCCCTAACACTTAAGTCAAGGGATTGTGTCATAAAATAATTAAAAAAATAATAATATGAATAGTTTTATTAATTATTAAAATGACAGAAATGAATGTGTTATTTTTTTGTTTTAATAAAAGAACACAGTTAAAATAAATACACCATAAAAATGGAATGTAGCAATATAAAAACTATATTGAAATGAAAGCAAACTGATAAAATACATGCAAAACTTTTAAATATATTTTTAACTTCTAAAATAAAAATAAATGAAAAAACTAAAATTCACCAAAAGAAATTAAACAAATTATATAGAAACTCCTTTAATGTAACTTCAAAAATTAAATTAAAACTTAATTTAGAAAAAAAAAGAAAAACAACAACATTACTATATTATAGATATATTTCTTTACTTAAATGTTATTTGTGAGGAACAACTGATTTGCATCACCCAAACTACACAAATTAATTACAAACAATTCTGTGAAATTCTGACTATAAACATTACAATTATACTCACGCAGCATTAATTATTATAACTATCTTTATATATATTTATAATTACACATATTTGTTTTTTATATATATATATATATATGTTATGCACTCCCAGTTCAATGGACACACAGACCTCGATAAATAAAACACGAATTTACTAAATTGGTCCTTTGTTTCAATTAATACGAGGGATTACACATATAACAGCATTGAGATGAAAAAGAAATTGGCCATCTATACACAATGGGACTTTGAGGGACTCTAATATATAATACAAAATACTATATATATTACACATTCACAATAACTCATGAATCTGTAATTTAGTTTATAATAAAACTAATTTACAAATGGATAAAAATCTGTCTATTTTATATATTTATATAATCTTATGTAGTAACATTTAATCACAATTACATGGCCAGAGAAAAATGAATAACACGGTAATATAATTTAAATTAAAGACAATATCTTGGTAACTAAGATAAAAAATAAACAAAATAAAACTGTATCCAACAAAACAAAAAAAGAACACTAAATTAAAATAACTCTCTAAACAAATAAAACATAATTATTTGGCCATTATTCTTATCAGACTTGTATGTTCCCTTAACTTATGTGTTTTATTTTAATAAATGAAAAGGCAAATAATATAATATAATAAAAATAATTATATATTTATAATCAAAACATCCCAAATAGTAATAATAGTAAAAATTAATAGCTAATAAATAAATATAGTAACTGTGAAAATTGTGTAGTATTAGGGAATTTGTTTTGTTAACACTTAAAAGAGACAGACACCAAGTTTGATGTTAATTAATGATGTTTTATTTTTGTAAAAAAAATTTTTTTTCAAGATGGATGTTTTAATAAGGGCGACTTGCTTCCTTCGACCGCTTCAGTTGCACTTTCAAACGTTTTGTTCCAATTTGAAATCCATGCATATTAGAAATGGCTGACTGAGCGCTCAGTACATTATCGTATGACACAAACCCTGCAACAAGAAGTGAAATTAATTATGTGACAAATTAAATTTTTTTAGAACAATTAAACATACATACAGTTAACTAACACAGACTTTATAAATTTTATGTAAATAAAAGAATTAATTCTTAATTAATCTGAACCATCAAGCATTTTTTTTTTTAAATTATAAACTGAAAATACTTCAATTAACCTTTTTACTAAAAATACCTTGGAATATAATTTTACATAACCAAAATAATGATTTCAAATAATTTCAAAACACTGTTTATCTAAAATTGAAATTGCTCATTTATTATCACAATTATCAGATAACGAAAATTTTACCTTGAATTTTTATAATTCTTTAACATATTCAGTGCTGATGACACCAATCAGCACCATCTATGATGGCATCATAGATGGGGAATTTATCCTGCGCATGACACCATCTATGCATCAAGAGTACACAGCATCCTTTTATCCTCTACTAATCTTTGAGGGTTTCGTTATTTTGTATTATCATATAGAAACAATTCTTCAGTTTGTACTTTTTTGTTGTTTTACACTCATTCTGCTTTGTTAAACATAGATCTTTTACTTTGAGATTTTTTTTACAGAAAATTAGGATGGTACAATTTTTTTTTAAATTCTATTAGTTTTATTTTATTAATTTATTTAAAAAATGCTTAATACTAACATTAGTAACAAAATTATTTAAAATTTTAGTAAAATAAACTTAAAAATTATTTTTTTAGGATTGGACTTTTATCATAGTAAAGTATAAAAAAGTCTAGTTTACTCATAATTTTGTTATAGTTTTATGAATTTGTTTTTAATGTGTTTTTTAAGGTCTAACTTTTCATTTTATCTTGAAAAAATGTTTGCCAAGTACAGTACTATATGCCTTCATTCTGTGTTTATTTAATTTAAATTTCATTTAATTTTGAAAAATGCATAATTATATTCTAATTGGTTTATAATTTTTTTCTTTAAATTTGAGAACTTATAAAATTAAATATAATTAAGACTGATTTAATTCTGAAAAAAAATTTAATTAAAAGTTGCAATATTGATATTACAAAATTATAAGTATTTTTAGCAAGCCAATAATATCACATTTCATTTTTTAATAAATTAAATAAGCATGCTAAAAATGTAATAACTTAGTAATATCAATATTGCAACTTTTAATTTAGTTTTTGATTTTTATTTGTTTCAGAATGGAAACAATGATTATAATTATGATTTTTTTTATTATGATTATCATATAATAGATTAAATTTACCATTTTTACAATAAAATACAGGCTACCTGTGACAAACTTTACTGGTTACTATAATTTTTGTAAATCTTCCTGATTTTCATGAAATGTAATCTTTATAATCATAGTTATGTGTTTTAATAAAAGCTATCTTCTCATAACTAACAGAGGACTATACATACTGTAGAAAGTGAAAATTAATTAACATTATCTTCTCTTATTTTTATAATTTTTATTGCAAATCAGAAAACTATTAATCAGAAAATAAAAAAATCGGTGTAAATATACAGGTATATATCACGAAGTTCTCCCAGGACTTTCACAATCTATTCTACTCATAAAATAATTAAAAAAATTCATATAACATTTATCCTAAAATACTTTGTTTGCATGTTATGGCTAATGAAAGATTTTTTGCTTGTATTTCAGCTACCCCAGTGAAATTAGGTCATACTGAAATTTTTAGGAAGTGAATTAAAGGGCAGAATTAGTGATTTCGTATGTTTTTTTATCTGGGAAATTGAATAAAATAGGTCCCAGAACTGCAACTGATTTATTTTTTGAGAAATCTGGGGTAAAACTAATATATTAGGGTAAAAAAGCCCCGTTTTTTATGTTTGACATACAATAACCTTTCTTTTTACTTGATGTAATCTAAGTTTTTTTTGTTTTATTCAACTTTTCTTACATTAAATGTAAGAAAAATAAAATTTTGTTTAGAATTAAATTTTCTAAAAGTTTTTTAAACAGTTTTATGTGTTTATTATCCATTTAACAAAGTTATTGTACGTCAAACATAAAAGAATAGGATTTTTACTAAATTTATTGGTTTTCATTCAAGACTTCTCAAAAACTAATTCACATCTGTTCTGGGACCTATTTTATTCGATTTTTCATGTCAAAAAGCATAATAAATCACTAATCCTGACCCTTAATTACATCCTAAAAATTAAAGTACACCTAATTTCACCAAGGTAGCCAATATCCAAGCAAAATCTTTCACTACCCCTAACTCGCAAACAAAGCATTATTTTAGTACATATGTTAATATAAACTTCTTTCCATTATTTTCACAAGTAGAACAGTTGTAAAAGTCCCAGGAGAACTTTGCAATATACCCAATATAGAAAATCTTTTTGGGAAATTATATTACATTTTGGTAAATTATAACTTAAGAAAACTGCCTAACACTGCTCCAACAGAATATTAAACCAAGACAGAATAATATTAAACATATTATTCCACATTATGTTAAAACATATTAAACCACAGAATAATATCCAAAAACAAATGGAAAAATAAATGCCAAGAAACAATGTAACAGGTAGGTTACATAACTGTAGAAGTCACCTATACACTGATTGCTTATAACACAAGTGAAATATATTTTCAAAGTTATGAAACAGTAGATTTAAAAAACTAGCTATATATACTAGTGCTATATACTAAATACATTTTATTATAAAAAAATCAGTACAGCAGGTAAGTAGAGAAAAAAATTTAGCAGTGAATGTATTAAAATAATTTTCAAAAGATGAGTAATTTTACAAATTAAGATGCTGTTTCAATTTTCAGATAATTAACTCTTCTATTTTGTTCATAAAAAAATAGTTCTTATAACCCTTTGCGAGCGGTAATCCATATGAGTCTCTGAATGTGACCAGCTATTTGTCTTCACATAGTTACATATAAATTCCAAGAGCTGGTAGGAGATATTCCTGCAATTATTTTGAGGCAGGAATTCCTGATACAACGTGACTGGGAACCATTTTACTTCAGTTATGTTGAGTTCAATGAACGTGCGTATGTAACAAGAAGCGTACATCATTTTTTTGTGTTTTTCACTCATTTTTGATATAATTGCAAAAAGAAAGCTTCTTACAATCTCTGAAATCGAGGATTTAGTGCATCAAAGAGATAGCAACAAACATTCTTTCCAAATCTCTTCTAGCAGCGCTAGTGAAAGTGAGAGTGACATCATAGATAGTAGTAGTGCACCTAGTTGGGTGGAGTTCGAGTGATTTTGACATTCCACTTTATTGGTTGATCTTCTACCATTCCAATATATAATATTCAGCAGAGACAAATTCATCCATTTCATTTTGATCAGGATACTGATCCAATTGAATACTTTTATCTTTTAAAATATTTTATATAATTACAAAGGAAACATGTACTCATGGAGACACGAATTAACAAATAGCAACTTCTTCAACTAAAAAAGTTAGGTTTCATCATGGTCTCCCCCAAATTTTAGTGATATGAAAGCATTTATTAGTATGGTAATTAACATGGGGCTTCACCCCACATCTAATACCAAGGATATTTTTCTAGAAGTTGGGTAGATAAATTTCTCTTTTTCGGTGACGTGATTCTGTTTATTATTTTGGAATTTGCATTTTTCTCATCCTGAAGGAAATAAAAAACCATCTAATGAAGAATTTATTGGCAATATATGGACAAAATAAGACAGCAGTGCTCTTTGTTTAATTCACCAGGCCAGTCCACATCGGTAGACAAGAGCTTCAAGGGAAGGGTAAAATTCAAAGTCTGCAACCCAAATAAACTGGCAAAATTTGGAATGAAAATATTTTCCTTATTTGATAGTTCAAATGGATATTTATTAAATTTTGAACCTTATATGGGAAAAACTCAGCCTGATTCGAATATCCTCAAATCCACTTAATTGTAAAAGACTTGTGCTCTTTCCTTCTGAAAGATCCTATAGATCCACCCCGAGGTTTTCATGTCTATACTGATACGATACTACACACCTCCTGAACTGGCAAATGAATTGTGGAAAATGAATATGGTCACTACGTATTCAGTCATGGGCAATAAAAAAACATGCCGGATTTCCTAAAACCAAACAAAATAAGAAAGGGAGGTATAATTAGTTATAGAGATTAAGAAAAACTGGCAATAGCATGGAAGGATAAAAGAAAAGTAACTTTTCTAAGTATCTTCGAAATATCCCAACCAGGATGCAATAATTGAGCCTTGGATTATACTAAACATATGGGTGGAGTAGATAGGACAGATCACTAAATAGCACAATACCAGTTTTGTCGCAGGACCAGCACAAGTGGTATAGAAAAATGTTCTTTTGGTTGTTGGAGGTCTGTATTGTAAATTCATATTTATTGTATACAATGAACCTAAACAGTTATAATAAAAGACCGTTATCACACAGAAAGTACAGAAAAATCACTTATAATGGGACTAGTATCTGAATGTATGCGTACACGCAAAACCCCTTCTAAGTCCAGTCAAGCCAGCCTCCGTGGCGCAAGTGGTAGCATCTCGGCCTTTCACCCGGAGGTCCTGGGTTCGAATCCCAGACCGTGCATGGCATTTTCCACACATGCTACGAAACACTCATCTCATCCTCTGCAGAAAGAATTGCTTGACTGCGGACCCGAAGGTTAAACAAAAAAAAAAGTCCAGTCAAGGTCAGACATCTAGAGGACCAACTTTACTAAGTCTAAATGGATTACCTCATTTCATGGGAAGAACAGTTCAAGGTACTTCGGCAAATACATGTGTTGTATATAGGGTAAAAAGCAAAAGAAAAAATCAATATATTTTTGAGAAAAATTTTTCAAAACCGCCTCTTCATGTAGATGAGTGTTTCAAAATTTACCAAACAAAAGAAAATTTTTAAATAATTTGTTTAGAAACTGTTCCTTCATTTTCGGCTTGTTTTGCTTGAATTCAAAAAAAATTTTTGAAACAAAAATTCAATAGATGAATAAAAATATTTATATTATTATTACACTATAATTAACATAATATTACACTATTCCCTGCTTAGGTGCACTACTTCTTCAAAATTGTTATTGTTATTATGTTACCATCAATGTTACTATTGTTACTACTATTATTTAGTGTCTTTTATATGAAATGAACTCAATGTAAAACCAAAATCATCACCTATAGTTTGCAAATTCTAGTGTACTCAGTGAGACTTGTGCCGTTTTCGTGTAAGCTTTTTCTTGTGAGATAATTAAACAGTGTTTCTTAACCAGATTAGTGGCAGAATTCAGCAAAAACACAAGGTCATGAATGACTGCTTTAAGTTACTTTAAATAGTTATTGCATGAACATTTTTTTAAATGTCTTCCACCAATAGCCATAAAACATTGCCATCTGCGAAGGGTTAATCCTTTTAGGTAAATGTGGCTAACTGAAAATATGAAAAATCTTGGTAAGCTTCAGACAGCTAATTATTATTTACTAATGTTATTATTTGGCGTTTGTCTTACATGAATATAATGCTATCAGATAAGTCTCTAGATTTACAACTACATATGTCATTATTGCACATACAACTACGTATAATAAACTAAAAACTGTATAAATAAATAACAAATATCAACTCTCTCTCTCTCTCTCATTCATACGCGCACATGTGCACACATATACACGTACACATCTATCTTGTTTTTAAACTTTTACATTAATATATCTGGCTCTGAGTAATATATGGCTGATATGTTGGAATAGTCCAAAAAATTTTTTCTTTAGATAGCATCTAATTTAAAAAAAGATTTAATGAAAATTAATATAATAAAGATAAATGAAAACTATGAATGAAATGCACCTTTAATTAATAATCTTTTAGAACTAGAAAGATAGAGATAGTGGGAAATGTAAAATTTTAAGACAAGGATATAAAAGTTTGAAGAAAATTCTTATGAAAAAAAGCATATTGTTGATGGCAAATAATATTTAATTCTCTTTATGGTGTCCAATTGGTCAGTCTAACAACAAACTAAACAAAGAAATGGCAGAATGGAGAAGCTGCATTCATAAAAAATAAAAATAGATAATTGCATTGTACTAAGTCATGTGACTGAATTAAAAAAAAACAACAATCAATGATTCCAGTTGTAATAAAATGGTTTAATGTCCACTACTGGTATGCCATATGAAATGATGGCAAACTGTGATTCTTCTACTTCTCTATAATGACGCAACAAACTTATATCTAACTCAACAGTAACAACATTTCTGTAGATTAATTTGATAATGTTATGTTAATTTTTATGAGACATTTGATAGAAAATATAGTTACAATTGTTAATTATATTTAATTTTTAATTTTCTGAATTCAGTTTATAACAAATCTGTCTGAATTTTTGTGAACATTTTATTAAGTGCAAGTTTGTGCAGTTTTCTTGTAAAGTACATATTTTTTTGTTAGTTTTCCTTTGTACAGTATTTAATTTACAAAATTAACTGAGAGAAATGATGTTTTTATGTACAGTTAACAGACTTGAGCTAGAAGGTAGAGAAAAAGAAATAACTGGAAAGTCAGAAAGTGTATAGAAGCAAATATATTTAAATAAAATCTATCTATCTATGCCTTAATTAAATTAAATGATACTAAGGCCAATTGCAAAACTTGATTTGTATTTTATAGCCAGATAATGATGCATTATTTGATTGGATTAAAACTAAATATCTATGATTTGCAATCCCTTTATTAATTTTACAGAGTGGACCATAAGCGATAACAGTGTTTAAACATAAAACTTTTTTTACAATTTTTCTTCTTTTCTTTTTTATTTAAAATTGTAGAAAAAAATGGAAAATTAGAAAAGTGTGTACAAGCAAATATATTTAAATAAAATTATCTATCTGCTTGTATACTTTAATTAAATCAAATGATACAAAGGCCAATTATACGTAAAACCTGATTTGTATTTTATAGCCAGATAATGATAAATTATTTGATTGGATTAAAACTAAATATCTGACTTATACAATCCTGTTATTTCTTATACAGAATGGCCCATAAACTATAACAGGGTTTAAACATATAACTTTTGTTTATAATTTCTTCCTTACTCTTTTATTTAAAATTGCAGTTCCTAGTACGAATATTTATGATGGAGAAATTTACAACTGTACTGCGAACCAAAATAATTGAATTCTATTTTGGAAACCACCATTCAATAATTGAGACACAATATGCATACAGTCATCATTTCAGAGAAAGAGCAGGTCCTTCAGAAACAATCTGTTATCTTGTTCACTGTTTTTGACAGCAGGGTGCTATAAGTAATCTTCCATGTGCTGATAGACCATGTTCGGCCAGAACAAGCTTGAAGACAATCTGCTCAACTTGGTTAGCTCACATGTCCCAATGCATTTACACAGTTTGCATCCTTCCCACATGAAGGATGCCTGTACAGTTGAATTGCCGATTATACAATCTGATTTCAATAACTGGATAGGAAAGAGTATGAATTTATTTACAATTTGATCATGTCTGTTGAAGTGCATTTTCATCTGTAGGGGTTTGTCAACAGACTGAATTGCAGAATTTGGAGTATTGAAAATCCATGAGCTGTATACCAACATGGTTGCACTAAGTGCAACCGTGCACTCTTAAATGCATGGTCTGGTGCCACATTACTTCAGTAGAAGTAATTGGACCTTTTTTATCAAAGATGTAAATGATGGTGCAGTCACACACAATCACTGGTCCACAATATTGGGAAGTGCTGAAAAATGCTATATGCCCTTTTGTGGAAAATAAACCTGAATTTTGGTTTCAGCAAGATGGAGTTACATGCCGTACTGCTGAAGCCACAATTCAACTTCTGAAATTTTTGGGAAGCAATTTATCTTGAGATCTGCAAACAATTGGCTGCCATGCTCACCAGATTTGACAGCTCCTGACTTCTTGTGAGGATATCTAAAAGGAGAAAGTCTATAAAGACAAACCATAGACTGAACAAATGAAGGAGATTTATTCATGAAAAAATTAGAGCACTACAACCAGCATCACTTATGGCTGTAATGGAAAATACCTTAAAAAGAGCTCATCTTTGCGAGGCTAGTGATGGACATCATTTAAAGAATGTGATTATTTTCGTATAATAAAATAAATTTCCTGGTTAACTTACAGCCCACCTGTATAAAGACAAACCTGCTTTTCTTGCAATAATCTATCAATCTGAATATTTAATAATTTCTGATCATTCAATCACATTAACATAAATCATAACTCGTAATTATTTATTTTTAT
Source organism: Lycorma delicatula (assembly GCF_047948215.1). NCBI lineage: Eukaryota > Metazoa > Arthropoda > Insecta > Hemiptera > Fulgoridae > Lycorma > Lycorma delicatula. The sequence goes on from NC_134460.1 coordinate 82,030,542, forward strand.
AAAAATAAAAATTTTCCAATGTTAAGAACTGATTAAACATTTAATTATATGCATTGGCTAATTCAGTTTGATTACTAGTTCAGATTAATTAACATTAAATTATTTGAATCTTAATTTGCAGTAACCAACAATATCTGTAATGTTAAATCTAAAGTCATAAATAATCTTTTTTTTAGTTCATCTCTACTCAATTATAAATAAATAAGTTATCTCAAATATCATAACTTACAGCATTTGTAACAATTATTATTAATAAGCAACAGAATGCATAGAAAAAAGCAGTAGATATTTATCAGTGTAATAAATATAAGTAGCTATAGCATAATGCAAATAAAAAATACACAAACAGAGCAAGTCAGTAAAAAATCTACTCAGAACAAATCATGCATTTAAATCATCATGCTATCATAAATTTCAAACCATAATGCTTTAATAATGCAACTGATTTTCAAACGAACCAATTAAAATTTATAACTTTTTTGTTAGTAATGACAAACTGCATATATACCATTCCTTCCAAAGCATCATTTCTACGCACATGACAGCTGAAGATAAAAATATCCTACTTAAGATATCCAGAAAGTGGTTCAATCTGCACTTTTTTAACAATTAAACAGATTATAGTTTTCTTATTAAATTCCAAAAAATAACTGCAATAAAAGTATATTTTTTTAAGATTTTCTCAATATGATTACGCATAAATTTTAGTACCAGTAAATACATTTGACAGTGATTGTCAGTAATCTGGATGTATTGGAATTGGAACCAATGGTAATCCAAATTATAAATGTTCAGATAAAATTAAAATTCCCGAAACAATTAAATATATAAAATGTCAGATCAATATACATCATAGATTAGCATATAGATCAGACATTTAGGTTAGTTTTTATCATAAAATTGATTAACCACACAGGTGGTATGTAATGCTTCATTAAGTTCAGTGATCTGTATACTTATTTTTTAACTTTAAGGTCAGTTTTAAGTGTTACCAGGCAAATGTTACAAAGTAGTTCCCTTCACTTTACAATGTTAGCTTTTCATAAACAGATATTCTAAACATTTTCTTATTGTCTAGAGTTATAAACACTTTTCTGTTATCAATTTTTTTCAAATCCATTTTTACGTATAAATTTTTCAATGAAGAATTTAGAATATTACATTTCAAACATTTTTGTTCACATTGAGGAAATTATAATATGAAATCTATATTTCACATTTCATTACAAATTTAGCACATATTTCATATAAGTTAGTAATGTAAGAAAACAATTTATTGAGAATTAAATTAAAATTAATTCATCTGAATATAAAAAAATAATACATAAAAGTTTAAAATTATTTAATTTTTGAACTAGAACGTTTTTATTTATATACTATTTTCACTATGAGAGATTTCCAGTGCGTTTTTTTATATCAAAATATCTAAATTTTTTATTCTATTTTGTAAAAAGCAGTTGCTAATAGTACGTTTATTTGTGTTGAATGATTCTCCTTACGTTTTTCAATAATTACAGGAATAATCAAACTAATATATGATTGCATTACAACAAATCTTCTGCGCCCAGTTAATACTTTTTTTTTTGTTATAGGTGATGATAATCTTTGCTGTAATCTTCAGTGGGGGAGAAAACAAAATATCTTTTGAAGGCGACTCATTTAATAAAATAAGATTCACGACATATGAATCTCTGTCATCATGAAAGAAGTCTTTCAAATTGATTATAATCAACTTTTCAATGTAATCATGTAGTTTGAAATATATGTCTACTTCTTTCAATCATGACTTGGAATAATTTTTTATTTAATTTTGTGTACTTTAATTCAAATACAATTATTTTACTACAATATTTTTAAATAATTATTTTATGTTATCAAGTACTCTCCAGATAACGATGAGATAAAGATTCAGAACTCAGAATTACTTGACAGAAAAACGTAATAACCAAACCAGTATGCCAAATTTAAACATTATCTCAATGGCAACCAAACAACTGATATTACTACAAACTGAAATAAGTTGTAAAAGGATTTATTGTAAATGAAGTTTAGTACCAGTGCACACCGATCAATTGAAAAGAAAAACAGTTGTTAGATTCTATTTAAGTGACTTTAATACAATGTTTCTCTATCAACCAACTCAAAAGCAATTGAACACATACTTATATATTGCCCAAAATATAAATTCTATCATCAAGCTAAAACTTAGTTTATAGAAGTCAAATGAAGCACATCTGCTAATAACCTGTTAAGCACAATTACGTAAAATTTATAAAAAAAGAAGATATATATTTCCAAGAAAGGTTTTTGATTCTTTTATAAAAAACCAAAACATGTGATTCATGAACTAATAAAATGAAGCATTGTAGATATAATACTAATTTATAAAATTTTCTTTTGTTTATCAAACTTTTAGTTACACATAATAAACAAAAAACAAGTTAGGAAAAGTTTAGTTTTATAAAATTTAAGAAGAAAGACTGTTTAATAATCTGTTCAAAGATTTTCATCCAAAACATAGACTTAAAAAACAATCACATTTTTTATTAATAATAATGATTTTGTTTTAGTTAAAGGAACAAATATAACTAAAATTTATAAGCCAGAGATAATGTAATGAAAAAAAAAAATAGCAAAAACAATTTGGGTATAAATAAATCAGTAGTTATTGCAATTTGTTCAAGGATTTTTCTAGGTTCATATTCATTTAAATTATAACTACTTCTATTTAGATTTTCTTTTTGTATGAGTTTATTTGATGGTAGTGACTCAGAACTAATAAGCATCTAACTATTCAAAAACAATAATTTAAATAAAGAAATACAATAAAGAGCAGAAATGTTATAAATTGATGTAATGAATGAACAAAAATTACTTACTAGTGGCTCTTATTATGCTTTTATATCTATTTTGAAGAATTATTTATGAATTTCTAAACTTCAGTTACTTGTACATTAATGTAAGAATAATATATCCATCTGAGAAAATTAAAACTTTGCACTTTCAGCTGAATAATTATGGGTCAACTCAATATTTTTAAATACATTTCAAAGCAGATGTTAAAAAGCCATTTTGTTTTTTTTTCTAGACAGATAACTAACTATGGTAAGTAGTTTTTAATACTATTTTTATATTTTAAGTTCACATGGAAAAAAATAACTTTTATTTTTTAATAATGATAAACATTTATATACTTTAAATAAAGCAAATATGTCTTACCAAAACATTTGGAAAGTTTGGTAAATTTATTAATGAACACCTTGGCTGAAATTACTCTTCCGAATGGTGAAAACATTGATGTTAAATCAGCATCATTGAACTCTGATGGCAGGTGGTATATAAATAAATTAGCCCCTTCCGGGCCTTCAATCTGCTTCTGGCCTACAGTTGCTGCAACATTATTAAAACCAATTTATTATTATAAAATGTAACTAAAGAGGCAATATTACATATTATGTACTGTATACTGTAAAAAAATTTCTTTACACAAATGTAAGTATTACAAAAAAGAAGCAATCTCATACAGTTAAAAAAAAAATGTTATTAGCATAAAAAACGCTATACTCAGAAGACTACTTTACCTTTAATTCTTTAAATATTCAAAAATATATCTCTTTGTAATAAAGAGATACATCTAAGAATAATGAAAATAACATGTGCCAGAAGCAGAACTTAACTGTCATGTAGCCCTTTTCATGCTATTGGCATTACATATTTTTTTAGATGTAAGTTTATGCTGTTAATTAAATGATGGAATTTAAAAAAGAAGAGAAAGAGACTGTAAAAAGCCTGTTTGTTTAACCTCTTTACAAGGATTGTAAACAAAGTTTGAGAGAAATGTACTGCCCAGTTTTTATGTTGCGTAAAATAATTTTGAATAACTGTAATAATTCTTAATTTATTTTCACTACAGTTAATTTTTTATTATAAACAAATGTCATTTCTTTGTACAGATCGCTGTAGGCACATTTCAGTCATATACACAAAAAAAAAATATCAAGGAAGTGAGCACTCATTATATATATATAATATAGTACACATTAATAAACAGGCAGGGTATATATTCCAAATAATAATTATCACTACTGTAATACTAATAACACTTTATAGATTTAAATTAGAATTGCACTGTTGATTAAATTTATTGATACCTCAATTAATCAACTACATGTTCTTATTTAGTTCTTTTTATAAAAAGTTATAAGAAGTCTTTTAGATTGCTCTGAGCAGTGAAAACAAATGGGCTATGTTTTACTTCTAATTTTCTAATTGGAAGAATCAATAGGATGATAACAAAACTTTTGTGCTGTACAAAGTGAGAAATCTTTATGCCTGCTCTGAATTTTATCATGTAATTATTAATTAAAAGGAGAATGTGGTCATTACTATTAACTTGTTAAATATGATTTTCAATGTTGTAAGCACATATTAGCATGGGCAATGAAAATTACATCAATAACACAGCTTATCAATATGTTGAGAGGGTGCAAAGACAACAGTAAGAACCAGTTGTCCACATGATAATTTAATCATGGATTCTGTTCATGAGAACTTTTCTTGTTCTATTATAATTTCCCTGCATTACTATTATACGCATACTGGAGTAAGATAAAATATTTAGTTTTCTTATAAGTACAGTTGTTTTTTTTTTTTTTATATCCAGTTTTAGTTAAATATTACAAAAAGGGTCTCCAGCAAACAAAAATACTTCCTAAAAAAATTAAAAATAAATTTATACATTTATATGTGAAAAAATTTAATGAGAAGTTTCTAATCCACTTAAAAAATTTCAGTAAATAATAAAAAATTTAACATGATCTATAACATTCAGGTATTAATTGTGCATTAGAAAAAGCAAAGAGATTATTTAATTTAACACAAAAAATTAACACAATTATGATACTACCAAGTAAATTTTCAGTTTTAAAATTCTTTACACACAAATTTTTAATCAATTTAAACTGAAAATTCAATAAAATCAATTGTGAAAATTGACTGATAAAATAATGTTCTACAAAAAAACATAACAAAAGTACAAACATATATTCATGCATGGCATAAAAATAATACAATTATACAGCTACCAAGTCCAAAAAAAACATAAGCAACATAATAAGCTCAAACGATACAACAAAAAATGTTTACTTCTACTATTGATCTCCCCAGCTGCATTGAATCAAAGTATGTAAAGCAAGAATCTTTCACAAAACAATGGGGAATATATTAATATTTTACTTTACACAAAAGTTGTCAACCTTTCATTGTTAAGATAATTTGTTTAAGTTAAACAGACATTATTCAGAATAAGGTTGAAAAGCATATTGGATTTGAATTGTGTTTACTCATTTAGTATACCACTGTTGTGTATTAATATCTATTTCAAAATGTTCAAGAGTTAAGATGTGATTCATTTTGTTCATATGTAGAATACAAAGCTTATTGTAGATAGATTTAAGATTTGCATTTTTGATAATGGTTGGTCAATGTTGCCTCTACTTTGGTAAGGAAGACTTATATGAAGCTTCATATAAGCTTATATGAAGCTGCATCCTATTTAATCAATGTATTGTGCAGTCGAAGCAGTTAGTAGGTTTATTTGTTAACAGAAATATTGTGTTTATTAGGTGATTGTGTTTTGGGTGTAATGATTTTATTATTTTGCTTTAAAGGCTACACTGAACCTATTTTTTTAATTTGTGAATTTTTTCCTGAGTCTTTATTTGAGTATGTTGTTAGTGTGATGTAGTTTTGTTTTGTTTTTCTTTGTTAGCATTATTGTCAATAGAAAGTGTCTGTAAATGGGCTGTTACATCATTTATTGTGTGCTAGGTATTTCATTATCCTCTTTTCTGATGAAGTGGCAGTGGATCATATTTCTAAAGGCTGATAGTTTATGAGGTTGAGATGTTGTGAATTAGCTGCTATCATTAAGTCTTCTGTTGGTTGCTTTAAAAAAAACTAATAAAGGAATATAACAAATCACATGTTTGGTTAACACACTCGTGATTTATGTATGTTTCATGACAGTATTTCTACCCTTTTGCAATACTTCCACTTAAGAAATTTTGGAGTAAGAGAAACAACATCCAATATTTTAAAAGATTTTTTTTGTCTTTTTGGAGATAGGAAGGTGAGACACATAATTTTAACAATTTTCCAATTTTTAAGTTTCCCTACTTCTTTTGAAAAAACCACTATTATAAAAATTTGTATTCTGTGACAATTTCAATAAGTTTTTGTTAAATTAGAAATTTATTTTTATTTTTTTAACCAAGCACCACAGGAAGCCATCTATTTGATACAATAAACAATTCCTACACGATGATGTTATTGAAAGTGAAATGATCAATAGGATAAATAGCAGTTTATTCAAGTGTTTTCAGCATTTCAGTAGACAAACCATAAAATAAATATTTTTTACATTAATGAGTACAAATTGCTGCAAGATTTGATAATAACTTGTTTTAGCAACATAATTAATATAGCCTCAATGGAGTGAATAAGCATTTAAAATTTTATTTTAACTTTTTTTAAAGGTATTTTTAACAACTGAAATTTGATTGCTGTTGATCGAAATTTTTTTTTGTCAATGAATTCAGTGTCTTTTTAAATTTCCTTCAATAAAAATCTTTACATTTGGATATATAACCCTTTAGTTACATATATTTGAAAATGTTGAAAGTAATTTTTTTTTAAGAAGTTGTTAAACAAGTTCTGCATATATAAATAAAAGGAAAATTACTAAAATAAAAAAATAATCTTAATATTGTTTTGATTTTGTTACAATATTATTAAATGTTACATTTGCATTATTAAAAAAAATCCTACATGTATGTTTAAAGTAGTAAAGATCATGTCATAGGTGTTATTACTAAGACATTATATGAAATCACTTCTCAAATCTTAGTATTACTATTTAAACTCTGGGATATGGGGATGTAGCATTATGGGGATCACAAATCTGAATTCCATACCAGGTTCCAAAATAGCCAGCTATGCCACTGCCCTCAGTATTAGGTAATAAAAATATTCTGTCTTTCTCAAGTCAAAAATAACAGAGATAAAATTATCAACAACATTTCTAACATTACAATTTTATTTAATGAAGTTTTTCACATCTTTTTCAGAAATTATCAACAACATTTCTAACATTACAATTTTATTTAATGAAGTTTTTCACATCTTTTTCAGACTAAAAAGTTAATAAATCTGTACATAGAAATTCTGATGTAGTCGTGACATTCTAAGGAAAAATGGCTAGACAAATAGCATAACAACAAATGTAATTCTTTATTGTAAATTATAGGTGTTAATTCTACTCATCAGCTGCTTTTTTGAGTTCCAAAACAAGATGGTTCATAAAGACATCATTGAATAGTCCTTGTGAATCCTCAATTAATTATGTAACTGAAGCTGTATCAAAAAAGATTTGGTTCCACTGCAGAGATCATTTACTTCCAACAAGTAATCGGAAAATGGGCAAATCAGAACAATTTCAGTAACTTCTGGATGGCATCTAGTAAATGTTTAAAAACATGTCATGTTATTAGCCTCATTTCATGAGAAAACTGGCTGACAAAAAATTACCAATGACTGCAAACCAATTTTTTAATACATAATAAAAAAATTATACATGCAGAATCTAACAACTGAAGTAAAATAATTTATACAAAATAATAAATCTAATAAATAGCTCTATATAAAAAAATTAAGCAAAGCAATAACATTAAGACATTAAAAGCAACACAAACATGTTACAGCATTTCTATTCAGGAAAATGTAATTGCACCTAAAATATTAAAGTAAATTACACATTGTTATTAAAATTATTTCATTCTCAAAATATTGTTAAAATGCCAAGAAAAGTAAAAAAACCCCATAAAGCTGAAATAAACTAATTTATAAAAAAAGAATGAACAGCTTTAATGATTTTTATACACAAGCAGACACAAATAAGATAAACATTTTTCTAAGTAGCATATAAAATAATACTTTATCAGCAAAAACTTAATTCTTCAATTATACTGTAAATAAATATAATTATAAAAAAAATACAAGCAAGAACTCAGCAGATTGTTTTCAGAATTTACTTTCTGCAAGAATTTTTCCAGTAAAAATGATTGTTCATATTCCAATGAAACAGTATGATTTGCAGCTTTGAAAGTCTTTAAAGGAGTTAAACTGGAAATAAATTTCAAAAATAATATACAAAAGTTGATAGAATATATTAATTCTTCCCAAGGAAAATGGGAAACTGACCTTTTAAAATAATTATTTAGAATAGTGACAGTATCTGTGATTTTACTATCACTGTTTAACAAGCATAGATGTGCATTTGAATTAGAAAAGAAAGAATTGAACAGGCTTAGGTATTCAGAGCAATGTAAATGTATTTATATTAGCATCAGTTATTGTGATAATTCAGTTAAGTTAAATTTCCCACTATCCTCAGTCCTCTCGGTTTTTGTAATTTGTTTAATGAAAATTTATTACAAATAGCTAATTTATTATTTTAATGATATTAATTAAAAAATTTAATGGTATTAATTCCATTAAATGTTTATATTTAACATGCTATTATCTGTAGCAAATATATTAAAATTAATGATACCACACAGAACAGAAAAAAATAAACAAGCTCACCAAGCTCTGTGTTCAGAAAAAAAGATTGAGTGTTATGAAGCTGTATGTTCAACTGCAGTAATTTCAATACAGCTAAATTCATCAGAAATGCAAGTTTACAATGAGTTTGCTACATGTCAGTCAGATATCACTTTTATTTTGCAAGTTTACCCATTTCTTCCCAATGTTGCGTAAAAGCAACAGTACAAAATTATGTATGTAATTTTTTTCTGTGATTGTCACTTTTATTTTGATTTGTGTTATTAATTCTTAAGTATAAGAAGATTTTATTGATGTGTTTTTTTTTAATGTATTTATACATATTTCCTTTCTTATGTGAACATGAATAATGATAAAACCAATGCATTTGCATCTGCTTTTTTGTCGTAAGAAATATATACATTCTTAGAACTAAATTGTTTATTTTGTCAGTTATTCTTATTATCTTTAGTTTACTACAGAGTCATTTCCATTATGACTAAGCTTTGGGTTTCTTTGTTATTCAATGGAATTTGCAAGTGTGCATTGGCACAACATTGGGAATTTACTGCTACTTGAGATACAGCTGCCATGTGTAGTACTGCGATCAAGACCAATTGGTGCTGTCGTTAATGACAGCAACAATTATGTTATATGCATCTTTCAGTTTTATCTACAGTATTTCGATTTTAGAGCGTGATAAACAGCTTTTTTTATTTCATAGTATAAATTTAGATATTAGATTCTAATGTGTAGTTTGTGTTATCACTAAAGTTAGACATACTTATTAGCATATACCGGTTGGTTTTAAAACTTGGTGCATTGCTTCTATTGATGGATATGTCTACAGGATTGAGCCGTACGGTGGAAAAAATGGTGAAAAAAAGGACAGCTATTGGCTAGGAGAAAGAGTCATCTGTAATTTGTTAAAAGTAATTAAAAATACAGAAAATCATGTTTTTTCTTTGGTAATTATTTTAGTACTTACAGTTTAGTAAGTAAACTGACAAAAATTAATTTCCTAGTAGCTGGAATAAGTAGAGAAAACAGATTTCAAAATACTGCATTGACATCAGTGAAGTATTTCTCAAAGCTCCAAAATGAAGTTATGAATATGCTTTTAATGAAGATGAAAGTATCTTTATAGTTTGGTAGCAAGATAATTCTATAGTTACAGTAATAATAAATTATGGATGGGTTGAACCTACACTAAATGTAAAAAGATGTAACTGAAAAGAAGAAAACGGAAATTATATAAAACAGCCAAGTTTTATAATGATTATAATAAAGGTATGAGAGATGCTCATGATAATGCTAGGTAAGAGGTAAAAAATCATGGTAGATGTTAATTATAAATGACATTGATACTTTTGTAAATGCTTGGAAATTTTATATTTTATCAACAGAGAATAAAATTAGCCAGATAGAATTTAAATGGCAGTTTGTTTTGCCGTTTCTATGATCAGCAAAAATTGAAGAACCTGACATAAGTGAGAGAAATTTACTGTTAGGGCACTACAGTAAAATGAGTTTACCAGACAATGTATGAAAAGGCAAAATTGACTGTATTAGAGACAGAAATGAAATTAATGCAAGACAAAAGTGTAAAGTGTGTCATAGTCAAACTGTTTTTATTAGTAAGAAATGCCAGTGTTTATACATGTGGAATGTTTTAAAAAATTTCACAAGGCAGCTTTAAAGTAAAATGTTAAGTAAAATTATAAATATTACAGTAAATAGTGTGAACTGAAATTATTATTAATAAAATTATTTTAAGTAATTATCAGTTGTATGTTTACTGTTTATATTATTTACCAATGTTGCGTTAACACAACATTCCAACTCACAGGAAACTCCCAACATTGCGTGAACACAACAGGTCATAACTAAAAAAATGCAAATACAAGTTTCCCTTCATGTCTTAATTTTTAAATTGGATAGTAATGATCTAGATAAAATGAAAAAAATCATGAAAAAATTTGGAAATTGTTCTTTTGAGAAGAAATGGGTCAAGTTTAAAATGATAAAAAGAGAAAGAATAAATATTATGCAATATTTAAACTATACAAGGCTAAACAAGTAATAAATAAATACTTCATTAAACTGTTAAAAACTCTGTTCGATATTTTTTAACATTATAAAAGCATAAGCCAAAGATAGAACTCTGATTTATTAATAGAATCTATTTAAAGTAACTTTCATTAACACAGTAACTAACATTTTACAACCTTTAGAGTATTTGCTAACTTATTTTAACAGTTAATACTAGATGAAACAACAGACCAGAAGTACTGCTATGATATTTAATATAAACAAAAAACAGAATTACAACAAATGACTTATAAGGATATTACGTTCGTTTGCGCAAGGTAATCCTATGAGTATTTTTTTAAAAAACAAGATACATAAGTGGAAAGAGATCTCAAAATGTTCAACTGAAGAAAAGTAATGTTTATTCAGAAGTAAAATTCCTCATTGCAGTAGTCATATTAACTTAAAATGTTTTAAATATGACAAGCTTTAACAAAATTATTTAAAAAGGGATATATATAAAATTGTATCAATGAAATAATAGTGATACATCTAGTAGACAGGACAGAATCAAAACTGAAATTACAGAAGTAGGTTAAGGCAAGAAGTAATCAGGAAAGAAAAGTATCAAAAAGAAAAAGAAGAACTGTAATTATAATTTTAATAAGATATTTTTTGATAATTCTGTATGAATAAAATGGTCATTATTATTCGGCTATAAACTGTAATTAAAACCAAAGAAAAAATATAAATATGTTAAGCTAAAATCTGTAACAACAATATCATCTATGATATCACTTCTTTCATAATAAAATAATAATTTTTTTATTCTTTTTCTTGTTCATTTTCAACATTAACATCTCATTTTTTCATAAATTCTTTATTCATTATAAAATAAAATCTACCATTTAACAATATGCTGTCAAAACTTGATACAATCTTACTTTATCTTACATAAATTGTACAAAATAATATTTCTAATCTACCTTGGTGCATCTAATCACTTAATTCATGTATAACATTCACACAATGATACTTGCCCAAATATCAGGATAAACATAAAACAATACCTTAAAATGCCTATCTTTTTTAAGTACTGTATTGTATTTTGTTAATACTAATGTATAAGCATGAATCAATCATACAGTGATTAAGTGTTATACAAGTGATAAGATATGACTTGATTAGATATGAAATAATTCATTTATGCTAAATTACTATTTTATACAATTTACATAAGATAAGTAACAATTATGTCAAGTGTTGACAGCAAATAATTTAAAAAAAAGTATTTATTAAAAATAAAGAAAAGGAAGTTTATGAAAAACAAGATGTTAACATTTTAAATGAACAAGAAAAAAATAAAAGCAAGAAATATTTTTAAAATATGAAAGAAAATCACCATGAACAATATTACTGCTACTGTATATTTTCACACAGGCCATAAAACTTAAGATGATAGGTTATTTTAATTTTCATTTCCAGCTTAATTCCATTATTGATAAGTTAAAGTAAAACATAAATTTTTAGCAATAAATTTTTCCGAAGTGCAATTTTCATTTCCCTAAACAGATATGCACTGACAACACGCACTAGAACATAAGAGATGGACAGTAACAATAACAACAATTGAACAATTATGTAAATAATAGATCAGATTAATTAATAAAATTAATCTGATTATTAATTAATTTAATACAAACATAATATGTCATCGTTGTCTAGCTTGAGTTGTTCATTTAATATGAGACCAGGTAGGGGCCGGTTCCCATACTGCAGATTCCACCCTATAAGACATGAGAAAACAAAAATAGTATTCAAAATAGAAAAAACCACAAACAAATATGGAAATGGTTAGGGATGAATAAAAAAAGTTAAAAAATTGAAAGAATATAACAATATGTACTATCTACATAAAAGAACAAATTTTAACCCATTTTAAAAACTTAAGATTTAAAAAAAAATTCAGATACTGTTACAACAAACACAAGCAACTTTCCAATTAAGTGCTGTATCATCAGTAATTAAAAAAAACTTTAAAGAATTAAAAGCAATTTCCATTACACAATAACAAATTTTGAAAATATGTTCTTTTTATTTCTGAAAAATATGCACTTACTTTTAAAAAAAAGTGCTAAATATGCCAACAAGCCTTAACATGATCTTATACTAAATGTTGCATAATAGAAGTTTTCTACCAATAATTAGCCCTGTACCTATGTTCAATAACAAATAACTAATCGTATTTATAACTTTAAACATGTTTTGATTGTTTCAAGGAGTAATCTTTTAGAATGTAATTGCTGATATTACTCTTTGCTCCAAAAATAAACACATTTCTTGAGTACTGTTGACATAAACATAATTATAACTAACAAAACTATAAGAGACGGATATTATAAGAGAAAGATCAAAAAATAAGTTACACCCTTGCCGTGTTCTTGAACTGAAAGGGATATATTAATGTCTTGCGGTGGCAGCACTGGTTGTGTTGTCTTCACGCTCCCCTAGCAGCAATTCTGTATGACATTCAGTACATGTATAGTGTCCTCTACAGATTTTGTCCAGCATAGAACTGTGTTCAGTAGTCTGATTTTTGTGTGCAAAAAATTACAATTGTTGTGAAATTCATCACCAAATTGTTCAAGTATATGGTGAGAATGTAATGTCACACTCCATGATCACAAAATGGTGCGAAATGTTCAGAAACAGTAGAACAAATGTGTGTAACAAACTGCATGCTGGGCATCCTTCAACTGCAAACGTGATGGGTAACACGGAACGCATGAATAAAATTATCTTGAGTAACCGGCGCATTAAAATTAGAGAGACTGCAAGTAAACTTAACATCAGTTATGGTAGTGTGTTTGTGATTATTCACAATCAGCTTGTTACTGTAAATCGCATGCATGATGGGTGCCACATCTGTTGACCGATCACCACAAACATCAACGTTTTGCATCTGCTCTTTCTTTTCTGCAACATTATTCCAGGACTGGTACAAAGTTTTTGAAACAAATCATCACAGGGGATGGGAGCTGGGTGCTTCATTACACTCCTGAGACTAAACTAACATCCAATGGAGAAAAAAATTTGCTACAGCCAAAAAAGTAAAAACATCCCCACATATTTGAAAGGTTATCCTGACAGTCTTTTTCGATTCAGAGGGAGTTTTTACAGCGAATTTATGCCCGAGGAACAACAATCAATGCCAAATCTTACTGTGAGACTTTAAAAATATTGCATAAAGGCATTAAAGCTCGAAGACCTGGAAGATTGAGCAATGGGGTATTTTTCTTCATGACAACACTACTCCTCATTCAGCTCATGTGACGAAGGAGTTACTGCAAAACTTCAAGTGGGAAGTGTGATCTCATCCACCTTACAGCCCTGGCCTAGCATCCTGGGATTACCACTTGTTTGACCTCTCAAGCGAGACTTGGGAGGGGCGTGTTTTGCTAATGACGATAAACTGAAAGAAGCAGTCCTTAAATGGTTGAATGAAATTGGACAACATTTTTATGAGAGTGGAATTGAAAAACTTGTCGCAAGGTATGAAAAGTGTTTAAAATAACTTGGTGATTATGTCAAAAAATAAATAAAAATGTGTAGTTTTTGTTCAATAAAAAAAAAGTCTTATAAACATGTGTTTGTTTCATAGAGGTGTGTAACTTACTTTTGATTGTCCCTCGTACCTATAAAACAAAGAATTTATGAAATATTAAGGGAGATAAAAGCAAGGGGGTAAAATTTGTTAAAGGGATAAAAACTGTTACTTCAAATTATGAGCTATCATTTTTTCCTTAAGTTTCTCAAAAATAAAAATTAACTGAGAAAAGTACAGAACATATGTCCATCATGAGAGTAGCCTCAGACCAAGATTCCAAAATAGCTGTTGTAAATTGTGTTAAGAGTTTCAGTTTTCTTTCATCAATATTGAACAAAAAAGAAAAACAGATTTCACAGAAAGGTGTGGTTTACAAAACCAATACTTTTTAACATTTCAAAGAGTAATTATCAATTGTTTTAACACCTAAAATGTTACAAATTTTATTTTACACAAAACTACACACGGGTGACAATGAAAGAAAGACTTAACTTAAAGCAATTAAAAAACAAACAAACAATTCATTGTTTAAGACTGCTTGTGTTCTCAAAATATAAAGTAAGAATATATGCAATAAAAATAATTAATATTTATTTCTTAACTGCTTTGTCAATAAGAAAAACACAAAGCTGACTTGGATAATGTTAAAACATTTAGAGCCTCTACTTGATCTACATCTTTTCCAATTTAATTTTAATTACCAAAATAAAAGAAATATAAACAAAGTAATGGAATTAATATAAAAAAGCAAAACATTATCTTCCAAAATTACTAAAAAATAAAACATCAAATGAACTTATAAAAATTTAAATAAAATCTCACATCTGACAAACACTAACTCACGTAGTGTAATTTCTATGGCTTAAGAAAGCTATCGCAGAATACACTTCAATACAGAGCAACCTGCAAGCACTGATTCCTTTATCTCTTGAACACAGGATATTTCATATCCTTAACTAAATAAGAAAACAAAATGTTGGTTACATTTTTTTTCCCCCAGAGTTAACCTACTTATGTATTTAAAATAACACACGAAGTGATAAAAAATATACTGAATATTTAAATTAAAAAATTACTACATTACGACACATTAATATTAATTGCTCTCAAAATATCTCTTACCCACTTATCTCTTTATCTCAAACACACTTCTTCATGCCACTTTTTGCAGCAGTTTTCTTTCACAAGTGTAATTAGATTCAAAATGTTTACCTTTCAACAGGTCACATTTTGACTTTGAGGAAAGAAGCAGAAGTGACAAATCCATTGAATAAGGTGAATGAGGGCACACATAACATTTTTGACAGAAATTCCAGAAGGCATATATGACACGGGGTATTGACATTATGGAGGATGAAACCAATTGCTCATTACTTACTTGTCTTATCATTTTCTAGGTATACCATTTTTTAATGTTCTAATAAACCCATATAATAATCAGAGTTCACCATTCTAATCCTGGTAACAAGCTCAGCTTGCACAATTCCATTAAGGTCAAAAAATATAATAAGGATCATCTTTATGTTGGTTAAACCTTGACTGAAAACAGTAGTTCACAACAGACTGACTTCACTGAACAAATTGAAACCTGACACATACTACTGAAGTTCCTTGACTTAGTGACTCACAACACTAAGTCAAGCTTAGCAACAGCACTCACCATATTTTTAACTAATCAAATATATTATTTCAATGATTATTTGAAAATGGAAGCACATTAGCTGTACCACGAAACATTAATTTTGTTTAAACTAATGTAATTTTTACTCGCTGGAAACTGATGAAATTCAGGGAACACATAACATGCTCTACGATTAATAAAAATAAGCCAAAACATGCTCTAAAAAGTCATTCCATTTAAGTAATTAAAACAAAATAAAAACAATGGTATTGAATGTAAATGTTCTAGAATTTAAAACCCACCCGCCTGATAAAAGAAAGATACAGCAGCAAGGGACATGTGTCCAAGTTCTGTGATTAGCAGGGATTTAAATAATAAACTCCCACTATCCTTGCGTTCCATTAGAATTTAAAGAAAACTTAATTAAAAGCTTAAAGTTATAAATTCCTAATTTTATGTACTCAAAATGCTTACAAATTTAAAATATAATTTATTGCATATCTTTTAAATAGCTACATGCTATGCTCATAATCATAATTTTATTCTAATTGTGTGAAAATCATACTTATGAATGTGAACTTTTACTTGTCGTTAAAATATCAAAATATCTGTAATTCAATACATTCTATACTCTAGACCTGTCCATAATCCTAATTTTTTTTGTTTTGATTATTAGAAAACTTGATTACAATAGATTATTTTTAACTTAAATTATATTACAAAAACTTCCTATTTTGAAATTAAAAAAGGGCTACTAACATTAAAATAAATACTAAAAAGAAAAGGTGAACATATTGATTAAATGATTAGAAAAATAGACGATACAGCAAATTAATTGAATAGTGAATCTAATCAATATAAAAAAAATAAAAACCAGCTTAAGCTAAATTCAAAAAGCTACATATAATTTTGTAAGATGGGAACTAGTTTGCAAAATTTTAAAGTAGAATTTCTCAAAATTGGTTTCCAGTATTTAGGAAAATTTGTGTTATGTACGAGGTGCAATTCAAAAGTAAGGACCAATGAGTTATAAATAGCAATTGGAAACACTAACTGGTTCATACATACTTTAAGTGGTCTGTTGGGCATGTATCTGCCACACTGCCATCAGCTTATTGATGTTTACCTTTGCTAGACTGTGTGGTAATAAAAAAATCCTGCCAGATGTGAAGTTCAATAGTGATTAGATTTCTAAACACAAAAGGACATAATGCTGCTGGAATTCACCATCAATTGTGTGAAACATAATTGATCACTCATCGCCTACCACAATGAGTGAAGGAAAAGTGAGGCAATTAAAGAAGGCTGTTCAAATGTTCACAATGAACAGTGAAGTGGCAGGCCTAATATCTGGACTGACGATTTCATTGAACATGTGAATTTTTGCTGTGCGATTAGCATCTTTTTCTAGAACTTCCAGAAATTACAAAGACAACATTGTTGAGAATTGTGACTCACACTCTAGGCTATTGTAAACTGTTTCCATGATGGATGCTAAAAACAATGAATGAAACAAAGATCACAGAATGCCATCTGCAAGTGCTTATCTCAATCATTTTAATAATGAGAAAGATTTTTTCCCATATCATCACTGGTGAGGAAACGTGGATTTCATACATCAATGCCGAGATGAAACAACAATTCATGCAATGGCATCATTCTGGTTCACCTAAACCAAAAATAAAAATTCCAACAAGCCCACGAAAATCAAGGCAACTGTATTCTGGGACCAAAAAGCATTGTTTCACAATAATAAAAGTGTTTGGAATGAAATTGTGAATATGTAGAAAAATAAGGTAAATATTTAAGTACTTGAAACTATCAATAAATTTTTCATTTTTTTCAACTGTTCTCATTTTGTTACTGACTGGTCCTTACTTCTGAAAGTAACTTTTTTTTTAATTTATACATATGCAACAAACACAATTTCCAATAAATTATTTTAAATTATCTTTATATCTGTTGAACATAAAGAATTGTAGTTAGTCTGTATGGGCAAATAATTAGGAGGCCATAAATTCCAAAACTGAACACCCCTAATACAGTTAACTATAAAAAAATAAATAATAATAATAATAATAAATAATTACATAATTAAGTGAAAATTTTAAACAAATTAAAAAAAAAGTCCCATTTAGAAATTGCTATTATTTTTCTGAAAAATCTTTTCAAAATTTTGAAGATTAATAATGATTAAAAAATATGAAAGATTAATAATTTAAAAAAATGAGATTTTCAAATATCTGTGAACACTATTTTGCTAATATTTAATGATATTTATTATTGTATGTAATAATAATATATAGCACCAGCAGGCAATTTTCACAAAATTATTTGGTGATGCTTCAGTTTTAAACATATTACCAACTGACTGTTGCATAAATATTGATAAACTGTCAAACATTTTTACCATTAAAAAACTGCATAAAAGAATAGCTAATGAAGCAGATAAAAAAAATTACACATAGATATGTAAACGGATTCTCTCCAGATAGTAGCCAAGGTACATTCTAAATCAACTGTAACAGCTTCATTAAGTATTTACTTTTTGGAAACTAAATACTTTGAAAAAATTGTATTTTTGGTAATTCTAAAATTACAAGGCATCCATCTTGCTTATAAATAGTGATCATTCCTAAAAAAGCAATCAATAATATATAAACCAATCAGCATCATTATTACAGATATTTTTAATAAACAACACCTATCACCAAAATTTAATGCAAAATCTTTGTTCATCATTAAATAGCTCAATATAGTTTTCAATACAAAATCTGATTTTTTAACTATTTTTTTTTTTTAACCTAACAGTGGAGAAAATCTCATAGAAGAACTATTTAATTTACAGGCATAAAGAAGCAATTTATCAACATTTAAAAAAAAAATAAAACGCCTATAGGATAAATAATATATTGCAATAAGAAGAGCTTAAGAAAAATCTTATACATATATCATATAAAATAATTAGCAAAACCCTCTACTCTATTAATATAGTCACTTAAACTCAATAACTACATTATTATTATTATTATTTTTCTTATTAAAAAATCACACAAAAAAAAAATACCAAGAAAATTAATGTGAAAAAACCATATTATAATATTTTACACACAAATTATCTAACAATAAACATTCACACAAAATTAAGTAAGAACTGAAATTAAAAGAAAACAAAACAAAATCAAACATGCAAAACTGCTGAGATTCAGAAAATTATATAAATATAATTTAATTTAAAAAAAATTGATTTACATGTTATAAATTATACGCAAACTTCTATGTACACATACATAGACACATTTCATGCAGAACTAAACCGTAATAAAATAAGATACAATAAATTATTCAAACAAATTCATGTTATAAAATAAATATATTCGCATGTACACAAACACACAAAGTGAAAAACTTGTTTATCGAATTGAATCAAATCAAAGTAAACAGTGAAATTTTAGATTAGTGAAAAGTTTAAAACTAGTTTTCTCAGTTCTAAGCATTAAAAAAATACTTA
This sequence comes from Lycorma delicatula, assembly GCF_047948215.1. Taxonomy (NCBI): domain Eukaryota; kingdom Metazoa; phylum Arthropoda; class Insecta; order Hemiptera; family Fulgoridae; genus Lycorma; species Lycorma delicatula. Next base: position 82,049,913 of record NC_134460.1, read on the forward strand.
ACATTAAAAAATTTGTTAAAAAAGTACATTATATGAAGAAATAGCTTTATGCAAAAAGATAACACATAAGTATGTCAGATTGGCTATAAACTACATAAAAAATTATATGAAATATAATTTAATATGATGTTAAATACATTTTTCACACATACGAGTGGAAAAAAATTAGTTCTAACATATCAATATAAACTTTGTAAGAATGAATTTTGATCTTTACAGAATATGAATTAATATAATGTCAACAAAGATAAAACACAAGGAGCAACTGGGAAAAGAGGAACAAATATTGAATATTATTTTTATATTTTCCATTCACCAATTGAAATTTTAATTTCAAAAACCCATTTCACTGTATACGAGCAGTTTTCATATACACGTATGTGTGTGTGCGCGCGCAAGAATGTGTGAGAACAATTATACAGTTCTATATTTATTTTTATAAATTAAAAAAAAAGAATCTTAGGTGGTTCTTGCTTACAAGCAGAACCCACTGGTTATAGTGCCACCAATCACAAATTTTTAGGTAATTTCTTTTAATTTATTTTTTCCATAAAAAAATAACAAAAATGGTTTAGTTTTAAGAAAGTAATTTACTCAAATTACCAATGTACAATGATTCTAGTTTTCAACAAAATAATATAAAATTAATGCTTAAAATAAAAAGAATAACATTTTAAAGAATACTGATGAACTTATTCGTGAGAGATGATACATTTTAAAATTGAATAACTGATTTAGGTAAACTATACTAATGTGTTTGAATACATAAATAAATTGGTGGACTAGGTACATACCTAGCACAAATATACTCTTTTACAGGCTCAAATTCTTAATTTCTACAACCTAGATTAAAAAAAAAAATTAATTTTATCAGTTTATAATTCCAGGGCTCCAAAAATAATAATAAAATAAATATTTTAAAATTTTCATATTAAATGCAAAAAAAAACAATGGAAATAACATCAAAAAAACAATACCCATTACTAATATTTAAATAATAAATAAATAATACATTACTAATATCCTAAAATATTAAGAGAACACATGGCAATGTTTACACTTAATATAAGTGCTGAAAAAACAGACATATTTAATGTTTAAGCAACACTTGAAATGCACAAACTATAATGTACAATTAAGGCATGATAAAGATAGAAATTGTAGATTGACTTTTAAAGTTTAATAAAAAAAAAGAGGGACAAAAAAAGTTCTACATTACTAATATTTAAATAATAAATAAATAATACATTACTAATATCCTAAAATATTAAGAGAATACATGGCAATGTTTACACTTAATATAAGTGCTGAAAAAACAGACATATTTAATGTTTAAGCAACACTTGAAATGCACAAACTATAATGTACAATTAAGGCATGATAAAGATAGAAATTGTAGATTGACTTTTAAAGTTTAATAAAAAAAAAGAGGGACAAAAAAAGTTCTACGTCTTTGAATACAAAAAAAGATTCAGCCTATGATCTGAGTTAATGGTTTAATCTTCGCACTCCTCTGATGGCAATTGGACGAGAGTAGTCTTTATAATGTTTGTGGTATGATTTTTATGACCATGAATGTATTTCTACCTAATCTCCATACAGTTATATAAGGTCGTGGTGGCTCTAATTCCAAGTACTGTATGATATTTCTCAGATTTAATTCAAACAACATATGAGGAATAGGGAAGAAAACTTTTCACTTAATGCTAAAGTTGTTTACTTGTATTTAACAACACATTTAAATTTTAAATAAAAAACGTTATTATTAACATATTTTTGACAAATAAGACAGATTTCACTCTAGTGTTAAGCATTGTCATATTCTAAACACTTGAAATTGGAATATTTTTCAAACCTCAATGAGAAGATAGTTTTGAACCATGGAATTCTATCACCAAGTGAAATAGCATGTGTGATTTCCCCTTATGTAGATTTTATGATTAAAGCTCTAACTGCCATCCTAGATTTGTACACAACCATGAATGTTTTAAAACAAAGTAAACAATGAAGTTAGGAATCTGTAGGTTAAATTATCAATAAAAATACATATATAATGCTTATTAAGAATTACACATAAAACTAATTAATAATTGATAAAAACAAGATTTACAATTCTTTTGGAGTCCTGGAAAATGTATTAAAAATAAAAATGAATAAATACCAGCAAATTGACCGTAAGAGTCGGGTATGCTAAGACTTGCTGAACCAAGTCCATTGAGAGGTGAAGCCAGTGTACCCAGTGATGATGCATTGGTTCCTGAAACATATTTCACTTCACCTTCAGCCAGAGTACAAAAAATTAAAAATTATTGCTCACTCAGTAAAAACAAAAATAATTTAAAATAAACTTCTAAATTAAAAAAGGTACTTTAAAAACCAACAATACGGTTTGCTTAAAAGAAAAAAAATTAATACAAACATATTTTAGGTTCACAATATTTACAACAGATAAGAAGAAATCCAGTTACCATGAATTAATTACATACGAGTAAGATACACTGTATTTTGTATGAAATTTTCTGACAGTTTCAGTGTATATACATTATCGACTGTAATTCTTTTATTCAATAAAGGATGTCTACTGAGTAGTCTATTATGAACCATTAAAATATTCTTAATTCATAAAATTATATAAATGTAACAGATTCTAAACAGTAAAAAATATTATATTAAAATTATCATTATAACTCTTAATTACTTCATATTTATGTAAGCATATAACATTGAAGTGTGTAAATTAGCATAAGTTTAAGGGAATTCATCAAATTCAAACATATGATAAAATAAGTTACGTCAAAGAAACATAAAAAACAAGAAATATGAGAGAGATTAATAAAACAGTCACCTCCATAACTAACTGCTACAGTAATTAACTGAAATATTTCAGTTCCTGGTGTTTAATTCTTAGCTTGACGTAGCATTTTTAATAACATTCTATTCATTTCAGCCAAGTGCAAATGCAGAGAAACGATTGAAATAACTAATAGTGTATAAACTGTGTATATATGTGATACTAATGGTATATAAACTGGTTATAAACTGACGTTAAGTTAAAGCAAAAAGTCAGTGAAAGAAAATACATTTTAAAGAAATTCCAATTTTTAGGATTACTTGTAGAGAAAATAAACCGGCTTCATTTAAATGTATATAATCCTCTGCTACAGGTAACAAAAAAAAAATCTATTAAATTCATTAAATAAAGGTACTTACATTTAGTTAAACAAGTTACGTATTTAAAAAATTTTAATTAATACCTTTTACAGAATAATACTAAAGGAATTATACTAAATGTTAAAATGGATATGCTCTTTAAATATTATATTATGAAACTTAAAAATAAAAACACTTCTTGAAGAGAGACCAGAAGAGTAAAACAATATAAATAAAACACCTAAAAAATGTATAATAAAAATAAATTTCTATTAAAAACACCTTCTAAATACAATAATTAATGAATAGGAAATATGAAACTAATATTTCACAATATGAATTATCATTAATTAATTCTAATGGAACAGAAACCTAAGATGAGTAATGCATATGTAAATATATTTGCGTAAAAAGTGCTACACTTTGAACAAAACGAGTTTACAAAGGTCAAACAGCAGGAAAGATTAATAAATCAAATCATAATATTAAAAGCAAGTTTCATAGAGAAATTATCTAAATTCTTAAAAAGAAATTGATTTTTTTTTTATAACACTTTTGTATTTTAAAAAATATATTATTAAAAAATTGGTCACAAAAAATGATACTATCATTTCCATGACACGGAAATAATAAAATGAAAAGGAAAACTTATTTCATTAATTTCAATAGACATCCTTATATTTAAACTATACACCACTTTTAAAAAAGCAAACTATACAACACATTTAAATACTTTCACTATGAAAAAAAAAAAAGAAAATTAATAGAACCCAAAAGCTGTCAAGTACTAAGTGCAAAAGCAAATTAGTAATTATTTCACTCAGAGAATTTATTATACTGACCAAAATTTTAACAAAGTAAAAAATAAAAACCAACTCTACAATACTGATAAATCTAATATATCAAACAAAATATACAAATGAAAATTCATGCTGTAAAATAATAAAAGCATACAATAAAAAAAAAAAAAGTATATGCCGCATAATCATCAAAAATGGAAGGAAGAAAAAATTCTAACCTGAATGTAACTGAATTTATTCTTACCAGGTGTTGTAGCGGCTTTTCCTAACAGAGCTGAAACATAAAATAAAAATAATGTTAAGAAATAAAACTAAAATATTATATTTAAAAACAAAATATTGAATTTAATTCTAATAAGTAATATGTCAAAACTTTCTTTCAAATTCCCACAATACAAGGCTGTATAAAAAAAAATTCCCTGCAGATGAATATAACATAAATCTTAAATTTAAATGTAACCATATTTATTTATACAATAATGAAAGAATTATTTCTTTACATATTAATTACAAAAAGTCATTAAATCAAAACTGAAAACACTGATACAAAATTGAGTTTTTTAGTAGCAGATTCTCATATAATCTTAACCCATTCTTCACTTATTTTTTTAAGTGTGGCTTGCGGTCAACTCATGTGGCCCTGCCCTTTAATGACAAGTTTCACTAGTTGCAGCAATATATGCATCTATTTTGTTAAATTCAATCCAAAATGAGTTTTTAATGAGTTATTAAAATCTAGGTAGTTATAATTTTTAATACTGCTGTTAGATATCACATAAATAATCTGAATGATCTATTATTGGAATTCTTTGTATTTTTGAGTAATTAAATTTAAATAACACTTACTAAATCCCATAAATTTTATTTATTAATATATTAAATTAAAAAAAAAAAAAAAAACAACCTAGCTGACCATTTTATTATAACACATCACTCTGTAGTCTATATACATACAGACGTTCTACTATTTGCTTACTAGTTCTTTGTGGATCTTGATTTGAAATTACTTTATGGTTTATTTACATATTTCATCCATCAAAATTTATTTTGTCTTAAAGAAAGTAATAAAAACTATATATCAGACAGTAAAAATCATTTTTTTCAATTCATAATTAAGTAGTAAAGAAATAAATTAGCTTAAAATATCATTGTAATAAAGCTATTCAAACAAAAAAGATTTTTTACCTAATTTCTTCAGAAAAAAGTAAAATTTTAAAATTATTTTTTCCATAGTTTTTAATCTCTAATCTGAATTTTATTACTGTATTTATTTGAGTACCCCCCACCCACAAATAAGCTCCTCACCTCGATTTTCCGGACCAAAAATTGAGTATTTTAAATGCAACAGATATGATAAAAAAATACATAAATACGAAAATATTTAGAAAGTAAAGCATTTAATTCATTCATTTAAATTACAATATTAATATTACATTAATAATTAATTACCGTAAATACTAGTTTAGTTCAGAATCAGTAGGCCAGTAAAACGAAAAGAAAGTATCATGTTAAAAAGGATCATTTCAATACACTTTTTAATATTGGATTTTATTTTTAATTAATCACAGTCAATGTCAATGTCTGTAGAAGAGTTACCGGTAGTCTCCACGTCGCTCTAGCAAAGGTGATCGTCTTCACTACCATCAAGTTCATCAGATATTCCACATTTTTTAAAACTTTTCTTTACTAATTCCGTGGATATACCTTCCCAAGCATCTTTTATCCAAACACAAAGCTGGTTAAAATCTGGGCATTTGATTCTTCCTGTAGGCATGAGAAAGAAATTTTCATCAGCCATACATTTACTGTACAGTTGTTTTAATGCAGATTTTAACGGTTTATTAATGCAGACATCTAGTGGTTGCAATAGAGATGTCAATCCACCTGGAATTATTACTGTCATATACCAATTACTCTGTCATACCCTTTTTTAAAATGTCTTTCATGTTATCAGTCATATGCCCCCGATAACTATCCATTACTAGCATACCAGTATTTTTTTTATTAAGTAAATCTCCTGATCGCTTTTGCCATACACACCTGATCCAATCTAAAATTAAGGTTTCGTTCATCCAACCCGATTCCTGTGTTCTGATAACTCCATTTACCTGTATGGTAGGAAGAGTTTTTCTTTTAAAAACAATGTATGGAGGTAATTTTGATCCATCAGAAGTAATGCAAAGCATAACCTTACACCTTTGTTTTTCATTACCACCAGTGCGAATCGTAACACATTTTTCACTTTTGTTTACGGTTTTGTCAAATGGCATTTCAAAATATACAGGGGGTTTGATCAGTGTTTCCTATTTGAAAAGGCAAATAGCTTTTATCTTTTCTAAGATTTATTATGTATTTGTGAAAATGTAATATTTTTTGTTCATAAGCATCTGGAAGTTGTTGAGAAATGGTCATCTTTTGTCTTATTGACAAATCATTTCGTGCAAAAAATCGTGTTATCCATCCACAGCTTGCTTTAAAATCAACTTTATTCAATGATTTAGTGATTTCATGAGCATATGATCGACACATTTCTGTCATGACAGCATAACCGCTTTTGTCCATAACAAAGTCATACAGTTTTTTTTCTATGTCTGTTTATTTTGGTTTTAAGCCACGAAAAGCCCTTTTATTACCAGTGCCTTTCACCAGTTGTTTCTTCTTACGCCAATCTCGAATGCATCCTTCATCTACATCAAATTTTCTTCCTACCGTCTGATTTCCAATTTTTTCAGCCTCTTCTATAACACAGTTTTTCATTTACTGTAAAAGATTGTATACGCTGTCCTTTTGTACTCATATGCCGTAATTAAAATAAATCACCGTATTAAACTTTACAAGATAAACTAAACAGATAAAATGCACATAACCGTCCACATATACGAACAGTACAATGACTATGGCGAATAGACAAGACGACGATGGGTAACTGATACTGTAACTGTAGTGTCATTAGAACTGGATGCAGCCTATACAGAATGAATCAGTTTTATAAAATTACCGTAACTTGTTTCCTATCAATAATATGAACTGGATGTTAATAATTAAGATGTATTCTGTATAAGCGGCATCCGGTATTGATAAACGAAAGCCTAATGTAACTATATTTATGTGATTGAATTTGGGTGCTTCTAAGAAAACGTTTACTTTACATAAATTATCCTGGCTAAAGGCTATGTTTCAAGTAAGCCCCGCACCCTTATTTTTTCTCTCCAATTCCAAGAAAAAAAATGCAGGGGGGTACTCTAATAAATATTGTATTTAAAAAATCAATTTTCTGGAGTAAATTTGTAACCAAGTAGGTTAACAAATTCTTCTTTACATATAATGCCCCTTATTTTACCCATAGATCAATTTATTTTTAGAATATATACAATGTATGTGATATACAACATGCAACATGTTGCATAAAGGACTGGATTATACCCGAATATATTTCAGATATTATTCTCTGGTATATTAACAAATGCTTCACCTCTTGAAATATTTTATTAATTTAATTATATGTAATACTTAAGTATTATTTTTCTGCAGTAACTAAAATTAATCATTATAGTATGAAGCCATAATATTCTCTTGTAACCTTCTTTTGAGAATGTTTATGTTAACACATGCATTGCTGTCACTATCTTTTCGTTTGGTCCCCAATGCTAAAACAATATATTTTCCTCCCACGGTCCTTAAATTGGTAAGTATTCCTTACTATAGCATTCCTTCCACTTTAGTGGGACCAAAGGGTCACAATATTTCTTTTTTTAATTTTTTGTTAAAATTTATTCCAAAGAAATAACATTACTATGCTAAATAATCAAATTTTCTTAACTACATGTATTAACCTAAGAAACGAATGTTTTAATATATGAAAACCAAAAATAATAGTAAAAAATATAACTGTAAAAGTAATAATAATAATAAAAAATAAATTATTATCGTATAACTAAAATCTTGTTTTGATTATGTAATTGGAACAATAAACCTTAAAACAAACACTACTTTCTATATCAAAATTATCAGAAAACCGTCAATCATTTTAAAATATAATAGCAATAAATACACAGACTATAAAATATAATGAATAAGAAAATGCAAATACAAAAAATAAAAACAAATACAAAGTTAATGCAGAATATTTATCTTGTGGTATTCTTCAAACCATTTTACATAAAGTTCTGGTTTATCATCACACTTTTCACAAAAATATAAGGTTTTTTATCCTTTCCCTTCTTGTAGCATAATCTGCATATTTTATGAGCTAATCTTTGTCCTTTTCCTTTGTCATTAATTAATTCTCAGAATTTCTTTAGTCTATAGGTTTTAATTATCGGTGTCCTTGATATTTCTTTTAATGGTAACAAAACATTAATTACAGAAAGTTGAAAATTATAAAGTAACAAATTTTGCTGGCCATTATAGCAGTTGTATAATTTATGGGGATTTACAATTATAAATTGTAAAATGTGAATTCCGAAGTGTCTTTACACTCCATCCGATAGTAAGATATCATTTGATCCTGCCTATCAATTCCTGAAATATGTTTATTGTATTCTATAACGGCTTTCAGTTTATTTTTTTCTTGGCCTCTTCTGTTTGTCATCACTTGCATTTCATTTTCAAATTCATTTGTAATATATAAAACCTCTTTTATACTTTGTCCGATTAATAAGGGAAAGTTAAAAGTTATCTGCACTTTATTTTTTAAATTTATTTACACAGATTTAGGGGTTAAACAACCACATAATTTTTCCACAGTCTCTTTCCTTTTTGATGCAATTGATCCAGCGGTCTACAAGCTTGTGTATTCCCTCAAAGAAAGTTTTTGTCACCCAAAAGTTTGTATACATGGTTGGTCACCAACCATTTAAACAAAGAGCTGATAGTCTCTGCAGAGATGCGATGTGGGCTATAGGCAGGATGTTTCAGCATCTCAAAACCAAATTGGGTAATAATGGTTTTAAAATAATTGGTAATGTTCTGGCCAGCTGTTATGCAACAACACTTTCTTTGACAATTGACTTTTGGCATTTAGTGTGACTTGCTGGCTTTGCAATGCTGATTAATATGCTACATTATCAATGGTAATTCGTCGATTTTCCAGTACCATTTCTAGAGCTTGGTCAATCTTCCTGTCAGTGATTAGGTTGATGGGTGTCCTGCTTTCTCTTTGAGAATCACGCTTGTTCAGCCACTTTTAAACTTCTCGATTCACTCTTACACATACTATGTGGTAGAGCACCATCTACATCGTCTCCATGTTGTTAATACAACATGGCTTACAATTAAGCCTCTGATTAATTTCAGCCCCTGGCACACCTTTTGACCAGAGAAATCAGATCACTGCTCTTTGTTCCTCCTTTGTGTATGCTACTAGCAGAACAGGCATGGTTATACTGAATCAGAAGTAAGAAAAAACAACATTATCAAAGTCAAACTTTGATGACATGACCATAGTAGTAATCATATAGCAGTACCATAGCAGTATGCATATGCAAGAGACAGTTTCACTAACCAAAAGGTATGTTACAAGAAATGTCCGGATAACTTTTTACTCTCCTATAATGGAATGAAGTAGCAACATGCTTAATCATTAGTAGTAATTTTTTTCTTTATCTGTTTAGTCTAAGTAGTAGACCATACACTATTTAATATAAGTTGCTGTGAAAAATATTTTACAGAACTTGGAGTAGTGTCTTAAAATTAGTTTAATGAACATATTTTAAAAATATCACTAATCATAACAAATTGCACTCTCTTTCCTCCATAGAGAGCAGATAAATGCACACAAGGTATGAACAGTCTACAAAGTTGTAGGTGTAATAAACATAAACAGGATAAGCACAATTACCTCCTAGCGCAGAAGGAAATTGGACAGGATTACTTTGTTTAATAGGACCCATAGGATATGGTAAATCATGTAGTCGTGAATTAGTTCCTGAAATAAAAAAATAATTATTTTAATAACAAAATAATTCATTAACAATTGTGTATTTAATATAACTTATTATTTCAAAATTTAATGTTAGTACTAATTCTGAAAAACAAAATTAACAGATTTATATAATATTCTATAAGCCTTAAAAATAATTACCTGCTGCAGCTGTGGAATTCGTCAAACTTGGCAAAGCTGAAACAGAAAAAACCAAAAACATATACATTAACATTTGAAAGTAATAACTCAAAGAAAAAATTGTCTTATCTTAAAAAATTTTTTCCATTATTTCTACATTGCAGTTAGTGAATAATGCAAAATAAATAATTCATGCATATAATATGCCCACAATATATGAAAGAAGACTGCATTTTAAAATAGAAAAAAAACTCTCCTGCACGTAATAAAAAAAATCCTCAAATACATGACTGTATTCCAAAGTCCACAACATCTTTTTAAAGGTTAAAAATCTGACAAGTTATTATCACTGTCTGATTTATATTACCTTATGGAAAATGTTTACAAAGTTTTGTTAAAAATCTTTAAAAGATACAAATAAATAAATATTTTATTCTGATTGATACATAATAAACCATTGTATAGGTCATATAAGAAATGGACAGGAGTGCTATTCCATGGATTAAAACATAACTGCTCCAGCTTTACCTGAACAGATAAGGGATCTGATCATAGTAGATCCACAAAATATAAAATTAAAAAAAAAAGAAGTGTGAAATCCAAATTATTACTTTAAAATAATAAACAAATAATAGTAAATTTGTCAAGATACTAAATTAAAAAAATGATTTAGATGCACAAATGAAATTTACTTGAGAACATTACTTAAATATGTTAAATGAAACCTACAAAAAAATTCAGCATAATTTTTTTTTTAATAGTATACTTAAAATCTTATAGTGAAATATTATTCCTGTAAAACAAAATTAATTTTATTTCAAAATAAACTGGTAAGATCTTTTAAATGGGTTGGTAATTTATTAAAAACTGTAAGTAACTGAAACTGGCAGCACAAAAAAGTCTTTTCCCACACATCAAAGTATTGTAAATTATGCTAACACGATTCTACTTTCTGTTTTGTCAAGATTTATTATTATTTTTCCAAAAAGTAGGTAACTTATTATTTACCTATTATTTTCTATTAATTGCAAATGTTCCACATTTGTAAATGTAAACAAAGAAAACAAATAAGTCATTGGGTGACAAAACAGCAATATATTATGAATTCAGACATCTGTCTGAGTTTTTGTAAACTAGGTTTCAGGGCTGTTTAACAATTCTGTTAGTAGTTATAAAAAAAAGCAACATATATAGATTATTTCATATGAAGCATAGAGATGATATGGTGAGTAAGAAATTCAAAAAACATGACTTATCGTAGTTGTCATGGAGAAAATCAGGAATGGATCATACACATTATTCAACAGAATTTATGAATAGAACTTTTGGAAGAGTTCAATATAATTTCTTTGCTGTGAAAGAGACTCCCAAATATACACAAGGTAAATCTAAAACCTCATTATATTTACTCTTCACTTATCTCATTACCCAGTAAAAAAATAAAGAGATTAGGTAAATAAAACAGATAAATGATATATTACAACCAACTACACATAAAAAACAGACATGAATGAAGCCATCCTAGAAGTTGTGCTAGATAATGCTGTTAAATGGAATATATATCAACAAACATAAGTATTTAATTGGTTTGTATGTAATCTGACTTTTACAAGAAACTAATAAAAAACTTTTGTAAAGAGGAAACTGATTTACAAATACCATTTCTGTATTTATAGCAACAAAAGCTTCTATAAAGAAAAAATTGTCATATTTTTTTCAAATAAAATAACTATTTTTGTTTAACTGCTAGGTTTTTGCAACTTGCCACAGCAGCTAAAAAAAAAACTTGATTCTAAGAGAACAATAATAAAAAAATTATACATTCAGTTACTTTAAAGTAAATTATATTTTATCTATATAATTAAATTAAAGATAAAAACAATGTAGACTGAAGCATAATTATCACTAAAATTTAAAAAATTAATGTGTATGGAAACCAAGAAGTGATGTGACAAATTAGAAAACTAAAAAAAGATACCTTCAACTACTAGAAACAAGAAGCAGAAAATAAGCGTGCATAAATCAGTTACAAATTGCAATAGGTTTTTTATGTTTATTTACTTTTAATTTCTCAAAATATAAGTAAAACATACTTTGTGATCATTAAATTTAAAGTAAAATTTTCTTAAAAGCACAACCTACTATTCAAATTTTTTTTGCTAACAATACAGATTACCATAATTAAAATAACAGTTTTTCTTACTTTAAGTGTTTTTGTGCGATTTTTTGTTTGAAAAAAATTTGTTTTAATGAAAATTCTTCTTTTTGTATCCAATATTTGACTGATTATTAAACTATACATTTTCCATAATAGTTTTGTTAAAATATATAGTTAAATAAAAACATATTCTATCACTACTAAGGAGGCAATAGCATTTTTCTTTTGATAAAAATACTACTTGAAAACTACTTCTGAACTCTTCTGAACATTACTTTAAAACCAACCACTAAATAATTAAAAAAATATTTTAACACAGATAAAACCCTTCTTTCTTTTTCTTGTTTAGCCTCTGGTAATTAATGTTCAGATAACTTCAGAGGATGAATGAGGATGATATGTATGTGTAAATGAATGTAGTCTTGTACAGTCTCAGTTCGACCATTCCCGAGATGTGTGGTTAATTGAAACCCAACACCAAAGAACACCGGTAACCACAATCTAGTACTCAAACCCGTGTAAAAATAACTGACCTTACTAAGACTTGAACGCTGGAACTCTCAACTTCCAAATCAGCCGATTTGGGAAGACGCATTCAACACTAGACCAAGCCGGTGGGTTACAGATAAAACCCTGTTCCTTAACATCCTTACTACACCAATTTCTTATTTAATCTCTTAAAAAAGTAATGGAATATTGAAATTGTGACTACAATACTTTAAAAAAGCAATAACATAATGATTTTTTTTTATGGATTGTTGTGATTCTTATTTTCTTCTAAAAAAGTACAATTCACAATAATGAAGATGAAAGAAAGGTTTTAATATGGTGTAAAACTAAATTATTTCTATTAAAATTTATATTCAATCAATATCTCTAAAAAGATAAACATTTTATTTTTTATGCATTTTACAGAAGACATTTTAATCTAATCAACATAAAAAAATGAATGGGAAGAGCACTGAAACAGAATAAATTAGTAGAAGAAAATTATACACCTGAGTTGGAAATACAGACACATCACTTGTGTTGTTCATATTTGTCATTTGATACATCAGTTGTGTTGGTATCAACCCACCAGGTTAGTCTAGTGGTGAACACATCTTCCCAAATCAGCTGATTTGAAAGTCAAGAGTTCCAGCATTCAAGTCCTAGTAAAGCCAGTTACTTTTATATGGACTTGAATACTAGATCGTGGACACCGGTGTTCTTTGGTGGTTAGGTTTCAATTAACCACACATCTTAGGAATGGTCAAACTGATACTGTACAAGACACTACACTTCATTTACACTCATACATATCAAACTCATTCATCCTCTAAAATACCTGTATGATAATTCCCAGAGGCTAAACAGGAAAAAGAAGAAAACTGATATTCAGATAATCAGAAACTGATATTTTTACACATAATTTTTTTTTTAATAAATCAAACCTACAAGTAAAAAAACCACATGCAACCCTTTTAATTCTTAAAAGGTGACAGTCTATTTTCATTATTTTTCAATTTTAATTTTTAATTATAATGTGCCTTTTTGTTTTCATTTGTGAAATGTGTATTTATTCCTCTGTCAGCTATTTAAATTGCTCTATAAGAAAAAAAATATATAAGAGTAATATATTTATCTTCATATCCTCAAAAAATTCAGAACCTTGTTGTAACCTATGT